>NC_137867.1:19933561-20558561 GCF_963924005.1 Protomyctophum bolini | reverse complement strand
GTGTACATCCTAGTACAGTGGTTCTGTGTACATCCTAGTACAGTGGTTCTGTGTACATCCTAGTACAGTGGTTCTGTGTACATCCTAGTATACATCCTAGTACAGTGGTTCTGTGTACATCCTAGTACAGTGGTTCTGTGTACATCCTAGTACAGTGGTTCTGTGTACATCCTAGTATACATCCTAGTACAGTGGTTCTGTGTACATCCTAGTACAGTGGTTCTGTATACATCCTAGTACAGTGGTTCTGTATACATCCTAGTACAGTGGTTCTGTATACATCCTAGTACAGTGGTTCTGTGTACATCCTAGTACAGTGGTTCTGTGTACATCCTAGTACAGTGGTTCTGTGTACATCCTAGTACAGTGGTTCTGTGTACATCCTAGTATACATCCTAGTACAGTGGTTCTGTGTACATCCTAGTACAGTGGTTCTGTATACATCCTAGTACAGTGGTTCTGTGTACATCCTAGTACAGTGGTTCTGTGTACATCCTAGTACAGTGGTTCTGTGTACATCCTAGTATACATCCTAGTACAGTGGTTCTGTGTACATCCTAGTACAGTGGTTCTGTATACATCCTAGTACAGTGGTTCTGTATACATCCTAGTACAGTGGTTCTGTGTACATCCTAGTACAGTGGTTCTGTGTACATCCTAGTACAGTGGTTCTGTGTACATCCTAGTACAGTGGTTCTGTGTACATCCTAGTACAGTGGTTCTGTATACATCCTAGTACAGTGGTTCTGTATACATCCTAGTATACATCCTAGTACAGTGGTTCTGTGTACATCCTAGTATACATCCTAGTACAGTGGTTCTGTGTACATCCTAGTACAGTGGTTCTGTATACATCCTAGTACAGTGGTTCTGTATACATCCTAGTACAGTGGTTCTGTATACATCCTAGTACAGTGGTTCTGTGTACATCCTAGTACAGTGGTTCTGTGTACATCCTAGTACAGTGGTTCTGTGTACATCCTAGTACAGTGGTTCTGTGTACATCCTAGTATACATCCTAGTACAGTGGTTCTGTGTACATCCTAGTACAGTGGTTCTGTATACATCCTAGTACAGTGGTTCTGTGTACATCCTAGTACAGTGGTTCTGTGTACATCCTAGTACAGTGGTTCTGTGTACATCCTAGTATACATCCTAGTACAGTGGTTCTGTGTACATCCTAGTACAGTGGTTCTGTATACATCCTAGTACAGTGGTTCTGTATACATCCTAGTACAGTGGTTCTGTGTACATCCTAGTACAGTGGTTCTGTGTACATCCTAGTACAGTGGTTCTGTGTACATCCTAGTACAGTGGTTCTGTGTACATCCTAGTACAGTGGTTCTGTGTACATCCTAGTACAGTGGTTCTGTGTACATCCTAGTACAGTGGTTCTGTGTACATCCTAGTACAGTGGTTCTGTATACATCCTAGTACAGTGGTTCTGTATACATCCTAGTACAGTGGTTCTGTGTACATCCTAGTACAGTGGTTCTGTGTACATCCTAGTACAGTGGTTCTGTGTACATCCTAGTACAGTGGTTCTGTGTACATCCTAGTACAGTGGTTCTGTGTACATCCTAGTACAGTGGTTCTGTGTACATCCTAGTACAGTGGTTCTGTGTACATCCTAGTACAGTGGTTCTGTGTACATCCTAGTACAGTGGTTCTGTGTACATCCTAGTACAGTGGTTCTGTATACATCCTAGTACAGTGGTTCTGTGTACATCCTAGTACAGTGGTTCTGTGTACATCCTAGTACAGTGGTTCTGTGTACATCCTAGTACAGTGGTTCTGTATACATCCTAGTACAGTGGTTCTGTGTACATCCTAGTACAGTGGTTCTGTGTACATCCTAGTACAGTGGTTCTGTGTACATCCTAGTACAGTGGTTCTGGTTGTCCACCTTTTCAGGATCAGAGCCCACTTCAAAGTGTTTGCGCCACCATTCGAACGGCTGCCGTGTTAAGTGGTCAGATGGGTGGGCCGTTTGTATATTTATGGCTTTTTTTTCTCCCATGGGCATTTATGGCCAGTACAGTTTTAATTGTTTTAAATGTGAAGCACAGAAAATATTAAAAAAGATGCAGCGTGTATATTTTTAAAGCATGTTTATTTGAATGATCAATCAATTGATTGTGTTACGGCTTGGATCAATGGAAATGACATAGTACACTTTAAGTTCCAATTTAGTGTTGACACCACTGGTATCACCATGGATGAATAAAAAAAATGTGTATTTAAAAAATATTGTTACATTAACATTACAACCTTGCTGTTTTTACAATTACCCACTTGTATTATTCTTACGGCCCACCAGTAGGCCCTGGCCCACAGGTTGAGAACCATGGCCCTATAGTAGAAACCACAGAGGAGTTGGTTGGAGTTGAACATGAAGTGCATGTTATGCTGTAACATTAGGCTTTGGAAAGAAATAATGTTGCGCAAAAGGTTTTTTTCCTTAATAGCATGCCCTCTGTTGCTCTGGTGTGTTTGTTTTCTTTTGAACAACAAATCACTCGCTGTTGCTTTGCGTGCACAACTGCACATGTGTTTAAGTGTGTTTGTCTTTGAACAGCAGACAGCTAAATCACTCTTTGCCCAAAAACAAAATGCACAGGCTCTCTCTTTAGGGAAACTTTGCTCTCTGAAGCTGAAAACAATATTTTATTAATAGCAGAAGGCTGTTCGTCGACACATGAAAACAGGGTTTTGGGACTTCAGTAAGACTTCCTGGGGATTGGAAATATGACGGAATTTGAGAGACACGGTGGTCTAGCCCCAGATTCACGAGGGAGCTTTGAATAAAAGTTGTATGAGCGAGGAGTTGGGCGGCGCGTGCCGCATGGGCTCGTGTGCCTGGCGCCAGTCCCTGTTTCTGCTCCCAGGCACTTCCTGTTTCCTGTAGAGGTAGAGGCCCCCTTTGGCTCTGGGGCGTGTGTATCTCGAGAGTAGGCAACATGGAGGCAAGCTCCATGTATAGCTCCAAGTATAGTGGAAGCTTGACAAGATTCCACGTGGAACGTAATGGTGCGTCACTGAAGGGGACGTTCGGTAGGCCAATCAGAGGCAATGTAAATGTTTGTTTTGTCATGCCAATAAAGCTCCTTTGGATCGAATTGATAAGTCCAGGAAATGATGCACTGTGATTGGCCAATAGTCATTTGAGTGGCAGCGACGCAGCGTGTCTTACGCAGCGTGCCTTACGCTGGAGAAGTCTCCAACGAACTGCAGCAGCCAATGAGGCGTCTCCAACGAACTGCAGCAGCCAATGAGGCGTCTCCAACGAACTGCAGCAGCCAATGAGGCATATATTTTTATATATATATCTATGGCCACAGGTGAGCTTCCCTGGAAGCCTATATAATGGCTTGAAAAGTGTTTTGACTCTTTCTTTTGGTATCCAGATCAGAATGAAGATGAGAGATGCGTATATTATTGTACTGTATGGTCACATTCACACATCTTATAGGGTCCCCGGATCCCTGCCATGCATGGAATAATTTCAAATGGGGGTCAAATACATTAATTTGGACAACCTTGCAGGGATGCTCTAGTCTAGTTCAACTGTAAAAATGTCAGCACTTGTGCGGGGGACCTGGGTTTGAATACCAGGTATAGAACATAAAGGTTACAGAGTGCAGCCAATTGTCTTTCATTAGCTTATTATTTTATATATTTGCTAATAAATAAAATAATAAAAATATTGTACAGTATGCACTAAATTGTCTCTATGAATTAATCTTCCTAAATGTTTGGAAGGTTGTAAAAACTATATTCTGGACCTATTCAAAATATTGTGTATATCTGTGTGTGTCCTTTTTGTAGCTGGCAACATGGGATCCAGTCCACGGTTTGAACGGCACGCTGTCAGACAGGAAGCTGGAAAATAACATGAGAGGAGTGGTGCTACGAGTAGTTACTGTTCTGGTGAGTTCAACCTTTGTGTGTGTGTGTGTGTGTGTGTGTGTGTGTGTGTGTGCGTGTGTGCGTGTGCGTGCCCCTAACCTCTTTATCTCCTTCCCTCCACTCCTTTCATCCTTCCATACAGGGATTAAAACGAACATTTTCACATGAAATCGGTTCCGAGCAGGATCAATATATTTACGACCCCAACATAATGTTCCTAAAGCATTTACGACACGTGTGTGTGGATGCAATCGAATGGGTGAGAGTGAGACACAAGCAGGCAGGAAGTTGAGTTAACTCAGCATGCCTGTCCATTTCATAGAATAGAAGATGAATACCAACAGATTTGTCCATGATATTGAGATTCCAGCTTCCTCCCTGTCTTGCCTGCAGCGTCGATTTGAGCAAGTCCCTCGAGTGCGTTAAAGATTCACGGCCTTAAATTCTTCATATCCCACCTTTGAAGTGGGAAGCAGGGAAGAAATATAGATGATGCCAGACATTTCTTCTGGACTATAGCTTCCATCAATAGCTTCTTTCTCATTTAATATATTTTTTTCCTTTTTCTTTTTAGATGTGATGATTTCCATCACAGTCATAAAGAAAAAAGAGCATGGAATGGTTCTTAACACTGACAGTATTGGTGTTGGTGGTGTTGTGTAGAGTCTGTGTCTAGTCATAGTCTTTTGAATCAAATTTAATTTAGTTTTAGTCATCTGAAAAGTTTTTGTCTAGTTTTGTCGACTCAATCTACAGTTGATTTTGTTGACAAAAATGTATTTTGCCTCGATGGTATCATAATTAATGGCTAGTTGTGCTCCCCACTCCCAGGGCTCACTTCTCCCCTCCTCTACGCCATATCTCTCCCCTGAAAATAGCCCACAACACGTCACGTTGCAACTCGTTATGGATTATATATCTATCACTTTCCGAAGCGTTGTAGGACTGTTAGGGATGTGCTATTTTCAGTGATTCTTCGCCTATTATGACCATAATAGGGAGGCTAGGGATCTCTTTCTCTCTCTCTCTCTCTCTCTCTCTCTCTCTCTCTCTCTCTCTCTCACTCACTCACTCACTCACTCACTCACTCTCTCTCTCTCTCTCTCTCTCTCTCTCTCTCTCTCTCTCTTCCCACTCCCTCCCAACCACTCTCCCTCCCTACATGTTATCATAATTGTATCTCCTCTCTTTTATCTATAAAATCTTATCACTATGCATTTGTGTGTGAGTGTTTTCCCAGTTGACTAACACTGTTTAGAGAGTCCCTCCAGACAGTCTTATAGTGTGAAGTATCCAGAGTAGAGTGTTGCCTACTGTAGTTGGTCTGTGCTATTTGAGATTGGCTGCAAGGTGCATTCTAATCTGTTTGTGTACATTTGACAAATAACCTATTGACAACATGATGAAGACAACAATTGCGTCTATTTGAGTATGGATGTTTGTATGGGCATATAGTATGAGAAATTGCATGTCTGCACAATGATGATTGTTTGTATAATGATGATACAGTATCATCAAGTTTCTTCTAAATTGTCTGTTCGCTTTGTGAATGGGAGGACCATTGTGACCTTCACAGCATGCTCTGTAGTGTAAGTCAGTGGTTCCCCAAGTGGGGTCCGGGGACCCCCATGGGTCCTTGAGGGAGTTCCAGGGGGCCCCCAGCGAAATGATAGTTTGGAACCAAATGGATCTTTATGGGTCTGTAACTCTGAGAGTGTACAAATGGAACCAAATTACATGGGGGTCCATAGACTAATGCATGTCAAACTGTCTGGGGGTCCTTGAAATTAAACGGGTTGAGAATCACTGCTAGAGCCGTAAAAATCTTCTCTTATGGAGGTCAATTTGGGGGTCCTTGACATGAAAAGGTTTGGGAACCACTGGTGTAAGTTACAGTATTGTTCTGTTAAGAGAAAACATATTCAGTTCATGAAAAAGAATACCAGCACTCACGTTATATCCAGTAGGATTCTTGTTTATTATTTCGATTTCCCCCAGCAGCAAGCAACATATACGGACATTTTGGCCCGGAGGCCTTCCTCAGCGTGAATCTGAACAATACGGTGTTGGTGTCATTTATAAAGAGGACCTGGGTGCCACGCACAAAACGGTCCGAGTGGAACCTCACTCACGTTATTCATTGGAAGCCCCATCACTATAGACAGTGTCTGACCCTGTGCAGGTCTCTATGACCCCTATATCCTCTTTATAAGTGACACCAACACCTTATTGTTCAGATTTACGCCCAACATATACGGCCGTTTCGGCCGTTTCGTATATGTTGCTTGCTGCTGGGGGAAATCTAAATAATAAACAAGAATCCTACTGGATATAACGTGAGTGCTGGTATTCTTTTCCACAAACTGTATTTGCCTGAACCGTGCACCCGCCACTGTATTACTTTGGACTACTCAACTGAGTGCTTGCTCCTCTTCCTTTCTTCAAGAGAAAACATTTAACCACTTCTGAATTATCACATAATAGCTTCCCTAGACAAATAAATGTGACTGACTTGACCCCCATTTGTTTTGTGCTCAGGTCCACGTTGTCATCACAAACACATTGGAGTTGTAGGCCTACAATATACAGTACCATGCAAATTAATTCAAGTACACAGTAAAATCCCCATCCTTATGTTTACACTTAAATGGAGTTAAATTACACAGGTGTATGTACAGTAACATGTTAATGCACTTGATCGACATACTTGCCGGGAGATCAGGCTGTTCCATCTATGTAGTATGTACTGTCCAAGACGCACGCACGCACGTTCTCTCTCCAGTCACCTAGACTCTTATGTTTATGGATTTGTTAATTGGTTTTGAGATCTCGACACCAGAAGGGCCAATGTCTCTAGATCAATGCTATTGATCAGACTGGAATCTATTGGCAGGTTAAATGGCCACTGAAGAGGTAACTTGAGTCTATCACTATAATTATGTGTTTATGGCTCTCTTTGTCCCACAGTGCAACACGCACCTTTTGGACCACAGTAATGTGGGATAAATTATAATAATGGGAGAATATAGCTGCAAGCAGCGATAAGGCAGGACCAAGAAAGAAGACAATACGCAATAAGAACAATATGCACTAATAAGAATCATGGGCTGAGTTGGCGGTGCCCGGATTTGAACCCATGACCTTGTGCTCCAAAGGCAAGTTTTATTTCTATTTTTGGCGGAAAAAAACAAACACAAAAACACAAAAAGTGACCAAAGTCACATCGTGACCTTAATTACAATTATGATATGAAGACAATAACAATAAACCGGTTACAATAAACCGGACCAGTAAAGTGAAACAGAGGTTATGCAAACCGTTTTGTCTCTTTCAAAGTCGCTTAATCTGCATGGTTTCCTTCATGGTGAGATAATATTGCCCTGCAAATTCCCATCTGCCTCAGGCGGAGACTGCGAGGGAAACTTATTTTTAACACATTTACAGCTGGATCCACCACAGAGACTTCACAAAGTTACAAGAAACGCATTTCAGACCAATTGCCCTGGCGAATCCTCCAAAAGCCTGCTATTCATACTTCGTCACGCGCTGAAAATTGCCGACCTACAAGCTCACAACGTGTCGTGAAGAGATTGTAGGTCTGACATTTTATGCAAGCGGCGTCAGAACACATATAGTCAGGCTTTAGTCTGTCCAAAGACGACGGCGTTGCCACAGTCACGAGCCGTCGCGTGGCTCAGTGATATTCCCACGAGAGCTCTTCAGAAGCCATCACTCCGTCTCAGTGGGAAATTGCATGTTCCCAATCATGCCTCCAAAAAAACACTTGTGCTGCATCGAGCCGAGAGGAGACTGGGGATAAATTGCCACCAATCAAATTCATGGAGAAGGCAGGAGGGAAGGAAGGGCAATGGAAGCTGGTTGAACAAAGGGAAGAAGGGAGAAAAGATGAAATGAAAAGGAGAAGGGTAGCAATATTAAAGGAATGTATGGAGAGATGGACAAGGCCATTGTAGAGTGAGGGAAAGCTGCCAGACATACTGAGGGAAATTGGGGTGGCATAATATGGTAGAATGGAAACCTCTGGTCCTTTAGGTGCATGTCAATCTGGTAAAATATCACACACATTTTCAATACGTGTCTGTCTGTCTGTCTGTCTGTCTGTCTGTCTGTCTGTCTGTCTGTCTGTCTGTCTGTCTGTCTGTCTGTCTGTCTGTCTGTCTGTCTGTCTGTCTGTCTGTCTGTCTGTCTGTCTGTCTGTCTGTCTGTCTGTCTGTCTGTCTGTCTGTCTGTCTGTCTGTCTGTCTGTCTGTCTGTCTGTCTGTCTGTCTGTCTGTCTGTCTGTCTGTCTGTCTGTCTGTCTGTCTGTCTGTCTGTCTGTCTGTCTGTCTGTCTGTCTGTCTGTCTGTCTGTCTGTCTGTCTGTCTGTCTGTCTGTCTGTCTGTCTGTCTGTCTGTCTGTCTGTCTGTCTGTCTGTCTGTCTGTCTGTCTGTCTGTCTGTCTGTCTGTCTGTCTGTCTGTCTGTCTGTCTGTCTGTCTGTCTGTCTGTCTGTCTGTCTGTCTGTCTGTCTGTCTGTCTGTCTGTCTGTCTGTCTGTCTGTCTGTCTGTCTGTCTGTCTGTCTGTCTGTCTGTCTGTCTGTCTGTCTGTCTGTCTGTCTGTCTGTCTGTCTGTCTGTCTGTCTGTGTGTGTGTGTGTGTGTGTGTGTGTGTGTGTGTGTGTGGGGGGGGGGGGGGGATTTGTGCCACACATACCCCCACACATAAATGCTACACCTGACATTATAGATTAATTGTGTCGCACGTAATTCTAAATTGAAAGTGGCAAATAGATTATGAAGTGGAAAATAAGAGTTCATAAAGTTGCGAATCCATTAGATTCTAACAACAACAAAAAAATAGCCACTACTTCCAGTGCATTATGCCTGCAGTGGATGAGCTTCTTGTATGGATGGAAGCTTACACAAAATAAAATAACCCCAAGGTTGTACAGTAGTTATACAGTATTACAGTATATTCAATGTGTTATGTGCTTGCCTTGTGTGGGAGTCCAGAGAGGATTGCAGCGGACATGCTGTATGGCACTGAAAGCAGGCATTAAAGTGTTTTTGAGGAGAAACCTCAAAAACACAATATTGCTTTGAATCCTATACTAAAATAAACCGTTAACCATTAATCCATATAGTTTCAAATGTTTGAATTGTCTGTAGATGGCACAATATGATTCAGTCCCTCAGGGCTCTATGGTCTTGTATTTTCTGTTTTCAGTTATTGTGAGGAAGGCTTTTCGCAGGAAATAACCAATCGACGAGCTTGTCGATCTGCAAATTTCTGTGAAAACGTTCTCACCAAAACAGATGTTGGGGTTATAATGGGTGCTTTGCTGGTCTGACTTTCCACAATACATAGCAGTGTTTTCTTATACTTTATTTCTTTATGAAGCAAGCTTAATCAGATACATTTACCATTGACAGATGCATTACAATTGTATGTATAGAGTTTGTACCTTGACAGAATACGTGGTGGATGGGTCTGTGCTGTGTGTGGGTAATGTTGTGCGAGTGTGAATGCGCCAATCAAGTTGACCTTAAACTGGTTGTGGGAAATCTCCCCAAACGGTTTATTCTGAGACCTGCCTTGGGCACTTCCTTCTCCCTCTGGCTAAAAAAAGATACTATTTAAAACCGAAACGCAGAAAAACACATTTCCATGAGTCAGGTGTGTTGAATGAGTCTCAACTGCTAAGGGCTAGTGGGCATGTTTGACCACTGCTCCGTGCTCTGGACTGCCTGTCTGAGAGTTGGCACTGGCCGTGGTGCTAAATGCTCCAATGGGCTTTGGTGGAGTGTGTTACTGTTACCACAGTCTGTGACAGAACTGGATGCTTGACAGTGGGACTTTGATATACTTGTTTGTGTACGTGCACGCATGATGTCCTTATTTGTGTGTGTGTGTGTGTGTGTGTGTGTGTGTGTGTGTGTGTGTGTGTGTGTGTGTGTGTGTGTGTGTGTGTGTGTGTGTGTGTGTGTGTGTGTGTGTGTGTGTGTGTGTGTGTGTGTGTGTGTGTGTGTGTGTGTGTGTGTGTGTGTGTGTGTGTGTGTGGTGCAGTGGGTGGTGCCTTGATTGATGGATGCCTGTGGCGAGAGAGGGACTTGGCATGCAAGTCCACTCACCGCCTAATAGCTTATTGAGCGGCTGGAGCTAGCAGGGATTAGAAACCACCAAGTTAATGTGTAATACAGAGTGTGTGCGTGCGTGCATGCATGTGCGCACACATTTATCTTTGTCTCTGTGTGTCTAATGTGCAGCCAGTATCCAGTCAATAACACACACATGGGCCCTCATAAATCTGCCAGACATATTGGCCTGAAACATTTCACTCATCAATTGGGATTTATTAACAAAGAGAAAGCCAGATAGTGTGGGATGAAAGCAAAAAAGCTAATTGTCTAAACTTAACCTTAAGTCTTATTGGAGGGAGGTGGGGGGGGTAATTTGTCCTCACTGTCTGAAATGATTGTCCATCAAACTTCACTCTTCACTTCACAAAAAAAGAACTGTTAGAACATGTTTTAACGTGCCATCCCTATTTTACATTAGGCAGTTTCAACAGTTGCAATACGCACTGAATGCATGCATTCATATGAAATCCAAAAGTTAGATCATCTAACTGACTGACTCACCAATCACTTTTCCTTTTAGGAAGAGCCATTTGTGATGGTGTCGGAAAATGTTCTGGGAAAGCCCAAGAAGTATCAGGGATATTCTATTGATGTCCTGGATGCTCTCTCTACCTACCTGGGCTTCAAGTATGAGATCTACGTCGCTCCGGACCACAAATATGGCAGCTTGCAGCCTGATGGACAGTGGAATGGACTGATGGGAGAGCTTGTCTTTAAGGTGAGAGCGTGCACACTCACAGACATAACATTGTTGGTACAGTATGTGTTCAGTGGTGGAAGAAGTACTCAGATTAGTTTTACTTTTATTTTCTTTCTTTCTTTTTTTCAATGTAGCAATACCACAAAGTAAAACTACTCTATTACAAGTTTTATCAAATGTTTCTACTTTGATAAAACATTTTCAAAAATAATCAGTATTATGTTGACACATTAATATGTTGCTACAGGCATTGAAACAATAGGGGAAGGATTCACTCATGTAAATAGTGTTGTTATGATGTCATTATGACCATTGTTTCATGTGAACGGGATTAACATTATTTGGTTACATTTGTACACTCTCAAATTATGTTTAAATTTCACTGGGTACAGCAGTACTGCATACACTACTACTTCACATTTCCTCTATAATGGTAGTGACAGTGCCACAGTAGAAATAACACCTCCCAAATGGATATGAGAGAGACAGAGAGAGGGGAGGGGGGGGGGGAGACAGAGACAGAGACAGAAATGAGAATAGTATACAGTAGGAAGAATGAGAAAAGTGGTGACATTTTATACCTCTGGAGGTCACCGCAGTATTTTCAGGCCCATTACCCATAACCCACCCTTTCTGTTTTTCCATTACTTAATGTTCCAGACTGTCTCTGAGAGACACAGTAAAATCCAGTGTTCATTTTTGTTCCATTCGCACACTCTCCGAGTTAAATGTAGCCTATATGCAGAGGATTGCCAAAATCCTTTCCTTCATTATACATACAGATAATGGGTAAAATACAGAGAAATAAAGAAGAAAAAAATTAAAACAACAAAGAAGGCCATAAAAAAAGATAAAACGTCTTCAGTTTGTGTCTGGTTGTGTATGGGAGTGTTTCAATACATTCTCCATACACACCCTGATTCACGTCACGAAGCGACGTGAATCAGGGTTCACGTCAGCTTAAATCCCCTCACCTGTGCAATTTACAGCCTCTGCCTCAGCCAATTGATTGCAATGGCAACCACACACCTGCCAATTGATTACTTAATCAGTCCACTTTTCACAGTCAGTTTGCACTCTTCACACACAGGCAGACAGACAGATAAAGAGATCTCCATGTGGGACTCAGACAGACAGTTAAAACGGGTGCTATGACAAGTTGACAACGGGTATTATTTGGTTCCCAAGTTGCATCGTTCCCAAGTAGGCCTACCAAAGCCTACAATGATATGCTCTGAGTGCATCCATGAGAGGTTGATCATTTTGCAGCCTAGTTAATTCTAGCTGTACATACTGTACTCGTGCTATCACGTCCTCTACAGCTATTACATCTGGTGAACTACATCGACAGGTCAGGTATTTGTACTGAATACAGGCTGTATGTATTGTCCCGCCCCTCTTTTCTCTCTGTGCATGTCCTCCACATGGGCACCAGAAAAGAATAGTTCTACTGTAACACTGGTCTCATCTGTGTCATTATGCAAACATATAGCACATCAAACACAACCAAGATGATGATGGAGAGAGGTAGCACACACTTTGTCCAAAAAAAGTTTGTCATCAAAACAGCGAGACATAATATATCATGTCATATAATCTTCTTCTATAAATGCACCACGTCTCTGTCTGTCTGTACGACGTACGGTGTAATGCTCGTAACTCGAGAACATTCGCCCCACCGTATTCAAATTGGACACACGCGTTCCACACCACCACAGGGAGTGCAGTGCTCGGTGTCAAGTCGGTCGAACCCGCGGTTGTTCAGAACTGCCACAAAAGGCCTCTGCCCGGACTCTGGACCGGGCCCCTGCCCAGGGTACATATGGAGCTGGCCTGTTCTGACATCACACCACTCCATATTTGGGCATGCCTGACACAGAACTTGTGGGCAGGCCTGACACAGAACTCCATATATAGGAATAAAGGGACACAGAGACAGAAGGTTGGAACGGGTACTCTGCATTTCTGGTTGTCCAGAACCAGCACAAAAGCCTAATTTGGCATGCTTGACAAAGAACTCCATATATGGGCATAACATGGACACATACAAGGGAATGCATTTCTGGTTGTCCAGAACCAGCACAAAAGCCTCTGCCCGGGCACACTCCTATATCTCCATATATGGAACGGCCTGTTCTGACATCACAACACGGGAACCGCTCTACTAATTATGATATGATAATGCACGCATGTGTGTGCATTATCATATCATAATTACTAGAGCTGTAGACGCGCAGCACAAACTCCATGCTGGTGTGTCAGCCTACAAACATCCTGCAGGGTCTCTGTCTCAGTATTCTTCTTATGCAGTGTAAGTGACAATTTCTGCCCATTTAAGCATTTTGTTTCCTCACCCAACTGTGAAATTAGCAAATTTTGGCCTTAAGAGTGCGTGCGTGCTTGCTTGCGTGCGTGCGTGCGTGCGTGTGTGTGTGTGTGCGTGCGTGCGTGCATGTGTGTGTGTGTGTGTGTGTGTGCGTGCGTGAGTGCGTGAGGGTGGGTGAATGCCAATTTTTTCGCAGGAAGTTTGTATCGGCTCTTTTTCAGTATTTAGAGCTTTGAATGTACATTCACACACAAGCATTGCAAACACACACACACACACACACACACACACACACACACACACACACACCTATTCAGCAGTTTAAATTATTACTATGGCACAAACCATCTACGGCTGCTAGCCAAGCATTGAGAAATGGTAATATTTGAATTAACTACCCTTATTTCTGTATATTAGCATAGCATATTTTTGTCGTGTCAAAATAAACCAACAATTAAAAACTGTTTATTTATATTTACAGACAAAGATGTGCACACACCTATTTGATACCCGTTAATCAGGCACACTATAGGCGAATCTGCAGAGCCGTGCCCTGTAGTTCAGCTGTATCCAATCAATGCTGCGGTGTAAAGCTGCACTTAATTTGGCAGCTATGATTGTGCCCAGGGCAGCGTTGCATGGATTCGTCTGATACAGACTCCTTATTACGTAAATATTAACTGCCTGTCATTGTTTACGCCATCCACATCCACACTATTAAACCATCTTTCTGAATGAATGCCCTACCCACCCTCTCTCTTTCTCTCTCTCCTCATGCTTCCCACCGGCCATAGCGTGCGGATGTGGGCCTGTCAGCGTTGACCATCACCCCAGAGCGGGAGAGCGTGGTAGACTTCACCACCCGCTACATGGACTACTCGGTGGGCGTGCTACTGCGCAAGGCGGAGCGCACGGTGGACATGTTTGCCTGCCTGGCTCCCTTCGACCTGTCACTTTGGGCGTGCATCGCCGGGACCGTGCTGTTGGTTGGCATCCTGGTGTACCTGCTGAACTGGCTGAACCCGCCACGCCTGCCCATGGGCTCGGTGTCCTCCACCACCCTGTACAACTCCATGTGGTTTGTGTACGGGTCCTTCGTCCAGCAAGGTGAGTGGAGCGTGGTTGAGTGAGTGTGGCTGTGTGGAAAGAGAGTCTGGGAGGCATCGGCTAAAGCCGTTCTCAAAGGTAACCCCTTCCTTTGCAACAGTTTGCTGTGAAAACCATAGCTACCATACTGTATGAAGAGGGAAAACGCTCAGCCAAATGTTCTTCTGTATTATAACGGCAGCTCTCCTCAGCAGTGCCAATGAGAAAATTCTCAGACGCGTGTATTGACCTTTTGTTGTTTGAGCGCAATAATCAAATGAGGGAGGACGAGAGTGATTCTGTTGGGGAGAGCTGAGAAAAAGTACCGCACCGGGGGCCATCTATCTGAGAAGTTTCACAATCCATTTTGGCTGTGCTCAGGTGTAGAGATCAGACAATAGACAGGGAAAGGATTTAAAGTTTAATCAGTGCAGGAATAGAACCACTGAGCCACTGTGATGAAGGGGGAGGAGAGGCAAATGGAAATGATAGTTGTTGCACAGCAATCGAATGGGCCAATGGGCACAGGCCTTTTGAGGAGGAAGAGGCAGAAGGAGAACAATGGGGAAAGGAGGAAGACAAATAAGAGTGTCAATCAGCAGAATTGTCTGCATCAAATTATCATTAAACCTTGAAGTGATGTGTCTCTAATAATTACACCGCGTCTTAAAGGCGTAGTGAAATAAAAAATACGTTTTTCACACTTTTAGACCATATCCGTGGTCATCATATGGACATACCTAACAATGGATGCCAAAAACATTCTCATTTCTGTGTGTTTTATATCAAAAGTTCATAAAAAATGTTTTAATTACTTCCTGAAAACGAAAACGTGCTGCGTGATGACGTGTAGAGATACACATCGATAAAAGCCAATAAAAAGGAAGCTCACCCGTTTAATTCCCCACATCTCCGCATCTGTGCAGCACAGCTGCTACTGATTGCAGAAATCCTCTGTTTTTATTCCCATCCAGACAGTGTATTACTCGGTTTCAACTTAATCATCACGCTAACATATGTATCTGATAGGCTACACGTGTGCACAGTGAATAAACAATGACCTATATGCCCAGAGTTCTTAAATTAACATAGTTGGATTTTAACAGAAAGACAATGCCATAAATCAGTCAAAGTAAGTGACAGACTCAACAGTAGCACACAGCATGCAAGGCAGCGATGCATGCATGCAAACATGTTTGTCCAGCTGAGATTTAGTGTCTCCATCAGCAATTGCCTTTGTGATCTCCGAGGGGTGCAGTCTCTACACCTACAATTTACATCAATTCAAGTCACCTGTAACTCAAATCAACTCTGGGCTTAAACTGGGAGTGAGTGAGTGAGTGAGTTAGAAAACAGAAAAAACTACTTAAATAAAAAAAAAAATTTTTTAAATCATATGTCTCTAACCCACACAACAATGCCTGCCCGTGCATTATTAGCATATTATTATATATTACTAGTATTATTATATTGATCATGTCTACTATGACAAATGTCTGAAGATGCTGTGTAACCAGTTTGGTGCCAGTTGAGTAAAATATGTCGTATAGGAGATCCATCGTTCATCCATCTTCATCCGTCCCTTTCCTGGGCCACATTACAGCCACTTCATCCTGGGGGTTCTTGAGGCATTCCAAGGCCAGCATGGAAATATAATCCATGCTGGTCCTTGGCCTGCCCTGTGACTTCCTCGCAGTGGGACGTGCCCAGAGGACCCAGCAGGTAGCATCTGTAGGCCTACTAGATGCCTGAACCACCTTAACTGGCTCATTTCCATGTGAAGGAGAAGTGGCTCATAGACAGACAGACAGATCCTGTGGAATTTAGTGGTCATCAATGCGAAAGAACAAGATGTTTTGTAACCAGTTCTTTAGTTGTGGGTGTTGAATTAAGCTTGTTTTGACCAGGTTTCTTTATTGGTTAGATGGTGTGTGCGAGTGCAGAAGAGTCTCATAGTGGATATGCGTCTGGTTTGGTACATTTCTCATGAGCAAAGTTGCACTTGCTATCATGCTCCGGGACTGAGGCAATAGTTAATTTTTCAAGCTACATTAATTATGCAAATGTTCTAGGGTATGTTTATGTGTGCCATGTTTTTAAGTTGTGTGTGAAATATTTGAGGCCCTGAATGAGCAGTTGATGAGCTTTCCAGCCAGTCGGTAAATAATCCTCTGTCTTGCGCTGCAGCTAATGGTGGTAATGATGATGATGATACATGCTAATTGCTGTTTGATATTTGCAATCGTTTCTCTTTTTAGCTGTAATTAACATTTTAGTCATGGCATCATTACAGGGATAGAGATGAATGCTGTTCTGTATTGTGTGTATGTGTGTGTGTGTGTGTGTGTGTGTGTGTGTGTGTGTGTGTGTGTGTGTGTGTGTGTGTGTGTGTGTGTGTGTGTGTGTGTGTGTGTGTGTGTGTGTGTGTGTGTGTGTGTGTGTGTGTGTGTGTGTGTGTGTGTGTGTGTGTGTGTGTGTGTGTGTGTGTGTGTGTGTGCACGACCGTGCGTGCATGCGTGCGGTAGAAGAATATAGTCCATTCAAAGATGTGCATGTTGCTGTCTGAGTGGTTAGCGTTCCATGAGAGCAAACAAGTTCCAATGTGTGTACTTCTTGATTGGTATGGTGGGAGGCTGTGCATTGAGATGATCAAAGACACCTACAGTACACCAGTTGTTCTCTAACTTGTAGAGTGTACAAATGGACCCATAAGGTTCCATTTGTGCCTGTTATTTTTGAGTGGTGCAACCACTCCTATAGACAGCTACAGGTATGTGTGTCCCTAGCGTGTGCCTGGGTCCGTGTGTCCCTGTGTCTTTTTTTTAAGCGATGTCCTACTTATTGCTTGCAGGCCTGATGAACGAAAAGCTTACCTCTATTTTCCCCACTTTTCAAAGTAACAAATGCCTTTGAAACTTGGTAGAGGGCAAAATATTAAATATTAAAGATACAAATTATAAATAGAAAGGTTAGGAGTTGTAGCGTACTGTCTGAAGGTTACCTTCAACTGCCTGCATGCATCTTTCAACTTACATTTAATGGGAAAAATATAAATGGCCTGCCCACGTGAAAGGCTTTAAAAGTTTCCCAGCGAGTGCCCCTTTTAATTCTAAGCGTATCATTAATCTAAAAAAAAGAAAGAAAGAAATATCTGTTCTGACAAAATGTATTTTCGGCCAATAGAGGGGAGGAGAGTCCTTCGTGGTATGTGATCCCTGACCATGCATTTATAGTAATGTAGGATTTGTTTATTTATTTAAAATTTTCTCTTCACTAGTTGAGAAACAGTGAACTGAATGTCCTGGTGACCTATGATGACCGTCCATGTAGTAATTTACTGACAAGTTGGAGGTCAAGGAATTCAACAGAAAAAGGGAGTTATAATGTCAAGAGGTGGAAGTGCACCGGATTGTCTAGTAGAGCAGGGGTTCCTAACCTTTCTATTACCACAGCCCTGCTGACAGTTCATAAAATGTTTGCGGACCGGCATGACTGGGGGAGGGCTGCGTCTTGACTGGCCTCCATTAGCCTATACCCTCGGGGGCACGGTGGCACAGTTGGTAGTGCTGTCGCCTCACAGCTAGAAGGTCCTGGGTTCGATTCCCGACTCTGGGCGCTGTGGGTGCTGGCGGCGTGTTTCCTCCTCCACGTCATCAGTGCCCATAACCGAGGCGGGGTTGGCGAAAGGGCCTTTCTGTGTGGAGTTTGCATGTTCTCCCCGTGTCCCCTAGGGTAGATACCCTCACAAAAAACATGCAGTAATCCTGGTCTCTAAACTGCCTCCCCCTGGCCAGCCGGGGCACCTGATGGAGGGGAAAGGAACTGGTTGGAATAATGTGTTCCTTCCACGCGCTACGTCCAACCAGGGAAACTGCCCCCTGTCAGGTGTAAAGGAGCAACTTGGACACTCAGACATGAAGGAAGCATGAGTTCAAGTCCGTTGCTCTCCCCATGTCCCCCATGGGACTAGGTTAGCGGAGGGTAGAGCCCAGGATCACATTAGATAATTGACCATTGGCTGAGAAATAGTGCATGGGATGTATAACAAGTGTTATAAAAGCACTAATCTTCTAACCCATATCAGGGTGGTGGTCCATCATTCACAATCAGTTGAAAATCCCTCGTCTAAAAGTAGTAGTCATATAGGGAAAGTTCATTTTATGTGAGGACATGATGTGAGATGCTTGAATTAATGCTGATGGTAGGAGCCTTATACTGTCTCCTCCTTTGACACCCTCTGGCACACCACATTTCCTCAGATTTTCATGTCGGCATTCAGTCGCTGTGTCATGACCATTTGTTGTTTCTCGAGATAGTCAGAGTCTCCTTGAGCCCCTCAAGTTGTTTTTCAGCTTTTTACGCGCAGGGAAGTGATTCACAGGCACTCAGGTGTGTGTGTGTGTGTGTGTGTGTGTGTGTGTGTGTGTGTGTGTGTGTGTGTGTGTGTGTGTGTGTGTGTGTGTGTGTGTGTGTGTGTGTGTGTGTGTGTGTGTGTGTGTGTGTGTGTGTGTGTGTGTGTGTGTGTGTGTGTGTGTGAAGACCGTGTTGAATTTTAATACCGACCTTCCTCACAAGATGACAACCGGTGCATTGAAGTCAAACGGTGCCGTCCTGGGGACTCCTGGAATACAGAAATGCTGTTCTCAAACCCAAGACATAAAAGAAACAGTCCAAAGTCTGAAGCGGACTTGAGCCACAAGAGACACCGCATTTGCCGTGCCGAGCGTTGGGATGTATCGCTCGAGTTAGTGTCCCGATAGGGACAGAATGGTAAATCATATACGCCCCTAGTCAACATGTGCGGTTTTTGCCCCCACTTCCAATGTTTGACTTCTTGGGACGTCCGTGCCAACAAGTAACCCGTTTGTTGTCTTGGGAGTGAGAATGCATTGAAACTACAAGGAGTGAACCTACAAGGAACAGGAATTACCACCAGTGCTCACTGTGCTGCATACTAAGTGATCCTGAGTGAGTGATCCTATACTCACTCACCACCTCTCATGGGACATCAAAGGAAGCCTCGTCGACCAGTCTTTGCACTTTGTTTTTAAGATTTTTGTATAAGATGTGATCTATCATCTTTCAGTACAGACACACATCAAAGGGCTGATGAGAAGTTCTCGTTCTCTCTTTAAAAAGACAGATTAACCACAGCAGGGGGCTCTTCAAAGATAAGAGCACGTCTTCAGAGACGGAGGCAAGTTCACCACGAATACTGTAGATCATTACAGAAAAATGGTGGGAAAATGGTGAAAGAAAAATACTGTTCCCACATACAAACATTTTGTTTCAAGGCATAACCAAACATCATTATTCCTAGAGGACTAGAGGAATGGTACTGGAAACAATTGAAGTAACCAAACAAGATGAAAGACATCGGTAGATAGATGCTTTCCAAAACGTAAACCTTTCCATCTCCTGTACCTTTTTTAAACGTATCTTCACCTTTTCAGCAAAAGGAGAAGTGTGCAGGCTGCCACCGCTAACAAATTGACTGTGGACTGTGCTGTAATTGAATTGTGAAAACATGCAAAGAGACAGAACAGTCGAAGGAACCTGTATCTCTGCTGAAGAATAACCAGCATGGGAGGGAAAAAGAAAATGCTTTCATGGTAGTGGGACTATTAGACTAGATTGTGTGTGTGTGTGTGTGTGTGTGTGTGTGTGTGTGTGTGTGTGTGTGTGTGTGTGTGTGTGTGTGTGTGTGTGTGTGTGTGTGTGTGTGTGTGTGTGTGTGTGTGTGTGTGTGTGTGTGTGTGTGTGTGTGTGTGTGTGTGTGTGTGTGTGTGTGTGTGTGTGTGTGTGTGTGTGTGTGTGTGTGTGTGTGTGTGTGTGTGTTGCACATAGAGTAGGGCCATAGGCCATGATCAACACTTTTATCTTTCCATCTGCTCCTCCACAGTCTCCCTCTCCCCCTTCTCTTTTATCCCTCACCCACAGCCTCTGCCCTCTTTTCACTATATCCCCTGTGTGTGTGTGTGTGTGTGTGTGTGTGGGGCAATCATGTTGGAGGAGCCAGATACGCCTAACCTTTTTATCTCCTTCCCTCCACTACCCTCCTTTCATCCTTCCATACAGGGATTAAAAACGGAACATTTTCACATGAAATCGGTTCCGAGCAGGATCAATATTTTAACGTGCTGTGCTTGTGTTACGACCCCAACATAATGTTCATACAGCATTTACTACAAAATAATAAATGGTTAATACCGTTCATATGCTATTTATCAGTTGGCAAAAACATTTTGCACAATTAGAACAGGATAACTGATAAATGATTCGGCCATATTAATGTCAGGAAAACCCTCCTATTTCATTAGACATTATCTGACATTTATCCATTACCCTAATGTTTGGACTCACATGTGGGAGCTCACCAAAGTCTGATAAAAAAAAGACTATTTGATATTGAACATGATGTGTTGTATGGTACTTATAGTGGAGCAGTCCGACAAATCCCTTCTGTCCAGGTGAGACATTTCAGCTTATACAATTGCAGGCATGACAGACTGACCCTCCATCGCTCCCCTTCTGATAACAATGATCATCTCGGTGGGGAAAGAATACACTCCCACTGACAGGGTGTGAAGTGATGCTCATGATAGGCTTGTATAGGTCTGGGATTGGACCCAGTACGGTGCGTGGTTGTTGTTAGCCCAAGAATAGGGATAGGTTCAAAGATACTACCACTGTGCTTTAGACAGGCATCACTTGATTGTGCGTGCAAGGGAGACAATTAGAGACAAGATGATGGTGTGTCATGGAAATTAAGAGATGAACATTTAATAATACTCTAAGTTACAGTCTGAGATTATCTCTATCTGTCACACCCCTGTGGTGCATCCCATTTGTTGAATGTCTTGAGGCTATGTTGGCTGGTTTGGTTATGGTGGGAGTGAGCTATAAAAGCTGTCGCCTTTTTCCATTCGTGGAGTCAGACTGGGATTCCATACATGAACAGGTCATGTAAGTCTTGTCTTCTTGCTCGAGTAAAATCCTTATACTCTATAACTCTGACATCTTGTGTTGCCTCATTATTCATTTTTATGAATTGTCTTTTGAGCATGTGTCCCACAGACTGCCTTTACAGGTGTAGGTTGTGCTCTCTCAGGTACTTAATCTCATCATCATCATTCTGGAGTGACAGGAAGGGTGTGCATTCTGTTGTGCTCGATGGTTTGCTAGACAGGCTTTGAATGGCCAACCGTGCACATAACAGGACATGTGTGTTATTGCCATGTCGGTTTGTCAGAAATCTGTCTGTATCTGTATCTGGGCTCAAGAAATTAGGCAGTACTTTGGCATCCGTTTAGGCACTGAACTAATTTATTTTGCAAAGGGCCTGGCTGTCAAATGTGTGAACTAGTGAGATGTCTCCAATCTGGCACAGTAACATGTTACTACCAGTGATAGAATATGACCTCCGAAAATAAAAAGTAAACTGACCTATTTGTTTTGTGAAAGATCATATTTCAGAGATGTGTGTGTGTGTGTGTGTGTGTGTGTGTGTGTGTGTGTGTGTGTGAGAGAGACACAGAGAGCATCAAGAGAGAGCGAGGAGTGTACAGATTGGGACTAGAAGTCAATGCTCAGTGGATTGCACAAGGCACTGCCGCCATGCCAGGATATTTTGAGCATGCCCTCAGATGACGGAAAGCAATAGCTAGGGGTGCTTGTGTTTCATGCTCGCTTTAACCTTAAGTCGTGTCACCAGTTTGCAGTAAATATAGTGGCACAGCTGGGTCACCATGCTGTAAATATGTTGTTTGTTTATGCACATACTGAATTTACTGATCATCTTTTGTTCTTTTAAATAATTAATTACATTTCATTGAGGAAGGTACTGTATCTGTTACATTGTACAGTGTACACGATCCTCGTTACGAACCTTGATATAGATGTGTTCCCCATGAGTCAAGGAACATGTGGAAACAAATTCCAATGACTTTTGACCAAATGAGGCATGAGTTAAGCCTGTTTAAAGGTTTCATTTTCAAAAGATTTTCATTGGCTCATAAAAACATTTCATTTTTTCACTTAAAAAAATGTACTACGATTATTTTGTCCGTATAGGTCCAAAGTTCACGTGTAGAAGTTTTCGTTTGTTGTATAGATTGTAGAATTACGGTCGATAAATGCAAGTACTTGAAATTAATATTTTATTCCTCGAGCAGTTTCATAAATAATATCTTTCCCTCATGCTAATATTGTCTTCTCGGTTTGTTCTATGTGGTGCGTTGGGTCTCCAAAAGTGACTAAATCGTAGTAAACTTTAATAGATCTATATGTATTTCACATTGTCAGAGTAAGGGAGTACTTGCTGTATGACAGAGAAAGAGAGCTCCTTAATATCACACACTGAAGACTAAATGATTCCCTCAACTCACTGTCACATTTATTTTCCACAGGAGCAGTGGTGGCCTTATATGTTTCAATCATTTCAATTGAAAAGGGGCCTAAAAAAATGTTAAAAAAAAATAGTAGTAGGCCTAGTAGTAGTAATATTGCAGTGCATCGCAGCCTTCCAATCAGCCTTGTCAATTATTCGGCCTCATCCAGTACGTCCACTTAACACTAGTTGGTAGCAGCTAATAATCACTGTCATGTAATGTTGACCTGTGTTGTTTGTTTGTAATTGTTTCCACTTCCCAGTGTGTGCACTCACTCACTGCACTGAGAGTTGCGATTGCATCGCATATGCTGCCTCCCAGTTTTGATGAATCTATCATGGTTAAAATTGAGTTTGAAGTTACAATGGGTTTGTATAGGGAGGGGGTGGAGCAGCTAAAATGAATATCAAATATCTAAATACTGAATCAAGTAACTTAAAAACTGTCTGGGTGTTCACATAAGACTGAGTAGACGATGAAATGAAATGAAAGTGAAATATCCCTTTAATGCTTATTCATGCTTTGTTGAGCACCAAAGTCTAAATTAGCCTTAAGGTTGACGGACAAAGAGGAAAATAGTCTGCCATCACTTGGCGAGGCAGAGATGCCTTTCATCAAACTTTCTCTTATAAAATGAGTCTGTGGCTGTGCTGTGAGGAGAACTGTGTTCACTCCATGTCGATGTGACCGCCAAAGAAAAAATCAAGGTGTCCTAAGGAGAAACTTTGAAGAATTTTTATTCCATTAATTTCATTTCTATACGGAATATAACCTCAATTGACACAACATTACGCAAATGCTGGAGATGTATGTAACAGAAGATAAACAGTGGGAGGGAAGTCCTGTTTTCCCTTCAATTTACATCGTGGTTGTAAAGACAAAAGACAAATAAAAAAAGCCTACTTCCTCTACGCTTGCCAGGCTTCCTCTACACTGTCACTGCCAGCAGAGATATTTCTGGTTCACGCTCGTGTACCTGGTTTGAGACGATACCCAGCCCGTGGTGATTAGCTGCTGAAATCAGTTGCAGAGGAGACACCTGCTGCACTTCATTATGGCAGTATCAAGACCCGCCGCACACTGTTCAGAGAACAGATTGAGAAGCTACTACAGACACAGGTATAGATATACAGTAGATATACTGTAGGAGGGAGAGAATAATATTCTCTTCCTCCTACAGTATATCTACTGTATATCTATACCTGTGTCTGTAGTAGCTGTATCTATCTCTCTCTCTCTCTCTCTCTCTCTCTCTCTCATATATTATATGAGAGAGAGAGAGAGAGAGAGAGAGATAGATACAGAGATAGATAGAGAGAGGGAGGAAATACGCCTAGTAATACATTTCGAGTGGAGAGATGGGGAGGAATGGAACACAGTCGGATAGAGAGATTAAACAGCGGGAGAGGACAACTGTTTGCCTTATTAGAGGCTAGTTAGTCATTACCGCCTGCCTAGCGCGGGCGTTGAAAAGTTTCTATGATTGTATTGTGCCAACTGATAATTAATACACAACTTTCCTTCTGTGTTAACAAACCCATGATGCACCATGCTCAACACTCGAGAGAATAACAAAATGGTCAACGGTGTTCTACACTGTACTATTGAATCTAGACAAACTTATTTGCCCTCATTGCTGACCATGTCTGGACATTAGCAACATTGTTCTTTACTTCTGACCACTTGTTTGTCCATGCAGAGCATATGTACTCTTGCATACTCTACTTATAATCGAGTATACAGTATGCTTGCATGCTCGCTATATAATGCAAATATAATTGAGTATTATAAAATCATACTATCAGAAAGAAATGAAGAGAAGGAAGTCAATTAAACCAGGAAATGCAGGTGTCCTAGCAGCTACAGCAGTGAGAATGAACACAAGAGAGGTATTAATGTTAGAGTAAGAGTCAAGGTGTATGACATGCTTGGGCTTTAATCCGGGGAAAGAGGTGTGTGGGGGGTCAAGATGCTGCCTCGTGGTGCCCCCATCACCTGCCTACCCTCCCAGCTCCTTCTGAAGGGTTTCCTCTGCCATGAAAACCTCCCTTTTCCTGTGCAGAAAGAAGGACTTTCATGTCTCCATTGAAGTGGGTCGCAGGTCAAAGTAGCGTGAGCACATGGTGAGGTAAGGTGTTCATTTTGAAGAGGAAAAAATAAAGGCTATTACTCTAGGACAGGGGTAGGCAACTTCTATTATCCAAAGAGCAAAAAACAAACAAAAAATATATTAAATGTATATCTGGAGCCGCAAAATATGTTTGCTTTAATAAAGCAAACTTAAATAATTTGTGATTTTTCTGGTCTTTCACGATGGTTTTTAATTGTTTGCTAATTTCTCAAAGCAAATCAAGTATAGCCAGCAGCATTGGTGGTGAAAACAAACAAAGATATCTTAGCATTAATACATTCTTTATTTTCCCTCATTATATTTGTTTCTTATTTTTATCTGGTGTATAGGCAACATTGTTTTGCAATATCAAAATGAAAGAATAACTTTATGCATACTACAATAATAAATTATGATTCAAATGAAGAAAAATGTACTTTCAAGCAACTGGAAGCCACGAGAGGGCCTAAGAGCCACATGTGGCTCTAGAGCAGCAGGTTGCATACCCCTGCTCTAGGATTAGATAGCAGCAGGTTGCCTATACCACTGCTCTAGGATTAGATAGCAGCAGGTTGCCTACACCTGCTCTAGGATTAGATTGTTAATCCATCTCTCTGTCTCTTCATGGGTTCAAACAAAGAACAGAGCAGTATGTCCTATACCTGTAGCCTACTTGAATCAGCCATGACTGGCTAAGGGAGGACGTTGACAGGGGGATTCCGGCGTGTTCTGCTGTACATGTCAGAGCACAGGGGGGGGGGGGGGGGGTGTGTGTGTGTGTGTGTTTTCTATCTAGACTGACCACATGAAACTTTGTGCGTGTGTGCACACACACGCATGCATACATACATTTGACTGGGTGAGTGTGCAACTGTGCACTTAATCTTTAGTCTTGCAGGTTCCCTGAGCAATAACTTGTCAGAGATTGATCGTCTGAGGGAAATCATTACTTTTCATTGGAACAGAAAAATGTGAAGCAAATCGCAGGTAGCATTCTGTTTACCACAAGCAGGGAAAAATGAGACAGCGGGAAGAGAGCGAGAAAGAGAGCAATCAGAGAGAGAGGGAGGGAGAGAGAGAGGGAGAGAGAGGGAGAGGGAGAGAGAGGGAGAGAGGGGGGGAGAGAGAGAGAGAGAGAGAGAGAGAGAGAGAGAGAGAGAGAGAGAATGCACAGTGAAGTGCACGTTGAAGCTGTTCTCTGTGGGTGAAAAGGGGTAAAGATGCAGAAGGAGGGAGTACGTTTCTCTGCAGGGCTGAGACAGGGAGAATATTAATGGCAAAAATAGAGCCAGAGCAATGCCAAGATCTGGAATCCGATTCCGTTTGTCCTAGACACCAAGTTACCAATTTTGAACGATATTTTGTAGAATAAAAATACAAAAATGTTATCAATTTGAAGAACTTGGATTTAATAAAAAAAATGTATTTGACAACATTTAACTAGAAGTTATTTTATTTGAACACTTAAGCCCTATTCAATCTAAGGTACACAAGCTCCAGAAGCACAAGAATAACGGAGGCAGAAAGTGGTACACTGCTGCATACAGTAACTGCTGATACAAATACGATGTCAAAAAAGTCAAATAATGCATAAATGAATAATGAATAAATCTATACCGGCCGGACTCTAGTTTTCAACAGTTCTCTGAATAGTGTACTTTACCCTGCATTGCCTTTTCCTCATCTCCACAGATGAGTCACTTCTCTGCCTAACCAAATTAGCTGCAAATTAAATTACTTGTAACGATTATGCAGAATTAAAAACAAAACGCAAAACAAAGAAAACAACTGCGGAAACCGGCCAACCGTA
Source organism: Protomyctophum bolini (assembly GCF_963924005.1). Lineage (NCBI taxonomy): Eukaryota > Metazoa > Chordata > Actinopteri > Myctophiformes > Myctophidae > Protomyctophum > Protomyctophum bolini. Next base: position 20,532,092 of record NC_137867.1, on the reverse strand, counting down.
GATCTCACTTCTAACCAATCGAGGCATTAATTGATATTCACACTTTTCCTCGTTGTCCTCCTAACCAAGTTCTGAATAATCGCAGTCGTATTGGAACTTCTTGCATTCCTGACTCATATTTGTTCTGCCAAGGTGATCACTTAATAAATACTAATGGAAATTCACTGCAGTGAAACGGGAACAGAGGGGGCAGGGAGGGAGGCATTCAGCAACAAGGAAGCAAAGAGAAAGGGAAGCTGCAGGAACAGTGGGAGAGAGAGGCATACATTGTGTGGAACAGTGGGAGAGAGAGGCATACATTGTGTGGAACAGTGGGAGAGAGAGGCATACATTGTGTGGAACAGTGGGAGAGAGAGGCATACATTGTGTGGAACAGTGGGAGAGAGAGGCATACATTGTGTGGAACAGTGGGAGAGAGAGGCATACATTGTGTGGAACAGTGGGAGAGAGAGGCATACATTGTGTGAGCACAATTGCACATGGATGTGGTGTCAACAGTGAATGCGGAGAGAGAGATATCAGAGATATCATTACCCCACACTTTGACAATGCTATCATTGCCACATGTCAATAAAAGCCATTTGGATTGAGTTGAATTGAGGACAGATTAATTACATTTGGGTCTATAATGCTTTAGAACCACATTTATAATGCATTATAATGCACTTGCAAGGCATTATAACACTCATTATAAATATTAAATATTTTAATTATATAATTATAGATGTATTGTTGTGTAAGTGTAATTATGCATAACAACTTATACCAAGTGCTGGTCATAATGCATTACAAACTCAGTGGAACAGCACATTATACCATTATTACACAGGCAACATTTTACCTAGTGGAGAAAACTTCTGGGAACTCATATTTAATTTTACTTAACCTTTTGAGCCCCAATCCCCCGGCAAACGGCTGTCCACCTCATGAACAGCTCTCAGCGGGTAAATGGGGCTGGTCAAGGTCTCAGGTTCCAACTCCGATATTTTAGATTTTCCCTCCCGGACCCCTGTGGCGTTTAAGAGGTTAAGTGTTACTTAATTTATTTATTTTATGATTAAGACAGAACTTGCGTACACACGCATGCATGCACTGTGGGAGACAGGCAAGGCAGGCCACGAAGACAGCCATAATTGATTAATGGTAAATGAGGACATTGTCCCTCTCTGGGGATGAACTCAGGTGCACACACTTCTGTCACTGATGGAGCAGTTGAGGAGGCGGGGGACAAATGAAAGGAGGGAGAGAGAGGAAAAGGAGGAAGAGAGAATGAGAGGTAAAGAGAAATTAGTGCGTTCATGAAAATTAGTGCGTTCATGAGTTCAGCCAGAAGGCAAAGCCCTCTGTTTACCGAGCAGTCTTCGTTCCTACTCTCACCTATGGTCATGAAGTGTGGGTCATGACCGAAAGAATAAGGTCACGAATACAAGTGGCCGAAATGAGTTTTCTTCAATGGGTGGCTGCATGGCATCTCCCTTAGAGATAGGGTGAGAAATTCAGTCACACGAGAGAGACTCGAGGTAGAGTCGCTGCTTCTTCGCCTGGAAAGGAGCCAGCTTAGGTGGTTCGGGCATCTGGTTAGGATGCCTCTCAGGCGTCTTCCTAGGGAGGTCCTTGAGGCACGTCCCACTGAAAGGAGACCCCGGGGTAGACCAAGGCACAGTTGGAGGAAACACATCGACTCACTGGCCTTGGAACGTCTGAGGAAGTCACTAATGTTGCTCTGGAGAGGGAAGTCTGGTGCTCTCTGGTGGAGCTGTTGCCCCCGCAACCCAACTACGGATAAGCGGTTGAAGATGGATGGATGGATGGATGAGAGAGAGGTGTTGACAGAGTGAGAGATGCTGTAAATAGTGAGTTGAAGGATACAGAGACAGATGAGAGATAATGTTAATGTCCATGTTCTCATTTTGAAGCCTTTGGAGTGAAACAGAAACGATCTCCGTCCACCTCCACACAAGTGTATCATCATATGGCTTCTGTCATTGCCATCACGCCAAATTATTAATGAATGGCTTTATTCGCCGTGGCTTTAAGACAACCTTCAGATGTTATATATTGGTTGCACACTGATGTGTGAAATTTGGTCTCCTTTGGGGAAAAGCCTCATCAGCGGTCGCAGAGCTCCTCTGTGGGTGACACGCAAACGTTCACTTAAACGCACACTTTTGCACGGACAGAGCCCAGGTTTGCCAATCGTTGCTGTTTCCCCTTAAATTCAGCGTATGGGAGGCGAGAAGTGAAAACAGACCGCCTGTAAATAAGCTGGTGAGATTTCTGCTGAGTAGGCCATTTCTATTTCCCTTTCAACTGTGAAAAGCCGCCAAATCTGCTGATGAGGCCAGAAGAAAGAAGGGAGAGAGGAGAAAAGAAATGAGTGTTTTCCATAATAGCTCTGATAGCAAAGTGAGTTCTGGAGTATAGGAGAGGGCACTGAGGGATTTAATGCATGTATGCATGCATGCATGCATATGTATGTATACACATGACCACATGCACCGTCAATTTGTGGTTTGCTGTTATGAAGTTCTTAAAGATACCTGCACACTCACTCATTTGCATGTACACACACACACACACACACACACACACACACACACACACACACACACACACACACACACACACACATAAACGTACACAGAGTCATGTAGCATTGATTACTCTCTAATTACAACAACGCCTGTGCCATGTGTAAATGCGCACACAGGCAAACACACATAACTGTCTGCATTCATGCGCGTGCACACACACACACACACACACACACACACACACACACACACACACACACACACACACACACACACACACACACACACACACACACACACACACATGGCAGGAGTTTATCTACAGTAACCACACTTGGCCCAGAGTGACTTAGAATGTCACCAGCAGCTCTGCTTTCATTCATTCCAGGATGAGCTGGCATCCCAAGGCCAAAAGGCGGCCAATTTAGAAGAATGTTTACAAGTGATGATGCGGCAACTCTCTCAGAGACTACCCAAAGGGCAAAGTCAGGAGTGAGTGTGAACACGACATGCACACACAGAGCGAAAAATGTTATCTGATGATGATTGAAGACTTGAACTTTAATCAAAGTGGGGTAGAACTTTTGTGTGTGTGTGTGTGTGTGTGGGGGGGGGGGGGGGGGGGGGAGGGAATGAGAATGTAACTGCAGCTATAGTTATAAGAATCTAAAACTATTAAAATCTAGAACTACAAAGTGCAAAACGACATTGGTAAGCATAGATAGCAGCCGCAGGCTTACATGTACATGACTTTAAGTGCAAACAGCATAACAGTATATGAGCACTGATGTGTCTTGGACATGAGGAGACATTAGGGACAGTGTCTTGGACATGAGGAGACATTAAGTGACAGTGTCTTGGACATGAGGAGACATTAGGGACAGTGTCTTGGACATGAGGAGACATTAGTTGACAGTGTCTTGGACATGAGGAGACATTAGGGACAGTGTCTTGGACATGAGGAGACATTAGTTGACAGTGTCTTGGACATGAGGAGACATTAGGGACAGTGTCTTGGACATGAGGAGACATTAGGGACAGTGTCTTGGACATGAGGAGACATTAGGGACAGTGTCTTGAACATGAGGAGACATTAGGTGACAGTGTCTTGGACATGAGGAGACATTAGTTGACAGTGTCTTGGACATGAGGAGACATTAGGTGACAGTGTCTTGGACATGAGGAGACATTAGGTGACAGTGTCTTGGACATGAGGAGACATTAGGGACAGTGTCTTGGACATGAGGAGACATTAGGGACAGTGTCTTGGACATGAGGAGACATTAGGGACAGTGTCTTGGACATGAGGAGACATTAGGGACAGTGTCTTGGACATGAGGAGACATTAGGGACAGTGTCTTGGACATGAGGAGACATTAGGAGACTGTCTGTCTGTCTGTCTGTCTGTCTGTCTGTCTGTCTGTCTGTCTGTCTGTCTGTCTGTCTGTCTGTCTGTCTGTCTGTCTGTCTGTCTATTTGGGCTATGACCCATTGAACCCTACAGCTGATTGGGGTCACACACTTTTGAGCAGTGTGAAGGCTATTCACACTGAGCAGTATAACTATAAGTGCAGTCAGCCAGCGGTGGTGTTGAGCAGCGCTCAGTCAGTCAGTGGTGGTGTTGAGCAGCACTCAGTCAGCCAGTGGTTGTGTTGAGCAGCACTCAGTCAGTAATCGGTGGTGTTGAGCAGCACTCAGTCAGCCAGTGGTGGTATTGAGCAGCGCTCAGTCAGTCAGTGGTTGTGTTGAGCAGCACTCAGTCAGTCAGTGGTGGTGTTGAGCAGCACTCAGTCAGTCAGTGGTGGTGTTGAGCAGCACTCAGTCAGCCAGTGGTGGTGTTGAGCAGCACTCAGTCAGCCAGTGGTGGTGTTGAGCAGCACTCAGTCAGCCAGTGGTGGTATTGAGCAGCGCTCAGTCAGTCAGTGGTTGTGTTGAGCAGCACTCAGTCAGTCAGTGGTGGTGTTGAGCAGCACTCAGTCAGTCAGTGGTGGTGTTGAGCAGCACTCAGTCAGTCAGTGGTGGTGTTGAGCAGCACTCAGTCAGTCAGTGGTGGTGTTGAGCAGCACTCAGTCAGTCAGTGGTGGTGTTGAGCAGCAATCAGTCAGCCAGTGGTTGTGTTGAGCAGCACTCAGTCAGCCAGTGGTTGTGTTGAGCAGCACTCAGTCAGTAATCGGTGGTGTTGAGCAGCACTCAGTCAGCCAGTGGTGGTATTGAGCAGCACTCAGTCAGTAATCGGTGGTGTTGAGCAGCACTCAGTCAGCCAGTGGTGGTGTTGAGCAGCACTCAGTCAGTAATCGGTGGTGTTGAGCAGCACTCAGTCAGCCAGTGGTGGTGTTGAGCAGCACTCAGTCAGTAATCGGTGGTGTTGAGCAGCACTCAGTCAGCCAGTGGTGGTGTTGAGCAGTTTTCTATGACGAAGGCACAACAAACTCATGGGAGACTACACCCTCTTCTTCTTCATCCGACGCACACTCTGTTTTGGTCTAATAATTTGTATTACTAGGGTCAACAGCCAGCCAGACAAACAGACAGACAACCTCATTAGAATAGTTTCACACTCACTGCTCTCTGGGTAATGTATGGACTAAGTCAGAGAAAAGCACACAGAACAAAAACAATGAAATGTGCTGAGATGCTACTGTGTCTTCATTAGGGTCAAAACAGCAGGCTACCTTTTACTGATGAAAATGTCTATTACTTTGAGCACCATGGTTCTTGCAAAAGTGTGTCGCTTTAATGAATAATAACGTCAGATTGTCTTGGTACTTTACACTGAAGATTCAACCGTGTACAGTTCTAAGAAAGGGTCTTCAGAATGCTGTACTTATTTATTTTCTTCCCTGTAAAACATTGACTGTACTTTACTCCCAGTCTCCCACTCTGACTTCCACACAGCTGATATCTGCATGGTGTGCATGCTCCACAGCATAGTTAAGTGGGGGAGAAATTTGCATTTCAATCTTTTAATTTGCTCTCCTTTTGTCAAAGTGAGCTGACTTCTGCGTTCTGTTGGCGAAGAGCGCAGAAACCCTTTCCAACACCCCCCTCCCCAAGGGCCATTCTGTACAATTTGAATATATTTTTTCTAACCCTTAGTCCAACCCATATTGGAGCTCAATTTACAATTAAAGCATTTACCAGATAACTCGTATTCCCATTACCCACATCAATCTCTTGTGGGTCCTGTGGGAACTTAAGTCGTGTTCACAACATGTCAACTCGGCAAAGATAAGGATTAAAAAATGAGAATGAATATAGTTCTGTTGTCTCCCAAGACACTGGAAGAGACCATGATGATCCCCAAACGTATATCAGGAGGCACAAAGCATCTCACAGGAATACTGCGTAACATTTTTAGCACTTTTTGGTGACACCGCTCATCTGCTTATGGGCTGTTAATGGTAAATGGTGCATTTAAATAGCGCTTTTATCCAAAGCACTTTACATACAGTAGATTGTGCATTATATATTCACCCATTCACATTTCACACACACATTCATACACCGATGGTGGAGGTATATGCAATGCACCAATTTGCACAGGAGCAATTAAGGGTTCAGGGTCTTGCTCAAGGACACTAACTCTGGGGGAACCGGCCGATCTACCCCTGAGCCACTGCCCTGTTAGAACTAGGATTCCCAGAATTCAGTTCAAAACACACACACACACACACACACACACACACACACACACACACACACACACACACACACACACACACACACACACACACACACACACACACACACACACCTCCCACACACCTCCCACTTCTTTATCTCCCAATGAGCAACATACAGATGGGGCTTGCAAGTCAGTTAATTCTCTGCAGCATAATCAAAACTGTGTGTCTCTTTTCAAACCTCAAACTTATAATTGCTATTAAGCTCTCTGGGGCAATTACTGTACGTGTGTGACTTCGAGATTGAGGCGCAGTCTGAGATATTTTTGATCCAGATTGCCAAAACGAAGTCCTTGTTGGAAGTACAAGCTGTGCTATGCGAGTATTTGCTTTAATGAAAGGGATATTTCATGGGGTCATATTTTTCCATTATTTGGAGACCAGGCAGTCAGTATGGACCTCATTCACATGGGATTCAGAGTAAACAGTCCTGATGTTTGCCTAACATCCAGACATGGACCAACAGCAAAAGCTACATCACTGTTTCTGGTGCTGTATTTGTTTTATTTAGTTTGTATTGGTGGAAAATATAGGAGATATTCCTCCCCCAAAGTAAATTACTAACGCACCCTTGCCATGTCTTGTGTGATGTTTTGAAACATCATTTTCCATCGACTTACAAAGTAAAACAAAATGAAATGGTTTTGGAGGAAACGAGGTGGGAAATGACTTTCTTGCTCCCTGAGACACTTAAAGCAGAGCAAACAATAACCCCAGTACCAAGACACCCCATTGTGTCATTTCTGAGTCATTCCACCAGCAGAGCGTAGTCTCACGCATGTACACACACACACACGCATGTGCACGCACGCATGTGCACGCATGTGCACGCACGTCGCACACACACACACACACACACACACACACACACACACACACACACACACACACACACACACACACACACACACACACACACACACACACTTAAAGTGCACAAAGTGTAGATTTCATTCCCGGGGTCCCTCATACATGACAGAGAACAGTGTCTCCACGGACAATAATCATACTGTCATGGAAAGGAGGTAATCTTGTTTATTCCTGAGCCTCAGCAGTCCTTGCTGCGATGGGGTGTGTGTGTGTGCGTTTGTGTGTGATATTTGTGACAGCCCTAGCTGGCAAGAGCTGGTGCCACTAATATATATGATAACATATTCTATTGCTTTGGAGACTCGCTCAATTTGACTGTGTGTGCATGTGCATGTGCATGTTCATGTGCATGTGCATGTGCATGTGCATGTGCATGTGCATGTGCATGTGCATGTGCATGTGCATGTGCATGTGCGTGCATGCTTTGAAACTGGTTATGTGTTTGCAACAACCTTGTTTTTGGCTGACCGCAACAGCGAAGCCAGCCCTAAAAATTACTCTGACTGTTGAGTGTAGAGTGCACCATTGGTCGGTTGGTTGGCCCAACAACGAACTAGCCAATAGAGGCCTTGCATGGAATGTTTGAATAGTGTTTTACATTGGTAACAACTTTCAAAAGAAAATGCCTAATTTCTGTGCAGTGGTAGAGTGGGTAAAACATTTAAAAAGCTTGGTGTAGTGAAAGGGAAATGGTGGGCATTTTATTTTGAAGTTTCAGCTTGAAACGCTGGCTCTGAGGTTTCTGAACCAATCAGAGCATCGCATCCCTCCAGGCTATGGGGTTTTACGTCCGTGACTTCCTCTCACGTCTGTCAACAAAGTGACAGAGAGCTGTGGGATTATTTCTAACCTATATACATATTTTAGCGTGATGGTGATTATGTTTACACTGTCTGAATGTCATCTTAAATGAGATTAAAAACAGAGTTGTTCTTTAATCAAGAGGAGAATGAAGCAATGGGAATCAAACTGGTGAGCTTCATTTTTATTGGCTTTTATTGATGTGGGCCTCGACACGTCATCACGCTGCACATTTTCAGGAAGTAATTTAAAAAATCACACCCGTGTGAACTGAGTGGTGCAATCCCCCCCCCCCCCCACACACACACACACGCACAGCAATACCCCTCTCTCTGTTTCTGGCGCCCCCTACTGGTATTAATAAGTCACATACTCATCCTCATGACCACTGATACAGGTACACAGGTACACGGACATTGCTGGTTGTAGGAGTGGTTGCAATATTTGTATGACAAAAATTAGAATTTGCCCATGTTTTGGCATTCATTGTTAGGTATGCCCATATGATGACCACAGATATGGTCTAAAAGTGTGAGTCTTTTCACTACACCTTCAAAATCCTTGTTGAAGATTACTGGCTAGGTACTGGCGTGCTCTTATGTTTGTTTGTTTGTTTTTGTTGCCAAGGTACTATTTGTCAAGGAAACAGCCCTTGACATTTTCTGTAGCATGTCTGTTCCACTGTAACTAAAATCCAGTAACCTGAGACCATCAACACAAAGGAATTGTTGTGTTGCACATTATAGCAGCTGTTGTTTCTTCCAACATTGAGTGATACATACATGGTCATTCTAAGCATTCTGTGAAAGGCCTCTATTGCACTTGAGGCTATGGGATGCTGTAGTCTATCCCAATAGACTGAATAGAGGGTATGTTGTGCATGCATAAAATGAGTGTCAAATCGAGTGGCAAAGTGAGTTTAATGTTGTTTAAGGTAACATTGTTTAATGTCGTTTAATGCAATTATGTAGGACTTTTGAACGTTTGAATGTATGGGCTGTCAAGGCCAGAAAGTAGATTTTTGCCACTCAGGCATTCCCACATAACTCCTCCGAGTATGAAACATTTTTGTATAATTTCATTGACACAGCCAGGGCCGGTTAGGTGGTTGTGTACATGACATATATGTGGTTCTGACCCTTGGTTCCAGTCAGAGTGGATCATCTATAATGGCATAACCAAACCTTTATGGATAACCTGAACATATCTGACTGATTAAGTTACACCCGCCTAGTTTTGACACTTTGACACTATCCATTGCGGGCGCTCGGGGGAACTAAAATTAATCTGAATTGATCTTGTCATTGCTAGTTGCCCTCTCACTCTCTTATAGTCACAAAACTCCAGGCTCTTGATTTTTTTCTTGCCTAGTTGCTGATTTACTTTATCTATATTCAACCATGTCTTGATGATGATTTAGGGTGTTTTGGAAAGCAGAGGGGAGGCTGTGAAAAAGAGATAGCGTTCAGGAAAAAGAGAAGGAAAGGCGAAGCGTGGCGCGCTAGCCAGCCGCCGCCTGATTGGTAAACAGCTTCCATGTTCATGCAAATCGACAGCGTTACTGACCTTCGGTATCCTGCTAATGGCACCTCTTGATGCCTTGAATAGAATGTGCTCGTCATGCGGAAAAAAGCACTCAGGCAGCCAGCCAAGGATATTAAAGATGATGCGTATGTGACAGAGAGATTGAAGAGGAGAGAAATAGTATGTGTGTGTGTGTGTGTGTGTGTGTGTGTGTGTGTGTGTGTGTGTGTGTGTGTGTGTGTGTGTGTGTGTGTGTGTGTGTGTGTGTGTGTGTGTGTGTGTGTGTGTGTGTGTGTGTGTGTGTGTGTGTGTAGGCAGACACGCAACAGGCTGTTAGTGTGTCCATTGTTCATATTGTTCATATTCTTGTATATATCCTGGATGGAGCGAAGCTCACATTCACGGATGCTCTGATGCCGTGGAGACACTGTTCTCTGTCATGTATGAGGGACCCCGGGAATGAAAGCTACACTTTGTCCACTCTCTGACCCCTTTTCCACCGGTTGGGAACCGGTTCAGTTCAGAACCAGTTTTTAGTCCATGACCTCCAAAATTGGAACGTTAATTATGAATTGAGTGTGCAACACCATACCTATATTAAATTGTTTATAGGCTCAATAAGTAAATTAATATAAAGGCTTCCACGGTAGTAGCTATTTCATATTTTCAATTTTTTGCATATTTTCCTACGTACATAATGCCTAATTTTTATTTACAATTTCAGAAAATGTGTAAAACAATAAATCATTGTCTTCGAAGTTCGTGTAAGTAATCAACTGGGGAGGTTTCATGGTGACTATTAATTACATTTTTACCTATTCACCTATCACGTACTGTATAGGCCTACTGTAATTAAAAATGTGTGATGAATATGAAAAAGCTACTCTTGTGGAAGGGTTATCATATATTAATTTATAAACAATTTAATATAGGTATGGTTTTGTACACTAATTCATAATTAACGTTCCAATTTTGGAGGTCTGGCTCATGGACTAAGACATGGTTCTGAACTGAACCGGTGGAAAAAGGGCCTCTGTGGCTATTGAGGGAAGTGCAGTCCCCAATCCCCGTGCCACGTAGTGTTGCATCCAGTCAGAATGCTCTCATTGGTGCTTTTCTAGAAGGCCCCTATAGGATCTTGGCCCAATGCTGAACTTCCTCAGCCGCCTGAGGTGTTGTTGTACCTTTTTCCCCACATGACCGGTGTGCTCATCCCAGGAGACAACGCTGAGGAACTGGAAGCTGCTGCTGACAGCGATACAGATTAGGTCTATGTTACCTGGCTACACACATGGGCAGGGAGAGGTTAAACATGCCTGAGAGCCATCTGCCCCTGTGCATGCTCTTATCACTTGGGCCTGCAGATGTCATCTGGCCCCGGCTGCTCCTTGTGGTTGTTGATGCGCCTGTGCGACTTGCACATCTTGGCAATGACTAGAATTATATGGTGTTACCAGCTGCACAGCTGGAGCTCCCTTTAAAGTCTGATGTTTCGTGTAGTCCCTGCCACGTGAATCATTACCACTTAGCTGTGTCTCGATGTTCTTGCTGTGATCCCGTTTTGTTGCCGTGATCACTGCAGTGATTGTAACAGCCCCCCCACACACTTTGGCTCTGAAGGGGAAGGCGGTGTCTCATCATGCAATGCGGGAAGCTCATGCTGTTGATCAGGAGAGGAGCGATGCACATGTTCACTTGCCCACGTCTTACCTGTAGCTCCTTTCCCTCCCATCTTTTATTCCCCCTCTCTCTCTCTCAAAAATCAACAGCCGCCACCCCACACACACACACACACACACACACACACACACACACACACACACACACAGACCCACACACACATGCTTCCCTACTACCTTCGCATTCTATCCTGCTGTCTCGCTGTGCCCTGCCAAAAAATGTCTTCTTAAGTTATTTATAATCACCAGGGTGCTGTCAGTCACAGCTGAAATACAGAGAGAGAGAGAGAAAGCAAGGAAAAGTGGCGAGGTTTGAATGGATTGATGGGGAAATAAATAAATAATGTTCTCGCCCCGCTATAACAGCCAGTCATCAGTGGGAGTGTGGGACGGTATAATCGGAGGCTGTAGAGGTGCTTGCCGGGTGGTGAGATTAGAAGCTTTACAGGGAAGCTTTGCGTCTATGTGAAGCCCCCACCAAACCCCCCAACCCCCCCCCCCCCCCCCCCCCCCCCCCCCTGCCTCGGCTCTCTGCCCACTTCAAAGTCTCTCCGCTGCCTTTGACTGCAGAACGCCGACCAGGACAGGCTGAAGAAGGCACTGAGAGGGAGAGCGAAGGAAAGCCATGGAAAAGTGCGTGCGTGCGTGCGTGCGTGCGTGCGTGCGTGCGTGCGTGCGTGCGTGCGTGCGTGCGTGCGTGCGTGCGTGCGTGCGTGTCTCTCTGGGGCCTGTACGTTTTTGTAAGTCTTTTTATACTTATTTATGGGTGGCTGCAGAGAAAGGAGCAGACAGATAAGGGCGACCGAGGTACTGGAGGAGGACAGGGGGAGAGAGACAGAGTGACAGAACGAGAGAGAGAGAGCTGCAGGTGAAGGCTATAGAATGGGGCATGTGTGCCAGAACACAACCTGCGGGAAACGAGGGCATTCTGAATCGTGTCAATATACTGTATGCCCCATTCCTGCTCGTCCCTGCTCACATTGCTCACAGGAATAACACCGTATGCACACGGTATGCACAGTACAATTGTACAAATGTAACCAAATTGGACCCATAAGGGTTATTTTGGTTACATTTGTGCAATCGGAGTGAAATACACTCAGGGTTTATACGGCATAGACATGAATAATAAGGATTTCAGCTATGTATTTTGGACTATGAAAATGGGTCATGAAAACATTCTTTCATTTTGAATGTCAGCCAAAACTTTCACATCATTTATTTTGTTAGAACTCCGTGACTAAAATACTGTGTGAGAGTGAGCAGACAAAGACACCTTTGATTTATTTTGGCTTCCTCGGGAACATTTGGATCTCATGCAGCCACTGAGTCGCTCCATGAAGAACACCCTGACACAGACAATAGCTTTTTGATTGATAATGGCTGCTCTATCAGAAATCTCCTTTTCTTTCTCTCGGGACATTAGGGAATAATATCACACATCCTGACAATTTAAAATATTAATCAGAGTGCAGGTAAGAAAAACATAAAATAAATACATTTTAATTTTAAAACGGCTACAACAGCTGAAGTTGAACGAGGTGGACCAAATATCAAAAACCCAGATTTAGAGTCGTTTATGGAGGCCTACAGTATCACGTATCTTTTCTTCTTGAACATAATGATTGACTACTTTGGGTCTTGAGATGGGAAACATCAAGCGCAGGATGTTATGTGGTCGGCTGGTTGAAGCTCCAGGGTGTCCCTTTTTGTCCTCTGTGTAATTCCACTCAAAGTCAAAGGAAAGTTACCATCTCAGGCGATGTAAGTTAGAGCAAACCTTTTCATGGTTTAATAATGAGATGATGGCTTGAATATAATCACTTTGACTATCCTCCTGTCTTTGTTCTGTAAGAGTAGGTTTTAAGATGCTGTTGACTTTGTTGTCCCAAGAATTTGAATGAAAAAAGCCTTTAATGTTGAGATATGAAAAAGTTTGATAGTATGCTTATGAATTGATACATTTTTGCAAAGTATAGTTAAGTAAGAAAAGTAGCCAAATTTATAATCTAAGAAATCCTTCATTTTGCTCTGTGCTGGAAACAGCAGTAAATCAATAGTGTACCTCTGAGACCTAACCTGTCCTAAAACAATCCCTATATCAGGGGTCAGGTCAGAATGAACAAAAAATAGCTTGTCAAAGGAGGTTCAAGTATAAAACAGCTTTTGTCGTTTCAGGAGTTTACTACACAAAATAATTACAATTTTTTTTAATTAGTAATTGACCTATGCTTGACCTATACTATTCTCTATCTCTCATTATCTCCCTTCATGTGATGGTAATGACATTCTGACACCGTCAGACTGTGTTTGTGTTTGTGTTTGTTGGTGCACTTAGTTGCATGAGTGGAAAGCCAGGATGATGAGAACTGGGTGTGAAATGAAAGATATATGAGATAGAGGAGAGAGAGAGAGAGAGAGAGATAGATGTGTATGAGACGGAAAAGAGGGAGGATTATAACCACACAAGTATACAACCACTTAAATAAAGTAAGATAGAGAGAGAGGGAGAACAGATTGCATTTCTTAACACAGAAGTGGTCTGGTGATCAGAGGGTTACCGCATCAAATCCTTGGAATGAACATGAGCAGGGAAAGTTAATCAGAAACTATGGTCAAGGTGCTCTCAGAAACCTTGATATTAGGCTGTTCTGCACGTAACCTTCCCATTGTTCCAATGAAGCTGCTTAGTGGCCAGGTGCAGACTTGGCAATGGCTCAGCTCTCCGTTATTTTGACTGTTTCACGACTACACTTGTATTAATGCAAGGCCGCATTGAAAAACAACAACAACAACAACATGAGTGCTCAGCATAAACCTTCACTGGATAAATTAAGGTTTAGGCCCTGCTGTATTCTATTATTGATCATGCAGCTAGCCCTCCCTGTCAGTCAGTAATGTAGTCAGGCATGGACATAGGCTAAACACGAGTGTCATGGAACATATTCCCTGTTTTTGCTTATGGACATAGGCTAAACGAGAGTTTAAAATAGAGAGGCATGGAGTGGAATACAGTGGGAAGAGAACTTGAATACTGACTGGGGGGGGAATGTTTATTTTAAGTTAGCGGGTCATAGGAGAAAGGAGGGACAATAGCAAAGAGCAATGTTTCGGTCTTGCAACCTTCCTCAGGCTTTAATTAGCGAGTCATCAAAGTGTGTGATGACCAATCAAGTGAAAGTTTAATGAGAGAGAAGACAAGCAATAGTGCTGCTTTAAACGATCAAATACTGCATCAGTTGATAAGTCAGTCAACTGGATATATTTATAGTGTGTGTGTGTGTGTGTGTGTGTGTGTGTGTGTGTGGGGGGGGGGGTTGCTCAGGGGTAGAGAGGCCAGAACCGCAAGTTTACCAGGTAGATCCCGGGCTCCCCCTGAGTTTGTGTTCAAGTGTCCTTGAGGACCCCTGTGTCCTTGAACCCCTAATTGCTCCCGATGTGCAGGTTTGTGCATTGCATGGTTTCCACCGCTATCGGTGTATGAACGTGTGTGTGAATGTAATGCACAATCTGTGTAAAGCGCTTTGAATGGGTGAATGTAATGCACAATCTATGTAAAGCGCTTTGGATAAAAGTGCTATATAAATGCACCATTTACCATTTATATCCAGTTGGCAGAGTCTGGCTATAGCCTAAGAAACGTGTAATTGAAAAAGATATACTGTGTAGGTGGATTACATGAACTCTGCTGTCCCTATTCTGTCCAGGCAAACGAGATGTGGTAGACGGACAAAAGGAGGGGACCAAGTATAGACCCCTGGGGGGACTCGGTCAACAAAGTATATATGGTTTAAGTAGTTAGAGGATTGGACGAGACGCTATGCAAAAGACAACCTTGCACTAAATTCTGTCATTTTAAGGGCTCGTTTATACTCATTGAACAACTGTCTTATGTAAGTCATGCAGTCTTGTCTCCCAGGTAGCTACTGCAACAAGGACATTGCCTTTTCAGGGTCTGTCAATCGCACAGCTAGATGGTCAGTCACTCAGCCAGAAAGGCACCACTCTGTCCAGCCAGACGATGAGTCAGCTAATAAGGCAGTCGGACGAGTCAGTCAGCCAAGCATCGGTGGCGGTGAGACTACTGAATGCCACTGAGTATCCTGTATGTTTGGCAGGAGAAGAGTTCACACAGGGACATGCCTCCATCCCAAGAGTTCACACAGGGACATGCCTCCATCCCAAGAGTTCACACAGGGACATGCCTCCATCCCAAGAGTTCACACAGGGACATGCCTCCATCCCAAGAGTTCACACAGGGACATGCCTCCATCCCAAGAGTTCACACAGGGACATGCCTCCATCCCAAGTTCTCCCTTCTGTCCTCTACTGGACGATAATCTTTATTAGGCTTTCACGGTTGGTTCACCAGATGTCCGCTTTTTTTTGTCATAGGCAATTTGAAGGACTGATTTTGAACTTAAAATCTGTTATTTGTGCTGAGCAAACTGGTTACTACAGTATAAATATGCCATTACAACTCACTGACCTGAAGGAGCGAGACTAATCATATTTATTTTATGACTTTATAAATAATATAGTAATGCCTGCACTCGTCCATCATTGTATTTAACATCCAGCACTCAATTTGGAAGATGGATTCAGTATCAAAGCGTTTCTCAAACATTTTCCCAAATTGATGTATTTGGCTGTTGACCCCCATCTGAAAATATATTGTGCCAGTGACCCCCATAAGGGAAGATTTGTGTTCAAATGTTTTTCAAAATATTACAAAACATCTTGACGGGTTGTGAACTTGTAGATTGGCTATTTTCAAGTCGACCAAGTATAAATTAGGGTTAAAGTCATTTTCCTAGGAACCCATTGAACGCCCCAAGGGGTACCCACACCCCACTTTGAGAACCACAATCCCTGCTGAGTAAAATATCGAATCGGTGGTTAAAAAGGATGGCTTTGCAGTGATGCAATTTTATGCTTTAGCTTTGAGGCATGTATTCCCAACAAATAATAGGATGTGACATCATAGGATGTGAGTTGCCATATCCCTTGCTGGTGTTGAAATAATAAGGAAATTCTAATAATATAATTATGCCATATTATAAGACGGTCAGCTGTTGCCTGAAGCTAATTTTGATGATGCAGTCCGTTATAATTAGCTCTTCTGGGATCTGCTGTCAATGTGTGTGTGTGTGTGTGTGTGTGTGTGTGTGTGTGTGTGTGTGTGCGTGTGCGTGCCTGCGCACGTTTTAGAGCATCTCAATGACCTTTCCCACATTCTAAACATCGTCAACTGATTTGAAATAAGAAATATCTTTTTTCCCGTGGTCATAATGAGGACATGGCAAAAAAAATGAAATAAATCCCTGTATGTGTATTATTTTTAATTACTTGCTTCAAATATACAGAATGATGACATGGGCAAGCCCATATGAATCCTGATCTCATTCACCTAGCTGTTCCTCCACTCAGCTGATGTTATACTCCAGTAAAGTAATATGAATCCTGATCTCATTCACCTAGCTGTTCCTCCACTCGCAGCTGATGTTATACTCCAGTAAAGTAAAAAATTAAAAAAAGTACAGTACTTGAGTACTTTACACCACTGCATGCATCAGCATTGCCTCTATCTCTCTTTTTCTGCCTCACTGCACGACGAGACACAAACACCCAGACGAGCCCGTACCCTGAGGGGACAGGACCTTCGGCTGGGAGTGTGGTTGGTTAAGCCAAAACTCAGTTTCTGAGCTAAGCTTAGCAGAAAAAAAGTTTGAAATTAAGCCATTCCGTGACATCTTTAAGCATGCACTTTCAACATAGCGTTCCTATTTTCGGCATGACCTCAGAACCTCTGTCAAGATGTTCAAATCTGCCTCATGGTTGCGCTATTACACACATTCTTCTACTGCTCCTACAGATTTTGTCCAAAACATGCACATGTGAACATTAAAAGTTTACTGTTTACAGCACTTTATTACTGTCCTGATTAAATGCTGGCGCAGTGCAGTTTAAAATGCATACAACTCGAGTCTGGGTGTGGTGTGCCAGACCTGGTTTTAAGTGAATTGGCAGAAAGGTTGTTGACATTTTGACACCTTTAAAATGAAAGGCTGCCCTGCCCTCAAATAAAACACATCAGGGGGCTTCTCAACTCACTCAGGGCTTACTTACTTTTATTGACCTTCATAAATCCAAGTTTATTTCATTTCATTCAAAGAAATTCTCACTTTATGTCTCTCTCGTACTCTTACTCCTCACCCCCTCTTTCTCTTCCTCTCCTTCAAATATATAACCTTTTCACAGGTCTGCCAGTCAGAACATAGTTTAATTTACAGATTGTCTGGGGACACAGAACTGTAATCCACCTGAAAGTAAACCCACCGAAATAAGGTCACTTTGTTTTCAAATTAGGAAGAGCTCAGTCCTATATTTGATAAAGGAATCCACTGGAACAACTGTTCTTGGACTCAGCAGTAACCTTCGACTGGGGATTCATAATCTCACCTCCATAGATACTGTCCCGCCAACATAACGACGCATTGTGCCACAGACATGTAGTGTACTGACACTACATACATGTTACATAAATGTAATATTGTTTGAAGAGAACATGCCAGGGTAGAGTTTTATACACTATCATACAACTCAGTGAGTCTTGCCTCCTGGCAATTGTGTGGTAAATGCAGATGTTCTGCCTGAGATATAAAATGATGGGAGTGGGAACAGAATGGCTGAGAGAGACGTATGTGAGTGTATTTGAATTTAATTGAATGCAATATTTTTTCCTGAAAAAGACCTGACAGAGTGAGAGAAAGTACAAGGTGACAGAAGAGAAAGAAGGATAACTAAGATGGAGAATAGAGAGACAGAAAGGGAAAGGAGTGTTTGTATCAAATAATATACGTACTGTATACAGTATGATGGAGCCTTGGCTTGGGGTGGTGAGAGTGAGCTGAACATCTGTCTGTCTGTGTGTCTGTGTTGAGGTAATAGATCCCCAGCTACAAGGATGAATGAGGCTCATTTCTACCAGGCTTCAATAAAGGCAGGTAGGCAGGGGGACAAAAGCTGCAGATCCATCATTAAGTGTGTGCTGGGGAGCGGTGCCTTTGGCCCATATTGCAGCACCCACCAAATATGTTGTGCAATAAGATAGATACTGTAAATAAAAGCAAAATTAACCTGATACAATTCAAAATATGTCAAATTATATGTATATTGTTTATCAAATAGGCTAGCATCCCGCTTCTTTCAAACATACTATGGTCAAATGAAACTGACAGTGCAACTGTCAGGATCTCACTAAGTTTGCAAACGGATATATTATTACATGCAAAATGTAATATTCAATATAGCAACAGATTTGTGTGTGTGTGTGTGTGTGTGTGTGTGTGTGTGTGTGTGTGTGTGTGTGTGTGTGTGTGTGTGTGTGTGTGTGTGTGTGTGTGTGTGTGTGTGTGTGTGTGTGTGTGTGTGTGTGTGTGTGTAAAACGGTGTCCCACAAAATCCCACTGTCCTGCAATAAATGCACCTGAAGCATGTGTGGTTGTGCTTTACTTTAGCTGGATATGAACACATTTACTTACTTACTAGGTCCGGGACACATAGCTAGTTGGATTGGCGGTTTCTTTCATAGCGATGTGGCTGTAGCCTTGCCTATATATGGGCATATCCGGTTTGTTTATGGTTATGCCTGATTCATACTGACGCTGGCAGGCCCACCCTCCCATTAGGCAATTTTAGTATAGAATAGGATAGCTAAATGCAGAGGAGAGTGTAATTTAAAAATGTTGTCCCCACCAGATACTGTACAGTAGGAGCATAATGCATCTATTTAATGACCTACTGTCAAGCAGCAAGTCCAGCCGAGTCCACCGTGTCGCTGTCCATGGTGCTGAAATGACTCTCTCTCTTTCTCGCTCTCATTCTATGTTTCTGTTTGTAACGTTTTTAGGTCGCAATGGAAATATTGTGGTATTATGTGGGACAGAAATGAAACCAGGGCAGGAATGTAGAGAAATCCAACAGGAGTGGGCAAGAGGAGGAGAGGGACTGAAAAAACAGGTCCCTGCAGTGCTCTAATCTGAAGCCTACGCTCGCCTACAGTGTCCCCCAAAAGGGGACAGGGTAGAGAGGAGTGCAGTATTGTCAAAAAGAGATATTTTCCTGTTCTTTTGTTTTGCTGACAACACTGGTTGCGTATTTTCTTTTTCGTTTTCTTCTTTTTTGTTGTTTTTCCGTTTTGGACAAATTCAAACATAAAGTAATCTTGAACAGGCATATAGAAAACCTCTTGGACAGAGGTTGCGTAATTTTGTATTATTTCTTTTCTCACAGAAGAAATTATAATCTGTGCAGGTTTGACTTTAAACGAAAAGACAGCTTGTGCAATGGCAGAGCCTCGTCTGGGGACACTAGAGTCTCCACTTGAAGCAGACCTTGAAGCTCTGCTCATTTTTTCAGAGCTGAGGTGAACAAAGCCCTCCAACGGTGAAGCAGCTGCATTAACGTGTTTCCAATCATACTACCAGAGGATTTCCGAGAGACAGCGAACTCCCAGAAGTCCTGGGATTTACAGCCTCTTGGTTTGGGGGCTGGTAACGTCCCCATCTTAGCCCATACCAGTGCCAAAGGCAGCTGAAACTTTGTTGCCCCATTTGACCTGCATTAGTGATGTGTGGGCCGGACCGTTGCCTGCAGGTCCCGCGGGGTTACTCACGGGGCGGGCGGAAGGGTCGAGAATTTTGGCAGGCACAGTGGGTCAACCTCTCCACCCCCCCACCCACACACACACACACACAAAAATGGAGGAGGAAAAAAAAGCATTCCGGTAACTTCTCTCCCTCTCCTATTCTGTCTCCCTCTCGCTCCTGCTCTCCCGTCACTCTTCTCCTGAAATCATCTACAGTAGCAGCTTGTCCACTGTGTTGCTTATTTGATCAAGTACGCACAGCTGCCAGTGATATCCTCATTATACCGATATCCCGACCCGGCTGCTGCACATCAACTTTATTTGAATGTCCCATATAATGTTGTAAGACAGGACACTTACTGTAGTCATCGCTCAATGTTCTCTCATGTATTGTACACAATTATAAAACAGGGAAAATATGAATTGTCTATCCTATAAGTATAACCGAACCAACTCTCTCTCTCTCTCGCTCTCTGTATATGAAATTTAGCCTACATATACTTATTTGCTTATTTTATTGTTTTGAGGTCTCCATCTGCTGTCAGTAGCCTAGTCCTGGCTAGAATGATAATGACACCGAATGTTTGGCTGTTGGAGGATATGTAACTTCCTCTTAGGCACAACCCTTTGACTTAACCCAATTTGTCTTTGTGCCAACGACCACCAAAATTATATCTATTTGGCAAAGGATCCCCCCATGAAACTGTTTTGTGCCAGGGACCCCCAGAAAAGATTTATGTTTAGTTTTTGTTTTTAAATAGCAGATGTACAAGCTCAAGATGTACAAGCTGTGAGCTTGTACAACTGTTATTTTTGAATAGCCAACACAAAATCTAAAATTACACAGATGCTTTCCCGGTTTGAATGGGTTAACACCTTTTGGTGCGTCACAGGCCTTAGACAGCCTAGACTAGAGCCATTAATAAAGCATAGTTAGTTATTTCAAGGTATAACTCATCTGGTTATCTGGAATACCATACTGTATTTACACATAAACAATTGTAGAATCCTTAAATTCCTGGATTATATCTCACTGGCTATAGAGCAATTTGCCTGTAATTATCCAGACTCCCATGCCAGCTTTGTCCTTGATGAAAGGAGCAAGAGTCACAGACAACATAGCATCAGACAACAGTCCACGAGTCATAAAACCAGCAAAACAAATGGCAAGAAAATCCATAACCTTTGGGCTTGCAAACTCGAGGTGCCCTGGAGTCATTTGATCTGAACCACTTGCTTTATTATTATATGCTCGCGTTATTGTTTGATCGACCTCATATTACATCGGCAATTTTACAGTACCCACTTTGTAGGGGTCATTTATAACAATATACAGTTAAATAAAGCAGAATAATGTTGCATCCACAACTCAGGTATATTATCGGCTCCACGGCTTCCAAAAGTCAATGACATTGTTTCAGAGTAGCTTTTCTATCCATATAATGTGCTCTCATACTGCAAATATTACAAACTGCATTTATACTTAAAGGTTTTTATAATCCAGGACTTCCTCTTATCCAACCAGTTAAGTTTTCCCCAGAGAGATTTTCAACAGTAATTCCCTTTAAAAAAAAGGAAAGGAAAAAATGGGATTGAGCAGCACTTTAAAAGCGAATGCAGACAGCTTGATGTTGACTCCTGCCTCAACATCAAGTGAAATATTTCTGTATTTGTACATCACCCAGCACAAAGACTTGGTTTTTAATAGCTGCATTTCTGACCAGATAGTTTAGTTATTAACTGCTGTCTGTCTATTGTTTTTGCTGTCTGTTTATATTTCCCCTCTGAGAGAGGATGTGAAAGGTTTAACATCACAAACCATGACAATCCTGTGGAGGAGCTTTTTTATATTACAAAAACTGGTCAACAGACGAATTGAAAGCAGCTAGAAAGCCTATCCTAAAGTGCTCTTCGTCATATTCTGTATGAACATTTCCTAGTTTTAAACACGCAGACGCGGTACCATGATTTTGGTACTTTTTCATAGTTTCTCATTTGTCCATGGACTCAATAATAATTCTAGACTAACTGTGTAGTTAAATGTGGTTAAAAGGTGTGAGGATGATTGTTTTTCTTTTGTCACTTTTTTCCTGTATTTTGTCTAAAAAAGAAAATTGGATGGCTGTACTTTGTACACTGTCGACAAATACATCTTGTAAAAAAAATACAGGGCTTACAGGCTGAGGATTTTCAGTTTCTCGTTATAAGCTGAAAGCTTATCTGGCAAACAAGCTACATGAACATGTACCTCCCCTCACATTCACTTAACTATCAATAGAGATCTCACACCTAGTTGACTATAACCATGAGCACATCTGAGACGCACGCACGCACACGTTTGGGTAACAGTGTCGTAAATGTACAGTTTTTAATAAGGAAATAATCAGATAACTGTAATATCCTGTGATTATCTAGACATTATGGCTGTGGCATGCCAACTTTAACAATTCCCTCTCTCTCTCTCTCTCTCTCTCCCTCTCTCCCCCCCCCCCCCTCTAGGTGGAGAGGTGCCTTACACCACTCTGGCGACCAGGATGATGATGGGTTTCTGGTGGATGTTTGCCCTGATTGTAATCTCCTCCTACACTGCCAACCTGGCTGCCTTCCTGACCATCACGCGCATAGAGAACTCCATACAGTGAGTAGAACTCAGCAGCACGTTGGACATAACAGTAGTGGCAGTCTTATCCTCAAACATTTGTTTTAATACCAATGACCATCATGGCCTCACCATAGCTTGTCACTGTTTTTAATAGCTTAAATATTTTAGATTCTGTAGCTCCAGTCAGATTAAAAAAAAAGAGAATGATAAAAGCTGCATTACATTATGTAACTTTCCTCAGATTGGCTATCTAAATGTCTCCATTGAAGAGCAGGGATACATAATACAACCACCCTAAAGTTATATTGTATTAACAAACTACCATACAGAATGGACATGGACATTGTATTCATTTAAAAAGGCTACATAGACAGTGCCACTTTAATTAAGCAGACAATGCAGGAAGGCAGAGCATTCTCAAGAATATCTAATGCCCGCTTATCAGTGTGCAATCAAAGACTGCAGCAAACCGATCGCTTAAAAGGGTCATAATTCCACAATCCTTTGTAAAACCGTAAATTCTGTGATTGGTTCGCCACTTATAGTCAGCCAATTTCATACAGTAATTACTTTTTACACAAAATAGTGGAGATTCAGCAACACTTTCACAATGAATTTGGAGAGCATGATGTTGACTCCTGCATCCCACCTTCAACATTAACCCACTTCAGTGAAATATCTCTGTCAGCCCTGGAACACACTGTTGCACTTTAAAAATCACCCTGCCCTTCAGACTGCATTCCCACTTGGTTTTTAAAAGCTGTATTTCTGACGGTGGGTTCAGATATTTAGCCATTATTAGCCTCTTGCTGTTGTTCATTCCCCTGAGAGAAGCTATAGGAGGCTGCAGCACACACAAACAGGTTGGTTGAGAGAATGCCAAGCCAATGTGCAAGGCTGCCATCAAGGCAAACAGTGGCTTTAAGGAATCTAAAATACTAGTCTATATACCCGCACCACAGTCTCTTTCTCTCTCTCTCTCTCTCTGCTACCGTTCTTTCTGGCGTTGTGTGTGCCCGCCCAGGCTAGGTTACCCGACCGCGACTGGTACTGATCCCATAGAACTACAGCAGTGCCGTCCATCCGGGCTAAGAGGCCGCGACCATCACAGACAAAGGCATGTCTATTAGAAAAGGTTCCCTTGGCCTGGGCCGTGGCTCAGCGGTCCAGGCACCTTGGCCGGTAGTCCAAGTCTGGCAGTGTGCCGCGGGGCCCTTTACTGATCCCCCTAGGGAAATGCATACCAACGGTACTCTCATCAAGTAAAACATACACATGAAATGGAATAAACTATATAGAATAAATAGACTAGAAACTAAATGTACTAGAACAAAAAAGATAATTTGGAATGGCAACTGTGGAAGCTGTGGAAGCTCACTCACTTAGTTTTCAAACATGCATAGACACACACACACGCATGCTGAAAAGACCTCCCAAAGCTGTCTCTCTGTTTATCCATCCTGATAATATGTTTGCCTGTTTCTCTCCCGCTGGCACAAGCACTCTCATATCTCTCATTGGTCTAATCAGAAAGCAGAAGCATCCAGAATGCCTGGCAGTTTTGCTGTTAATTCCATACTCGGCTTTGGGAATAAATCACACTTTTTTCAGATATGTCTGTGTCTGTCTGTGTGTCTTGACTTATCCCCCCAAAGTTTACTTAATTTAATATTTGTGTATGTGTGTGTGCGAGTGTCCTTCCTTCCGTCCTTCCGTCCGTTATCAGCTAATCTCCGGCACCGTTGGCCCGATCCATGCCAAACTGTGCACACACACTCCCTGGATGCCAACGACGAACCTCTGCCCCAAATATTCCTCAACGGCCTGTTATAGCGCCACCATGAGGCCGATTTAGGCAAAACACATTTCTGTAGATAACTCGTACACTCTGTAGTCATGTGATCAAGTTGGATTTCTCAGATTGCCTTCCAAAGTTTTCAGGAGTAGCCCGTTTTGTACAAAATGCTGCACATGTCCTGCTGATCCAGAATTCTATCCTCAGAGATGCTATGAGTGATCTGGCTCTGCATTTCCTCAACAAAATGAAGAAAATTGTTGCAAGAAAAAAGCATGTTTATATTACTCCTAAACATTTTGCCAAACTCCTATCCTCCTGGTGGAGACCTGTGCCCAGAAGGGCACTTTTTCTAGTTGGTGTTCTCTCTATAGTCTTCCAATCACTTCTCTCCGCTTACCAACTTTGCCCTGCTTTTTCCTTTTTTTTTTGTCATCTCTTCTCTTCTTCTCCATCTCCATTGTTCATTTACATTAGTTGTCACTAATGAGCGCCTCTCGGTTTGATGCCTCATTCAGCATCCGTGCAGCTAATTAAGGATTTCCATAAATTTCAATATATTATTCTTAATGTGTTGACTCTTCTGGGGTCATTAATGTCTTAATTAATGTCAAAATACTAATACCCGCAAGACCTAGGGGCATCTAGATAGGAGGTGACGTTTAAGCATGTGCCCAAAGTTAACTAAAACGGAACCGTGAACCAAATAATATTAATGGACAGACAGAGAGGAATTAAAAAGTGAGAGAATTAATCATAGCATGCAGTGTTACCTTATACTTATGCTGTTGTTTCCCCCCCCCCCCCAATTACTTAGATACATTTCCTGACAAGCTAACCTCATTCTCAAAAGTGTAAACTTCAGAATAATACATTTTCTCATAACACTATACCATCTGTGCAAAATAGCCTACAACACTCAAAAGTTAATTGCATGCAATAAAACTCACAGTCACCTTCTGATCATTGCGTAAACCAAGACATTAAAAATTTTGTATTTACATCAAAACTGGATAAACTTTTTATCTAGAGTTTCGCTGTCAATGAAACATATTTCCTCGATACACAAACAAGAAAAGGAAAAATGAATTTGGCTCCAGTCTTTCTTCCCTGTTGGGCCACAAGACTTGCCTGAGTTCTACCCAAATTACCATGGAGAACATTGACTGCAACTTGCAACACTAGATTTTGTTATTATATGTTGAATCTAGAGTTGCAACACCAATTATTGACAGCTCATACATCCAAACAGAAAAGTTGTGTTTGTGCTGCAGATTGCAGAAAGCAAAATGTACTGCTCCTATACAACCACCATCAGCAACAAGTGGACATGGAGAATTCCTTCATTCCTTCACTGACTGATGGAGTGACTGACGGACAGACTGACTGACTGACTGACTGACTGATGGAGTGTGTGTGTGAGTGACTGACTGAGTCTGACTGAGTGAGTGGGTGAGGTGGGTGGGTGGGTGGGTGAGTAAGTGACTTTGTAACTGACTGACAGAGGTGAGTGACTTAGGTATATAGTCATTAAGTCATTTTTTTATCATTGTCTGAGTGAGTGAACATAATGGAATAAGGAATGCAAGGAAGGGAGGCAGAGAAGGAATTAGGCAGTACTCTTGCCCATGTGTCTCTTGCCATGAACAGTTAGGACAGTAGAGACAGACAGACAGACAGACAGACAGACAGACAGACAGACAGACAGACAGACAGACAGACAGGCTTTTAAGTATTAATGCCCATGTCTCGTCCTGGAAATGAAATAACAAGTCGGTGTAGGGAACTCTCTCTGGACTATTTCACGGTTGGATGTTTTCACTCAATTTCACCCTGAATACTTGAGGAGAGGTACAAGCAATGGCAGCGGCAAGTGGCTGGGGGGGGGGGGGGGAGGGGGCAGAGAGAGAGGTGAGTACACAATACATAAATTGGACCGTAGCTGCTGGGAAAACGGCGGAGGGGAAGGAGGAAGATATGCAGAGGAGGAGAGCTCAGGAGGAAAAGTGAGAGTCCGGGAGAGAACGAACGGTTTAGGTGGCGTAGGAAAAGAAAGAAAGAGTGAGGAATGGATTTTTTAAGTGATAAACAGTAGGGGGTTCGCTTAGAACACAGAGAGATGGAGCGGAAGAATGAGTGTCAACAGAGCGGGATTAAGAAAGACAGAGAAATGAAGAGGGAGTCTTACAAGGGAGCCTAGGGAGGGAATGTGAGCTTCCTCCTGTTTCAATCTCATGTAGCAGATGTCATATTTTCAACTGTCAGCTTTGCTACTTTCTCAAAATGCTGACCTCCTTACTATCAATCTTTAGATATCATATGACACACAAGAGCTTGCTAGGTTCGAAATGCATGCAAAAGTGCTGCTCAATTTACATATTTCCTGCTCTGACAAACGAATCAAAAAGGTGCTGTAACCCTAACCCCGTATTTTATCTGTTTATCTGTTAACTGCTCCTGATTGTGCTTTGCACGGTTTCCTCCTAGATGACCGGCCTACCTCCTGAGTCCTGAGCCACTACAGGTCTTTGTTTTAGCAGCAGAAATGTGCATCGCAAAATGTTTAAATGGCTGAAGATATATTTAAAAACTAGAAATGCACACTGTATATTGCATTCTAATGTGCTATTATGATTGACGTAAGGTATGTCACTTTAATGGGCACTGCACAGGTAGTGGGCGTGTCACCGGGGCTGGGGCGCTGCCACTCTGGTTTTATGGCGTTACCTGTCACTTGGGTGATGGAAGTTGGATAGAGAGAGGAGGTGAGCGTGGGAGAAGACATTTCTGTTGACAATGTAGCGGCGACTTACAGGCCGCCGCGAGGAGCTAAACATGAGAGTAAAGAGACGCTTGTATGACGCTGTAAGTTTTACCGTTTATTCTTGTCACCACACGTAAGTTACAACAGTTCCCAGGCTTTAGCTATAACTGAACGTGGTTGTTACTGGTGATAGCTGGTGCGTTTTATACGGTCAACAGAAATGTCTTCTCCCACACTCACCTCCTCTCTCTATCCAACTTCCCTCACCCAAGTGACAGGTAACGACATAAAACTAGAGTGGCAGCGCCCCAGCCCCGGTGACACGCCCACTACCTGTGCAGTGCCCATTAAAGTGACATACCTTACGTCAATCATAATAGCACATTAGAATGCCACACATTACGGCTCCTACAATTAGTAAGGTCTCTTTATAAAAGATAAAATATTATAAAAGAAGACAACCTTAATTGTAGTTATACACATTGGGTCCTGACTCCTGACATATCTTTATTCTCAAAAAAGGGAATACAGGCCTCAACTTCTCCTTTACTCACAGGTTAGGTTTGTAAATGACAGTAATCCATGCTCCACAGTCCGTGTACTGAGTTTATTAAGCATTCTAAACAGCTATACATCCTGCT
This sequence comes from Protomyctophum bolini, assembly GCF_963924005.1. Taxonomy (NCBI): domain Eukaryota; kingdom Metazoa; phylum Chordata; class Actinopteri; order Myctophiformes; family Myctophidae; genus Protomyctophum; species Protomyctophum bolini. The sequence goes on along the minus strand of NC_137867.1, from coordinate 20,504,549 downwards.
GATCTAAGCTACTTTGCAGTGCAACGTGCATTTGATTTGACTGCAGCTGTACTTTAATTCAGACTGCAGGGTGATATTAAATCTGTCCTGCCCCCTCATTAACCAAACTCCTTCATCATAAAGTTTCATTGTCCTCACATCGACTCTCATGAAATAGAATAAAATAAAGATGTGTTCATCTAGATCCCTGTGACTCATGAAGGTATAGACTCAATGTCAACCTCAATGTCAATCTCATCCTATGCACAATTTACAATTACAATTTAGGCATTTAGAGATTCTCTTAATAGTAATACACACATCAAATACATAAAAAATTGTCATCAAGAATCATAAGGAAGCTAAGAACCTAGCATCTGTCTAACAGTAGGAAATCTGTACAGTAGAGCTATGAGCATACACTATAGAGTGCTATGTCTACATAAAATGCTATCTAAATGACATAAGTTTAGCCTTGCATACGCCTGCAAGGTTGTCGAGCAAGTGCTAAGGCAATTGTTACGTGTTACGGGCTAAAGACGGAGCCTGAAGAGCTGGGTTTTCAGACTACGGCGGAAGATTTGGAGTGAGTCTGCCGTTCTGATTGCAATTGGAAGTTCATTCCATAGTTTTGGAGCCATGATGGAAGAAGAGTCTGGGACGTGTGGAGTTTTCTCCCGGCTGTTTTAATGAATGTTCTGCCAGCTTCCCTGTGTTGGCTGATCTGAGCGGTGCCATACTTTTGGTTGCTTTGAAGGCCAGCATCAGAGTTTGTTACTCAGCAACCAGGAGCATGGAGGGAGCAGAGAAGGGGGAGACCAAGCGTGCTGCCGCATTCTGGATCAATTGGAGAGGCTTAAGTGCACATGCCGGTAGGCCAGTAAGAAGAGAGTTACAATTGTCAAATTTGATAAGACTAACTGATGTCTGGATAAGGAGCTGGTCTGACTCCTGGGGGAGGAAGACTCTGATCCTTCAAATGTTAGAGACTAGAGTGTAAACCTACAGGATGGAGTGACCGCTGTAATGTGTGCTTTGAATGAGAGCTGACTGTCCAGGTCAGGACAACACCAAGGTTATTGGCTGTTGGAACCAAAGTCACCAAGGCGGAAATAGTTAGCTCCTGCACGCACGCACGCACGCACGCACGCATACCCTCAGAGAATCCTCCTTTAAAGGGAATGCTGCTCAAAGAGAATGCTGAAGATCTATTCTACAGACACACACCTATATAATATACAGTGCAGTGCAAGTTCTACATGCAAGGAAGCAGTGGGCAGGGTAGATTATGCACGGCAAAGATTAACCGATGGCAATAAAAGATTCATGTTCATGCCTGCTTCATTAAAAACCTTTTAGGAGTAGGTCAGAGAGGCCGTCGGGGGAAGGGAAGACGGCGATATTGCAAGAAGCATAACATAATGACCTCTAATAAAAGATGATGTGTGAACGTGCTATCCACAGTGTATACATGACGCAAGTGTCTGTGCATGTGTGCTCAGGTGTTTTATACATGCACATACATTTGTTGGGATTAATTGTGTGTGTGTGTGTGTGTGTGTGTGCGTGTGTGTGCACGCGCACGTCTGTAGCCTTGTAGTAAAACAACACTGTTCTTTTAGTTCTTATTTTATTACCCATAATTAAATCCTCTGTGTGATTCGCAGCCATTGTGGCCATTGAAGTAATGAAGTAGGATGCAGTCGTTGTTCTTAAAACGTGTGTGTGTGTGTGTGTGTGTGTGTGTGTGTGTGTGTGTGTGTGTGTGTGTGTGTGTGTGTGTGTGTGTGTGTGTGTGTGTGTGTGTGTGTGTGTGTGTGTGTGTGTGTGTGTGTGTGTGTGTGTGTGTGTTCGTTCTCAATCGTACGTTTTGAACAAATACATGGGTGGGGTATTTGTAGCTGCCTGACAAACAAACAGTAATTAGTTCCTGTAATGGTTCTCCATTACATTTCTCTGTGGCCTGGCGAGTTGAGAAGCAACCAAAGCACCGTAGCATTGTAATTAACAATAGCGTGTATATTCCCCTAGAGGCGGCAGCCGTTATGAGAGAGAGACAGACAGACGTACAGAGAGAGAGAGAGAGAACGAAGGGATGGAGAAGGGGGACAAAAACAACTTATAGAAGAGTGACTTGTGCTTTTTTAATTACTCTGCTGCTTTGACAGTTTCTCTGTTTTCCTAATGCAGCACATTAGCCATGCACTAAACTAATTTCTTACCAAAACTTCCTCTTACCTCAGTGCTTTTACTGGACTGCCATCTTCAACTACTGTATAGTACTGTGCATTGTTGTTGTTTAAAACCGATACATTCAATTATAACTTGCTTATGAGCTTGGAATTGGGGATTTGAATTAAAATCCCCCAATTTGGAGTTTTCCCAACTCTCTCTCACACACACACACACACACACACACACACACACACACCCACACACACACACACACACACACACACACACACACACACACCTACACACACAGAGAGACTCTAACACACCTCTGCTTTCTGTCCCTACAGATCGCTCCAGGACTTATCAAAGCAGACGGAGCTGCCTTACGGCACAGTGTTGGATGCTGCGGTGTACGAACAGGTGCGCTCCAAGGCCATGAACCCCTTCGAGAGGGACCCCATGTACGCCCAGATGTGGAGGATGATCAACCGAACTGGAGGGGCCGACAACAACGTTGAGGAGTCAAAGGAAGGCATTCGCAAGGTAGGGCTCCGTTGTTTTAATGAATCCGTAGTTTAATTTAGATTGTTGTTTTTATAGCAAGACAAGATGAGTGAAATCACCAGGTGTACACGCAAAGGACGACGCGCCGGTCGTTGCTGAGAAATAACCCCGACAGGATGATTAAATCCCAGGGGAAAGCTGATCCATTAAAGGATCCGCCCAGCGCAACAAGGTCGCCTCGGGAAACAAGGAAGTGTTGATTAAATAGAATACATTTTCTGTTACTGCATTGTTTATTTCTCACTTATATATATATACATTTTTACAGTTTTTATAGTACATAACGGACAGAAACATTCAACAAGACATCACAATCAAACAAACAAACACCATAATGCATAATAGACGTGAGTAATTAACATGATGAGGTATAGGCAACAACGGTACAACAGTTGGACACATTTACAATTAGGCCTGTACAGAGCAGTCACACACCAGATGACCTGATGACCCATGATAGGACCCCAGAATGTCGTTAAACTGTCCTGTTTGTTGCAACGGTTCAAAAACATTCTTGAGAGCAATGTTTAGCTGTACATGACATTGTGTGTTTACAGTACATGGCTGTCGAGTTAAGTTGACCACCCATCCAGCTTGTTATTAGCGAGGAATAACAATAGCTATCTTACTCAACATGATAACGTGTGTGTGTGTGTGTGTGTGTGTGTGTGTGTGTGTGTGTGTGTGTGTGTGTGTGTGTGTGTGTGTGTATATATCCATATTATCCAGCAATATGAAATCATTAGTGCACCTTGAGAAATATGAAAAGACATCATTATGAATAGCATTAACCACATGAACCCCAGCATGCACATTCTGGGGGCCGGGGAAAATAAGGCTGAAATTGTTCTGGACGTTTGTTCTTGCCACATGCCCCTCCCCCCCATCCCCCTCCCTGTCCCCGTCTCACATTGTCCCTCATTGGGCTTGTTGGGAGGTGGTCACCCTAGTTGGATACGGCATAAAGTCAAGCAGCGCAGCAGGTGCTCTGAAGCTTTGATTAGACAGCGGCCTGTTGTTGAGCCCATCGTTTATTATTCAGAAATGGCACGCTGAATGAACACAATGATTGACCAATCAGAATCAAACATTCAACCAAGCCATGTAAACAAGTACAGAAAGCATGGCAATGACAAACGGACAGGTATAAGGCATGATTGATGCATTGACCTGTTGATAGGATAGGATCCAGAATGGTTGTGTTATTGAGTGCAAAGCTTTCAACACATTCATAATTTGTCCATCCCAACTGAGGAGCCCGATGGTTTGGTTTGGCAGTAGGTTCTGGCAGGTTCACCACTTGGCTTATTTTTTTATTTATCAGATTCTGTACACAGTAAAATCCTCAGTGATAATTTATCCATCTGTACCTCTGAGAATGAACAAATGAACGGAATCATTTGGTTGCATTTGTAGATTCTCAGAGGATTTATTCTCTTCTCTATGTGTTCTATTAGCCTCTGCCATCTGTCATTCCCCATGAGAAACATACAGTATAATGCTGACCTTGAGGTTGACGCATTACTGTATGTCTGAGATCACGTCATGCCAATGCTAGACTGTAAAGTAGCTTGGTTCAGGCCCGTATGATGCCCCTAGGGTGTCTGTCATATATCTCTCCCTGTCAGGGATGCAAATTATCGATTTTCTTTATCTGAGAATCTTAATTTCCCTCAATATTGTATAACAATTTTTTTTTGCTGATATACAGAAACATTATATTCCTTAATCAAATATTTATTTGACCATTTAAGATACAATGGCATCTTTTATATGGAATAAAAAAGTGCACTGTGTTGTCTGTTACATCACATAGAAAAGCAGAGACGTTTCTGTGACTACCAAGGTGGGAATCACTTTATTGAACCGGCCCACATGTGCGTTCCTCGGCCACACGTGCACGCAGACAGCAATCATTATATTCACAGAAAACCGCTCAATGATAGAACCGCAATTAATCAATTATTGTTAACTGTTAAGTTAAATTGAAGAATTTCTTAACAGCGATTAATCGATTAACAATTAACTATTAACATCCCTACTCCCTGTGCCCTTCTTGTATTATACTCTACACGTAGATCACTTTAACGTGATACATACCATAGGTTTAACTAATCTTGTATTGCAGCTATTTCACTAAGATCTGTATGCTAGCGATGGAAAAACTAAAAAGAATTGTCAACATAGCACCACTGGTTGTACAGTATGCATGCAAAACGACACACATCAATAGCATGGTCTTTCATCATAATCTTAATGCTTAGCCTTTTGTCAATATACACAAATACTCACAGTGTGACTTATGATACAAAACTAATTATTCTCAACTCACAAATGTGATTCACCCTGGGAATGGGGAATTAATTGATTGGAATCGATTGAAATTTCTAGCACATAAAATTTGCATACACTAATATAAATAAATAGGTGACAGGTAACAAAGATTGACTAGACACGTACGATATAGGCTAATGGATTAAAAAAAATAGATGAATAACATAATTTCTGATTGTGTTTAAGATGTTTTTGTGCATGTTGAACTTTGATAGAACACTGCATTGTATTGTTGTATTGCAATGGACCGTTATATGTTCGAACTATTTTTTCTATCACTGATCACAATTTCTAATGCAAGAGGCAATTGTATTAAAATGTATGTATTGGAATATACTTTAAGCCTCTAATCATCGCAGATCAACATATCTGCGATCAATCAATATATTTCAATGGGTTTTTCAACACGATGTGAAGATCCAAGATCTGAAACCTCAAGCTGTTTTATGCAGCTGGTCTAGAGGTTCAGTGCCTTTGTTGGTGGGAAATGAGAGCTCCGGTCTCATTCACAGGTTCAAGTCATTAAATAATCAAATAATAAAACCCATACCCATGAGTTGTTGCTTTCAAAAGGGTTCAAGACGAACTGACGTTTATTCATACCGAAGTGACTCGATCAATTGCTGATGAGCTCCCATTCACCAAATCCACCAGGTGGAGACAAAGGGAGCTTATAGTGGTGGCTATGAGGTGCATACTTAATTTAGACTAGTCATTGGTTAGACATGAGGTTTGTGAGGGGTGCGTTAAGACGACCGGATTAAGGTTGGTGAGGGGTGCGTTAACACGACCGGATTAAGGTTGGTGAGGTGTGCGTTAACACGACCGGATTAAGGTTGGTGAGGGGTGCGTTAACACGACCGGATTAAGGTTGGTGAGGGGTGAGTTAAAACGACCGGATTAAGGTTGGTGAGGGGTGCGTTAAAACGACCGGATTAAGGTTGGTGAGCGTTAAAACGACAGGATTAAGGTTGGTGAGGGGTGCGTTAACACGACCGGATTAAGGTTGGTGAGGGGTGAGTTAAAACGACCGGATTAAGGTTGGTGAGGGGTGCGTTAACACGACCGGATTAAGGTTGGTGAGGGGTGAGTTAAAACGACCGGATTAAGGTTGGTGAGGGGTGCGTTAAAACGACCGGATTAAGGTTGGTGAGCGTTAAAACGACAGGATTAAGGTTGGTGAGGGGTGCGTTATGGGTTGGGAGAGGGTTAAGGTCAGGTTTAGGTGTGCTGCCCCGTGGGAGGTTAGGGTTAGGGTGAGGGTTTGAGATGTTCATTATATCTCTGTGGTTTTGTTATAGGATACAGTATATCTTTCTATAACATGAAGTCTTTATAGCCTATTTTCAATCAGCATGTATACTGTATAGGCTACAGGTCCATCTTAGCCTCCACGCAGCGCACACTCTGGTGTGGATTGTGTTTCCTGGGGATAAATCTATAGCAAAATATGGCTAATGATAGATAAATATATACATACACACACACAGTTAAACACTTAATCCCCTAGATAATTACCTTGTATCATAAATACCTGACGCTACATCTAATTTGCACACATCACAGCGTCCGTACTCCGTATGCATTACCCTTCTTTTCCCATTGAAGGTTTCACTTTATCCCCTGCTCTCCCTTTGGAATACATTAGCGTTGGACTTGAACGGGCGCCAGACTTCTGCAGTGATGGGTGTCGTCGGGGAAATTGTTGTGCGCTGTCTGTGAGATGCATAAAGCACGCACAAGCACATAAGCCAGAGGTGCATTAGCTCACAAGTCACACACTCACACATGCATGAGCTTATGCATGAGCACACTTTATGTGTGCCCATAATATTATTATCACAGATTAACACTCTCGGCCATTGGCAGGTTTTTTTTCTCTCATGTATGAATAACTAGTGTAATTAGTATTGTGTCCAGCACTATGAATATGTCAGCATTTTATTGTTGAAGATGTGTGTGTGTGTGTGTGTGTGTGTGTGTGTGTGTGTGTGTGTGTGTGTGTGTGTGTGTGTGTGTGTGTGTGTGTGTGTGTGTGTGTGTTCTCTCGATTTGTTTGCCATAAACAGAAGATCCATGCATATAACTAATATAAAAAGTGGTAGCAGGAAATCGATTTCGTTATTTTAATTTCCTATTTTTGTTAGCAAGCAGGGAGACATATTAATCAATCATAGGTAAAGGGGGGTCAGAGGAGGGAAATCTATAGCACCAAACTGAAGCACGAAGATGAGTGAGTTTGCGGTCCTGATTACTGTACAAAGAAAAGGGCCTTATTTATTCAAAAATACAATACCATTTAATTTACTCTTTAAGTTAAAAGATTGACATTACTCTCTCAACTAAGAACGCCAACAGCAAATAAAATGTTCTATATATTAGTCAGTCCTGCTGGGATTTCTCCAGATTGTGGGAATATGGAAGAGAGTCAGCTCAAACACAAACAAAAGTTGCTCCTGGCATGTCTGGCCTTTGTTGCTACGCAGCCGTTCTTTGAAGCGTTGAAAGGCATCGTTTTCCGCTCTGTGCGTTGAGTCATTTTCACCCGGATAAACTCAAGTGTCTCCTCAGCTGTGAATTTTATCTCAGCTGACTGAGTCTCATCCATATTTGACATGGACCTTAAGCAGTGAGGTCGCTAAACTGTGGCAATCTAGCCTGCAGTTGCAATTTAAACGGCACAGGATAAACCATACCAGCATACTGAATGTAGAGCGCAGGACGGGACACTTTTTGATGAATCTTACATGACAGAGGTGACACCTCTGAAGTATCAATGAGCAATGTACGGCCACAGTGATTGAAGGGAGGACAGTACTTCTCCTCTGATACGTGTCTCTCTCCATTTGACATCCCCCCTCTTACTCTCTCTCACTGTTTGACAGCTTGTCTCTCCTACTTCTCCTTTGTCTCCATTTCCATAAATGTCTAAATTCTTAGTAAGTGTTCGTCTCTTTCCCTCCCCTCCTCTGCCTGCTTTTCATCCCCTATCTCCTTCCATCTCTTCTCTCTTGCCTCACTTTCTCACTACGACCACACCACCTCTCTCTTCTTCCACATAGTGTATGTGTGTGTCAGTGTGTGACTGTGTGTCCCTCTCATGGTGCTAAACACCACAGGAGGCCCTCTGGTGGTGTAGCATTGTCTCTCCCCTTCTCTTCTCTTCACTGCACTGACATGCGACTGATTTCTCTCTGCGTACTGTAGTAGGGCCTACAGTATGCAAAGAGAAATAAGTAGCCGTAAGCAGTGATTTCATTGATTTGAACGATTCCTAAAATTCTAATTCTAATAATGTAATAATGGTTAATTATTCTTACATTCTTGTCTTGAAGGTAATAATGGTTTATGTCTAAATGTCTGCATTTTACCTATTAAAAGTAGAAGAAAATGAATGAACAGTGGTTGTCATGGTAGCTCATTATTAAACATTAACTCCTGAGCTAGAAATGTAAGCATTGATGTCAAACAAAGGTTCAGAACTGATCTTTTATCCCTCAAAACCCCAGTTAAAAAATGAACACCCCTAAATACTTGAGTGCAGTCCCCTAGGCCCAGGAGTCTATACGAGCCCCCCTACTTTTTCCCTCTATACCAAATGTCTGTACCGAAAATAGTACAAACTGTCCTCTGCGTTAATGTAAATCTGAGCGTGTTTAAAAAAGAATGTTGGGTTACCGATAGCTTCCATTCTAGACTCTAGACCCTTTTCTTATCCCACGATTTTTGCAACCCAGTTTTTTCACCCAGTGTCAATTATCTAATGCAATCCTGGGCGCTACACTTCCTCTGCCAACCTGGGGGGGCAGCGGACTGACCTCATGCCTCCTCTGGACCCTTTTCCACCACAGCGTTAAACCGGTTCCGTTATTTTTTCCAGCCTAATATTGATTATTGAACCAGTTCAGAGTATTTCCATTGGTTCAGAACACTAAAAGTTGGTTTTGTAACTGGAACCAAAAAATGGCTGCCGGTTCTGTGAAAGAACCAAGGTTACCACTGTCGCAAAATTGCTTGCTCTGGGTGCGATCTCTGTCGGTCCTTTGATCTACATGTAAAGTGTCAACTTGTGATTTGACATTTAATAAAAATAAAAATAATAATTGAAATTGAAGGTTCCAAGAATCTAGAACTGAACCAGGTCTAGAACCAAAGTTATTTTGGTAGAAAAGGGGCCTCTGAGTTAAATTAACACTGAGGATTTCACTAAGAGGGCCCCCCTCCCACTCTCTCTCTTTCTCTCTGTCTATCTCAGTCTCTCTGCCTCTCTCTCTGTCTTTCCCTCTGACAATAAACTTCAGCCATCTCTGTGCCATCGTTGTGCAGTATGGATTTTCACCCTCGTCAGATTTCGATTCCCTCCTGCAGAATAATATTAGATGTCAGAACGGGTCAGTGTCTGTGCTGCCTCTTTTATCACTCATTCACACGCACGTACGCCCTACGCACCCCCCCCCCCCCCCCCCCACACACACACACACACACACACACACACACACACACACACACACACACACACACACACACACACACACACACACACACATTTAAAGAGGAATGTGCACATAGTTTCTGGAACGTGCACATAGTATCTGCGCATTCACACGCACACACACACACACACACACACACACACACACACACACACAGGCATATCTAGGGGCAAGGCATGTCGCTGGCTAATATACCTGTCTCTCCCATTTCAGTCAGTGATCAAGGCAGTCAATATCCAGGAGGTGTTTCTTTCTCAGTTGTGATATCTCATCGACTCGATGTCACACATAATAGGAGAGAGACAAGTGCTGTATGTCACTGTTAGTCATGGTGCTCCTGGCCTCCTCCTGAGGTACCATGATACTCCACCTTGATCCACGCCATTTGACATCGCAGACAATCACACCGCTGTGGTTCTGTATTGATGTTCTTTTTAACTCAGTGATGAACAGCAGAGCACAGCATGACATATAGGCTGTTGGATGTTAGCACGTTATAGCTAATGTGAATTTAAATCCTAATTGCAGTACAAAAAAGCATTCTTAATTACACACTCACTGCCAGATATTAATTCATTCATTCTTCCTTAACCGCCAGCATTTTTCAGTGAAACCCTTAATTTGAAGATTCCACACACGTGCACACACACACACACACACACACACACACACACACACACACACACACACACACACACACACACACACTCTCTGCCTGCTGCACATGTACTGTATACTGTAGCAAGCACACTCATTTTACTGTACATACGGTAAATCACCATGTATTCATTAAAGCACATGGAGGGACACACATGCACACCTTATAGCTCCAGAGCTAAAGTGTGTCAGGCCTGGAGAGTGGATTGATTGTTTAAGGTCGTGTTTTTTCTTCTTTATGACTTTCTGTGTGTGGAAGAGCTCCAGTTATTTTCCCACAAGCCCTTGCTCACACTGTGCTGTATGTTATTGTGACTCCCAGTCTCAATTCCGTAGCTGCTGGAAAACGCCAACATCTTCTGCAATATTCATTTAATTCAGTGTGGCATGTGCAAACATCGAGGCACGGGGGTATTAAACCTTTAGCTGCAGTTTCAATATAATGTATGACCTGTCAACTCTGACCTGAGCAGTTGTATAAACAACAGAGAGCTCACGTTGGTTACCGCTTTTGTATTTATTTGAACGGTACAGGGAGGTGACACTTCACATATGGAGCCCATTCATCCAAACAGAAAAGTCCTCTCTAATTATATTAAACACCGTCAAAATCACCAACATTGCAGCTGTAGGGAAAGCTTGAATTATCCTCTTTCAATCTGTAAAGTTTTTGTTTAATAAAAATCCATTAATTAATGTTTTGATGTTTAATTTATTGTCATATTTGGCGGACATTTGACCTGAATTCCCCTTTCACTGTCAATGGCAAATCTTGCGACGTGTGGGGACAAAAGCTGTATATAGGAGCGGCCCCCTCAAAAATCACACCTGTGTGAAGTGTGGGGTGCTCTAATCATCGTACATATCGTATTGTACATCATTATCAAGAATGGCGGTCCCTTATTGGCTAAGAGTTCCCACCGGCATACATATGCCATGACACATGGTAAAGCACGCGTAAATTCTCCATTCATTGTCAATGGCATTTAATGTTTGTGTTCAGACAACACAAACATTAAACTCTATAGCTGTTTATAGGAGGGGATATCGCCGCTCAAAAAGATAAGGGCCCCCCTCCCCATCAAAATGAATAAATAAAAATGTATTACAAATCTCACTTAGATTTTCCCCTAGAGTGTTATCACCTAGAACTGATAAGGTTACCCCAATCAACAGAAGCATGGAAAATTCTCTTGAATTGCATCACTTGTACCAGATTGATAAAAGGCGTGTTGTGTGTGTGTGTGTGTGTGTGTGTGTGTGTGTGTGTGTGTGTGTGTGTGTGTGTGTGTGTGTGTGTGTGTGTGTGTGTGTGTGTGTGTGTGTGTGTGTGTGTGTGTGTGTGTGTGTGTGTGTGCGCGTGCGAGCGAGCGAGTGTGCGTGATATGATTTTCTATCATATTTCATTATACTATATCCACATTGCACAAAATATTTGGCCACCTGTTTTCTATGTACGTATCTTACAGCCTCCATAGCAAACACAGATGGAGATTTCTCACCGCAGTGTATTTTTTCTCTCCAAAGTTGAATGTTGCCACTACTGTTGGAGCAGCCATAAACTACACAGGTTCATCCCGATGTTCTGGGCATCTTTGTAAAGTTAGTGTTAGTAAAACGCAGGTTTGAGCACTCTACCATTCAATGTAGTAGAAGAGCTGGCTGTTTACACCACAGATATGTCGTCTCCACCTACAGGAAATACATTTGCTGCGACCATGAGACCCGTTTCTGAATTTGTCTATACTCCCTGTGCTGATTTGTAGTAACGTCACAGATGATGACAAAGATTAGGTTCATTTGTACTCCCTGTCGTACAATATGCGTACGTTTTAACTTCTTCCTGTAACGATCCGATTCACTCGCCATTTAAACGCCTCCCCGCCATCTCCATCTCCATCCGCCCACTCACCGTAATGACTGCAGATAAATGATAAAGATCGCTGTAATTTCGTCTTCTTCCCCCCGTCCTACATACGTACTGTACATGTCTCCCTACTTACAATAAGGAGCTGACATAATGCAGCTCCATATGCCTCCGTCCATTTACCATAATGACTTTGCAGATGACGGTGTAGATTATGCCGGTTTCCCCTCTGCCAGGTAGGGAGCGACAGTAAATCAGGCGAGGCCTCTTTAGGCCCGTGGACGCTCGCTGGCTGCGAGAGGAGAGCAGGGAGAAGCTTATCATGCACAGCACTCTGGAGAACAGTCGACGATGAGGGATAGAGGAGAGGACATGATAAACCGTGTGTTTAGTGTTTTATTTTGTGTCTGTTTTTGTAGAACATATATTTCTAGTGTATGCTCTTGTTTTCGTTTGCTTTAATGGAACCACCCCCCAAAAGATTCAGAAATGAATGTGGAGAGAGAGAGGGGGGGGGGGGTGAGAGAGAGGGGGGAGAGAGAGGGGGAGAGGGAGATGAGTTTGAGAGCAACCCTCTTTGCTCAATCCCTCCACCAATCTTCTCTCTGCCTGTCTCTCTCTGAGCTCTTTGCACGTTACGCACGCCTCTGAGCAGCATGGTTAAAAGAAGATCAACCTTTATTTTGGCTAGATATTGAAAATGCACAGTGTGATTGTCCTCTCCGGAATCTGTTGTTTCTCAGAGATCCTACAACAGCAAATAAATATTGTAAAAACCCAATTGTTTCCAACACATTAAAGGCATGGAAGGTGGCAAGGCTTTTGGAGGGTCGAGCCAAAGTAACATCACCCCTTACCTCAATTCAGGGGAACCCAGACTTTCCTCCTGGCCTTAATGACCATGGGTTTAATTATTGGAGAGATAGTGGTATAAGCGACGGCTCCAGAAAATTGTGACTGGGGGTGCTATGAGGGGGCTGGCTATTTAGAGGGGGGGCTAATGAATCTTGGTTTACATATAAGTCAGTCAAATTGGGGAGGCTAAGCCTCCCTCAATTGGGAGGGCTAAAAAAAACCTTGCCCCCCCTGGAGCCGTCCCAGGGGGGGGGCAACGTTAAAAAGATTTTCTTTGGAAATGGGAAAGTAATCTTGAGGTTGAAATTACAGACGAGGTTTGGTATTTGAAATATGCTTATTTCTGTGTGTAATAGAGCTTGGTTGATTCAGCTAAGAACCATACATCGATTACAGATCTCACTTAGCCTTCGCCATGAAATGAATCCTACTCTTATCTACTCTCTGTCTTAAGTGTAAAACTGAAGCGGGAAATTATATTCACTGTATATGGTCATGTCATAAGATTAGACGATACTGGTTGGGTATCGTGCAGCAGTTGAATGAGATCTTCAATATGGAGTTTGAACACGACCCTATGTGTTTGATTCTTGGGCACAAATTGGCACAAATTAATCAGTGCATGCCGTTGGAATTCTTAACCTGCCTGCTACACTCCACAACAGATGCCTTCTATAAAATATGGGACCCATATTTGCGATTTATTGGCCCTCAATTAGCTACCACCTTGACCATAGGGTTCCTTGACAGAAGCGATACCACTAACCTTGATGGATAGAATCATTATTCCTTGGTGTGTGTGTGTGTGTGTGTGTGTGTGTGTGTGTGTGTGTGTGTGTGTGTGTGTGTGTGTGTGTGTGTGTGTGTGTGTGTGTGTGTGTGTGTGTGTTGTATATTATGAATATTTTATTATTTTCTTTCATTTTCTCGGAGGAGTTGTTAACCCATCTAGACTTTCAAGTACGGTACCAAACAATGTGTACATATTGTTTTTGTATTTTATTTTATGGTTCGATGTAGGTAATAGACCTACTGTATCTGTGTCCTTTGTTCCGCAACGTGTCTGAGCTGTTTTTTTGAAAAGAAAACAAAAACAAAAACAGCTCAGGCACAACACTATTATAAATAAAAAGATTGAGTATACAAAGACATGACAAGGACAATGAACCATAATGACAAGTGGCTTTTCAGGAAATACAGTACATATATTAAAAAGGCAGACAACAGTTATCATAGGCACAAAGTATCTAAGGTTGGTACGGAAAACCTCCAAGTATCGTGGCAGACAGTGTGGTTCCAATATGATTCAAATAAGGGTCCCAAATTTTGTAGAAAGTGTCCAATTTAGAATGCAGCATGCATGTAATGTATTCACAAGGAATACAGTCCATTATAATGTTATGCCATGATTTCTTTGATGGAGCAACATCCTTGATCCAAAACAAAAGAATATTTTTTCTAGCAGCAAACGTTAATAAGTTGAACAACCTCTTATGTTTGTCATCAATGACATGATCATCCGGGAGACCAAGTACGGATCTAAATCGATCGAGACACCAAAAATAACAGAGAGTTCTGACACAATGTCATACCAATAGTTCTGAAGCTTCACACAGGACCAAAGACAGTGAACATAATTACCAATCTCTGTCTTGCACTTAAAGCAAAATGGGGACGCACTGACATCCATTTTGTTCTTGAGAGCAGGAGTTATATGTATACAATGTAATATTCTGAACTGGATGGATTTAGTTCGGTTAAGAAATTGTAATTCTATTATGCATGTAATGTGCATGTCATCACCTGTACACCAGATTAGAGTAATTTTCAAAATAATTGCCATAATTGGCAATTAGACGTCTTGTCGTTTATGGCTCGGGATTTAGAAGTCTTGATAAAATTAGCTCTTCAAGGGCAGGCTGAAAGAAAGAAAGAAAGAAATATTAATTATTCCGCATGTTGAAATTGACCATAGAGTGTAGCAGAATATACATGCCACAATGCACTTGGATGAATAAATTAATTAATTACTTCCCTTGTATTGAGTACAAATCAAGTGTACTCGCACAGGGGATAGCAGCATAAACATTCCTACACATACACTTGTTTATTTATGTACAGTATACTGTCCTGGGGGCCGTTATGTGGTGTGGGGGGGGGGGAGCAATTCACAGACCTCCAGACAGCCTGAAGCAATGTGATCTCCTGCACTGTTTGTACCCAGTGTAGTACATACTGTATACAGGACTATTATTTACATCCTTTATTACTCTCTCTGTCTCTGTCTCTGTTCTCTCTCTCTCTCTCTCTCTCTCTCTCTCTCTCTCTCTCTCTCTCTCAGTTATATTTTTATGGCATCTCTGACCACTTTCAACCACTTTCAACCTGGCATCCACATTTATTTTCCAGAGGAGGGGGGGATGGAGGAGGATGGGCAAGGGAGAGGAGCAACAAAGTCCCCAGAATTCTAAACCTATAGCAACCCTAACTGTCGTTTTGTCAAAAAGAAAAGTTTTGTTTAGTTTGAAAGGTAAAGATGTTGACACAACCCAAATCTGGGACAAAGTTTCACAGTTGAGGATTCTGATATTTAAAGGCTCCCGTTATGCTCTTAGATAGTCTAGGAACCTCAAGCAAACTGAGATACTGGGCCCTATTTTGCGTGTCTTACAGTAAGTACCAGGTCTTATGACTTAACATAAGACCTGGAGGCGTGGCCAATGCCATTTGGCTGTTTTGAACAGCATTGGCCACGCACGCCTCCAGGACTTAAGTGAGGTCATAAGACCTGCTACTTGAGACACGCAAAATAGGGCCAGCTCTTAATATCATGAATTTATGATGGTGCCTGACCATTGAGAGCTGTGTAGGTGAGGAGGGGAATTTTACATTCTATTCTGTATTTTACCAGGAGCCAGTGCAGAGACGCCATTGAAGCAGAGATATGATCAATTGTTCTAGTTTCACACACAGTCAGTCCACACGCATCAGCATTCTTGACCAAATGGAGACTTATTAGAGCAATAATGATAATGAGTTATCGATAATCCAGCCTGGAAGTAACAAGTGCATGTAGTAGATTGTCTGCATCATTTCGAGACAGGATGTGCCTGACATATGCAATATTATGTACACATATAGCTGAACAAGGCAGCTTGAAATGTTTTATGTCGGAGTTACAGGACATACCTGCATGTGTCAAAGGTAACGCCAGGGTAATGCCATCCAGAGTCAGATTATCATGGCCCAATGTGTTTCTAAAGTGTTTATAGGGCCAAGCACCATAACTTCAGTTTTGTCTGAGTTCACAAGTTGGTGCTCTAGTAGTAAGTCGTCCAAGTCTTTTTACCTTTAGACATCCTTGAAGTTTACTACTAGCTGATTTGTTTCATGTGCCTTCATTGCACACACCACTCTCTCTCTCAGTGTGCCCTGCTGTCTCGCCAGCTCAAAAACATCTGGTTTGATGTACTGCCTGGCTGCAGCCGTACTGTAACGATATTCCTCTCCAACAACCCAGCTCCTGCTAGGACCAGAAAATGGCACTCCCTCATTTTCTGTTACACAGTGACGGAAATCACCCTGAAGGGAAAAGGCGAAAGCCCTTTCCCCACAGAGTCTGATAGCACATTATGATTCAACACAACGAACCCAAACTGCAAACACATTTCCCCGCTGTTACAATCCTCTGTCTGTGTGATGGCAGTGTTTTTGTATTGTGACTTAAGGGGAGAGGAGAAAAAAGCAGGGTGAGATTGAGGAAAGGTATATGGAGGACGGGAAATGGGTTTAAATACACACTAGATGTTAGTGAGCAGATAGAGACACTGTGTGTGTGTGTGTGTGTGTGTGTGTGTGTGTGTGTGTGTGTGTGTGTGTGTGTGTGTGTGTGTGTGTGTGTGTGTGTGTGTGTGTGTGTGTGTGTGTGTGTGTGTGTGTGTGCGTGCAGAGAGGTGTTGTAGAGGTGGAAAATTATACAGTGGTTGGACAACAAACAATCACACCCATGTGAAGTATGAGGCACTCTTATCGTAACATAAGTTGACAAATTATGTATATGCAGTATATATACAGTATATATATATAAGCCCCGAGCTAAATTAAAAGTTGTTTAAGAGTGTTTAACAATGGCATTTAATGCTTGTGTTGACACAAAAAGCTGATTTGTTCAGACACATATGTTGTCAATGGCAAATCTGACATGAGTTGTGACGAAAAGCTGTACTGTATATAGGAGGGGCTAGGGCCAAGTAAAAGAGAGGTGGAGAAATTCTCTGGCCTCTTTTAACTTTACCTTTGGGATGGTTGCTAGGGGTTTGACAGAATGGCCAGAGAACACATGAGGAAAAGGCCGGGAGGAAAGTAGAGTGGAAACATTTTAAGTTCAAAGTATGACAACACTTACATTGTATTTCAGATACATTGTATTTCAGACTTTTATATTTTTTTACATGAATGTTGAGTGCTGGTGTTGTTGTTGTTGGCTGGTCCTGTATCTGTCATGTATCTGTTGTCTGTCCTGTCTTAAAAAACTTCAATAAAAATACTTGAATAATAATAAAAGTATGACAACACAGAGGGAACTAGAAATGCACTCTGTCGAGCTGCTAACTTGTGTGCGAGCAGAGCTCGCAACATATGGAGCCAATCCAATTGGCCGAGGGAGCCACCGACAAACGCAGCAAGCTGCCAACTTGGGCTCTGATTGGCTGAGCGACGCCAACAAAAATACACAATACTTGATTGGATTGGCCGAGCGATGTCACCAAATATAATACACAATCCCTGATTGGCCGAGCTGGGCCACCAAAAATTCACAATCCCTGATTGGCCAAGGGGACCACCGACATACGCATCCGAAAACAGTACTTGCGCTCTACTCACGCAAGTAATACATATGCTCTAATGTCCACAGGGATTTGTTTTGAAGGTTCTGGAAGTGACTTTTCAGAAATTCCTTATATTATTTCCAGTTGGGAATGCATGCCCCTCTTGTTACCCATTGTACCCATTGTCAGAGCACTTGTTGCAGTAAGACATCATGTTATAGTTGTTGACAGGTAAAAACTGTGTATATTCAAAGCCGTTGAAAAAAGGACCTGTATTTCAATTGATTTAATCAATGTAGTTTTTATTTGCTCACACACGACCTTTTTGATACTCATTGGTTAAACATATAAAACCCACAGACTTTAACTCAACATGCCATATTGTTAGTTCAATGCTCAGAGATGTGATATAAAAGTGTTAGAAACTATTCCTTTCATTTTGGCTCAACTTTAGCCACTTTTGCAATAGTTGTGCCCCTGACATTAGACATCTATCGAATTATCTGGATATACGGCGAGACAGACAAGAATAGACGGACCATATTTCTCCTTCCTACGATTTCTCCTTGTTGTTCATCCAAGGTCACATCCCTCTTCTTTGTTGTTTGTACCTCTGCAGCCCACCCTATTTCTTTCTTCTTTCTATACCTCCTCTCTGTATCTCTCTCTCTCTCTCTCTCTCTCTCTCTCTCTCCCCCCCTATTCTTGTGGTTTGTCTCAAGCTACTACGTTTTTGTCGGTAATCATTAAACAGCTAATAAGAAAATCAATGAAGTGCAGGCATGGAAATGGCAATTAGAGAGCTGGTGTTTATTTCTTTTTAACGTGTGTGTGTGTGTGTGTGTGTGTGTGTGTGTGTGTGTGTGTGTGTGTGTGTGTGTGTGTGTGTGTGTGTGTGTGTGTGTGCGTGTGCGTGTGAAGTGAGCATGCTTTTGTGCTTGTTTGTGTGTTCCCCTCACACATGCATGTTCTTTTTCAGCAGAATTATGACTAATCTTCCACAAATTACCGTTGGAACGATCTGAAACTGGCGGAGAGAATAGCCCCTACTGGGACACATCTATATCGCAAATGCTCTAATATATCAACATATACTATTGATTGTGTAAATCGGGAAGAGAGAGGTAAAAAATGAGAGGTGTATCCATGGGGTGTATCCATCATGGATATTGTAGTGCGCTGCATCACTACAAAAGCTATAATGAGTCTGGTAATGACTACATTTGTACCGTAGGAATTTAAGTGCTGCTGCGGTGCTAGGGGCGGAGTGAGAAACCGCATAGGAATAGAGGATTATAATTTGTCTCATCATCATTCAGTCGCTATAATACAGCCAAGTACAGGCTCTCTTTAGTGGTACGTCAACCCAGAGCTGTCTACTGTATCTCCAGTACATTTGCCAATGGAGCTCTTTGCGCTCTACTTCACCACCTCCTTTCTGCAGCTGATCGTTCCTCATTCGAGGGAGGCATCAATTGAATCCCAATCAACCATAAAGCACAAAAGGCATTAGTGAAGGTAATCCCTGCATGGCTCCGATGGCTTTTTTGAGGTTGTTGAATATTAACTGTTGCCTAGCAACAATGCCACATCTAATCAGTCACTCTTCTACTCTGCTACTGTATCTGTGAAAGACCTCGATGGGCCTCTGTACTTATCCCCACATCCAAATGCTGTAGGGGGAAAAAGAATCACACCGCACAGCTTGAGAGCTTATTTCAACCAATTGCCTGTAGTATAACATTATTATAATATATATATTATATAATATAATATATTTCACTCCACTTTTTGTTCTTGTCTTGTCTTGGCACAGTGCCAGAGATTTTAGTCTCCGAGGCAAAAAAGGTCTGCTCTGTGTGTGTGTGTGTGTGTGTGTGTGTGTGTGTGTGTGTGTGTGTGTGTGTGTGTGTGTGTGTGTGTGTGTGTGTGTGTGTGTGTGTGTGTGTGTGGTATAGTATTTCTATTGCTAATCCATAGCAAGGGTTAAAAAACACAATATGTATATGTGTAGTTGTTGTTGTTGTGTTGTTACACATTGGCCTTCATTAGGGCGACTGCAAAATCCATGTGTGGTTGATGACAGACAGACCTGTCAGGAACAACTACTTTTTATGCTTTGTAACTTCTAAACTTCTAAATTTACTCTAAACCTCCCTGTGGAGTCTAAATGGCTTTTTGGAGCTATTTTGACATATACCCTATTTGGAATGCTTGTTAGCAACAAAGTGCTGTAAACAGGAGCTTATGTCATGTCAACTAGCAGCCGACTCTGGAGCTAATATTCTCTGTGGGACCACTGCAGGCATGGGAGAGGCAAATTATAGGTCTAACATTGATGAACTTATGCTTGGCATAAACAGCCGATAAACAAACTCAATGTATTCCACTTGACATAACATCAGCGCACACAAAGTATAAATTAGTCTTCACTCTTTAAGACAGTTCTGTGCTTATTATATACTTCAGTGTGATAACTCTTTCTTACATCGCTGATGGATTGCCCCGAGCCAAACAAACAGCTTAAGATCAAATTTAGGCTCATCCATTGAGCCTGTTTCACATGCTGTCCTTGTCCTGATATGCTGAAACAAAACAAGCGCAAAAACAGCTCAATTATTCACCCTCTCCCTCTTCAATAATTCATAGACCTGTGACTCAAATCAAGCTCTAATAAGCCTGGGATGTCGAGGATATTTCTTTTGTGTGTCATTCTAATAGTGTTTTTCTTTGTTATAGAGTTAGTTATCCAATTAGCTACTTACATTGTTGTCATTTATAATTGTGTAGAGACGTGATTGGGGCCACCCTAAGGGTTCATTGGCGTTCCAATGGACCCTTACAGGTCTACAAATGCGTACGATATAAACACTAAGTAACAAGGATATATTGTATAGCCTATTTTAAGCTTCAAAATATTTTCAAACACTTTGAAAAGTGCATCTAAACAATAAACTTCCAATCAATCATGCTCCCATGGATATTTATTCTATTGTTACTACCACAGGTGAACTTTTGTCATTAAGTCATACTGAACCATGCTGTGTGACTATGCCTATTTGGTGCAGCGTTGTGTAGCCTCATTGTGAATTCTAGATGATCTGAGGGCATTAGTTTGCTTCTGATTATTCTGTCAAGGCTTTTCTTAATGGAACACCTCCTTTAATGAGGGCCCTTGCCTTAATGATGCACCCCCCACCACCACAGTCCACTTCTCTTAACAAGACAACTCACCTTAATGAGCCAGAGGGCTGGAGTATTTATGCACTGTTAGTAGAATTAAAAAGAAGAACACACACGCATCATGCACGCACGCTAGCCTCTGTCCCAGGCTTACTCATCTGCGAAGAGAAAAGCCACAACCTAAGGCAGAGACGCTATCGGCGGAAATGTCGGGACGGAACATATTCCGGTATCGAGGCAAGTTACGGAAAGTAGGTTTTAGAGAGATATGTTATACATTTGGAGGGAACACAGAGGGGAGATGGAAGACCCACCCATCAACATGGAGGCTGATTCACTTTCAATATATTTAAGGCAACAATAAAGCTGTGTTGTTGTTGTTGTTGTTGTTGAAGTGCTCTTTGTTCTGAGACTTTGATCTGAGACTAAATTGGGTCTGCTCCACTCCACCTGCATCTCTCGCCTACAGAGGGTCCAAAATGTTGTTGATAGACGTACTTAACTGGAACTAAGAAACAAGATCATATCACCCCTGCATTGGCAAAACTACACTGGTTACCCGTTAAAATTCGCATTCAATTTAAACCCCTGCTCTCAATGGCCTTGCCCCCTTCTATATTTCCAACCTAATAGTTCAGTCATTAAGGCTAGCCCCACCCTTGAGATTTTTTAATCCAACTTGAAAACCCACCTTTTTAGTCTGGCTATTAACACAGTGTGAAGTTATTGTTGTTTCACTGTTTTTGTTTGTTTTACTTGGCGTGTTTCATTATTGTATTAAATTACATATTACTATTTTTGCACTGTGCATAGACTACAGTCTACCTGTTTCTGGAAAGCACTTTGGGTCAACTGTTGTTGTTTTTAAATGTGCTATGACCTGACTTGACTTGACTTAAATAAGGCAAAGTGCAGTCACATACTGGTTGAGAGAGAAATATTCTGCAAAGCACACAAAGCAATTACATCTCCTTCATAAGAAGTCAGATAGTCAGAGAGAGAAGCTGCCAAAGTCAGACTATACACGTATACAGCATATAAATCGAGCATGGAAATGTCTATACAGGAGAAAGGAGTGGAGAGGAGAGGAGATAAACAGCCCGGTTAAAGCACATTTTTCATCGCTTGGCTCCGGTGTGCATCGCATCCACATAGCCCACCCATCCAAAAGCAAATCATTAGATCTATATTTCAGGAGTGCAAGTTAGATCACCTCACCTCCCCACAACTTTGTTTCATTTGGACAGGCTGCCGCAAGTTCAATTAATGGGATGGTAGATAAGTTAGGAAACCGAGGAGGAGGGGTGCATTGTGAAATGGGGATATAATATGTTGTTTAGTTGGAGGGAGTCTACATCATGCTCCTGCGCTCTCTCCACTCATCTTTTCTCCTCTTTCTGTAGTAACATCCCTACTAATTTCTCCCCTATCTCTCCGCTCCTCTCCTCTCCGTTGTCTTATTTTCTCTCACACTCCTCCTATTCTCTTCTCTTTTGTCTTCCCACGATCTCTCCCCATCCTCTGTTCTCCTCCCTCCTCATATATCCTTTCTTGTCTTTCATCTTCTCTCTCTCTCTGCCCTCCTCCCTAGCTCTCTTCCTCATCTCATCTACCCCCCACCCCCCCATCCAGTCAGGGAAGAGGGTTATATAGATGTGTATCATTTCTCATCTGTCCTCTGTACCCCTTCCCTCCCTCCCACCTCCTTGTATTCTCATTGTCGTGACACACACACACACACACACACACACACACACACACACACACACACACACACACACACACACACACACACACACACACACACACGTGTGTCTTTATCTGTCTGAGAAGACAGGAGGTGGCTGAGAGCCAGAGACTAATGGACTTTTAGAAAACACAGACAACCATGTATGGGGAGAGAGAGGAAAGGGGGGGTTGGAGTAGAGAGTCGGCTGGGTGGAGGTAGAGGGAATGAAGGACGAACATGGAAAGAGATATGTGGTAAATGAAGACACAGAGAGGGAGAGAGGAGGGCGCTATAGTGGTAAAGGGTGTTAGTGAAAGGTGAACCATATGTCAGAGGTTAAGACAGTAGAGGGAAAAATAATAGGAGGGCCTAGATGGAGGGAGAAGAGCAAGAGACGAGAAAGACAAATGGAGAGAAAGAAAGCCATCAGTTTTTGCCCAGAGACTTAGCCGGTGGAATAACTTGAGCTGTAAGGTCACATCTCATCTCTGGCAAGCGGTTTGAAGACCATAAAGAGTGACACGCACACACGCACGCACGCACGCACGCACGCACGCACGCACGCACACACACACTTCCATTGGTTATGGCAGAGATCATGTCAACGCAGTCAGTCTCTAGTCTCTACCCCACACAGATGTGAAATGCATATCTGATTGCCCAGTGGATTCCATCAATGACAAACATTCCTACTCCCCTTCAAGTTAAAGTTCACCATAAAGTCTGTGAGGGATTATATGGATCTGGATATAAGGATTCAGTTAAAATATTGCACTGCTATTCTGTAAAAGCAATCTCTGAAAGCAACACACTCCTTGAATGTCAACTTTCCCAAGACAATTCCTTCCAAATTGCTAATTGCTTTGGAATAAATGTTGCAAATACCTCCTTATGTTTTAATTCTGTTTTGAGGGATGAGAGGGTTGGGGTGTATGAGAGTGTTTACCTATGTGTGTCTGCCAACGGGTTTGTGTGTCTGTCTATATCAGTCACTGTTCTATCTTCTTGACTTCATTTCCCTCCCACTGTTCCAATTAATGCTCCCCCAAAGCAGTCTGCAAGGGTAGCATATTAACATACTGTATGTGAGAGGTGGTTGTCGTTTTTTGTGTGACATTAACTAAATATTCAATACGAAAGGCAATGCCTCAAGGTAAACTTTCATCCTAACGGGGCTTTCACCCAAAAGATCACTCCTGTGTGCAGCATGACAATATTTTACTTTCCCCCACCAAATTAATTTAGGAAGGGTCATGTCTCGCCAGCTAGGAGAAAAATATTGTTGATGTATCTTTTTGGTCCTAAATGGTTTGGTACCAAATTAAATTCACTCATTGTCCTAATTACTATTTACTACTTTAGGTTACAGGAGGCATTGTTAGTACTTTGTCTGGCTGGCTGTCATGCCACAAGCACACAACACGCCCAATGTGCATTTTGAAAAACTGTCCAGAAAGCTATTGAGTTGTCATAGTCCGTGACGCTTTTCGGTTGAAATTGTCTGAATCCTGTTTAGACAGCACTGACGCAACTGTGTAGGGATGAGTGGAAAAACACACAACAAAAACAACCATAAAATAAATATATATTCTAGGTGCAGCTGCCACATCGGAGGGGTGGGGTGTCTTTGCACGCCTTCACAGAGAGAAAGCAAGGAGGAAGACTCAAAGAAGTACATAGTTTCATATGGCACAGGAAAGGGATGAGCGATTGAAAATCCAACCCAAAGCAATGAGAGGTAGAAGTTCCATGTGAAAACATTGTGCCAGAATGGTGACAAGGGAAGGCGACTGCATGCCTGGAGGCATGGGGTGAGGGAGGGTAGATGCCTTCTGGGAGTGTCTGAGCCAAAATTGTAATTGACTTTTTCTTTCTTCCACGTCTCCAGATTCAACCACATTTGTAGCCCACACTGTTACAATATAAATTCCCCTTTTCCTAGAGGAAATAATTTGTGAGCCAAACCTCATGCACTTAATGCACAAAATAGTTTAAAACAAGTTGATGCATCTGCTTTTGAAGCCCAATCACCCTTTATTATCCGTCTATCTGTCTGTGTTGTTCTGTCCCTCAGTCCACATGTTTTAGAGACAAAAAGTAAAGTTGAGAGAGGCCCCACGTTTCCAAAAGGCAGGCCCGGAGCATGCTCTAAGTAATTCATCCAAGTCATGCAATAGTCATAAACCCCTTCTTCACGAATACAAGAGAAATAGGGACGTTTTGGGATTTTGTATCCAACCGCTTTGAATAAAACATCAGTGTTTGTTTGTAAGATTTATTTCCCCCTTCTAGCGAGGTGGGGTAGATTGCTAAGGTGGGTGGTGCAAAGCTTTAGTCATTTTAAATGCACAAGAAACATTACCTCCCTTTGTTCCTCTGACAGCAGCATGCGGTTTAATGACACATTGTGTCTTGCCTCCTCTCACAGCAACAGCCACCAAACATGTTCTGAAATAATATTTATGATCACATGTATCTGTATTGTGCAGTAAGCTATATACTGTATAACCATGCCATATTATTCTTTCGCTGTCTACCATTTCTCACTTTTTTCTGGGGATTTTAATCAGACATGCGCTCGAAGCCTGTTAGCATCCTGAACTGTGATTAATGAAGTTTTCCTGGTCCATGTCATTTTGCAATATAGGTCCAACTATACTGGATACTACAGTGGCTGGTGGCTTTCATGTTACACATCTTACACAGAAAGAATAATTTTCTGTCCATCTTTATTGAAATTTCTCTAATCAATCAGAAGTAGTCTCAGTTGCCGTCCCAATGATGGCTACCCAATAAACTGTATCTCACATTGCTTGCAGAAAATAGACCTGGATATGCATGAAGCCATTGTTTAAAATGGCTTATCTTATTTATGTATTTCCTATTTATTAGTTTTGAGGGGCTCTCCTATGCCCATCTTTGTGTTTGTGTGAATCATAGCAATGATTTGATTGACTAATCACCCCATAGCGATAATTTGATTGGCTGAGCAAAGTACATATTGAGGATAAAATGTGAGGGCAGAAAAGTGAAGACGCAAATTGCTATTGGCCGGAATTTGATGATGTATGATGACAAGGGTGCCCTTATTATCATACATCATTCCGTGTCATTTCTGCCCTCACTTTTATCCTGTACTTTGCTCAGCTAATCAATTCATCGCTATGGGGTGATCAGCCAATCATCAGCCAATGTTCACACAAACCCTCAAAGCTGGGCATGTAAAGCACAGTTGGGTTTAGGTCATGTGACCTGACTAGCTAGTTACCCTTAATCAATGGTAGATGTACATGTATGTATTTTTGGTTTGGTTTATGAATATGAGGCCTAGCTAATATATAATATATCATTGGCATACACTATACTGTCATGCTTGCTTCATGTTAACCTGTGTTAACAACAGTGATAAAGACATCTGAATATAGTGTATATTAGAGTACGATAATACTATTACTGTAGATTTGTTCTTTTCTCCAACTCTGGTGATGTGTGTCAGCTTTGTATTGTATTGCAGTCACTCTCCATCTTCTGCCACTTTCTAAAAACCCACCTCTACAGACTCAACCAGTCTGGCCAGAATGCCATTCAGTCATCCCTATTGTCACTCTGCCCTGTCTGGCATCTACTTACTGTATTTGTGGTGAACTCATTTTCAAAGTTGTTGAAATGCGTTGTGATGTGACACGTCTGTGAGCTTGAAGATCAGCAATTTAGCTTTTATTTATTTTTTAGCTTTTAATGCTATGCCCAAAATAGTGACAGCAGGTTGGAAGTGGTTAAATAGAGTACATTAGGTAAGTTGTTTACTCGTTATCCTATTTGTTGCACATCCGTGTTCTCCTAGAACTTGAATTCCATGAGCAATTATACGCTGTTGTTTGACAAAATCTGCATGGCACTTTGTAAGTTACTGGATAAATTGTAAATGCTCTTTTCACATAGATGGAATGGGCTCTTTAGTCATTAGCTGAGTGAATTAATTCAGACGTGTGCCACCACAGACCATAGAGAGAGAGAGAGAGAGAGAGAGAGAGAGAGAAGAAGAAGTGCGAGTCATACAGTACTTTTCAATAGGGGGGGACACAAGTTCATGATGGAAAATACAAAGGAAAACAATAGATGAAAATCCCCAAAAAGTACATAAATAATAGTTTCCTGCCAGATCTTATTAAGGATGGCATCTTAGTTTTGGCTCACTGAGCCAAACTGGATGATCCTTCTCTCCAACATCTGTCTCCAATTACTCTCCTCCTTCGCTATCACATCTCTCATCAGCTTAACTGGGTCTAAGCAATGATTTGCATACGGTGTGGCAATAGGCGATTAATTTCTTTCTTTTTTCTTTTTTGTTATTGTTGTTGTTGTTCATATTTCTCTGAGAAAGAAAGCCGATTAATGACAGCTGAGGGCTAATTAAACAACATGGGAAAAAAGAGAGCAGAGATGAAGAACTTGTCATATTGAGTTGTTTGTGGATAGCTGGGACTCTTGCCACCAGAGTAGCAACCAGGCAGGACAGAACTGTGCCATGTTATGCCAGCCTCTCATTATGTGGGGTTTGTGGGAGATAGTCTTCCATTTTTTGTTTCGCTTCTTGGGAACAGCTAAAGTTAGTTTGTCTAATCGTTGCTTTTATTTGTGTCAGTTTGGCCCCGCTACATTGTGGGAAATGGGCATTGCATTTGTGCACTAAAACAAGGGTCCCCAAACTTTTCAGACTGTGACCCCAAAATATTTTAACTGGGAACCCCCACCCTGATAAGCACTTTATGCAAGAACTGTAGGAGTTGAGCTATTACATTCACGGTAGTTTTATTCGGTTCCACAGAGTTAAAAAAAAAAAAAATCTACAATCTACAATCTCACAGTGGTTTGTGATTGTTTTAGAGAACTGGCTCATTTTGAATACAAGTAAGGCAGATTAAAGACCTAAAGTCCTTGATACATATCCGTGCTACAGAATTGATGCATAATGTATAGTAAAACAGGAAATGTAATCTTTTTAAACCAGTCAATCAGTCGCTGTACATTATGGCTCTTATTACACAATTTCTTACAAACTTTCACTGTAAATATTTCATTTGCTTTCTCATGTAATATGTACATATTTTACAAGTCACCTCTTCCATTGCAATGACGGTAAATAGAGTCAGAATAGCATTCTGAAATGCTTCGATTGACCTAACAAAACAGAGTATTCAGCAAGCACTGTAGCCTAATAAAACATTGTCTCCCTCCCCCATAAAGCGACTTTGAGTACTTAGAAAAGCGGTATGCCTATGTTATTGTTCTGTTATTGTGTAATTGTGATTAATGTTGTTGATTGTGTTCATTCAATCATTTGGTTTATGTATGTGCATTACAAGAAATCCATGAGTGATAGGGATGCATAGTTGTGTGAGACACACCCCTCCTTTTATGTTCATTGATTGAGTTGGTGTTTGTGGGTGTGACTGCCACAATAAAAAAATAAAAATAAAAGGTATTCCTATCGGGAGAATTATGTTGCCAGCGTGCTTCATTACCTTTGATCATACAATATTAAATGTGTCTTACCCACTGCTCAGCCACCACCACCAACTTCCAATACAAATTGCATTCTTGTGGATTTGAAGGGATTTGTCCTCAGAAGAACCCTTATGTAGTTACACAGATGCGATGCGAGGTCCTCAATGTTGGTGGTATCAGGGATTATATGGTGCCAGCTCTTTTCTCGAGCTTTGACGGCTTTGCTCATACCTAATTCAATCTGTACTTAGATCTGTTCCTTACTGGCCACAGGGAGCCGGCTAGTGCCAGCTGGCGAGGGTATTTGGCTGGGAAGGAGGCTCTCATTGTAATGTAATGCTCTCTGATTTGTCAAATGAGACCCAAACAAAAAGAAGTGCAAAGCATGTGGGATGCACATAAACAAATGTAGAGGCATAGAGCCAAGAGACAGTGCTGCTTGGTTTCGGGGATAGACAAAGCTATTTTCGTGTGAGTCTGTGCATGAGTTTGTGTGTCTGTCTCTGTGTGTGAAATCAATGTGCATGCATGTCTATGGGGCAAGCTGTAGCTCCCTTGTACTTGCCCTGAAACTGTAAGTTAGTGGAACTGGATTTGAGTTGAGTTGTGCACTGGGCAAATCTATATTTCTCATTCTCTCTCTCAGAATGAGACAAGAATCGAGCCAGAAGAGAATGATGCATGAAAACATATGCAAAGAGAGAGGGCCCTAGAGACGGAGTTTAGCTGAGAGCAAGTTTGTGCCTTCTTGAATGTGAGCTGTTGTACTGTAGAGGGCTTTCAGAGTGCTCAGGATTTGACAGTGAAATGGTAGTTTAATAATTCGGTACAATATCTTGCATTGTGTGTCAGGCTCCATTTCGACATCTGTTTGTAACTGCAACACAGTCAGAGTAAAACGACACAAACAAACATATATCTACCAGCTCGAGAAGTATTCAAAAGCTGTCCTAATATGAGATATTTGTATCCCTAATGTCGTGCTTTTACACACACACATCACACACACACACACACACACACACACACACACACACACACACACACACACACACACACACACACACACACACACACTTGGCAAATGTAGCCTGGAAACCAGACGAATCTGCCACAGGAAAAAGAAAATCCCTGTGGAGATTGGTCTGGCACTCCTCAGTTTTAATTACCATTTCGCTCACCCCAGAGTTGTGGGTGACCAATCAAACTCCACTATTCAAAGTGAGACATTTGGAATCTGTTTGTAATTTTATCGCCCCTTGGAGATAAATCTTACACACAGAAGTTCCAGACTAAAATATACGCAGTGATATTAGTCTGACCATGCCAGGCTATGGCAAATGTCCATCTCTGATTATGGCAAATCATCCACATTTTCTTCCTATAGTGGACAGGGATTTATTTTTTAACCTGTGGATCAGATATTGGATAAATTGTGATGTTGGTGGTGAAGAAATGTGGTCTCCATGTGCAGCTGTTATGCTGTCTTAAACCCTTTCAGCATGGTCCCACTGGGAAGAGCGACTCACGCTTCACAGACATCACTTCATGTAAGAAATTAACTGGAGAGTTAGAAACAATTTGTTTATCTGAGCTTGCTTTAATTTTGTACATTTATAATGTTGAATTTGCGTGCGCTTGCATGTAAGAGAGAGCGGGAGAGCGATAGAGAGAGAGAGAGTGTGACATGACACGACAAGAAGAGGGAGTGAGAGATGCAGAGAGAAAGTAGACCCTTGAGTGCACTGCTTCAGCTGTTTGAAGACTTCAGTGGATCCCTGTCCACTATACTAGTCTCTGAAGCTACTGGTTGTTTTAACCACAGAGAAGTCTGCTGAACAGCCCCTCTACTCCAGAAACTAGATAATATTATATAATATTATATAATATAATGTCGTGTCATAATATTATATAATAAAATATTATATTATATAATAAGTGAGGTACAGTAATTATGACCACACAAAGCCCACAAAGTTATCTTGTGATGCAGTGCTCAATGTTGACTGTTAAGGGGCTCGTCAGATAAATTTCCATGATCAATGCATGTCAAAGAATAAAGCGATAATAACGTTAGAAATATGTCACAGCAAGTTCTGGTGATGAACAGTAGTGCCGAAATATTGTAAAAATAAAGTAAAAATGTATCTGGTCGGCTTAATTACTTTTATAGCCAGGGCCAACATAATAAATTGAGGTCAGGCAGGAAGGCAATCTGACCCATCTTCAATATGGTGTGAGTGGAGTGCCCACCTCTCCAGGAGCTGGCTGTTCTCACTGAGGAAGCTCAGGTCCTTGGTGTGTAATATGCTGCTGATGTTCTGTCAGTCTGTAATGGACAGACTGACTGGAGGGTGTGGTGAATGTGCGTGTACTGAGGAGCTGGAGGCCATCATGGCCAACCTCCTTCACACGGAGATTGAAGAGTGAAGTGGGTAAAAGGAAGGACTTTATCCTTTATCCTCGGTTGGATGGACTTTGTCAGTCCTTTGTGCCGTTTGCTATGATAATGTATAATGATACACACATGGGGCAAGTTGGCAGCGGTAATGGACTCTGCGTGACTCAGTAGGAACTATTGTAACATGTTACGTTATCACCTGTTACATTAGGTTTGTGCTGATGTTATAACTATTGCTTAACTTTGCAGTGTGTGGCTATCAACATCCCTTCTATGACTCTCAAGCTTCATGTTTCTGGATAACTGAATAAAGTGCCCAAACAAAGACAGTTTAAAGCCAATAAAGAAGATAGTGAGTATACATAAACAATGAAACAATAATTGCATTAGACTGATTTTTCTTCTCTGCCAAAAAGGAGGGGAGGCAGAGGAGTGATTGAATAGAGATGGGGATGGTTTTGATTGAGTGATTATGAATCCTGTTTTGTTGCCCCTGTCTCATTGTGGTCAAGAAAAACAAGGCCTGATGCGATGATTAGGATTCATCGTGGCTGCTTGGCTGTGTGTACAGTATGTGCATGTGTGTAACTTTATTTCTGTGTGTGTGTGTGTGTGTGTGTGTGTGTGTGTGTGTGGGGGGGGGGGGGGGGGGGGCACAATTACAGTCACAAACCATCTGATTACAATAGCAAAGGGAACGGAAATGATATAAAGAAGGAGGGGTGTGTATACGTTGGTGCGTGCGTGCACATGTTTGCATGATGTGACCTTACAGCATTGGACAGAGTACATGCACACATACATATTTGTTGGTCGGTAGTACTAGTTTGCCCATACAGCATTGTTTCCCAAACAGTGGTTCGGCACACATTTGTGGGTCACAGACCAATTTTGTACATTTTAAAACAAAGAAAATCTAAGGAATTGCATAAATACAAGTAATTAAGAAGTAGTGAAAATAGCCGATCTACAAGCTCACAACACGCCTCGAAGCCGCTATTTTACACGTAGGTGGTTATTTTTCAATTAATTATTTCTACAGCCAAGCACACCGCTCAAGTAGCATGTATAGAGGAAGCACACATGCTCTATATTCACATGTACAATTGTACTCCTATATGTACATTATCTTTGAGCAGTAAGCTAGGTAGGATTTCTCTTTTTGTCAGCTTTTTGAAGGGCTTATCTGTAGAAAACAGTTGTTCCAACTTCCATGTATTACCAAAAGAATCACTAAATTGATTGATCAATAAAATCGAGAATGAAACTAGACTGTGAATGTTGGATCGTATTTGAAAACCAATGCATTCAAAAACATATTTTTTTTTCTGTCTGAACACAAACATTAAATGCCATTGACATTGAACCTCACGTGTCTGAACAAATTGGCAAATGTATGTCGGTGGCCACCCTTCGCCAATAAGGGACCACCATTCTTGGTGATGATGTACGATGATTAAAGCGCCCCTCACTTCACACGGGTGTGATTTTGTTTTTATTGAATCTCTTGCACCAACCTTGGGTGTCCATAGCAGAGTGCATGGGTATAGACTTGAGGCTGTCTGGTAATCAAGATCACACCCGTGTGAAGTGAGTGGTGGGGGTCCCCGGGGGTCCGTGGTAGTTCCAGGCCCACAGGAACGTGCCCAGGGGGCTGGCCCGGTTCTGGCGAGCCGTCCACATCCGAAACGGTCGAGAAATGACAGAGTTACCGTGTGGGGGTCCCCGGGTAACCTGACTCTGCCAGCTGGGGGCGGTATTGGGTAACCATGTTCCCCAACACAGCATCCATCTGGGATCTCTCAGGGAGTTGTGCTAACGCCGAACCACTCGTGGTTCGAACCAATCAGCGTGAGCTAAGGGCGGGACAAGTGCGAAACCGGATGTTACGCTATATAGACACGTCAATATGATTGGTTGTTATGAGAGCCTCCGTCTCTCGAGGTGTTGAACCCGTGGTTGGACCGGCTGACGCGCTGATGTTAGACTGTACTGTTCGCTCCAATGATAAATACAGGCCGCTCTTCGTGCTTTTGAGTATTTATTATTTGCTTCACCTGTTCACAATCAGTACAGCATCTGCGATCAAAATAAGCAATAATCAGAATAGACAACACAAAACAAACATTTCGGACCAAACAAACATTTCGCTGTCACCCAGTGTTGTCAAATGACGTACCTGCGGTCAAAAACCTTTGCCCTTCCGGGTCAATCCTCCCTACCAGTTCCAGAGAACCAGACGCTTATAAAACCAACAGCGCCACCCCATGGTCACAAATTCACTTGATAATTGTACTCATTTGGCCCTTACACACCGGCCCCTAATTGTTATGGTGGGCATAACAATTCAAAACAAACAAAAACAAAACAAGGGCCAAAGCATGTCATAAAATCGAATGCATTGTTTCATGAACCAAGCGCCACTTCGTCACTGGCTTGTATATGGTGATGCCTTTATTTTTAATGGACACACCACTACCAGACCAGACCCGTTTGTCTGGAAAGACCTCCAGCACCCTGCCTAGTTATCCAGCGTCCAAGTATGGCCTCCTCAATGCTGCTGTGCGTTCCTGTACACACCGGTCCTTACCGGCCCCTGTATGTCCACATGTTTCCTGTGAAGTCAGTTGATCATCAGATGGCTCCTTTAACAGTGCTGGAGGTGATTGTCTTTTGATGTGAAGCACAGTGGGGTGAGTTTGTCCACACACTTTGCAGGTCAAGCGTTTTCCACAAAAACGGCTTATATGCCCAACACATAGGCATGCAAAGCAAACTCCCTTTTCTCGCAGCACCTCTATTTTCTCCATGTGCGTCTTTTCCTTAAACTGTTGGCACTCTTCCAGTGAGTGGCCACGAGTAGAGCAGAGGCATACTATTTCCTTGACATTCGCATAGTTTGATGTTACTGATGTCAGCTCCTCACCTCCGTCAGGCCAATCTGTAGACGTTATTGTAGCGGCAACAATATTTCCCTTCCCTCTGTTTGATGAATAAGATGTAAACATGGGAGCCTTTGTGCCAACCACACCAGATATGGGATCCTGAATGTTACCAAACAGGGGGTCAGAAAGAATACTGACGCACCGCTCCATAAACGCAACAAGGTCCCAAAAGTGGGCTCTTTCATGGGTGTTCCCCATGATGTCATGAGCCACTGTCCTCCATTGCGCCCTCATCTTGAATGGCAGCTTTGCTATCATGGCTCGCATATGGACGGGCATGTCCATTTCCTGCATGTGCTGAAGCTCCTCCATAACATTACAGCAGCCACGCAGGAATAAAGAGTAGGCCTGGAGTGCATTAGCATCCTCAGATTTAATTGTTGGCCACTCCAAGGCCTTTTGCATATAGGCATTTGCTATTTTGTACTGGTTTCCAAAATGTTCAATTAGAAGAGCCTTTGCCACAGTGTAGCCATGCTCAGGAGCCATGTGTTGGCAGCTACGCACCAACTCCTGTGGTTGTCCTCTTGTGAATTGCTCCAAGTAGTATAAAGCATCTGCCTCTGTCACCTTTTCTTCCACTCCTTGCTCGAAAGCTCTAATGAATGCCCTGTATTGGAGAGGGTCACCTTGAAATGTTGGAATCTCTCTTGGTGGTAGAGATCTTGACTGTTGCTGTTGTACCAAGGCAGCGGTTATTTCATTTTGTTTCTCCATAATGGTTAGTAGGGTTGCAGGTTGATTGGTTTGAACATGATTGATTTGATTTGCCGATTGACCTTTCACATGCTGTGGTGTTACCATTTTGCTTAACTGTTGTTCCTTGTGGTTGCGATGAGGTATATGGTTAGCAGCAGCAGTGTTCCATTGGCCACATTCCTTTGGCCTTACGCCCGATTGTTTAATTGGTGGCATTGACAATTGTGTTGGTTTATTTGGTGGCATTGATGTTCCAGGTTGAAATTGTTTTGCTTGTGGATTCAATACATTGACCTTTTCCCTTTTCCTTATTTCTCTCTCCAAATAGGAATTCATTGCATTTGAATCATTTGAGGGTGCCTGAGAGGAACCTTTACTTCCTGAGTTCAAAACAGTAATCTTTGCATGGTTTGCAGCCAATTCTGCGTCCACAGCCAGCTGCTCTCTTTTCCTTCTCAGCTTTTGTTGATGCTCTTTTATTTGCCCCATAGTGCTCAACAACTCGTTTTCCTCCTCCTCCAAGGCATGTTGCTCCTTAAGTGCAGCAGCGCGGGTAACGAGTGCAGCTCTATCAGCCTCTGCAATTAGCTTTGCAGAGGCTGTACTTGAACACGAACATCCACTTTTAGCACTCCGTTTTGATTGTCTACTGCCAATATTGGACACACTATCATTAGGACCAATACCATCATCAATCAAATGACAAACACCTTCATTAGTTATACCATAAATTTCATTTGTACCATTTTCATCGTGCATAATATTACCATCATCATCATCACCATCATTGTCAACCTCATTGTTTGAAACCCACATAGCTGCTTCTGAAATGCACTCATTGTTGGATAACATTTTTGCTTTAAACCATATTTCATGCTTATCCTTTTCCTCAGGTGGCATAAACCCCAACAGATTGATATGCATGAACTTTGCCTCATTACACACTTGCATCAGTTCTGTGACAGCATTTTGTACATTTGTGACTTCGTTTTTGACCATGAAATCTTGAATATCATCTCTTAATTTGGCTGCTATATTCAGCTTAGCCTTTCTGTCCCTTTGATATTGATCACATTTTAATGCAAGTGCTTTTGCAGTTGGTTTCACCACCCGTTTTCCAATCTCACTTGTCGTGACGTCACCACTAACGGCGGCGCGCGCAGCCGTATCCACGGCAACGCACGACGCCACCCTGCCCTTCCTCATAATAAATAGTCAGTGTGAGAGTGAGTCAATTCAGTCGAGAGAAAAGTTCGCAGCTCGCACAACAAGGTCAGTGCAAAAGTCAACAAGCAACGATAAAAGTCAATGTCAATTATTTTCAGCAACCCTGGATTTACGCTTTACTCCTAATAATGTGCGCGCACAACTAAATGGCCATAATACAGTGTAGCGCTACACATACCTCCTGTCCGCGGTGGGCCACACTATTAAAGCTGCAAACGTCGGATCAGCACCGCAGCCCCATTACCGCCGTGGACGGCTGCTGCGGTCGTGTTCCTCCATAGCGATGGCGTAGCAGCAAACTGTAGAATCCTTCAAACTCCGACAGAAACAACAGCAGCTCCCCTCGATCGTCCTCTCGCGTCGCCTCTGCCCGTCACGAACGCAGCCAAGCTCCCGCAGTTTACAAACGATACGAAGGTCCAACTGGTGCATAGGTTTTTGACTGTATGAGAGCCTCCGTCTCTCGAGGTGTTGAACCCGTGGTTGGACCGGCTGACGCGCTGATGTTAGACTGTACTGTTCGCTCCAATGATAAATACAGGCCGCTCTTCGTGCTTTTGAGTATTTATTATTTGCTTCACCTGTTCACAATCAGTACAGCATCTGCGATCAAAATAAGCAATAATCAGAATAGACAACACAAAACAAACATTTCGGACCAAACAAACATTTCGCTGTCACCCAGTGTTGTCAAATGACGTACCTGCGGTCAAAAACCTTTGCCCTTCCGGGTCAATCCTCCCTACCAGTTCCAGAGAACCAGACGCTTATAAAACCAACAGCGCCACCCCATGGTCACAAATTCACTTGATAATTGTACTCATTTGGCCCTTACAGTTGTGTTTGCACGCCCACACGGTGATAGACAGACGGTCCATCCAATCATCTACCAAGTATCTTTGTGTTAGTGAAGTAGAGGTCCATCAGACAGAAGTGTGTAAGGCATGGGAGGCGGTTGGCACTTTATGACCACAGGAGGCGAAGCAGATCAACTGTACAGTTCATGCTTGAAATTTCACTTTGACAAATTGTGGTCTGCTTCCTCAATGTCTTCATTGTGGAGCAGCACTTTGGAGCATGGCTGGCCATTATCTCATTATTACATATTGATTTGTGGTTCTCCCCTGTAAGTCCACACTGATGACTTTTAATGGAATGAAGATAATGTTTAATTGTTTCTATTATAGATGGAGTAGTATTTTTTGACTCACCCACCCCCACCTCCCATCCCATGGCAGGATGAAATATCCTGCCCTCTCTCCTGTTATGCTGTTATCACAGACAATCTGTCTAACTAGTATATTCTGCTTTATGTGTTCCTCCACAACCAGCTTCTCTTCATAATCCTATAAACTTTCACTTCTAATAATTAACTCTAACCAGAACCCAACATGCATGCATGCATGCACGCACGCACGCACACACACGTGGACGCACACACGCACGCACACAGAGTCAGGGGCTGGGTATTGGTAACTTTGACTGCACAATAGCCTCCCATTTAACCTCCTTGTATAGGCTTATATGTATTAACCCACAAGCTAACCCGACTGCGTGCGTGTGCAAGTAAGTACAGCATGCGTGCATTTATGTGGCCGTATGCATCTTTCAACCCCTAGGTTAGGCTATATCTGTGATTTGGCAGGGAAAATGTGAGGGTGTGACAGTCCCGACCAAGCTATTATTCTGCACTTTTCATTTGGTTTTCGGAACATGGATTTATTGTCAGAGCAAACAAGCAGCAACAGAGCTTCTATAAAACAGTCTTTGATTTTCATCCTTCAGATGAAACTCCCTAGAGGACTATGAGCTTTCAGACATACAAAAACACTGCTTATACAAATACACGTATTACTAATTTTTTTTAGAGAGAACATTGACCACAACTACCAATATTTACAAGCAATTTTACAGAAGAAGAAGCCCAAAGTCGCTTATAATAAACAGACATGGCAACACTCCAGAGCAGCGCACAGAGCCGCTCTTGTGTAAAATCAAACAGTGCTTTTTGCATTTAAGAGGTGGTCAGAACGATGGGTGTAATCGTTATGAGCGGAGTGTTTTTAGATCAAGGGGCTTAATAGCAGAATGCGCAAAGCGAATAAAATTAACATATAGACACTCCCCCAATGTTAAAATATTCAGGAACGTGGTATGCCATATGTGTGTGCGTTCAACACGGCTTCCATAATACGAAAGGGCGCAGAGCCAGGCCAAATTCTGTATTACCGCATGGATTTAGTCATATCATATGACATATCATTGATCCCATAGTCTCTATACACTACCTATGCATAAAATAAATCACGAAGGAAATGTAAAACAGGTTCATATAAATTACATATTCATAATCCACTCTCTTAACATGGTAAAGCAGTATACATACACACATAGGAATGATAAGCCAACAAGCAACATAACTAGACCTACATCTTCACTCGTAGTGGAAGACTAAACCATAAAGCCACTGTACCATAAGGTTCACTACATGTCTGCATGAGAACATAATCACACTACAGCACTGCATGCACTGTGTTCATTTACTGCAGCTCTGAGAGTATATGGATGTGGGCTATGTTCACACTTTTAGGGTTAACTTAATGCTCCGAAGTTTACTGCATGCTCATAAAGAAGACTCATATGCACATAAAGTGGCGGTACGTATAAAGCACAGCGGCCGCCTCGACTAATGTCAATCCTTCCAGCCCATCAGCTTTCAAGTACTCATGCTAAACAGGCGCTGAGGCTTCCTGTTTGGGAACCTGGACTGTGACTGTGACCCTTTGTGCGGTCCTGGAGCACCCAGGTGTTCTTCAGGGGGTTCCAGGGGTTCCCCAGCTAAATCATTTATGGATCCTTAGAGGTCCATTCGGTTCCATTTGTATAGTAGTTAAAATAAGTATTTTATAGTGTAGATTGGGGTACCAGAGATATGTCAAATGGGGTCAATGAATATCAAACTTGCAATTATAAAGGTTGAGTATGTATGAAACGCAATTCAGCTGGTCCATTTACACAATTTGATTTACAGTATATTATAGTATTTTGTGCTGCATTGCCTGTATTGTAGACATTTATGGACAGAGGTGTTTGCAGAAATGTATCACATAGTACGCTGCACACATAAGGATGTAACCACCAACTTTTCACCTCCCTAACAACATAGTCATGTGTAACGCCTGGGATTCAAACTCGGGTCTCCCACGTGAAAGTTCAATATCTTAACCACCACCAGACCAAAGGGATATCTCTATGGACCGGGGGAGATATTAGACTTTTAAGTCATCAGGCTGAGGTAGTGAGTCACTCTGCTACACATGCATACTGTGTAGATAGACGTATAACATTTGATGTGTGTGTGTGTGTGTGTGTGTGTGTGTGTGTGTGTGTGTGTGCGTGTGCGTGCACGCGTGTCAGGTCAAGTACGGTCGCTTTGGTTTCGTTTGGGACGCAGCGGTGCTGGAGTACGTTGCCATCAACGATGAGGACTGTTCCTTCTACACGGTCAGCAGCAACGCACCGGACCGAGGCTACGGCATCGCCATGCAGCACGGCAGCCCCTACAGGGACATCTTCTCCCAGAGGTAAGACATGTCCCCTACAGGGACATCTTCTCCCAGAGGTAGGACATGTCCCCTACAGGGACATCTTCTCCCAGAGGTAAGACATGTCCCCTACAGGGACATCTTCTCCCAGAGGTAAGACATGTCCCCTACAGGGACATCTTCTCCCAGAGGTAAGACATGTCCCCTACAGGGACATCTTCTCCCAGAGGTAGGACATGTCCCCTACAGGGACATCTTCTCCCAGAGGTAAGACATGTCCCCTACAGGGACATCTTCTCCCAGAGGTAAGACATGTCCCCTACAGGGACATCTTCTCCCAGAGGTAAGACATGTCCCCTACAGGGACATCTTCTCCCAGAGGTAGGACATGTCCCTCCCGGAGGTAGGCCATGTCCCTCCCAGAGGTAGGACATGTCCCCTACAGGGACATCTACTCCCAGAGGTAAGACATGTCCCTCCCAGAGGTAGGACATGTCCACTACAGGGACATCTACTCCCAGAGGTAGGACTAACATGCACTCCATTCAGTGTGTGCCTTAACCGCCTTGATCACACCAGTTGTTGTTGAAGTGAGGGTTGTTGTTGCCATTTATCAACTCTTCTTGAAAAGATTATACTGCACAAACACAAACCAAAGAAACAATGAGGTCTATTTAACAGCGTGTGGATGTGGATCTCAGGACATATGATATGATGTATGACGTCAGTACTATTTCTTGGCATCTCCATATTTAAGTTTCACCCCACTCTGACCTCAAGCTTTTGCTGTGACTGGTCCCTGGCTCTGGAATCACCTACCCCTCCATATTCCATCAGCCCAGTGTATAGACATTTTAAATCCTCACTAAAGACTCATGCTTTCTCCATGACATACTCCTACTGTAGTTGAACCTGGCAACCTGTTTTTTCCTTTTTATCTGTGTAGTGTTGCTTTTTGCTTTTTCTACTTCTCTCTCTCTCTCTCTCTCTCTCTCTCTCTCTCTCTCTCTCTCTCTCTCTCTCTCTCTCTCTCTCTCTCTCTCTCTCTCTCTCTCTCAGCTCAACCCTAGGTGTCACACTCTCTTTCTTGTGGCAGAGTTTAGCTGTTTCAACACATATTCTGTAATTATACATGTGCTGTGCAAGAGAGAAATATGGTGTGGGAGGTTCAGGCGGTTGTAATACTTTGAAGCCCAAAGTGTATTTGCACTGTGAATTTGGCCCCATGTCAAAATTATTTCAACGTCTGTTCGACAACTAATGTTTTTAGTCAAGGGGCTGAATTAAAAACTAAGAGTTCTCGTTGCATAGTAATATGCATGAAATATGGCAGAAACTAATAATAGTTTCCACCTCAACGTAAAATGGAGCCGGTTTGACCGTCATTGTATCAGCAATGCCACTGAAAATTTTCAACATGCCATTTTGGAAGGGGAAAGTTTAAAATAAATGTAGTATAGGCTACTTTTCCTTCTCGTCCCAGCTAGGCAGCTTGGCCACTCTGCAACAGTAATGGAAGGTGAAATGTTGTGTGGATCACTCTACACTTAAGTAAGGATAGATGAATGCAATAAGGATCAAATGTGATCTGCTACCGGGCACTCCCTCTATCCATAAGACACCCTGCATACATAGCCTACACATGCCTAAAATGAGGAATTATATGTACACAAAATGGTGTAATGAAAAAGTAATGACTAGTAATGAGGGGGCTCCCTCAAGTCTTTCGAGAGGCTGTTTGCCTGATTTATATTATGCAGAGTTGTCTGTGCATTTGTGTGTTTGTATGCAAGTAGAGAGAGAGAGAGTGTGTGTGTGTGTGTGTGTGTGTGTGTGTGTGTGTGTGTGTGTGTGTGTGTGTGTGTGTGTGTGTGTGTGTGTGTGTGTGTGTGTGTGTGTGTGTGTGTGTGTGTGTGTGTGTGTGTGTGTGTGTGTGTGTGTGTGTGTGTGTGTGTGTGTGTGTGTGTGTGCGCGCGCGCGAGTGTGCATAATTGCGTAATTGTAAGAGAGCGGGAGAGAGACAGCAGGAAAAACGCATGTTCCAAAAAATGGCTTCTAGTAAGGTTACATGCTTATTTATTCCACCATAATAACCAGTGGTGCATTACAGCCAGTTATTAAAATAAACAAGCTATTAATTGACATGTTTATAATTCCTCCCCATTTTTTCTGGGACATTGTTGCACTCTTGGGAAGCCAGTACTTTATGCGGCTCATTTTCATCTGAGCAGTTTCCCCCACACTAGTCCCCATGGTACAAACACTACTCGAAGAAATTATAAACAAAGCAAATTATCACATAAGTATAATTGTTTTTTTGTTTTCTTTGCTCATTTATTTATTAATTTCCATTCTGACATTTTGTATTATTCATGTCAATGAAGCACAGCCATGAGGATATATGGAAATTACATTAGAGGTCCCTGCTATGGGAAATAAATGGCGGAATCGGCGGATACAACCTAGTCTTCTCTAATGATGTCATAACCACATCCTTATGCTAAAGTACCAATCTGAATTTAGTAATGAACAGTCCGGATTTATGTTGCCTGATTTCATTTAAATTTGAAACCTTAGCGCAATAGATACATTATGTATAATCAAATATCCAGTATACAATATTAAACATACAAGGCAAGAAAAAAAATCTGGACCTCTCAGTTATTTATGAAAACTATACTGGATATGGCAAACTCATTACACTGGCTGGTCTAAAAATGGATAAGCCTGTAGATAGTGCAGATACACAAGCAAAGGTGATGCTCACGTTGTGGGTCAGCTAGGGTTCTCTCATGGTGGTCCTTCTACCCCGCCAGCCCCCCCGTCTTCGAAAGCACCTTTCTTCAAAAGGTTTTTGGATGGGCACGATTTCTTTTGATCTTGTTTCACGTGGACAGATAACAGATGAAACCTCTCCTTGATTGGTGGTGGTGTAAAGACTGTCCAGCTGTTCCATCCATGCCACATTCCTGTGATACTTTAGTTGACAATGACAGAATTGAAGTCTATTCAAAGTCGCTGAGGGCTGGGTGATATGACATCACGGAAATATCATGATTATTTTAAACTTTTACTTCGATAATGATTAATTATCGATTGTTGTGACTGTGGCCAGTTCATGACAGCTTTTAAATCAGCTATTTGTGTATGCCACCATTATACTTTTTTTTTTTTTAATAAGATAGATCTGGTTCATCAGACTAATCCGTTTAGGCGATTATCTATCAGAATATTTCCGAACAAAATCCTTGCTTCTTGATTTTCCCGATTTAAATCCGTAATAGGTTCTAAATGTCGCTTTTCGACATTTTTGGTCAAATGCCCATCCCTAGTAGGCAGCTTCTCACTCTCTTGTGTTGGTATTCCAGAGGAATACGATCAGATTGACACGGCAGGAGAATAACAATGGCTATACACCCTCAGAGTTCTGTGTGATGGGACACATTCAAGATGACAAAAAGAGGTGAAGATCAAATAAGGGGCTAACAAATAGAGAGATGGAAGATGATGAATAAATATACCTTGCAGCAGTCGATAGAGATCCAAATTGCCTGCGATCGCTAGGTACAATTGGAGAGGGAATCTGTGATTTTTGAAGATAAGATCAAAAGAAAAGATCCCTGGAGGGAAAGGGAAAATCAGGTAACAGTAACAGCTGTTATGAGAAAGTTTAGAGTGAAAATACTAATAAAGAGAACATAAAATATTGCACTGCTTGCCCTATAGCTATCTGTACTGGATCTCTGAATGAGTGAATGGGTGAACATATAATATCAACATTATTTACAGTATATCAATGAATATAAATGTACAGTGAATTTTTTGAATGAATATTTAGTCGTATCAGAGTTTATGAATGACTATCAACAATGAATATAAGAATGGATATGTGGACCGTCTGAGTACTGTACAGTATGTGTGTGGGTGGGTGCATGTGTTGCAGACATGCCTGCATGCTTCTGTGTGCAGAATGTTTACAATCTCCAGGTCTCCAGGGCTGGTTTTGCTGTGAGTCTTTGTAGAAAAAGTTCAACAAGCACGTTTGTTTTCAAGATTTCAAGTTCAAGCACAGCTCCTCTTTGTGTGTGTCTGAGCGCATGTCTGTGTATGTGCCTGCATGGAGTAAGTAAATGTATTGGTAACCAGAATGCTTGCCTTAAAACACACTTGCTCACCCTCATTTTATTCACCCGTCCTCATCCCGAACACTTGGTGTATTGGTGTACACTTGGTGTACTTGATGTATTTGTTTTACTGAGAATAAGGTTAAACATGAGTTTAGGGTTAGGCATTATTTTACTGAGGTTAAGTTTAGGAATAGGGTTAGGTTTTGCTGAGGTTATAATAATAAGGTTAGATTTAACCGTTTAAGCATAGTTTACTTAGGTTACGTTTAGGAATACCAGGCTGAGCAGATCCGCCGGCTGTACAGCAGGGTGACTGTGTTTTGAGGCAAGCGTTCTAGTATCCAATGTATTCGTGCATGTGCCCAAATTCCATATTTGTGTTTCATGCATATATTATAGCCTACTGTATGTGTGTGCTATTGTGTGATGTGATATGATGTGATGTGATTCGATGTGATGTGATTCAGCCAGACTGCATATTAGCCAGACATAGTC
The DNA here is from genome assembly GCF_963924005.1 of Protomyctophum bolini. Taxonomy (NCBI): domain Eukaryota; kingdom Metazoa; phylum Chordata; class Actinopteri; order Myctophiformes; family Myctophidae; genus Protomyctophum; species Protomyctophum bolini. The sequence continues at coordinate 20,460,937 of NC_137867.1, read as the reverse complement.
AGAAAACAGCACTACTGACAGCTTCTGACAAATTGTTTTGGAGAGCTGAAGGCATGAGATTGTGAGAGAATATAACTCTCTTTGTGTGTGTGTGTGTGTGTGTGTGTGTGTGTGTGTGTGTGTGTGTGTGTGTGTGTGTGTGTGTGTGTGTGTGTGTGTGTGTGTGTGTGTGTGTGTGTGTGTGTGTGTGTGTGTGCGTGCGTGCGTGAAAATAATCTGCATTAGAAGATCCAGTAATGATGATGATACTGAATGACAGCAGGAAAATTGGGAGATTTAATCCAGGAGATGTATAATGTGCTAGGGCTAAGCTATGAACAAAGCCTTTCATTGCACACTGTATACTATTATAGGAGCTGGCTGCTTGTATGCTGCCTGGATCCATTGTATTAATTTAAGTTTACAATCACAAATGTGGGTCCACTTACATTTATAACCAAATGTGATCATGAACAGGCAGAATCCAACATTACATGCATATTGTGTAATTCCTGTCAGGAATTACAGCATTTATTTTTATTTGGTGACACCGGCAAGAGTATTATTATGGTTACTGATGTTGCCACCTGGCATGCACCAAAATGGCTTACGAGTAGGCTATTTCACTATCCCAGCGATACAGACATGGTGTTGTTTCTGTGGGGCCTGTGGCAATGTGCATGTGTGTTGTACCATATGCCTGAGGGCCCAAATGGCAGATGTGACACAGTGAATTATTGTCACAGCTGATAAAATACACCACAGCACACATCATGAATCTGAACTGGGATTTCTGTAGGCACTGTTAAGCTATAGTAATTTCTTACATACTTGAACCCTAGCATCCCTATTGTGGGGGGGAATATGCAGGGGGAAATGGCAGATCTACAAGCTCACGGTGCGTTGTGACTTGTGAGCTGGTGGATCAGCTATTTTCAGTGTATCCGGGAATACTAGAAGATCTAACATGGAGCCCTGGGTGACCATGGTTAACTAAGTGTATAAATAGGTGTAGGTGTCTTGTGTAAAACTACCCACACATATCGGAATTTAAATGGAAACTATTAGAATGGTTTTGGCAATAGTTGGACTATTTACCTATTCATGAGGTTAAAATATACCATCTTTTCGAACTTGGTAGTGACACAATAGCTAACAAAACATTTTACATACTGAACATTTCAGTTGAATTCAGCTATAAAGCCAAGAAATATAATATATTTATACTGTTACTGTTATATTATAACAGTACCCTGTTGGCATGGAGTTGAGGCCAAGATTAGATTGGTAAGCCGTTCTTATTACAGAGGTGCTTGGGTGTTGTTATGTATATTGATATATAGCTTTGTAAATGGCTACTGTATGTATTTGCTTCAGGGCCTGTATGAAAAATATGACAGTATACAAATCGTGCACGTGTTTGCCTGAGCACAAGTACACAGCATATATGTGTGTGTTTGTGTAGAGTATAAGCGTGTGATTTAGTGTGCGAGACAGCTATAGAGATTAATTTAGTTCTCTCTCTCTCATAATGTCTTTAGTGCCTTCTCTTCCTTCCATCTTCTCCTTACTTTTATCATCCATCTATCCATGCATCCATTTACTCAGGCACAGTATATGTTCTTCAGTGTACCCTCTCTATAACATCAACTCTTCCATTCTTTTATTTCCCATCTTATCCCAGGTAATGAATAGAAGCCCAGCCACATGAGTGGTGTGTTGTATTATGAAAGTGCTCCTCCACTCCAAGCTGTTTGTCAGTGATATGAAAGTGCTTCAGGTCCTCAGTAAAACAACAAGGTAAACCATATTGTGCCCTGCTTGTGATGGGTTGGGCATTTATTTATTTAACAGCACTTAAAATATAACAATAAATTTGGCATACAGTAAAATCCTCAGTGTTCATTTAAGAGGGTGTACAAGTGCAACCAAATTGACCCATAAAAGGTGCACATTTGGTTACATTTGTACACTCTGAATAAAGTAATTTATTACTGTGCAGCAACAGGTAAAATAATGGATAAATTAACACTGCATATTTTACTGTGGGTAAAATAAAGTGCTGACTTCTGAAAGTTTCAAGACCTTGTAGTGAACGTATCATGAACAGCGTAGTGGAGTTTTTCTCCATGACATTGCATAATGGCAGAGATAAACTACTGTGATTGAGAACAGCCTACAACATCAAAGGCTAGATTTTCAATCCGGAAATTATTTTGACGAATACAATGTTATTTTAACCAACCTGTATGGTAAGAGTATGGCTAAAACTAGCACATTTGGCAGTGGATGAGGTGTACTCTGTACTCTTCCGTCGAGAAATGTAGCAGGAGGAGTGAGATCAACATATGTCGCCGACTTAGGCCGCATGCTGGCGGAATAGGGTGCATGTCGGCTGAATTCGGGGTAATTCTGGGGGCGGAAAAGGGGGCATGCCACCTTCATTGCCGCATATATGCCGCTCCGAATGATGTATTTTATTTTATTATGTAGTTATAACGAGTAACGACATATATTATGTGGTAAATCCAATTTCCAAATACAGGAATACATGGCTGCATATATTTATTGCACTGGAGTGCGTTGTTGGAATACTCATGGTTAAAACTAGGTTACAGTGTGTGGATTTATGAAAGTTACAGTGCCTGCACGGCTGCACAAAATCCTATTTGTTGTTTGAGCGTGTAATCCATGTGGACTATGTGCTATATTGTGTGCGCACGGTGAAAAGCACCTGCAGGTGCATCTGTCATACAGGCTCACAGAGGAATCAGTTACAGTCCAGTAGGCTGCTAGAATCCATACAGGTACTAAATATATACAGTAGTGTCCCAGTCAAACCCTGACAGTGAACTTAATTAAAGTATTGGCTATAGGTTAGGTGTGGCTGCTAAACCACTGCTTTATCTTTTTACGCCAATGTGTGATTGTGGTCAGAGGCAGACACGATAAAAGTAAACTTTTCAGTGGATTCAGGGAAATGATCAACCCTCGAATTTAAAACGTTAATGTAGAGGCTAGAATGTTATTTACTATGAAAACGTCCCCGTTGGTCCGTCACGCCCCCATATATGGTCAAGCCTCGTCACATCACGTCACATCCGATGCCCTAATAGAATCCCTGTTATGCCCATATATGGAGATCCCGGATGTCATCAATATTATGCCCATATATGGGAATGTCAATATATGCAGACCATGCATATTGTGACAGTCTCATGATAATCACTGTGGTTGCCGCGACGGGACCTGGATCTCCATATACTGTATGAAGATCACGACACTGACCTCATCAAACCCTGGATAGCCATACAGTTTGACATATTAGATCTGCATATATGGAGCCGGCTAGCAACTCTACATATGATACTTATAGCTTGCGGAGTTAGTTCAGTCAGATATACTCGAGGGGTTTCATGCTGTGCTCAAGGGCGCATACATATACTCAATAACCGATGGTGTTTAATTGTGCCGAGCAGGGAGAAAAATGTAGCAGAGCCGAACGCCAAGATGAAATATTATATGCACACTATTACACACTATTGACTATTGGGTAAATATTGGTTTGTGAGTTATCTGACTGAACTGACTTCACTGACACCAGATTAATAGTTTAAGTCCTGCTTCTCAACTGTGCGGTATTAAGAAGCTCTGTTTCAGCTCGACTTCGCCCTTTAGGGCACGGCGAATTACCTCTCGATGCGACGCATTGTGAGCTTGTAGATCGGCTATTTTCAAATGTATATAAGGCTGAAGTGGTTAATGTTTTGTCATAATAATCCAAATCTACAAAGTAACTAGTAACTAAAGTTTTCAAATAATTGTGTTGGAGTAAAACTAAAACATTTGGCTCTGAGGTGTAGTGGAGTAGAAGTAAAAGTATTGGAAATTGGAAATACTCAACTAAAGTACAAATACCTCAAAAGGTATAGTACCTGAATACATGTACTATTTACTTTATACTACTGGGTATACACACCTAGGCTAATATCTCCCCTGGCCAAGGGCAGATTGTCTCTTCCATGAGCAGCAGATGATTCATTTCCAACATAAGACCTGGGTTCAAATACCGTGTTACAGTTGCAATTACCTCTCTAGGTCCAAAGAGCACATAAAACGTAAAGATTGCTTTAAATCCCTGTGATAATCAATCCCATTTATGGTGAATTGACTCAGATTAAACAGACTAAAGAGGGACTGCATATACCACAACCCCCGCACTCGTATCCCTCTCTTGACATACTTGTTTATGTGCATAGAATTGTTGTCGAAGGACTAAACGAATAATTAAATCGTAAAATCACTATGCTGTTGCCTGTTGGATGAAGGCCTCATATCAGAAATGGAATTGTATCTAAGATTTAGTGTGGAATTGTTATTGCCTTGATTCTCCTGTACATACGTTATGAAAGGCATTGACCACATCGCAGGAAATGTGGAGTTTAATGTGATTTTGTCAGTTTAACTGAGAAAATACCAAACATTACACACAAGCACTTGAAGATTATAAATCAGCATTGTGTTTTACCAAACTACTACTACTTGACTCATTGTCAATGGACTAAACATGCATGTTTAGTCCATTAGTCCAACATATACCACTATTGGTCCTCTCTCTCTCTCTCTCTCTCTCTCTCTCTCTCACTAAGCTGCTACCCCTTTTGTCCATTTATCACTGTCAAACATCCCTTGCAAAATAATTCAATCTATATTAATGTCACTTAATAATAGAAATGTGATTCTCTCTGTCTCTCTCTCTCTCTCTCTCTCTCTCTCTCTCTCTCTCTCTCTCTCTCTCCCCCTCCCTCCCTCCCTCCCTCCCTCCCTCTCTGTGTGTGTGTGTGTGTGTGTGTGTGTGTGTTACTGTTAATGAACGTTAATGACAGTTTGACTCCTCATTGTTGTTTATCATAGTTTAGCTTGATAATCTGTTCCACTACACCCACGCACTGTGGCTTAATGATGCTTAATTGAAAACTTTGTTGACAAAGTGGATGACATTGAGCCCTGAGATCACTAATTGGATTAATTACGTTTAGCAAACTTTGCTCACGATACAGTGTGCTTAACGTTCACATTCACACACAAACGATACAGTGTGCTTTACATTCACATTCACATTCACACACAAACGTTACAGTGTGCTTTACGTTCACATTCACACACAAACGATACAGTGTGCTTTACGTTCACATTCACACACAAACGATATAGTGTGCTTTACATTCACATTCACACACAAACGATATTGTGCTTTACATTCACATTCACACACAAACGATACAGTGTGCTTTACATTCACATTCACACACAAACGATACAGTGTGCTTTACATTCACATTCACACACAAACGATACAGTGTGCTTTACGTTCACATTCACACACAAACGTTACAGTGTGCTTTACGTTCACATTCACACACAAACGATACAGTGTGCTTTACGTTCACATTCACACACAAACGTTACAGTGTGCTTTACGTTCACATTCACACACAAACGATACAGTGTGCTTTACGTTCACATTCACACACAAACGGTGGAAGCTCAAATCCAACCTGCTCACTCAGTGTTCAGTGTTTTTCTCGAGGACACTTGGACACAAAGCCACGGGGAGCTGGTGATCAAACCAGGAGCCTTATACATTTGCCAGATGGAGTTACTTTAGGGAAGAGCTCATTTTTGTGAGAAAAGCATGCCATACTTTCATCGTGAATAAAATAACATGCTGATCATTACCCCACATGGCCCGTGCAGTTGCAGCCACAGTGGGAACAATTCCTTTACCAACACTACATATTGGCTATAATATTTATAGGTTTGCCCTTTTTATATAAGTAATGACATGAACAAAGGCTAAGTAAATGTGTGATGGTGATATAGTATTCCAGCTATAGCCCTATAGTGTAAACTATACAGGCTGTGAATTTTTGTACTGTATCCGTGGTTTCATGATGGTGCCGAATTGTAATCTCCCCAAACCCATCCACCCATATAATGTATTAAATGTGACTGCACAAAATGTATTCACCGTCAGATAGTTCCTAGAATGGCTTGGTCCCACTGTTCTGTGAACATTGTATCCCATCATCTGGCACAGCAGGTGAGGCCGTGATGAGGCTGCCTGAAAACCAGCTCTGTGTGCAGCCAGTAACTAAGCTGTCAGAGTGCTGTTGTTCTCATTTAAAGAGCTGACAGCCAATGCTGCTGGAACTCGTTTTAGCGAAACACCTTTCTGTCTTGACACACACACACACACACACACACACACACACACACACACACACACACACACACACACACACACACACACACACACACACACACACACACACACACACACACACACACCTTCTCATGTCAGATGCTTCGCCTCTGGAACCATCTCTGTTCTTCTACCCTCTTGTCCTCTCCCCCTTTCCTCTCCCTGTTCTCCACTACTCCTCTCTACTCCTCCTCACCTCTCTCCTCCAATCCTCAATTTTGTTAAGTTGTCAGAGATCCATCCATGTGGAACATGCTTTGGGTCTTCTTGTTCTTTCTTTCCACTCACTTCTCATTTAGTCGCTTCTAGCGTGCTTTGACTATCTCACTTCTCCCTCCAACTTAACTCCCCCCCCTCCCCCCCCCCCCCACACACACACACACACACACACACACACACACACACACACACACACACACACACACACACACACACACACACGCAAGCACTCTCTCTCTCTCTCTCTGTCTCTCTCTCACTCACACACACACTCACTCTCTGAGACGTATACTGTTTGTGACAGACAGTGAGGAAAGGAGAAGGCTGTGGAAACAGAGTCTGAAGTCTGTCATTTAGCAGCAGATGCTGGAGCCTTGATGCATTTCCCTGGACATAGACGCAACCATGCTTATTGGTGAAAGCCTAATGAGAGAAAACTGTTAAAACACTACCCTGAAGTGAATGAACGCGTGTGTGACTGTGCGTGCGTGCGTACGTGCGTGCAGGAGAGCCTGCTTTCAATATATGTCAGTATGTATGTATTTTTTGATTGATTGGATTTGCAGCCCACTCTCATATTGTTCTTTCTTTCTATCTCTCCATCTGGGTATTCAGAAGTGTTCTACATTCCACCAAAACGCTGTTTGCTTTTGAATCTCAGACGTTTCCTTTCATTCCTCTACATGTATTTATTTAGCGTAAACCAAACAGTGTTTGGTTTACGCTAAATTTACTCAAGTACTGTGTACTTGTTGAGGTACTTTTACTTTAACCCTCTTATTACCAGCCTTAAATCACATCTTTTTGTGGCTTAGGCCAGATTTGGCGACTTTTTGAATGACAATAGAAATATGTGCGATATGAGCACAATGTCACCAAATATCTCATTTTCAAGCTGCATTTCTTCACTTTACAAAGAAATTAGAACCATGTCTCTAGCATGTTCCATCGTTTACTTATAGCACTTATAGCAAAAATGAAGCATTTTAGTTCACTGAAACCAAGGTGTATTAAAATGCTTATTAATAAATAATGGGAAATGCTAGAAAGAAGATTCTTATATCATTGTAAACTACAGACTTGCAGCTTCAAAATGAGACAATCTGTGACATTGTGGTCACATCTCACATTTTTAGATTGCCATTAGATTGCTGGCCAACGCCAGCCAATTCTGGCGAAAGCCCCATTTCTTAATTCATCATTTTTATGCAAAAATAAACATCTGCGTTAAAATACAATCACACTATCTTTTAGAGTCATTTTCAAGTAGTACCCCAAGATTTCCACCAGATGGCGGGAACGTACCATTATGCTGAAAATCTCTAAAATGTGTAAACTGGTATAACACTTCCGGTTCAAAAGGACGTAAACAACCAATGAAAGATTGTCCCCTACAAGATAGCCTCACTCTGTCGGAATGCTAGGCTAACAATAGCTTCATCATAAGTTAGTCTAAAATCACCCAAATTAAGCCCAGAAGATCCCAAAATATCAGATTTTTTGCCGCGATTCACATAGAGACGGCGCGCGTGCACGATAGTGCACGATCGCGCGGATTTCGGCCGGTTTTTAGTAGATTACATAAAAATAATCGGAAAAAATGATTATTTTATTATTATTTTTTGGAATTATTGTCTACCACGTCCACAACGTCCTTGGCCTTGAGGGATTTGTTGATAGCACGTCAAAAAACACGTCGTTGGCCATAAGCGGGTTAAGTTTGTGTTTCTACTTTCCAATACTTTATATTCTACTCTCACTACATCAAATTGGCAAATAGTACTTTTTACACAATGCGTTTGTAGCACGGAATGTGATAATTTGATTGGCTGAGCACGGAATGTGATTTATGATGATAAGATATTATTACATGCAGATCTACAAGCTAGCTTGTAAATCTGCTATTTTGAAATATTTAGATACATTTTAAAAACTTCTGCACAATGAGTATTTTTGAGGGGCGATAGCCCCTCCTATGCCCAGCTTTGTGTGTTTGTAGTACCACGGAAATGATTTGATTGGCTGAGCAAGGAATGTGATGTATGATGATGAATGATGATAAGAGTGTGATTTTTTTGTGATTATTAACTTTTGGGACAATATATTTTTATGTCGGTACGTTTGTTCTTTTTCTCAAAGGTATTTCTACATTGTGGTATTGCTACTTTTACTTTAAGTAAATATGTGAGTACTTTTTCCACTACTGCAACCAATAACATGATCATTCCACTGTCAAGGCTGCTTCCGTATGGTTGCCATGGAAACATTGAGTCTGCACAGTAATGGCCATTGCGGAGAGAGCAGGAGGCTGGGGCACAGCACACACACGCACGCGTCGCACACTCACGCACACACACCTCCCACCCACCCATGCTCATTTTCCTTAACAGCCAGTGGGAGTGTTAAAGTCATTATAGATCCCCCCCAGTCAAAGTCAATGATCTTAAAGCACCAAGGTGATAACTCATTACACACACAGTGTTAATGGGTCTCACAACATACCAGCTGTTTAACACTGCACCTGTCTGTCTGTCTGTCTGTCTGTCTGTCTGTCTGTCTGTCTGTCTGTCTGTCTGTCTGTCTGTCTGTCTGTCTGTCTGTCTGTCTGTCTGCCTGCCTGCCTGTGTGCGTGCACATGTGTATACATTTTCTTATTGTATTAATTGATTTATCCCACGATTTTGTAACCCATTTTTCACCATCCATTGCCGAACCACCTAAACTGGCTCCTTTCCAGGCGAAGAAGCAGAGACTCTACTCCGAGTCTCCTTTCCCCTCCATCAGGCGCCCCAGCTGACCAGTTTACACTTGTTTACAGTGTAAACAAAAAAGAACGAATAAGACATACTACCTCATGTTTTATGATTTATGTTTTGTGTCTTTGTGTCTTCATCAGAGTATGCTCCCATGATGAAGACAGAGATACTGAAACACAGTAATTGGTGAAAAGGATCTAACATCCCTTCTTTATTATTGTAAATTGGAGTGCCACTGTTCTCCTTGTGGAATATGGAGCTTGTCATTTAGAATACTCAAGCTGCTGGGCCATGGCTCAGTGGTCCAGGCACCTTGGCTGGTAATCCAGTCTGGCAGTGTGCCGCGGGTTCGACTCCCGATCCCGACGGCCTTTACCACCACTGTCTTCCCCCCATCTACTGTATCTCCCCATTTCCTGTCAGCCTACTGTCTGTCCCTCCATAAAAAATATAAAATAAAGGCGAAAGCCACACAAAAACATTTAGAAAAAAAAGAATACTCCCGGCGGGATGGATCGGTGGATCTGTCGGTTCAGCACCAGGTTGCTCAGTTCAGCACCATGGACAGAGGCACTGTGTCTAACATAATAGGGAGATGTGCTGTCCATTCAGCACCATGGACAGAGTCACTGTGTCTAACATAATAGGGAGATGTGCTGTCCATTCAGCACCATGGACAGAGTCACTGTGTCTAACATAATAGGGAGATGTGCTGTCCATTCAGCACCATGCACAGAGTCACTACATCTAACATAAGGGAGCTGTCAGTTCAGCACCATGCACAGATAATAATAGATATAGATGTAGATGAGATTCTAACATATTACAGGGATCTGTCCGTACAACAGCATGCACAAAGGCACTATATCTACCATGCACCAAGAGTAACTTCATAATACGGAGCTGCATAATACAAAATGTCATTTTGTGCGTGCGTGTACTTATGTGAATATGTTTCAATGGGTACAGCTTGATGCTGAGGGTCCATTGGGCAGTCAGACTTTCCATGACACTGATAGACCAATTAGTAGTGGAGCCAGTGATAAATGATCTGCCAGATGGGGTCTATAATGGAGGGGACTATAGGGGAGAGAGAGGACCCTGTCCCACATCTCAAATCTCTTTCACTCCAGGAAGACACCGCATTATCACATATCCCCAATATGCCCTCCTCTGGTTATCTCCTGTTGAGTTATGTGGGTCTCTTGTTGAGGTGTGTGTGTGTGTGTGTGTGTGTGTGTGTGTGTGTGTGTGTGTGTGTGTGTGTGTGTGTGTGTGTGTGTGTGTGTGTGTGTGTGTGTGTGTGTGTGTGTGTGTGTGGGGGGGGGGGGGGGAGGGGTAAAAACGGCCTGATTTATACTTTGTCATAATGCAGTGTTGCATACAAAGTTTGTTTTTCTGTCATTTGAACTGTTATTTTTATTTTTTTAGATTCTAATCAGAGAGAGAGGGGCGGGGGGGTCAATTTTGTGCAACTCACGATATTTATCATAGTTAGAATTTTGTCCTTTTGTTTCTGCACTGTGAGAAGACAAACAATGGTTATCTTTTCTGCTGCGCTGTAGCCGTAATCACTTGTTGGTGTTATTTTGTCTCAAGATAGTATTTAGAGCATCTCTATTTTCTTTGCTTATTATGTTCGGTGATGCCGAGAAAGAAACAACATTTCTTTGCAGCAATGCTAAATGTCAGTTCCGTGCCACACAAATAGCTTTGTGACATTGGGACACCTAAATACATTCAATTTGCAATTCACATAGACCTGCCAGGAATTGCAATCATTACACAGTATACTACCTTTTTCAGGCAAGAAATCTTTAGAACTCGGCTGACTTCCAAGACAGAAATGATGAAATATTTGTACATGTCGCTTGGATTCTTCAATACTGTTGGTGGGATTGGTTTTATTCTTTCTCATTAGTTTGAGTATAATTCCTCTTTCATAGATGCCGTGCACTTTGTCAAATTGTGCATGCGATAGAGAGAGGGGGGGTGACATAATGAGAAATGAATTACTCTAGCAACTCACCCATTCCTTTCATCCACATTATAGCCATGTGATTTGGTCTTTGGTCTACAGTGCAAGTGAGGGTCTAAATAATACAATGTAGTGCAACTATTGCTCCTGCATTGCTGGAAAGTGCAGTCAGATGGAACAATGAATTTGAAGTCTAATACCTGGGTCTTTTTATTGCGGCATCCAGTTTAATTTAGAGAGGAGGAATAATAATATTTTGTATAGTGTCTTACCAAGAGGATCCAGCCTAGAGGCATTGGCCACCACTGCACAATGTCTTTATGAGCTGAGTAATAGCCAGGGTGTGCCACTAGGCCGCTGTGGTCATTATAGATGGGTTAACAGTCTATTGTTGCTATAGGTTACTTGTGAAAACGGTTGTAAACATCTGTTCAGAGGTTTAAACCATAGAGGTGAAACTATGGTAAGGTTACATGTCATTTAGAAATCCAGTTCTACAATGGTACCATGTGGCAGCCGTCTTACCCAATAGTTCTGAACTTACTGTTGTTGGAACCTACAGTATGATGAAATTGTCTCATGTTGTCTTTATAACCAATATACAGTACAGTGCATCTGGAAAGTATTCACTCTCCTTCACTTTTACCACATTTAGTTTTGTTACAGCATCATTTCAAAATTGATTAAATTCGTGTTTTTCCTCATCTACACACAATACCCCATAATGATGAAGTCAAATATTTTGTTAATTTATTAAAAATAAGAAACTGGAAAAACACATGTACATAGGGTTAGGGGTAAGCATTCACACTCTTGACTTAGTACTAAGTTGGGGCACCTTTGGCAGCAATTACAGCCTTAAGCCTTTTTGGGAATGATCCTACAAGCTTGGCACATTTGAATTTGGGGTATTTTCCCCCTTCTTCTCTGCAGATCCTCTCAAGCTCTGTCAGGTTAGACGGGGAGTGTCGCTGCACAGCTTTTCAGGTCCTTCCAGAGATTCTCAATGGGGTTCAAGTCTGGGCTCTGGCTGGGCCACTAAAGGACTTTCACAGAGTTGTCCTAAAACCAATCCTTCGTTATCTTAGCTGTGTGCTTGGGGTCGTTGTCCTGTTGGAAGGTGAATCGTTGACCAAGTCGGAGGTCCTGAGCGCTCTGGAGCAGCTTTTCATACAGGATGTCTCTGTACACTGCTCCATTCATTTTTCCCTCTGACAAGTCTCCCAGTTCCTGCCGTTGAAAAACATTCCCACATCATGATGCTGCCACCACCATGCTTCACCGTAGGGATGGTATTTGCCAGGTGATGAGTGGTGCCTGGTTTGGTTTCCTCCAGACTGAAGCCTCTCCTCAATAAAAGGCACATGACAGTTTCCCAAAAGGCACCTAAACGACTCTCAGACCATTAACAAGATTCTCTGGTCTGATGAAACCAAAATAGAGCTTTTAGGCCTGAATGCCAAGCGTTACGTTACGCCAAGTGTCAGTGACAAGTGAGTGTTGAGTGACAGTGTCAATTATCTAATGTAATCCTGGGCGCTATACTTCCTCTGCCAACCTGGGGGGGGGGGGGCAGTGGACTGACCTCATGTGCCCTTCTATGCATGAGTAGTCCAAGCTGCTTATTTTCACCTGACAAGGGAGAGTTTCCCCATGGAGGGAACACGTTCTTTCGACCAGTTCCTTACCCCTCCATCAGGCGCCCCGGTTGACCAGAGGGAGGTAGTTTAGAGACCAGGATTACTGCATGTTTTTTGTGAGGGTACCTACCCTAGGGGACACGGGGAGAACATGCAAACTCCACACAGAAAAGCCTTTTTGCCAAACCCACCTAGTCACACATACCCACCTAGTCACACATTCTGTTTGATTCTATTCTATTGTATCATGTTTTATTCTATTTTACTTAGATCCATGGGACACATCAATCATCCATGTCTCAGCTTTGCAGATCTATCTAACTGAAGTGACACAATTATAGACAGATGTGCTGTGTATTAGCTTATTTACATTGACATGGGACATTGTTTTGTTTGTTTAATGATGATGATGTTGTTGTTGTTGTTGTGCTTTTTATTATCTTTATATAAAATGAAGACAGATGGACAATTGGACATGATTAATATTTTTTCAAGAAATTGCAGAGTTTGCTTGTAATTCCAAGTGAGCAAATATAAACATTTCTGAGAAATGCTGTTCCTAATTATACGTGCTTGGGGATATGTTATAATATGATATATGATTATGGATGTTTATTTATTCGTATTTATTTTCCGTGTTAATATGCTGGAGTGAGTGTGTGCGCATGCGTGCACGTCTATGGATGCGTTCCTCTGTGTGTTTACGGACATGTGCATGCATGGTTGTTCTTTCTCTCTTTGGTCCTCATTCACAACGGCGTTTACGCTCATAACGTGACGTTACGTGAGCGGTGCGTGAGCGGACAGGCATTTACGAGGATTCCCACATTACGTGGGAATTCATGGCCATCTCTAGCATTCGCGATTGCGCTGCTCACTTTCGGCTAGGTAGTAGGCTATGGCATCAGCATGTTGACAGAGACTCGACCAATTAAAGTTTCACGTAGGCCTTATATCTGCCTCCATTTGCGTCGTGGTATTAATTTATAATAATGTATATTGATCACATGTATGCCACACACAGAATAGTTTAACTCTTACCATTTGGTGAGGAAACCAGCTGGATAGCTTTTCCGATGTATAGAACATGCTACAAAACAGATTAATCCCTCATAAAAGAAAAGAAAAAAAGGCAAAACTCTGGTCCGGGAATATGTCCACATTGTTCCGTTTGCTTTCCAAATCCGATGTAGATCCATCCGGGTGGGGTTGAAAATGTAGGCCTGCAGGCCCACCTCAATTAAACTCACTGGATTATAATGTCTTCAGACAAGAGGATCCCAGGCCTACGAGGTAGGCCTATAATTATTCACTTTATCGCAAACCGACAGTGTATTGAGGGCCCATGCCCCCCCTCGCTCCCTCCCTCTCTCTCTCTCTCTCTCTCTCTCTCTCTCTCTCTCTCAAAAGACCTTCCCCACCTGGATCAATGCAGCTCTGATAAAAATATCGGATATATTTTTTACCTCTGCAAAGGTGTGAGTGAACACCCGCCTTGGTCCCGAACTTAAATAAATAAATGGCCAAGCTGCATTTTAGAATGATATTGCTGCAGCGGAGCACGTGTTCACCGTTGTAAGCTTGGAAATGTTTTCATTTCCTTTGGTGTCCTTTGATGGATTGATGTCAGTTTGTAGGCTACATATATAGTACAGTGGTAGGTCTACGAGTATACAATGGTGCAAAAATGATATAACATAAAACCCTAACGGGGCTTGTTTGAGGTCCTGCTCCTGTGTAGAATTATTAAATTAATAGAGTATGCGGGCTATATATTCATATTCATATAGGCTACAGCAGCTATGACCGCAGCTGTGATTTCTTTCCAGCAATCATTTTTATTGTAATTTGTGAAGCCGCTAGTCACTCCATTTCGTTTGAGCTGCAAAGCCTTTTATCTTTTTTTTCCTTTTTTTGACAGATGGATCTCAGACAAACTGCTGAGTCATGCTTTATGCCTTTTATGGTGTGACATGGGGCGTGGATCAATGCAAATGAAGTTGTCGATTTTCCGATCATTTGGCACCCGCTCGCATTCATTATGACATACACCTGCGTACCTGTGGTACACACCACTCTTTGAATTGCACGGGTAAATTTCGTAGCTTCATCGTTCGGATGAAAATGATATCATTACGCATCACCTTTACACTGTGGCATATTTCTCCTTTGTGAATGAGGACCTTTGTCTTTCCTTCTGCTGCCCCACCTCCTCCCACCACCAAGCTCCTCCTCCTCCCGCCCAAAGCCATCAGAGCCTCTAGAACTGTCTGTCTGTCTGTCTGTCTGTCTGTCTGCGTGAGCAGCCTTGTCTCCCTTCAAACCCCAACAACGACCCAGTTAAACAATAAGCTGAAAGTAAACAGAGGGTTCCCATCAACCACTGCGCTGTATCCTCTCTGATCCCATCATTCAGAGGGTTCCCATCAACCACTGCGCTGTATCCTCTCTGATCCCATCATTCAGAGGGTTCCCATCAACCACTGCATTGTATCCTCTCTGATCCCATCATTCAGAGGGTTCCCATCAACCACTGCGCTGTATCCTCTCTGATCCCATCATTCAGAGGGTTCCCATCACCCACTGCGCTGTATCCTCTCTGATCCCATCATTCAGAGGGTTCCCATCACCCACTGCGCTGTATCCTCTCTGATCCCATCATTCAGAGGGTTCCCATCACCCACTGCACTGTATCCTCTCTGATCCCATCATTCAGAGGGTTCCCATCACCCACTGCACTGTATCCTCTCTGATCCCATCATTCAGAGGGTTCCCATCACCCACTGCGCTGTATCCTCTCTGATCCCATCATTCAGAGGGTTCCCATCACCCACTGCGCTGTATCCTCTCTGATCCCATCATTCAGAGGGTTCCCATCACCCACTGCACTGTATCCTCTCTGATCCCATCATTCAGAGGGTTCCCATCAACCACTGCGCTGTATCCTCTCTGATCCCATCATTCATATGGCTAGATCTAGACAGCATAATGACATTATGGCATTGCAAAACATATTAATGTTGGCCATAATGAGTTTGACAGCCCAATGCAGTTGATGGGAACCGGGGTTTTTCAAGCAAGCCAACAGTGCCCTCGTGTGGCAGAAGGAAATTACGACGACTGCAGTAAATACTGCAGCATTATGTGCATGCAGCAGGTACCTGCAAGTATAAGTGTTGCACAGTACAACACAACCTGCGGTACAGGACGTGATATGACGTGTGTGTGTGTGTGTGTGTGTGTGTGTGTGTGTGTGTGCGTGCGCGTGTGCATATGTAGAATCCTGGAACTCCAGCAGAATGGAGACATGGACGTGCTCAAGCTGAAGTGGTGGCCCAGAGACAGTCCCTGTGACCTGTACAGCTCGGTGCAGTCGCGACAGCGAGGCAGCGCCCTCGACATCCACAGCTTCGCCGGCGTCTTCTGCGTGCTGGCGGCCGGCGTGGTGCTCTCCTGCCTCATCGCCATGGTGGAGAGCTGGTGGACAAGGAGGAAGGGCTCCAGAGTCCCTTCCAAGGAGGTATGGGGATGGGAGGGATGAATGGAAGGAGGGTGCGGATGGAGAGGTAATGGTGATGGTGGAGGTAAGTGCAATGGAAATGGGTACTGGGTATTCTTAGAGACAGTTGTAGGAGACTAATGCCTGATTTACACTTGGATACACACCGAAAATAGCAGATCTACAACTGTGTTTGATATGAATCAGGCTTTTAGGGGGTGGATACAATGTGAGAGGCGGGGAGGAAGGAATGGGATGAGTGGTCAAGAAAATCTAGTTACAGTTTGATAAGAACTGACAGTTTAAGGGTTTGCCTATCACACCTTGTGATCAGATGCACAGGGATGGGCTGTGATATAGGCAGTTATTGTCTGGATGTGAAATAAGCAATAAACCAAATATACAACGCCATACAATCCAGAGGTCTCTTCCTGGGAATACGTGCTACAGTATGATTATATAATATTTATAATTATAATAATTGTCTTATCACTACAGCCTTTGACCATTTTTCTCAATTCGCAAACAGGACTTTTGGGGAACTCCATATTCACATGGATGGGGTTTGAATGTTCGCCTCAGAAAAACTATGCTAGCGTTCATGTGGTTAGGTTTCAGATGAAAATTGTTTCCATTGCGACTTCTGGCGGCAATGTGAACGAGAGCGGACGCGTGGAAGGGTGGCTCCCACTATCCTGTATTTAAAACTTCGCTTACACTGATTTAAGTTACTATTTTTTCGGAAATTTTGTTTTATAAGTGAAGTTTGACTATTAATCTTGCGAATATCCCGGGTGGTCGTGGCCGTCAGAGTCAGAGGAACATACGTCCATACACTACAGCTACCTCACAGCAACAGCCTGCAGCAACAAGCCACATGGGGACTCCTGCGCCGGCTCCGGCTGAGGCAGCTAGCACAGAAAATGGTTTCCATTGTGACAGCTGCTGTCAAATGAAGATCCTGGCCCTTCTTTTTGTATTATAAGCAAAAGGATGCACAGCACACCGGTCCTTGTGAGGTGCCAGCCAACGGGAAAGTTAACTTAATACTGAGTGAAAATGATGTATAGGCGCACACTCATAGATGCCAATGCATACGTTTTAATGAGGACACAGAGACACCAACGTTTCGGACAATACTGCCTTCCTCAGGGTGATCACCCTGAAGAAGGCAGTATTATATCTGTCCGATTTTCTTTCATCTGTTTGTATTACCATATATTTAAGGACATCACCATATCTATAAATGCCATACATTGCCATAGCCTTAACCTTTTATGCCATGTGTATAACCCTAACTCTAAAGTCTAAGTCATAAATGTGTGTGGTATTACACTTAATATAAATACAACTTATAACCCCTAAACCTATACCCTCTTTATACCTAATCCTATCCCTAACGCCAACTTCAATATTTTCCTAATTATGAGCCTAACTCCCACCAAAACATTTTACCATAAATTAACCATTTATCTTGTGACGACCAGGACAATTGTCCTACGATATCCATTTCTCAAATTCCTCTAGACATTGGCCCTCACAAGTATAGTAATACTAATACAAGTAATACACACACATATACACACACCACACACGCATGCACATACGTACAAGCATGCACAAAGCAGAACATAGGGCATTCTATCAATTTCTGTGACCATTATGCTCAGTTCAATATTAGCTCTATCGCCTCTTTACAGTATTTAGATTGCTTTTTATTAAACCCACTAACCCAGTAACCACAGTTCATGATGGACAATATCATTGTAGATGCCTCTGGGTGGTTGAAAAGAAACCCAACAGACAATAAGCTGTTTGAGCATGAGGTATAGTTCTAATGATAGTGTTAACCACATGAATCCTAGGCAAATGTTTTGTGAAAATAATACATTTGCAACATATTGTGAGCTTGTAGACTTGCTATTTTCGGTGAAGAGATTTGGTGTCGAGTGAAAAAAGGAGAGGACACTGGCAAGGCAAGGCAATTTTATTTAGCACCTTTCATATATGAGGCAATTCAAAGTGCTTTACACAATAAAAACAAATACAGAGTGCAACAGTGCACTCTGTAGCGATGGGGAGCCCTGGTTAACAAAATATAGACCTCTTGAGGAAGGAAGTGGGGGGCCCTGGTTAACAAAATATAGACCCCTGGGGGAAGTGGGGTGCCCTCGTTAACAAAATATAGACACCTGGGGGAAGTGGGGTGCCCTCGTTAACAAAATATAGACACCTGGGGGAAGTGAGGGGGCCATGGTTAACAAAATATTGACCCCTGGGGGAAGTGGGTGGCCCTGGTTAACAAAATTCATATAGGTTATAGGTTTGAAGTGGTTAATTACACTTGTACAGCACTCTGTAGATGTGTGTGGATATGTTTCAGTGAGTCAATATGGACCAACCCTGTGACCTGAGCTACGTACATTCTAACCTTTTATTTTATAATAAATCTCCAAGTAACTGTGACTGTGAGCATGTTCTATGAGCTATTTTCGCCTGAATGTGTGTGTATTGTGCTATGCCCAGAATAGTGACGCTATCTTTCATCAGTGGTTAACAAACTCTTCACCTTTTTATCCTTCTTAACCAAACATTGACAAAGTAGCTATATAAATTTAAATGAAATTGTGGCAAATCAAAGCACATCTTGTATGCAACACAACACATGCCACAAATGAACTGAATGAACTGTAATTATGTGGGGGAAAAAAATATCTTTAGATTCCGAGTTAATTATGCATGTGTTGGACTGAAGCATTAACTGGCTAATTTCACTAGAACATAATTTTGTTTTGTTTTGCAATCAGATAAACGACTTAGTTTCAGACAATTACCTTTTCCCCCCAATATGTATTTTATTTTATGTACCGGTATTTGTTTTTTTCTGTTAAAGTGGGGCCGATCTAACCGTGTAGTTAATAGTTTTAGTGTAAAAGGTTATCTTAACCTGACATTCAATTATCTTACTTCTTTATAACAAATGATACAATAGTAGCCTTCTAACAAATACAAGGCACTTTAAAATAAGCATTAATATAACCATATGAACCCTAGTATCCCTATTCTGGGCATGTTAAAATAGGCAAACATTCTCTGAAAATAAGTTCACGTTTAGCAAAGATAGTAGATCTACACATGCTCTGCATCACAATGGGTTGCAACACAACTGATTGTGAGCTTGTAGATCAGCTATTTTTTGCAAAGAGATTTGGTGTAGAGGGAAAGAGGGGGAGGCCAAATATAGACCCCTGCGGTAAACCGGGGAACATAGTAGATAGTATTTAAATGGTTAATGACTTATATTACAGAAAATGTGGTTCATTTTGAGGATCTGAAAACTCTGAGGAACAACTGAAACTGAGAAACAATTTTAGCATTCCGATGTGTGAGGTAAGTTACTACCCTATAACATTGGTTCAGCATCAGTGAGTATCTCTAAATGTCTCCCACTGCAAGAAAGGAGAAAGAATACTTTGTCCTGGCCCATTAATTTGTAATGGCCATTGGCCAACAGGTTTAAAATTACATTCACAGTGAATCAGACAAGATGGTGAAGGTGTCTCTGTCCATGCCCATGATAGCTTTCTGGGAATCAGGCTACATTTTAATAACACTGTAATATAACAAATGTGATGTGACTTGAGTAAATAATCACCTTTAACAATAAGATCATTCATTGTTTTCCTCTAATGCCGATCCAGCAAAGTGCCATATCTCTAGAGCTCTGTTTATTAGACCCTGCAGTCAGTGCGACTTCTAAATGAGCAACCTCTTGGAACCTAGACTTGTGACTAGTCCTGCTTTTACCACCCACCAGAGGTATGTGCGTAGAACATTATTGACTCCTTTAGTTTGTATTACATTATCCATAGCAGCACTGCAGGTGTCTTATACATAACATAGGCATCCAGCAGGCTTCCTTTTCCCCTCCCTCAGTTAAGTAAAAACATCTTTTGATCACAACAATGCCATTTGTCTCACTGCTGCTTGATAATCATAGGCTCACCCTCGAATATTGTGGTCACACTCACACAGGGGCTCAAATAAACAGCTAGACAGACATGCACACGCACACTTGCCACCCCCTACCGTCAGCCCCCTGCTCAGCTTCCAGCTTTCATCCGTCATTCAGACCAGTGGGCATGTCTGTCAGTGAACAGCTACAAAAGAACCAGACCCCCATTCAAACCACAAGCCATGTTCAACACAGCATAGTTCAGAACTGACCCACCACAATGCCCAACCACCCAACCCCACCGCGACCACCACACGCACGCACGCGCACACACACACACACACACACACACACACACACACACACACACACACACACACACACACACACACACACACACACACACACACACACACACACACACACACACGCACACACACACACACACGGACCCCTGCCATCTTCATTAGCTAGATGCTAGAAGCATCAGACCCTGACATTAGTTGTGTTCCAGTAGTGACTGGACAGCAGGGAATTAAAGGTGATGGTCATTGATTCTCTAGTATGTAGATTGTTCAAGGTCTTTTTTTGCTTATCAGGGCATCAGGCAATCAATGGCATATGCACTCCTATTGATTTGGAAAACTGTCATGCATTATGGTGTGCAATTCATATGAATGCAAATTTGGTACGTTGATTTTTATAGACCATTTATGCTATATGTGAGTTGCATTATACAAATGGCATGTTAACCAAACATTAAATGAAACCAACAGCAATATGGTAACTGTTTGATTTAATAAGAGGTATGTCATGTAAACAAAATATCTATTTTGTGCAATTTTGGATATTGAGACCTTCTGAATTTGAAATTGTCTACTGGGTATAATCAGAGATCACAAGGGTGTCCCTGTTCAGTATCCCAATTAAAGTTGGTACAATAAACAATAAATAAGGAACAATGGAAATTGTAGTAAAGCGTTGTACTGTAGTTCCCTAAATAATAACGTTTTAGATAAAACAAAATTCATTACAACCAAATACTGTAGCATATCATAGCAAAGGTCTGTATGTGGAATTCATTGGCTCCAAGTTAGGTGTAAACTATGGGTGAGCTGCTACCATGGTGAACATGGAGTTGAGACTTAGCAGTGAAATGTCCCTTTACTGCTACCATGGTGAAGTTGGCTCAGTGAACCATGTTTGTTTTTGATAGTTGACCCCTGACTTTTCTCCTTCACCCTGCCAATGGACCATGTGAGCTACTGCAACTGGACAGGTTCCCACTGCATTAGTTCAGCCCCTATAGTATCCACAGACCACATCCATGCTAAAACATAAATATACTATATTCGAGTCGATGTTGGGCAGAAACTTTGTGTCTCCATAATCCATATTTAATCCATAGTTAATGCTCTGACCAATCCTAATACCAATCGAGCATTTTCTCAGTTGACAAAAATATGTCAACTTTGAAATAATTCTATAAATCAGGCATGCTTGATCAACTGGGTAAAACACCCCCGCCTCAGTTCTCTTCTCGCTGTGAAATAGACCCTCATTGTCGCAGAGGAGGATATCCCTGTTATCCAACTTAAAGTTCACTTCATGAAGTTGAGTGCATTTTTCATAATAATTGGTAATGTTACAGGGTCCCTTCTAAGGATCACAGTATCCTCCAGACGATGTTAGCTCGTCTTAAACAATGATACATTATTATTTTCAATATGTCTTGATATCGTGTTTTTATTAAACACTGACGATACTTTATGATTAGAGAGATGAAATACTGACCAAATATCACCATCTCAGATTTAACATAGAAAAGCAGATTTAACATAGAAAAGAGGAACATACACATACATGCATGCATGCACAGTTGCACACACATCATCTCTTTTGTTTTACTCAAGAGTCATATAGCTTTATCATAATCAGTCATTCCCGGCTTGTTTCAATAATGTTCCAGCTTTGTGTTAAATATGCATTCATTAAACCCATTACTGTAATTGTAAGATATACTTCTGTTTATTTTTGCCTTGTTCATACTGTATGCCCTGGTGGATTTCACCTCATGTTTCCCTTCTCCTATACTGGCTAAGAGTAACCACATCATTCTTATTTGTAAATCTTCCGAAAATAACTGATCTACAAGCTCACAACGCGTTGCGATTAGATATGTTTTGGGCCTGTAGATTGGTTCTCTTCCGAAATGTTTCTGAAATTCAAACTATGGAGGTGATTTAGAATGTTGCTTTATGTTGCTTTATGATCAGTGGAACATACTGAGCTTCCGGTGAATTTCTCACTTTCAGAAATACATTCGTAAATACTGACATCATCGATGTTGCCGAAATTCAAGCACAAACACACACACACTGTATGTGTAGCCTACCCTTTGTTTACACGTGCAGTACAGCTCAACCCACTAATCTATTCAAAACCACATTCCTACTCAGCTGTGTTTGTGTCTGTCTTTTCTATACATGCTGAAAGAAAGTCACACATTGAACATATCTGTACATACATTTACATACATTGTGTGTGCTTCCCTGTTAACTGCTTTGACTGTGGCTTGCTGCCTGTGTCTGTGTTGTTGTTGTTGTTGTTCTGTGTTGCTTGTGGTGAAATGCTGCGCATTGTTATGTTTGAGCCTGCTTTTTGATGTGAACTATAACTATTTGCTGAAGGGTTATCGTTTGGCTTTCGCGTACATTTACATAAAGTCCTCATGTTGTTCCTCTTTACGAGTCCCCTACAAAGATAATTTGTTAACCATCCTTCCTCAGTTTGCCTCTGCTGTTTGGGGATCCTTTGATCTTTCCCATTTTTCAATAAGGGCCATATTAGAGTGTGTGTGTGTGTGTGTGTGTGTGTGTGTGTGTGTGTGTGTGTGTGTGTGTGTGTGTGTGTGTGTGTGTGTGTGTGTGTGTGTGTGTGTGTGTGTGTGTGTGTGTGTGTGTGTGTGTGTGTGTGTGTGTGTGTGTGTGTGTGTGTGTGTGATGTCCTGAATACATTACTGTAAAAGTGATACATTCTGACACATACAGTACGTTCCACTAATGTGGGGGTTAGTTTTTCCTTCATCTGAACTGTCTGGTTTGCATCTGGGTGTTAGGTATCTGGGTATGTGTCTGGTGATACATGTGTCTGTTAAGGGCTGAAGTGGGACTCGATAACACTGGTTATTTTTGTAACCTGACAGGAACAACTGTTTCCAAATGAGTGTCTGAGACCCACTTCATCCATATAATGGAAAGAAAACAGAACAGCCATAATGCTTTACTTTTCTAGCCTGTCTATGTTCTACCGAGACTTGCATGAAAGGGTTCTGTCATTGGAATGAATAGCATCATTAAAAATCCCAATTTCATAAATTACTGTTTCTGTCAGAAGCAAACATCCTCAAGGAATAACCCAAACAAAGCGAACTACCCCCCCCTGTCATTGACAGAACTCTTTCTACAGTGGTAGCATCTCTGGTTTTGACCATGTCTGATATTTCATATAATCCATATGGATTTAGAATGAGTGGAGCGGGCATTTTCTTGTGTATGAAGTTAATATGCCTCGGTACCCCTAAAATGTGCAAGCATTTTGTGTAGCGTTTTCGGTTTAGCTACGATTGCCTGGCACACCCATTCTAACTCTTTGAAATATTCTCTGTCACTGTGGCGCAAAGCTCTCATGTTGCCTTTTTGCCTTGTTTTGTAGATAAGTACTCTGTGTTGAGGGGTGTAGTGGGCGTGGGGGAGAGAAAGAGAGCAATAGAAAATGCCATTTAAACATCTACCCTTTCCAGGTATATGACTGTGCTTCTGTCTATGAAGACACAGCAACACAGAAAAAACCTGCTTATCTGTGTGTGCTGACTGACTGCCATGTGTTTCTTCTTGTTCACCCCCCACATGTCTGTCTCTCCACCCAACTTCTCTTTCTCCTCCACCCTTCCATCCACTCATCCGGCCTTCTTGTCCGTCTCTCATCCTTCTTCTCTGCCTGTCTGCTGTTTGTGTTTCTGTGTTGTGTTTGGCTGGCCATCCCTCATGCACACAACACACACACACTTATATATGAATTTATATCTACTCCATTTATCTTTGTCTCTCTCTCTCCCGCTCTTGCACATATTCTCTCACTGTCTCTCTTTTCTACTTACACACACGCGTGCACATTCACTTTTGTAAACTCAAACACACTAGACACAGGCAGACGAGCCGTCTGCCAGGCAAGCCGCCGATTCGTGCCCACATGGTGCCAGCGAGCATCCCCTTTCCCTGGGTGGCCAAAGCCTGAACCAGATGGCCAACACTGGCCATGCCTCCATGCCCACAGCCAGCCGTTACCAGCCCCCTTCATGCTGCGACATCCCCTGCGCCCTGATTGTGCAGCACTCCTTCCAACCAGCCAACCCCTCTGAGCTCACGCCCAAAATGAGAATGAGCACCTTCGCCACCTCTCCTCCCACCCCAAGGTTATTCATACAGTAGGAGATAAATAGATGAGCCATGTTACCACTGGTTGGTAACACTGACGTGGCACAGGTGTCACTCATCAGTACTGCTGCTTTCATGGATGGCCCTGAGAAAGGGAGCAATCTGAATTATTAGAATAAATGAAACTTTGGTGTTCACAGAAATGCTGCATGTTGAAAGCACATTTACTGTTAAAGGGGATGAAAACGTTTATATTGACATTCTGTCAGTAAACTATGTTTGCAGTGATGTCTTTATGCCACTGGAGGGAGTAGTCATTCCATCTTGAAGCAAGCCGCACAGCAGATCAACATAGTCTCTTCATAGGAGCTATTTATTCTCAGGCCTGGTGCTGCATGCTACGGAGAGTTATTTATGTGGTTAGATGTTTGCAATTGAGAGAATATCTACTCATATTTAGGTTAAAAAAATAAATGTCTAAGTTGATGCTAGTGGGGAAGAACAAGCACATTCCAGGGAACTTTTTAAGTTACCATAGCTCAATTTCTCAAAACATGAGTTTTGAAACTGATGAGAGAGAGTGTGTAAAACAAGGCCTTAAGACACTGTAGAGCTGTAATCCTAATTTCTCCCCAATAAGCCTAATTTATGCACGTTATCATACAAATGTGTTGCTCATAGGCTTTAATTGCCTAATTCATGTCTCTACATTTTTTGCAAAGGCCATTATAGGGACAGAGTTGAGTTCACCATCCTGTCATAACTAGTCAAATCACACATCTGATCCTCCTCCTGCTTATCGCACTTCCCTTCCTTAGTTTATCTTCTTCCCTCGTACTTTCCCACACGCCTGAAGGCCTCCCTCTCGTTTCTTGTCGTGCCCTTCTGTGGAATACCTCTCCTTTTCCACTTCTCTGTACTCCCAACTCCCATGTGTACTATAATGTCACCACCGAGAACAACCCCTCATCGTCTTCCTGTCGTCACTTCCTTTGGAAAAACGGGGGAACTGCAGGTGGTCCCCCTTGCACCTGAACTGCATAAATGGGGGGTATACAGACAGAGCCCCCTCCGGCCCCGTCTCAGACCCAACAAACATGGTCAGTAAATCTGTCATGCTGAATATAACACAACGTGATTAGCTCCCACAAAAGCCTGTGCTTGTCTCTCCTACCCAAAATCATATACTCCACAGTGGGATGATCCAACCCACACGTCCCTTCCCTCCAGTCTGTCCTCAGTGAGTTGAACACTGTGCGTCTAAGCCCCAAGATGTTTACCTGACCCCCCCCCCCCCCCCCCTATTCAAAAGCTTAGAACGCACACTGCCATGTGTGTGTGTGTGTGTGTGTGTGTGTGTGTGTGTGTGTGTGTGTGTGTGTGTGTGTGTGTGTACGTGTGCATATCAGTACATGCATGTGTGTTTTTTCCTACAAACGTTTCAACTCATCCTACAACCATGAATTGTAAACTCTGCACCTCCGCAGTGACCCAGACCTTCCCTATTCAGTACAAGCATGAGACACTTGTCATTATCAAGTAAAAACTTCCAAAGCAGTTTCTATGTGAGCTGTTTCTATATATTGATGGCATTTCTATTCTGTATGTTTTATAGTTTGTATAAGTTAAGTTAGGTTAAGTTACATTTAAGTTAAGTTACAGTATAAGTTAAGGTATGATTTAAGTGATGTTTTTGGTTTAGTTGCTTGTAAATAAGAAACTGTTCTTTTAGAATTAAGTTTAATTGGTTAAGCTATCTTGCAACCTTTTTTATAACAAATAACAATATGGCAATGAGCTACAGTGGCTTTATTTATACTTTTGATATGGCCAAAACAAAGTTCACTTGAAAACGAGATGTTAATCTCAATGTGAATTACTTTGTATAATGGGTCATATAGTAATACCCTTTGAAGCATGCATAAGATATGTATGTATTTGGTTACAGCAGTAGATCCATATTTGCTTTACATGCACATACTGTACAGTACACACAGTATATAAGTTGCATGTATAGTGCCATAGATAGAGGATGATAATGGTGATGCTTGTTTTAACTAAAACAAACACACTGGAATCACAGCATACTATATGATATGGCAGCTTGTGTGTTTTCCAGTTGAGCTGCACTCCCTTATACACCTCGTGTGTGTGTGTGTGTGTGTGTGTGTGTGTGTGTGTGTGTGTGTGTGTGTGTGTGTGTGTGTGTGTGTGTGTGTGTGTGTGTGTGTGTGTGTGTGTGTGTGTGTGTGTGTGTGTGCGTGTGCGTGTGCGTGTGCGTGCGTGTGTGTGTGTGTGTGTGTGTGTGTGTGCGTGCGCGCGCGCGTGTGAATGTGTGTGTATATTTCTCTCTCTCGATATCCTCACTTGCAGCTCAGAGTGTGCTTCTGTATCCCTCCCTCTCTTTCCCTTCTTCTCTCATTCTATCCCAATCTCTCTGTCACTCCCAAACTTACCCATGGAAACATCGCTTCATCTATTCACGCGTATCACTCCTCCTCACCATGTCGCTCACCGTCCTGATGCATTGCCCCGTTAATTATGTCTCTTAATTGTTCCGTGTCATGGATTGTTTTGTTCTCTCATCCTGTGTTTGGCATGTATAATTGCCTCATCCTTCTTTCCCTTTGCTCTCTCTGCTCTCCTTTATTAAACTCTGGCTCTTTACCCTGCTGGATGGATAACATCCTCTCTGTGGAAACAAATCCATGACCTCCTCTTCTCCACCCCTTGTGTTCTGTCTCATCATATTTATTGCCTGCATGTGCTCTTTTCTCTGCTTGTTTGTCTCGTCATGGCCCTTCTACTACCTTCACCACCGCCTTCCCACCCTTCTTCCAAATGTCTTCATATCTCTTTCACTGACTCATCATCAACCATTTGTATCCTCTGCTTCCACCCTACCTTTACACTTTTCCTTCCCTTCTTGTCTTCCATCCACCCAATCAACAATCTTCCTTCCTTTAATTCCTTCCCTCCTTACTTTGTCCATCAAACTCCATTTATCCCCAACTCAATCTTCTGCTCGTTTCCCTTCCTTTCTCTTCCACTTCTTTTTCTTTTCCTCCTTCCATTTGCTTCCTTCCATCCCTCTTATCATCCTTCCACCTCCACCTCTGTCCTTTTCTCTCCCTCCTATCATTTGACCGCCCTCCTACCTTCAGGACGATAAGGAGATCGACTTGGAGCACCTACACCGGCGGGTTAACAGCCTGTGCACCGAGGACGAAAGCCCCCACAAGCAGTTCTCCACCTCTTCCATCGATCTGACGCCCCTCGACATGGATGCCCTGCCCGCCGCACGCCAAGCGCTGGAGCAGATCAGCGATTTCCGCAACACCCACATCACCACCACCACCTTCATTCCTGAGCAAATCCAGACCCTCAGCCGGAGCCTCTCCGCCAAGGCCGCCGCCGGCTTCGCTGCTGGATTCGGGGGCGGCGTTGGCGGGGGGGGAGGCGGCATGCTCCAGGACCACCACCGAACTGGAGGGGTGGGCCCTTTCAGGCAGAGGGCCCCCAACGGTGGCTTCTTCCGCAGTCCTAATGAGACCATGTCCTCCATCCCCTACCAGCCCACGGGTCCGGGACCCAACTTCGGATACGGCAATGACCCGGACAGGGGCACCTCCATATAGAGACTCGGCCAGGGAGGCAGTTGATTCAGGAGGAGGCGGAGGAGGAGGGGTGGTCGGATTGAGTCATGGGTGATAAAACAAACACACTACTGCGAAAAGAAGGAAAAAATCCCAAGATAAAGATCTATGTACATAGGAATCTTTTTTTTCTGGGTTCTGCCTGGGGCGTTCAAGGGGTGGTTGTGTCTGATGGAGGAGGTGGAGGTCCACTTGGGGGGTGCTTGTCCTCCTGCAAACCAGCTGGTGACATGGGATGGGAGATTATGAGGAGGGGGTTGAATTGAGTCTTTGCTTTATTGTTGTTGTTCCTGTGGTTGTTTGAGGGATTATGTTTGGGTACGCGTGGGATCGTGGGATCGTTTTTTCCATTGGGTTATTTAGTTTTTATTCAGTTTTATGCCACCTGAGGACTGCTTCATGTAATGGACATGAAATTACTTCTATTCTCATCTAAACCCTGCCTTGGAGGGTTTGGTTTATACAACTATTACAACAACAGAAAACTCTTCTCTGTTAGTTCTATGGCTGCCATCAGTGGATGATAACCAGGATACTGTACAGCTGCCACAGGCTCCAAAGGAACGCAAAGGAGCTCATACAGAAAAATCAAGGGGCAGTGGTTTTATAACGGTAGGACCCTGTATAGTTTTGTCCTGGGCCCAGGGAATACTTTCAGAGTTGCTTTGTAGTTCTCCATAGGCACCATCTCTGTGCTTATAGGAAAATATCACTACTGTCTTACTCTGTCTTTTCAATAGGAGGCCATCCAAGTCTGTGCTCTGTGCATCTTTCTCTCTCGTCCCAGTCCTGCACTGATGATGTTCCATAAATCAATACCTGTAGTTCCAAATGTGAAATTAGACCCGAAATGGTGTCCACACAATGGCCAGATTATGCCTAAGACTTCAAGCTGAATACATTCTGACGCCATTACAGTTCATCGCTCTGGAAGCCGGCCCAATCCCACTACAGTGCAACAATCTGACACTGCTGACTCGTCATTCGGTGAGTCACTCAAAACGTTTTTGTTTTTTCTTCTCCTCCAGCCTGAAACGTTTGACCGTTTGATGCTCATTACAGACTCTTTGTCAATCCCACTGCACTGTACCAGTGCCCACAGACCCGTAAGGCTTGATTTATGCTTAGTTGCGCACGGGTGTCGCGTAACGAAAATAGCTGATCTATAGCTCACAGCGCGTCCCGGCGCAATGTGCTTTCGGTGCACGACACCGCCATGCAACTAAGTACAAATCAGTCCTAACTGATTGTATGTAGTTTCTTTTCTCACCATACTGTGTTGTCTGCTTTTCAAGGCAAGGTGAGAACCTCTAATAAGACTTACAGAGAAAACAGATGATTTAAAAAAAGTGAAAGAATAAAAAAACGGATAAAAGACTAAATGGACTTCAAAAAGCTACGGCTTATTATATGTCTTTTACTGACTTTGTTTTTGAAAAAGAAAAATGATTTTAATGCGTGGAATGTGTTTTGGTCAGGAAGTACAAAAAAATAACATTGTTCTGAGCTGTCTACTTGTTTTTGCTCTGAGCCAACTTCGAACAACTGCTAATTGAGTGATGTAGTCTTTCTCTGGTTTTGCATCATTAAGCCATTCAGACCTTTATTTTTTTACTTTGGTTTACCTTATTTTAATATTATCCGTATCTCAGAAGACTAAATCTCATTCTGTGGATGGTCTTATCATTTTCAAGTCCACTAACTGATCACTTTGACGACGTCAAGCGATTAAATGGAGTTGTATTCTGGTTGAGGAAAAGCCAATCTAAAGAGTAAAGTCAGTACAGGCCTTACGTCAACCTGCTAACTGTACCCTCCCAACCTCCCTTAACATTGCTCGCCATTGGAACTGTGTAACAGTAGTGAGCCAATGGCTGTGCTTTTAGGCTCATTGTAATAATGATGCAAAGAGTTGTCCTTTAAGCCCATTGGAATCTTGCTGGGAACACAATGGCTGCCTTTTTATGAGATAAGTCAGTCCGAAATAAACTTCAATTTCATATCTGTAATGTTAAGGTTTATATAACTTGTTTTTTAAAGTGCCAATTGAGTAAATGAGACCATTAAGGTGCATTTTGGGGCGGGCAAGGTGAACGGTACATCAGGAGAATTATAGGACTATTTTGTGGATTGGGGGGGTGGGGATGGTAAAAAGGAACCAAACCTTTTTCACTAACACTGTATTAATAATTGATAATGTTAGTTGTTTAGAACAGGCTTTCAGTTTGTTATCTTTAAGAACTAAAAACTGCAAAAATGTTGTGCGTAGAGAACTCAGCCAGGCTGCAGTGTTTTGAGGCAAGCGTTCTTAGGTGTTCTTTTCTTATAATAGGCTACAGTATGGCTACTACTGAATGACAAATAGGACACAAACATTATAAAAAAGAAGTTTTATTTAGTATAAATGACAGAGACATTTTAAAATGTATATTTTACATGTTGATGCTATTTTTGTTTAACAAAAAGAAAGTATATCAGTATGAGCTTATAGTGTTGAGTTTAGCAGTCACCTTATGGCATTTGGTTTCTCCTCTGTCCAGCCCAAGGTCAACACAAACAAACTGTTCACTCTTCTCACATCATCTTGAGTTCATTCTATTATTATTTGCTGGCTAAATAACAAAAGGTGGCAAGTTGATTAAAAAGAAAGCATGCACAAACTTGCTCTTGCGCTATCTGTTAACATTTTTTATTTTATTTCATACATAGATCGTAAAGGATTTACTTGATAATTTTCAAAAACTTATGATGTACAGTATTTAATATAGGCCTATTTTGTTGTATGTGTTGCATATTATTCAAAAACTGAACAAACTGGGGCCTCTGTTACAAGTGGCAAAGCTTTCTGTGTATAATTTGTCTAATAAACAGGTTTTCTACAGTGGGATGGTAATTGTTGTCTTTGCTCGTATAGGCAAGATGTTGAAATGGATATTACAGAGGGAGTTTAGTTGAACTCAACATTACTAGTTCCTACACAGTGTATTCACGATACTATATACTGTATAGTAACTATACAGTATCACTATACTATACTGTATCACTGCACAGAAAACAATCTGTGTACACACACACACACACACACACACACACACACACACACACACACACACACACACACACACACACACACACACACACACACACACACACACAATAAACTCGGTGCTGCACTTATGTGATATTATCCTTTTATCACTATTCACTGTATTCAGAGAGGATTGATCATTGATGATTGGGATTTTTGGTGTTCATTTTGTATCTCAAACTGGATATTTATCTGTGCTCAAGCATGAGCTAAACTCTTGTATCTACAATCCTCAATATGACATGAAAGGCCTGTATGCAGCTGTTAACAGCTGGAGGTATGGCAGGACTCAGCAGTTCAGTGAAGCAGTGAAATGTAGTTGCCTTCTTGAACCACAGAGTGGCAGTATTTAACTTTTCGAAACATTGTGAGTAGAACGTGTCTGTCTGTCTGTCTGTCTGTCTGTCTGACATTGGCACACCTGTTAAGAAACTTAACATCCAGAACTGTCTGCACATTTCCTCTAATCTCAAAAGCGTTCGCGGCCCAACTGTCTCTCCATCTCTGACCACACGGCACGGCAGCCAATGGTCAGTGAAATGGGCTAATTTGCCTAATATCACCTAGTATCACCGCTATGAGCAATGCAAATCGAGGCAAATCGAGTGGCAAATGAGTGACAAAGTGAGTTGTCATTTAACATCGTTTAAAAATACATCAGATAGGACTTTTGTTTTCTGTTTGGATGTATAGGCCTATGGGCTGTCAAGGCCAGAAAGTTTTTTTTTTGCCACGCATCCCGCATAACTTCAGGGTAGCTACGCCTACATGATGATGATGTCAACAAAGCCGGACGAGTGCTTCCGTCCGCACAACAGCTGTGAGTATATGCTGCAGTCTGTTGTTTTTATAAATCTGTTAGATGTTGTCTAACAGGGTACGTCTGTGAGATAAGCGTACTAAGCCTGTGGTGTGTTTCCCACAGCAAACTTTAGTTACACTCTGGTCATAGTCAAAAGTCACTGCTAGATTTAGCTACCAATTTCAAGATAGCAGAGATAAGGGCTGGTGTGTGAACAGACATCGTTTGAACATTCCATGTGGTTGTCCATTCTTTTGTGTTGTGTGTTATTTGTCTTGTCGCAAATGGAAAGTCAAAGTTAAGCTACCCCCAGAAAGAGGGGTGGAGATGTGCAAGTAACGTGACGTTGTGTTTCCCTGTCACGCTTTAAGAATACAACAGTGTTACCTTGATATTAATTAGCCCATTAGCTATTACCGGCTAATACAAGTAAGTTATAGGCCTACAAGTCCGCACGACATGGCTCTATACTGCGGGCCTACTTTAAGGCAAGGGCCTACTTTAAGGCAGAAAATAGTAGGCCCTACAGTAGCCCGTTGGTCACAGAGTCGTGTGTGACACAGAATTTGGCATTGGACGAAACGTTCATTCATGGCTAAACTAAACTTTTAGGAGGAGTGCATGCATGCGGACTTTTAACTGCCTGTCAGTCGTTCATTGTTCTGAACTGGCCCACTTGCATTAGCCTCGTCACGGCCCACCAGGGGGAACCCGGCCCACCGGTTGAGAATCAGCACCAATATTAAATCAACTTTTCCTTCCTTCGCCCCGTCGTCCACTCGCTCCAGACTCGTGCGCGGCGTCGCGCCCTGCCTGTTTCCTGGGAGACTGGAATGGAGAGCAGCAGCACGCAGACTCCTCGCGCAGTGGACTGCATGGAAGCCCCCGCGGGGACACATTTTGTGCCCCTCTTCCAAAGAGTCCCCCAGGCGTGACAAATGGAACATAGAGTCTCTATTGTCGCTGCGACACTTTAATAATCGCGAGCTACAATATCCAACCTGTTGTTAGCTTCAGGAGCCCGGCCAGGCACTTTACGTTGGGGACTTGTAGTTGTGGAGAGGAGGCGGACGCTAGGCGCCAGACCTCTAGCCGTCCCGATGATGAATACATGAATAAAAATAGAAAAGATTAATGTCAGTTTTATCTCTGAAATTGTGGGATTTTTTCCCCTGGCTGCCTTGGACTGGGGCCCAGCCCAGCCCCAATACGTTTTATGAGATTTAGATACAAGCTCTTTAAACCTTTCTTTCTTTCTTTCTTTCTTTCTTTCTTTCTTTCTTTCTTTCTTTCTTTCCTAGCCTCAGGGCTAAGACCTGTAGGTCTTAACATTCGATGCAGGTTGGAAATATAATGGTGCATGGTTGCTTTAAAGTTTAAACCATGACCACAAAATAAATTGGCCAAAGTTTTATTTATATATATATATATATATATATATATATATATATATATATATATATATATCACACACACACACACACACACATGTACACACACACACACACACACACACACACACACACACACACACACACAGGTAATTATATATATATATAAACTTTGGCTTGTATGGTCTTAATTGGTTTAATTAGTTGCAATTTGCCGTGTGTGTGTGTGTGTGTGTGTGTGTGTGTGTGCGTGCGCAATGTGTCTTCTCTGGCTCTCTGAACTTTCTCTTCCCTTGCAGCCGCTCGCCACATACAGCTCGTGTCAGTGTGCATGGAAACACTGCTGAGCGCGAGCCCCCCGCTCATATTTCCGTTCCCTGTGAAGGCCTTTTTACAGATAGGGCGTTCCGTGAGCCGGATCAAAAGGTTTTAGTCCCGCTACAAAAGAAAAATGGAAACTGGAGATGGTCTTAGCATTCACAGAATGGAAGAGAGCGCTGAATTGACAATGAGCGCGCGAGCCCCAGGAGCCGCAAAGTTCTTTGGTCAACTTTTTTTCCCCCTGCAGCTCAAAGTTCTTTCCTCAAACTTTTTCGCGGCTCTCCAAATTCCTAGATTACAATAGAAGGTTCATAGTTGGCTCTGTTGATTTTCAGCAGAATTCAAAAGACGGGATTTGTCACTTGATTAGCCAAATTAAAGCCTGTAGGTTAATATTTTGGATGCATAGGCTTGCTGGTGTAGCCTATATCTCTTCTGTTTTGTTAAGCCTTATAGATTTAGATAGCCTTATGATTTCGTGTATGCCTAACGTTTTAAACCGTGGCATTAATATAAACAGTGCAGGTGCTATACCCATGTGTGTAGCACACACACACACACACACACACACACACACCATGCTTGACAGACAGACAGACAGACGGGTATAGGTAGGCATCGACATCCTCTTCTTGCTGTAGCTCGCGCTGTCCACGCTCCTCGCCTAAACTGTCACCATCCCCCACGTGCGCCCTGGGGGAGGTTCCCCTTACCTCCCTCCCGTTAAACACTCCTTAAACCGTGGCATTATTATAAACAGTCGGGTTCGGGGACCATAATCGCCACTCTCTCGGGTTTACCGAGACTTCTCATTGGACGTTAACACGCGACCAGCGCAAGGAGGGGGGCTCCCAGGCGCGTGCCGCTTTTTAAGCCGACGCCGCGCCTTGAGACATAGAGAAGGAATCCCGCACGCGACAGTCATATACTGCGAGACCACGGAAGAACGCAGTGAAGACGTGTGTCAAACGAAGAAGTTTTGTATTATTATTATTTTTGCATCGGAGTTTCACCTCAGCCATTCCGCTGCTACCTGTTGTTGGGTCGTCTGCCTCTGAAGACATGGAAGTGCTGAGCGTGCACGAATGGAGCAAGGATGAGTCGAGGCGACACGGCTCGGGCTTGCTGGAGAGGGGAGGAGAGGAGCCCGGCGTGTACCCACCCAGCCTGGCGCTCGTGGACAGCGGCAGTGACCCACGCGCCTGGCTGGCTCCGGTGCAGCCTCCTGGCACCTGCGCGGCACACGCCTCTTCCTCCCCTGACTACCAGCTTCTTTCACCCTGTCCCAGCACCGGCTCCTATAACGGTGAGAAAGGGCTTTCCCACTGCATCTGTTTCTTCTTTTACCACCTGACCACAGCAGCATCCCTATTCTGGGGGAACATTTGCAAAAAGAAAATAATAATAGCAGATCTACCAATGTGTCACATTGGGAAGTGTTGTGAGCTTGTAGATCGACTATTTTAAGTACAGTTCCGCTCATGTCCGTTTTACTATTGCATATATCACTTGAAACAGGGACCAGCTAGGACTAAGTCAATGCACAATAAGATACACATTTAATGTTGGGCGTTTATGTGTTAATTTGATTAGCCTATAAATCATTACAATATGACCACAGCTGTTAATTGCAATGCAATAGCCTTTTTTTCTTTTTCTTGTTTCTTTACATAGCCATTATTCTAAACATTTGCTTTGGTTTTGTTTTCCAGAAAGTGGCTCCACGGCGTCTTCGGGTCATCCCAGCCCACCCAGCTACAGAAAGGCTGCCAAGAGCCCTTCCCCTTCCTCCCTGAAGGTCAGAGAGCTGTGCCGCCTGAACGGCTCCATTCCCTCCAGCGGCGACGAGGCTCCTCTGGGCAGGCAGAGAGCTCCGTCCTCCAAGCCGGTCGGCGGCGTCCATAAGCAGCGGCGCGTCGCCGCGAACGCGCGGGAGAGGAGGCGGATGCACGGCCTCAACCACGCGTTCGACGAGCTGCGCAGCGTCATCCCGGCGTTCGACAACGACAAGAAACTCTCCAAGTACGAAACCCTGCAAATGGCGCAGATTTACATCAACGCCTTGGCGGACCTGCTAGAAGGGCCACCTCCGACCAAGAACAAGGCCACCAATAACGACGACAACAACAACAACAAAAATAACAATAACAACAACAGCATCTCTAGCAACAACTCGCCAAAGTGTGACCTAATGACTTCTTCCACCACCACCACGACCACCACCGACTACGACGCAGAGAACGATACAAGCTGTCGGAGGGGAGCCACGGTCTCTGTCTCAGTCTTACCTGCTCAAATCAACGGGATTCCCTTTCGGTCCAACTCGTTCGACGAAGCCTTTTCCGCCATGATAGAAGAAGCGATGTGTTCCCCCGCGCCATCATCCTCTGGGGTTGAGTCGAAACACTCGCCACGAAGTGATGGAGAGTTTTCACCACACTCACAGTTCAGTGACTCGGACGAAATGCAGATGGAGGTGCACTCCTGCAGCGAAGAAGATGACCTAGAACTCAAATTACGCAAACACCACCACCATAACACCATTTCATTCTAAAGTCAACCACAGACTCTTAATGCATATAACTTTTAACCTGCAACAAAAAAGACTTCCAATACAAACCGTGTCAATCTCAATCATATATCCATCAGTTGCTCTTAAGAAAATCCAATATGGGGAATAGGAATTTTGCCTAAACGAAAAAATAATTTGGGGGGTTTGATAAATCTATTTTATCAAGTTGATACTTAAACTAAAGACTATTTTTATGTCAGATAGGCCTAATTGGGTTCTGCCAATAGATATAGATATATCGTATATGATCCCTTTTCTATGGGGACGTGGGTGAAAGACCCCTCTGCCATGTCGCATATAGCACTGCCATGGGCTTCTTCCACGTCACTCCGACCAAAATCTGTCTTCCACGAAAATCGCCTGTTATTGATGGTTGTAGATATTTTATAATGTAAATATAATTAGTTTTGTATAGCGATAATTCTTATTTCCTGCCGTGGTTCTTTCGTTCATTTTTTTGTACATGAATTTGTTTTACAACTTCTAAAGTTAACGATGTGCACTTTAAAACACACGAGCCAGAGGCTTGACAAACGAGATTTATTTCCAAAACATAAACAATACTATTTCGTTTTTGTTTGCTATAGTGTAGTATGCCAATTTGATGCAAATAGCCTATTTAATGTAGCCATTTTTTTTGCTTAACCTTTTGTACATTTGTTGATGCTTGGTGTTGATTGTTGAATGATTTACTTTCAAATGAACTCGTGTGTCTTTTACTTTCACTGGATGAGATTAATTGACATGTATTTATTGATGATCCTTTTTCATTTGCCTCTTTTTTACATTTGAATAGTTACATTTGAAGAAAAGCTAACATTTTGCCATTCATTGGTTCATGTTAATTTGATTTTGTGAATAAATAAGAATGCAATTTTATATTTTCGTTGTCGTCTGTGTCCATATTGAGTTTTCTTATTGTATATGTTTGATCACTCATTTACTGAATTCCAGTAAGTGTCCATTTCATAGTTATTTTAAATACGAATCGAAACAAATAAAGCCTATATTATTAGTAGGCCCAGTAGTAGTATTAAGATGATGATGATGATTCTTCGATTAGATCAGTGTATTAAAACAATTATTATATATAACTATTATTATGGCTATAGTTAGTATAGGCTATTAGTAGTAGGAGGAGGAGGGGAGGAGTATGCACCTTAACGCTGCATGCATGCAAGCCTTTTTGGGTGTAAATGTAAAGATAAAACGATAAGAGCGCATGTTCCCCTAATTCCCAAAGGATTTGCACCTCAATAAAGTTCTAATGCTAATGTAGAGGCCTTTCAACTCTTAAAATAATAACGTAACAGACAACAGGCCTAGTAAACCCCTCTCTCTCCCATGTGTTCTTAAGCGATGGAGATTGGTGTATGCCTAAAACTCATACGTCAACCCATACTTCAGCATTTGACATTTTTAAACACTTGAGATTCGTTCCAATGTAATTTATAGTAAAGTAACGGCGGCGTAAAACGTGTAGAACACGCGCTCGCTCTCCATATGCTGGTGGTGCACGCGCCCTCTGGCCTGTGATCGGATGATTGATCTGATACTCTTTTAGTCAGCTCTCTCTCAAAGTGTGGTCCGGGGACCCCCAGGGGCCCTTGAGATAGTTTCCAGGGGTCCCCAGCAAAATTGGTTAAGATAAATTAGTTTAACCGCATGCAATCGGATATTTGAAAATAGGCAAGCTCATCATGATGCGTTAGGAGCTTGTAGATCCTCAAATATAATTAATAAGTTGGGCTATTTTTGATGTAGGCCTATACATAGGTTTAATGTTTGTTTTTAGTTCAAAGTTTGTTTTACAAACGCCATTGACAATTTTGAAGAGAAGAGAGTTTGTTTTGTCCCTAACACAAAAATGTTATCCCATTAACAAAAAAGAGAATTTAATGTCTGTTTTGATATGTTTTACATCATCAGTAGCCTATACATCACCTAATCATAGCAACATGAGTTAGACTTTAATATATTAGCGCTCCTCACTTCACACGGGTGTGATTTATATATATATATATATGCCAAATATAGGCAAATAAAGAAAGAAAAATAAAGAAAATTGTGAACTATACTTCTCTATGCAATTCAAGCATTTTAATAAATTATAAAAGAGCTGCTAACTTATAATGCAGCCTAAAGCTATTCTGCATGCATGGTCCAATAACCCTGCATATAAAGAACAACTTTTGTTTTTAAATGGTTCTCTTGGAAAAGTTATCCTTCATTGTGTTTCATTTGGTAATGGGGGAGTGTGCATTAATTTCAGGCCTTTGTTGGTAGGCTCGTGGTCCAAGGTGTTGGATGGCCGCATTGAAGCACGCGCTGTCAGCTGGTGAGCGCTCGCGGGTCCCCGCCGTGTCCCCGAGGACCTGGCTAGAGAGGAACACACACTTTCTCGAGTAAAAAGACCTGCATGACACACACACACACACACACACACACACACACACACACACACACACACACACACACACACACACACACACACACACACACACACACACACACACACACACACACGCCGCGCCTGCCCTTCCCCGCCCGAACCACTATTTCTCTCTCTCTCTCTCTCTCTCTCTCTCTCTCTCTCTCTCTCTCTCTCTCTCTCTCTCTCTCCATCTAAACGCACGCGCGCAAACGAGTGCGCGTGCAGTTTGCTTTGGCAATTCACATGCACCTGCTGCGTGACTCATTTAGTGTCATAGCAACATCTAATCTATATACACCCTTTTTTCTCCAACAACCTATCTGTGATTCATCTGCAATGTTTATGCGTAACAATATGTTGCTTAAAAAACAAACACAATAATCTAGGAATTATTTATGATCATACCTGTTGTGCACTGCAGTCTCCCACCCACTGGTTTTGACCAATCACAAACCATGCCCCCTCCTTTGCCTCTTGGCAGGAAAGGCATGGAATAATAGGGAATATAATGCTGTTGCTGTGTGGCGTTAATTATTTACAGGATTTTATGCAGGTTCCACGTTTATCCTGAATATGAACAGAGACCGATAGGGAGTTGGGGACTCAGATGACAGTGACAGAGCGATGGTTTGCGAGTTTGCGACGATCAAGTTTCGGTTGTTTTTCGTGGTCAGGTGGATTTTGAGCAGTGCGTTTCATATTGTAATTTGTAACTGACCTGAAAGAAAAGTTGTGGTTGTTTAATAGGCTATTAGGTGCTTGTTGAAAAGGAGACCACCATTGTGGGGGGTGTATAAGTATAGCCTATTTAATTCCACTATAGTCCTCTTACAAATATTAACCTATGCATGCATTGTTATCGCACATGTTATTTATTGATAGCGGGAAGCCTTAAATCAGTTTAGCCTAGGGTGTATTATTATTATTATTAGCCTATTATTAATATAATTGCTATTTATTTATTTATTTATTTGTTTACAGTAAACACATAAGTGTGCCCATGTATGCTATTTGTGCATCTATTTATGCATTTCCTCCGATAATGATGGAGGAAATCAAATGCATATATCGAATGCCCTTTTAGCTTGCTTTAATTTATGATCTAACATTAACAACTCCATGGCAATTGCATTAAGGACAATGAAAACACACATAGGGTCCATTCTCTTGTGTAATTAGTCTATATAGATATAGGGACAAACAATAAAGCGCAGCATCTTCAACAGGTGGGATGCTTGGTGGATTGAGGTTACACACCCGCACATTAATTATTCACCGATGGGCGTTATAAAAATGAACGGCAGCGGCAGCCCGTGCTCCAGGCGAAACAGTAGCGCGTGGAAAGAGAACTTGAGAAACAACTAGAGAAAAAGAGAGACAAAAAAACGCCCGTCAACGTCCATAGGCTTACAACATAATTATATATAGGATCGCTTAACGTAAGACGACTCCTGTTTCAACTCAAATTCACTTTTTGCTCATGTTGTCAACCTGTCACACTTTGGTGGTCCTGTATGACTCGCCCTTTATATCCTATGCTATATATGTCCCATTAACTGCTATAGGAAGACGTCAGGGTTTTATTTGCATCAGGTTAATTCATTGGCTTATTGGCTCATTTGTTTGTTTTCTTTCTTTCTTTCTTTCTTTCTTTCTTTCTTTCTTTCTTTCTTTCTTTCTTTCTTTCTTTTACACAACATTTTATTTCTTATTAATTGTCTTATTAAGAAATAAAAAACTATAATTACTTTCTTTCTATACATTAACATACACTTCTTTGAATCAGTTTCCATTGTTCATTTTAGAAATAAAGTAACATCAGAATCATCTTTATTGTCACATCACAGTTTAACATAACAGGAGGAATTTGCCACATGCTTCTGTGACATTAAGACAAGCTACAGGTGCCAACATCAAGTGACAGCCACACTGGCATTTTACAGAGTAGTAGAGGCATCATTAGTGCAAAGCAGTACAATTAAACGTTTTAGAAAGCACATTAAATTAAATTGTTCTTAAATCAAGAATAAGAATATTAAAACACACTTTAAAACCACTACCAACACTTATTCAAGTCAATGGGTACAATACAATAATCAATTCAGAAGTTGCATTCAAGATAATTTACACCACTTGTGCTAATATATTGTAATAATAAATATAGTCCGGATCTGTGCATTCCATGGGTTCCCTTTAATGAAGAGTGAGGCCCTTGCTTTTTGTATGAGATATGTGGAGCTGAGCTGTGTCCAAAAAGCCACGAGTCCCTCTGGGGACCCAGAACAAAAGGCAGAACTGGGCCATAGTCTCCATCTGCTGTTCCAGAGAGAGAGAGAGAGAGAGAGAGAGGCACAGAGACAAGACAGACAGACAGACAGAGGGAACGAGAGGATGGCCAGTGAGGACATGATGGGTAGATAGGGAATTAAGGAAGGAATTGGTTTGAGATAGCAATAGGTTGAGAGGGCGAAGAGAGAACATTGTGTGTGGGGTCAAATTATAAATACACAGGTCAATTATTTCACTTTTGCAGTTTTAATTAACAATAGCACTTTTACTGTGTCGAAAAACAAAGACATTAAACAAACTGGAACCATTTGAACAACCTAAATGTGATTGACCTGGTGCACACATCTGGTGATCTACTCACATTCATTTCAATGGGTTACCTGTCTTTAATTCAGTTAAGTGTTGAGTTGAACATAAGTCCTGTTCAGTTCAAAACTACAGTCCAATGGCCAATTATAATGCTTCCTCCCTACCCTTAAATTATAGCCAGGCCCTCACCTCTCATTAGGTACCACAGCCCTGCATTAGCATGTGCTGTAGCGTAACCACTATTCCTCACAATTATATACAGAACTATACATGCTGTGATGCAATGAGCACCTGTTGCATTGCGTGCTCCAGCTCCCATGGAAGTGAAGTGCTATTGTTAAATGTTAATGAAGTTTATTTGGGAGTGGTGTGTCCGTGGCTGCAAGTGCATGCATCCGTGCATGCGTGGCAGTGAGAGAGTGATTGAGAGTTGGAGTGAGAGAGAGAGTTGGAGGGAGGGAGAGAGACCCTATTGTGCTAAAAGCGTGTGTTTATTTGCTTGGGCAGCAGGGATACACACACACTGTATATGCATGTGTGCGCGCACGCGCACACATACGTCTAACACAGGTTCTTACATTTATTCCTGGAGAGCTTTGGCGAGGAGCAGCTTTGTATTCTCTTGTTAAAAGAGATTGCTATCTTGGCAGTGAGATGGAATAATAGAAAATAGTCAAATGATCTTGTGTATTTACTATTTACATATATATTGTAGGCCTATACACAATATATTTTTTCACTTCTTATTCTTTCTTCTTTCTTCCCCAATTTAGTTGTTACACCAATTGTTTCTTCCCCACAAACATTTCTGTGTATTGTCACTGCTGTTGTTGTATCCTAATCCTATACTGGCTCACCTGCCAGTGAGGAACCCCCAACAGGAGGACGTAGACTAGAGCCTTCGTCCTACTCCTCATGCCCAACACTCCCTGTTGACAGGTGCCTGTGGACTGGAGTATGCATGTGTAGTGACAAATATCACCC
The DNA here is from genome assembly GCF_963924005.1 of Protomyctophum bolini. Classification (NCBI taxonomy): domain Eukaryota; kingdom Metazoa; phylum Chordata; class Actinopteri; order Myctophiformes; family Myctophidae; genus Protomyctophum; species Protomyctophum bolini. The sequence goes on along the minus strand of NC_137867.1, from coordinate 20,418,364 downwards.
TCCCCGCCCGGACAAAGCCGGATGCACCACAGTGGATTCGAAACCCAAGACCCTGTGGTGGTGGGCAGCTCTACTTTGCCATATTATGAGCTTGTGACACACCGTAAAACCCTGAGTGTCAGTTTAACTCCAAAGTCGACCCAGGATTTTAGTTTACGAGCAGTCAAGGACAGATGAGTAAAGATTATAGATTAATACATTACTCCAAAAATGGCTGTCCCTGCCTTAAATCAGTTTGAACACTGATGATATGTCAATTTATAATGGGTACATGGACAAAAGGGCAGAAAAACATTTGTCACATAAACTACATGATCTATGGAAATATATAATTTTTCCATAGATCATTATTTTTGATAAGAACTCAAGATTTCTGTCCTATTCAATCTAATATTGGATGTGTCCTGAGGCCAATGGCTTCAAATTTATGTCTTCAAAAGAAGAGGTGTTGAAGTATTTTGACAAAATACTTCCTGTGGTCTGCTTAATGGTGAGCAGCCCAGTCCCTAAAGCACTCATGTGGATTTGTGCATACTCATACTCATGCACAAACACATACACATACATACACACACTGCATATACACACTGCCGTCCTTTTGGGATAGGAAGAAGACCATTTATCTCTGTTGCTTTCCATGAAAGCCCTCTGTGGCTAAAGCAGGGTCTCCCAGGGCTTTGTTCTGGGCAGGGTTTAGCTCTTTGTGTCCGCCACCTTCAAAGCAAATGTACATGAACACGAACATGAGGCTTCTTGGGTAACCAGCCCATTGAAGAGGAGCACAATAGTGCTACCAATTATCCACCGTGCTCAATGCTCTTTTGGAATCAGTTACATGGCTTTGTGTGTGTGTGTGTGTGTGTGTGTGTGTGTGTGTGTGTGTGTGTGTGTGTGTGTGTGTGTGTGTGTGTGTGTGTGTGTGTGTGTGTGTGTGTGTGTGTGTGTGTGTGTGTGTGTGTGTGTGTGTGTGTGTGTGTGTGTGTGTGTGTGTGTGTGTGTGTGTGTGTGTGTGTGTGTGCGTGTGTGTGTGTGTGTGTGTGTGTGTGTGTGTGTGTGTGTGTGTGTGTGCAGGTATAAACACACATTTGTATTTTTGGGAGGTTTGTGTCCTTGCAAGTGCATTTGTGTGGTCAGAACACATGCTCTTATATGTTTGCTCGTATGTGTGCAGTGCATTTTTACTCAGCAGGACTCTGGTTGGTTCAGACCAGACTCACTCAGTTTATGTGTGTGTAGCATGGGTGGGTGTACACCTCCTAGCATGTATAGTTATACTTCCCAATAGGAAACACCTCAACTGCAGGGCTATTTTACTCCCTTTGACACTATGGCTTCTGACAGGCTCAGGTTACCGAGAGCGTGCAGCCAGCCCTCCTTCTAAAGTTGGTGAAGGGGACCTGCACTTTGGACACATGACTGGCTTTGGACACATGAAAAGAATAATTCCACAGCTATAAGGAAGTGATTTGGCCGCAGGTGCTATGCCATCTTTTTGCTTTTTCACACCTCTGAACATGAAAAGTGTGTGTCAGTGTGGGAAAGTGGGTGGGTGTGGGGTCTGGAGTGTGCATTTGTGCCTCATAGCGCTTGTGAGCATTCATTTCTGTGTGTCCAACACAGACGCATCACACCCGCCCGCTCCCTTCACACCTAACCTCTGTTGGCAATCTTCCAAACGTACGTGTAGGCTACTGTACACACGTGCTCACATGTAAGGGGTAAGCCCCATACATCATTGGCTGTCACCTGGTTAAGTAGCCTTTAATCAAAGTCAAGTGCATGTGCTTGTACAGATTGCTTTATAGCAGTGGTTCGCAAACATTTTAGCTTGTGACCCAAAAGTGGAAATTGATTTCTCTCCCGGGACCTAGTGAAAATAGCTTGTAGATTGCCTATTTTCAATAGGCTATACTCCTTAAAGGTTTCTTTCTTTTTTTCTCATAATAGGCTATATGAAGATGTTTTGAGATTTTGAGATTTTTCATTAATCATTTGAAATAAAAACGTACTCGCAACCCACAAATGGGTCCCAATCCAGTGTTTGGGAAACGTTATAGAAGCATAAGTACTCTATAGTAACACTTCCAAAAGTAGGAATTAAAAACAATATACTGGATGTCTGGATTTGGGTTTAGCACTCCACTGAAAACCATTGCTGATGCGCAATCTCTTTTCCTCATCTATAGTAAAACACTTATCAACACCAATATGTGTATGTATATATGTAAGGCTATTCTGCCCAATTGTTGTTTTTGAGCACATCCATCCATCCATCTTCAACCGCTTATCCGTATAGTCTAGTCACGGGGGCAACAGCTCCACCAGAGTGCTCCAGACTTCCCTCTCCAGAGTAGGGCTCTATCCCAGCTGACATTTGGCCCAAAAACATATTAAAGCAATAGGGGCGGCCCATTCATTGGTGGCCAGTCCAGGCCTGCTCCAGAGCAACATTTTGACCACAGAAAGCCATATTATTAGTATTGTCAATTTTGTCTTATTGCACTTGTTTCCTTAAGTAATGCCAATCCATACCATTCGTTTAGAACCTCTGTCTGTATTTCTGCCTCTATCACTATATAAATATATGAATGCCATTGCCAATAGATGGTTAATTGTTTGTGTTTCACTGTATACTCTAATGTAGTCAAGATATCCTGTCTATTCATAACGACGATTACATTTCATATAGCCTAATATCTGCTGAATTTATAAGCTGATAAAGTTGCAGAAACTTTGGGGGACGAATGCTCCTCTCCTCTCCTCTCCTCTCCTCTCCTCTCCTCTCCTCTCCTCTCCTCTCCTCTCCTCTCCTCTCCTCTCCTCTCCTCTCCTCTCCTCTCCTCTCCTCTCCTCTCCTCTCCTCTCCTCTCCTCTCCTCTCCTCTCCTCTCCTCTCCTCTCCTCTCCTCTCCTCTCCTCCCCTCTCCTCTCCTCTCCTCTCCTCTCCCTCTAGCTCCCTCTCCCTCTCCCTCTCCCTCTCCCTCTCCCTCTCCCTCTCCCTCTCCCTCTCCTCTCCTCCCAATGCCCATTGTACAGTTGCCCCTGCGGATCCCCTTTCAGCTGGCTGGCCTACTCAGGTGAGGGATACAGTATATTGAAGGAGTTTTTGCTTGTATTTGATTCCGCTCCTTTTCATAGTGGCTGAAAGGCTGGCCCCCATGCTGCCCCCCTCCCTGTCCTGTCCAGTTCCCAGGGGACCCCCACTAGTGGCTGAAAGGCTGGCCCCCATGCTGCCCCCCTCCCTGTCCTGTCCAGTTCCCAGGGGACCCCCACTCTCGCCCAGGCTGGCCTGGGTGGAGCGGCCCTGGAGTGGGGCAAGTAGGGAACAGTCAAGGGTATCACTTACAGCCTCAATCCCGCCCTCACACGGCACATAGAGCACAGACAGCCCGTGCACCCCGTCACCTTGCTTATTTTATTTCCCTCGCAGATGCATATACACACGGGGACGTACGCAGTAATTACGCATGTTAATTTAACTCTTGAATGTGTAAAATTCTAAGTGTTCTGCTGCGGGCAACCAATTAGAGATGCCCTCCTTTTTCAAAATGCCCATTCAGACACACTGATCCCCAAATCTGTAAAGTTCCGGAGAGAACGTTGGAAAGTGAACAAGAGAGTGGCACAAGTGCATGTGGATATGCACTCATACTTACAATAGCCATTCACTGACAGACACATGCAAGCACACGCACTCACACATGCTTGCATTATACACAGACACAAAGAACACTGCATTATTATTACCCCATTTAACCAGAGGAAACACAATTTAGAAAACCTGTATGAGAGAACATGTTCTTTTGTGGAAGAGTCGTTTGCTTTGATTGGATGATTGATTGAATGCGTACGTTGTATGATTTGATTTGGGTGTGTTCTAAATTAAAGTGTTAGTGTTGATTATAAGGGAAAAGACACCTTTTTACAGTACAGTAATGTTTCAAGTTTAGACATTTTAAACGGCATAAACAATATTTGTTTGCCTCTTCTACATAAATAGAAGTTAGTGTTGCACGTGCCAAGCTGTCATTCTCTTGTATTGTATTCCGTACTTCCGCACGCGCAGCAGACTTTCCAGCATTATCCTCCATAGACATACTGTATCTATGGTATCCTCCATAGACATATTATCAGACACATTATCCTCCATAGACATATTATCAGACACATTATCCTCCATAGACATATTATCAGACACATTATCCTCCATAGACATATCTATGGTATCCTCCAATCAGAGGCAGGCGGGGCGTTACCATGTCGGACGTAGAATAGATATACGCTGTGACATCACAGTCAGAAAATCACTTGTTTGAGCCAGAAAATCCACTGAATGTTAAAAGTTCAGCTTTTTTGGGTGCAATTGAGCTCAGAAAACCTAAACAAAATAAGAAAAATTACAAAAACATTTTTTTATGTCACAATCCCTTTAATGATTTCATATCTGCAAAAGTCTGTTAATATCATAGAGTTATCTTGAATAGTTATCTTGATATTAAGAGTATGTGCTTTTTTCCTAAATTTAGTTTTATCCCACGATTTTTGTTTTTTCACCCAGTGTCAATTGTCTACTGTACTCAGTTTCAGTTTATTTTTATTTATAGTGCAACATCACCCCAAGGGGTCTCTGTGCACTTCACAACAATAACACAGCAAAAAAAACAGCAATAAAAACACACTAGCAAAGAAGTAACGCAAAATACAGTGTCAATACATGCATGGCTGACATACAGTAAGTACAGTATCATGCGATAGGACACAGCTATAGATTATCACAAATAGGTGTAAAAAATGCGTTCAGAAGATCCATTAATATAGAGCAAGGTGAACTAGGGGGTACTCTTTTGTTACACTCCCTCTGCGAACCTGAGGAGAGCAACGAACTGACCTCATGCTTCAAGAGCATGTACTTTTGAATACTTACTGCAAAGTACTCCAGTACTTTAACTCACATTTGACTGAGCAACTTTCACTTCTAAGTGAGTCATATTTTACGCTCTCTACTGTATCTATTCTATACTAATATATATGCCTACACAGGCCAACAGCTATAGGGCATAATACAGCAAAAAGCCCCCCTGCTTTAAACCAACAGCATACAACTTCACTACAGGAGTAAACTGGATTAACATGGTTCTTATTGACCAGAAGACACAATCACTTTTAGAACCCTACACCTAAATAATATACATATATATTTTAAATCATTACACCTTCGACAGCTTTCAGCATTATGGCATAATCTCTGCTTTTGAAATGCACATAATGCATGCAAAAATGTTTGATGTGAAAACAGGATTTGGGCTCTATAGTATAGCCTATATCCTTTTAATGGTATTAGCTATATCTATTTCTAAGTGTGTCTTTGTGTTCGTTGGTAATGCCCACAAGGTATATTTAGAGTAAAAGATTCTTATTGGGACACAAGATCCCTCCTGGATAACATAGCTAATATGGCTTAACACTTCCTATAGGGTTGTAATGGATTAGCAAGCCTCTCTCCAGGGAAACACAAACGGGTAAACAGTGTTCTTTATAGCCTGAAGTCGTTGTTCAAAGTTCTGCCTTTGGAAGTTCTTCCTGTAAATATCAACCACTTGACGGAGCATCTTCTTTTGCTCTTAATAACGTGACTGTAAATACAATTACTTGAGTGTTTTTTGAGGGGCGCTAGAACCTCAGCTGTGTAGATTTCCGTCCTACACAAACATTAAATTCCCATTGACAATGAATGGAGAATGTTACGTCATAGCGTCTGAGCAAATTGGCATAGTGTCATAGCTGTATCTTTAGCTTATAGGTCTGCTATTTTCACTAATATTGCTATATCAGCTGATCAGTGAAGACATGTGCAACTAGTTGATGCTTTCTCAACACTTTTTCCTCATTGGCTGGCTTTGGTAAGGCCAGCCAATGAGGGCTCAATGTCCTCTTAATATGTATATCACTGTATCTCTATTCTTATGGTAAATCTGTTCCTCACTTGGCCAGTCAGTAAAAGGGCTAAGTCTGTTTCAAGCCCCCAGAGTGGCTGGCCTACGTTATATCAGCCGAGTCTAGTGGTCAAAGCTGGAACTGCATGCAGGCATTTTTGCCCGTGCATGCAGTACGAGTAAACCCTGCAAAGCTGGGGTTTAACTCGGAGCACAAGTAGAGCATTCTTCCGGGTGCTTCAAAATGCCACTGAGCAACTTCCATTGAAATGAATAGCTGGGGACGGGAATGTCACTCCTGGTCCGCTCTCTAGTTCATATATAACTCTATGGTCTGTTTTGTAGAAGCAGCCATCTTGTTTAACGTTTCTGCATACGAGATCACAGACCGGCAAATATGGTTTTATTTAACGATAGAACACAAAAGTACATGACTAAACACATGTGTGTGACTAAACACATGTGTGTTTAGTCAGAATGCTATGCTAGCCATGTTCGATGAAGAAAAAAGTTATGGGGTTGGAGTCGGTGGCTGCACGAGCACCGGGCCAGTGGCGGCAGGGTGTGCCTCGTTTGTGTTAATTTACGTTTGAGTGGAAACGATCAGATACAGTAGGTGGAATCTAAACCCAGACTGAACGATAATAACGAGGATTCAGTTATCATTGCATCTCTTTTATCACGAGAAAACAAGTTTAATATATTTGTTAATGTTTTTTTGTTAACAAAACGACAACAATGACGATAAACGAAACATTTAGCAGAAGTCAAATATAAGCAGATAAATGATATATTAATAGGTTCTCACAGGTGAGATGTATCGGTGTCAGAGTTTTTAAGGAGTTTAGCTTACTGCAAGCTGATATACAGTATGACTGTGTTATTTCTTGTTTATTCTTGCTTGCCAGACTGTTGCCTCTCGCAATTTCCAAATGCTTCCGTCATACAGGCTGGAGCAACAGAAGTTATATTATGAGTAAAATATATAGCGGAAGTGGAGCCTCCTCCCCACTTCCATTTCGCCTTTACAGTTTATCCTAATAAAAATAGAAATCATCTAAGCATATAGCTTACTTCTTAGCAACTATATAATATGTCTAGTAGATATTATATCTACTAATATCTACACTTTGACTCAAGTAGGCTACTATACTTTGTCATGCTGTTAACAACAGATATGGCATAATTATTATACAGCAACACAGCAAGACCCCACTGCTTTAAAACAACAGCACACTTTATTTATTTAACAGGATTCAGTATTATGGCATAATCTCTGCTTTTGAAATGCACATTAAGCAAAAAAGTTTGATGTGAAAACAGGATTTTGTCTCTTTATAGTAGGCCTATCCTTTTAATGGTATTAGCTATATCAATTTCTAAGTGTGTCTTTGTGTTCGTTGGTAATGCCCACAAGGTATATTTAAGAGTAAAAGGTTCTTATTGAGACACAAGATCCCTCCTGGATAACATAGCTAATATGGCTTAACACTTCCTAGGGTTGTAATGGATTAGCAAGCCTCTCTCCAGGGAAACACAAACAGGTAGAACAATGGTCATTATAGGTTGACTTTAGTGGGATCTCACATTTCACTGGTTAATTCTACTGTTATTGTAGCTCAATTTCAACCGCCCATTTTAGTGTTAAAAATCACACTTATGTGAAGTGAGGGGCACCTTCTTTGCTCTTGTACGTCCCGGGGGAGGTCCATGCTAAGGTGGCAGCCAAGGCGGCTCCTATTTCTTATTAATTCTCCGGTGCTGTTTCAATTTACTGTTTCTTGTGAATCTTTTTCCACATTGGTTACAGTTGTACTGTTTCTTTTCTTTATCCATCCTGGCTGTGTTTCTTGTATGAAACAAATTATTTACGAGATGTATTCATCTCGGCCACATGCCCTAAACAAAATTCCATAGACTTGGCTGCCATATGAAGTAATCTTCAAAAAACACATATTGTAAAGGCTCATAGTAAAAGAAAATGCCGGCTAATATGAATTTCCCAACGAAAACAAAACAAAATCTAACTAATTATCCTAAAGTTGATGTCAATTAAGATAATTGTTTTGTATTAACACGAGAAATTTCAGAGCTCATTGACTCTTGTTTGTTTGTAGCTGATTCTTATCTGTCCCCTCCTCCCAGATTAGTATGCCTGTTTTCACACCATTAAGGCCAATCCACATCCTCTTCTCTTCACCAGGGGGTGCTCCCGTGGTTCTCAGTGACGCCTCACTGACCACATCAATCAATCATTCTCTCCCCTCTTCTTTAAGTTCCTTTGTCTCCTCCCTCTCTGTCACTGTCTCCGTATATATCGCTGTCTCGCCTACATGACTTTTTAATATTTCTCTCATCACTTTTCTTTCCCACACATGACATGGGAACTACTTATCATGAAAATACAGATGAGATGAGTCGTAATTAAAGCTGCTGCATCACAAAGGCTGTGACGGTGGAAGCTGGAAAAGTTTCCTGATCCATCATGTGGTCTGGCGTTGGCGTGGAATGGGGAATGTAATTAAAAGTTAAAGTAGTTGACGTGTAACAAGGGAAGAAGGAAACGTGGAGCTGCCCAAATTTATACTTGTCCATCACACTTGACACACTCGCCCATTCCTTTCAATCTGAAGGTGAACGATGCATCTGCTGCGTTGAACAACTAGACCTCTTAATTTCTGATTAAATTAATTGTGACAAATATATTTCTAGATATTCTTGTACATTTTGTGATTGTCACTACGCAGTACATTCCTAAGTGTTAATTTATCATTAATGCAACCAGAAGCTAAGGATTTTACCATGTACAGCCTCTTTGGTATAGGCCACGTGTCACCCCAAAGTGGCCATACGGCCCGTCGTCTTAACAGCAAAACACTATAGTCATCTTCATAATGGGGTCAGCTTCATAAAATCCATAAGAGACTTGCAGCGACAAAAGAGATCAGTTGAGTCTTCATTGCATGGGGTTTTTGTTTACGCATTGCCCTCATGGGAGGCCATGTACACTGGCACATAATGTAGGTCTTATATGTTTTGTTCTCTGGGACGGGACAGTAATGCATCATGTCTGTTTTAGTGTTTTACCTTTACTTGGTGGCTAGACTCTTTCCTAATCTGGTATAAAAGAAAAGGACTGTGCAAGTCTGTCTGTCTGTCGCCGGATAAATACTTTGTCATGCGACCGAGGTGATTGACAAACGCATTGCAATGCGACAATAAAGCATGTCTGTCTGTCTTTCTGTCTGTCTACCTGCTAGCTTGTTGTAAAGGAGTCTTAGGCCACCTTGGAGGTATCAGACTAAAATGTCAAACCCTACTAGAAGCTCCCGTGTGTCATTGGAACTAACATCCTTCCTGTCTGTCTGTCTCCTCGTTCTCCTTGCCTACCTGTCTGTCGCTGTTGGTTTTTGCCTGTGAAAAGGCAGAACTTAAAGTGCTGAGGGTTAACAAAAGCCCCAGTATCCAGGACAGGGACAGCCATTGTCCCACCAAGGGCCCACCACCAAACGTGAGATGAGGCCAGCATGCTTCAACCTCTCATCTCATCTCATCTCATCTCCATCCCCATTCGTCCCCTCCACCCACCCTGCGCCCAACAGTCTCCTTTCCAGTTTTTGCCACCCTTCCTACCACATTCCCCACTCCTGTCCCATCTCACTTTTTCTACCACCCTCCATTCTCGCTTTCTCCCTAGCTGCCTCCCCTTTCAATCTTTTTGCTCTCTGCCTTTCTTCCCTTCCCTCCAAACTTACTCCTCTCTGCTTCCTCTCTCTCTCTCTCTCTCTCTCTCTCTCTCTCTCTCTCTCTCTCTCTCTCTCTCTCTCTCTCTCTCTCTCTCTCTCCTGCTCCTGCTATCCTCTCCTCCCACCTCTCTCCTTGCTCCCCTAGTCCCCATCAAGAGGAACCTAATAGGAAATCAAAGTTTCTGGAGGAAGAATGGAGTGGGGCTCAGTGTTACCATCCCCTGGGTCCTCCTTGCTGAAAGAGGAGTGGAGAAAAGACTGTGTACTGGTGGTGTGGAGGGGAAGGTTAATGTAGCAGATACTCTTTCTCTCTCCCTCTCTCTCTCAGTCCCTTTCTTTCTATCTATCTCTATTTCTCATTCTTTTTTCTCTTAGACACACACTCCCTTTCTTTGTCTCGTTATCTATCTGTCCTCTCTCTCTCTCTCTCTCTCTCTCTCTCTTCCTTAGTCTCTCCCAGTCTCTCTCAAACACACACACACACACACACACACACACACACACACACACACACACACACACACACACACACACACACACACACACACACACACACACACACACACATACACACACACACACACACACACACACACACACACACTCTCTCTCTCTCTCATTCACTCTCATTCACTCTCCTCAAGTGAACTCAGCTGCACCTCTGACAGAGGTGCTGGTTGATGTGGTAGGATCTGAACCCCTTCCGTGTGTGTGTGTGTGTGTGTGTGTGTGTGTGTGTGTGTGTGTGTGTGTGTGTGTGTGTGTGTGTGTGTGTGTGTGTGTGTGTGTGTGTGTGTGTGTGTGTGTGTGTGCGCGCATGTGCGTGTGCGTGTGCGCGCGTGTGTGTGTGCGCGCGCGCGTGCAAGCGTGTTAGAGAGAGAGAGAGAGAGAGAGCTACCCACCGCACTGCACGCACCCCTGCCCCTTAAAGCACTGCCTATGTGTAGCAATTGACTCCATGGCCCCTGTGAGCTCAGGTACTGCTGACTTGTCAAGCATATCAAGAATCATTTACAAAGACCCTGACTGTGTGTCACTCCAAAGACATGTCAGTGTTCCCCATTTTAATAAATACTACATTATTGAATACAAAATCCTCTCCTCAATATGTTGACATGTTTTCAGTTGTAATCTGGGGGGAATATAAACTTGTTCATCAGGGTATTCATTTATTTTAGAATAGACAATAGAATGGCAATGTCATAACATTATTTCTATTCCTAGACCGAGAGATCCATTCCAGCTTTGGAGACATTTGGTATTCTATAGTTTTTAAAGACATTCAGGGGAAATTCAAACCCACAACCTAGAATTCCGTAACTCTCTCTCCATCGGTGCAAATGGTTTGTAGGGCATTGCCCTGGCTTATTGAAGCTTTTTCCAATAGGTTCAGGCCTCGGGGGCAGAAAGAATGAAGCAACCATGCAGGTGCTTACCGGAGACGTAGATGTCAACAAAGTTAAAATAATAAAAGATGCTCTTGGATTAGATAAAAAAGTGGGAGATCCAGACTTATTGTTTATTCAAGATCTCCTCTACAGTTTTCTCCCGTGCGTCGGCACCGCCACAAGGACTTTGGTGTGCGTAGAGCCTCTTTGTACACAGATCCAGATTTCTTACCATGTATAATTCCAGTCTAAGCCCAGTATTAGTAGTAGTGTTATCTATAAAGCGTATATAGGCTGATTTTACCGTGTTAATCGGTGGAAGGGATTAAACAGAGTCTTCACACCGAGCAGGGAGGCCCAGAGGACAGGGCAGGAAGGGGAGGGTCATATATAGTGTGAAGGGAGGGGCACTCTTATCATCACACGTCACACATCATTTCATTCCGGCCAGCCGCCAATAACAATTTGCATCCTCACCTTCGTCTTCAATGTTTGTGTTCACACAATGTTTGTGTTTTCACAAACACTCAAAGCTGGCCATTCATCGTCAATGGCATTCAAAGTTTGTGTTAAGACAATGTTTGTGTTTACACAAACTGTCCAAGCTTGACCTTGAAAAGGTCAAATTGTCCCAAATTTGAGTTTTGGCATTTGGCATTTGCAAACGCTCTTAATCCAGAGCGATTTACTGTACAGTATATAACAAAACATGGTAATACATCAAATACATAAAAATAGTCATCAAGAATCATACGCAAGCTAAGAACTTTGTGGAATATCTAATGAAACTATGCATATACACTATAGAGTGCTATGTCTACAAAAATCCTATATCTAAATGACATAAGTTGAGCCTTTGCATACACCTGTAAGGTCATCGAGGCTAGGGCAAGTGCTATGGCAACTCAACAAGTGATATACTTTACATACACCCTAACCATACACCCTAACCCTAACCTATACACCCTAACCCTAACCCTACACCCTAACCCTAACCCTGCACCCTGCACCCTAACCCTAACCTATACACCCTAACCCTACACCCTAACCCTACACCCTAACCCTATACCCTAACCCTACACCCTAACCCTAACCCTATACCACAATGGACAGACAGACCGACCCAAAAGGAGCAAAGGGATGCTGAGGACTGGACCCTATAGGGGAGATGTGTCCTCTGCCTCTGACCCATGCAGACTATTGGGAGCAGTGGGCAGCCACCTAGCGGCGCCCAGGGAGCAGTTAGGGGTTCAGTGTCTCACATAAGGACACTTCGACACAAAGCAGGGAGGAGGTGGGGATCGAACCAAGGACCTTCCTGGTCCTAGGCAGCCACTCTACCTATAACGATCCCTCTCCTCTCTATCTCCTCTCTCCTCATTTCCATTACTTTCCTCACTGCCCTCTGCACCTCCCCGCCATAGAGTTCAGATTCTTGGAAGGTGTTGGGTGTCTACGGTGTCACAACTAAACAAAACCATTTGAAAACAAAGTGGGCCGGTGAATGTGCGGGCGCAATCCGAGCTCTCTTCCATTGTGGCTGCAGAGAAAAACGGCCTCTCGGAATCACGGGCTGGGGGGGCGGCAGAGGGGGGACCCACCGCTTCAATCCACAGGTTACCACCGCCACCACCCCCCGCCCCCCCCCACAACCGCCCCCACCATCCACCCACTCCCTTCTTTACCGCCCCCGCTCCACCCCGCCCTACACACACCCACACTTTTAAGTGCACCCTTCAAAGGTGAACATGCTATCTGAAACAGAGCTGTCTGTGTTACAGTACCCCCATGAATGATTCTCTCCCTCTCTCTCTCTCTCTCTCTCTCTCTCTCTCTCTCTCTCTCTTACAAACACATACACACTCAATTATATTCATCAGTAATAACTTTATATATAGGCTTAATCAAATATACAGCATTTTATATTAGTGTCTATTGCGATCCCATATTCCTGTTGCAAGTATAGCCTATATAATAGAACTAAAGATAAAGGTTTATACAATAGCTATGAGTAAGTGAGTGCATGTGACTCTTGCATAATAGGAGTGACACAGTTGTGAGTCATGGTGGCATATTCCACGTCAAACTAAAGGGCAAAAGTATGTCGTTTCTCAGCAATACGAGCATGATTTACTGTACTTGAAGTTTTGAACCAAAAACATCATCATAGCATCGGCTTAATTTATAGAAACAGTATGGTTACAGTCACTATGGTAGAATTTGAACTCCTGGAAGAACTATGGAATTATGTAGGGTTGTTTTCTTATGAAAGACATGGTGAATAATCTCCATTGGTGCAGAAAACATGGCTCTTCTGTATTGTTTAAGCTGCTGACGGTGAGAATCCTGTAACCTTTCTCTCTGTGTGTGTGTGTGTGTGTGTGTGTGTGTGTGTGTGTGTGTGTGTGTGTGTGTGTACATGAGTTCACATTTGTGTCAGTGTGATGAACTGTCTGTCAATCAAAGTGAGAGTTAATTACTTCGTCATCCCGCTGGGTGTGAGAGCGTGTCAGGAACTCTGACCCATGTGGACCCGGGGGTGGGGGGGTCACACACACACACACACACACACACACACACACACACACACACACACACACACACACATTCCTCTCCCAGGGGGTTAGAAGGGTCCACTGACATCCAGCCAGCGATGTTCCATCCACCACCTGACTGTCCACTTTGCTGACCAGGATGGACGTGTGTGTGTGCGTGTGTGTGTGTGTGTGTGTGTGTGTGTGTGTGTGTGTGTGTGTGCGCGCGCGATCGTGCAGTCCGCACACACGTGTGTGTGTGTGAGAATGTGTAATTTGAGCATAAAGGAGTTAAAAGTCAAATATTTCGCTGCATTAATATTTTGCACTGTTTACTGTTTCTTTGTTTGCGTATAGTGTAGCGTCAGCTTGCATTGTTACCCCTGATGACTCATGTGCTCTCACAGACAATAGGGGACTGCTGTTTAAGTGAAATAAAGTTAGCAACGTCATACGTTATCTGGTCACTAATGGTAAGAGTGCATGCAGCTTTGAACAGAATTACGTGTGTGTGTGTGTGTGTGTGTGTGTGTGTGTGTGTGTGTGTGTGTGTGCGCGTGCGCCACCGTCTTTAGGGACAGTGTGACGGGTGGAGACAGAGAGGGGCAGGCCTCCTGGGGGTTCAACCAATCCAGTGGGCAGCACAATGGACACCCGTGGCTGGGGTCCTTTCTCTTGGTCTGGCAGAGCCAGGGGGCGGAAAATGACACAGAAAAACACTGTTTCCGTGGGTAATTATGGCCGTCTCTCTGTTTGTCCGTCTGTATGTCTCTATATTGATTGTATATGTCTCTCTGTGTGTCCGTCTGTCTGTCTCTATGTTGATTGTATATGTCTCTCTTTCTATCCACCCACTAGTCTGCAGGCTTCTCTGTCTGTTTCTCTGTCCATTTCTATAGAAGTAAGTAACAGAACTGCAAAGATTGGTGGCTGGGAGATATGAGACTATTGGAAAAGGAGGATGAATGTTTTAGAGATGCTCCCCACTCCCCACAGAAAACAATTAATTCATTATGGAAATTGCAGTAATGCTTATTAACATTTCAATCAGCTCCTGCAGCAGCGGCTGTTCCAATCTAATAGACATATTCATCATATATCATCACATTCATTAATTAATCAAAGTTGATATTTTAAATGAAGGTTAAGTGTCGGGGCAGCTGAACAAAACAAACAAAGCAGATTGTTATTTTTATTTATTTTTCTGTCAAAATTACTTTAGACATTTCTGCCTTCATCATAGTAGCATGTTTCAGTAGATTGATGATTTCTCTCTCCTTTTGTTGCAGGTTATTCTCAGTGTCATTGTCATTGCACTGCTGAAATCACCCCGTGTTCAACGGAGTGATATTGCTGTCTTCTGAGAGTACAGGTGAGGTGACTGCACACTGACACCAACAAAATGACACTGACCACAGTGCGATCAATGATTATAGCAAGCATATCTCCACCACGGGCCATTCGTGAACAAATCCCACAAATTTGATCCAATAGACAATGTGTGTGAATGAGCAATATGAAACAGTACAGAAAGCTCCTGTTTAAATCCAATCTAAACCAAAGAAACCTCTTCATTCTTACCCATGGGAAAGTAATAAAGGCTTGTACAATAACCAACTCCTACATGTGTCTCACTCCATAAAAACCACAACAGGCACTGGGCTAAATCGATTGAGAGTAACCCGAGAATGAAAATTAAAACAACGTCACCTTGTTTTCCAACATGAGAGATGGGGAGTAAAGGAACGGTGTGCGGAGATCTATTGCATTAACAGCCAGGACAATCACATCTGTGCAGATTTGCCTCTGTGCTGTAAATGCGATTGTAGGCAATAACGTGTCGATTAAGGGGCCAGGGCCAGGAAGGTTGCTAGGTTGGAGTAGTATTGGGGGCCTTGTGTGAGGCTGTGGAGGAGGTGAGATTGGATTAGAGAGGGCCAGAGTGGGAGGCCTTTAGGAGAGGGTGTGAATACTGATGAGTTACAGAAGCAGAAGCAGCCACCGTCTTCCCCTCTGCACTATGCAGCACTCAGCTACTGCTACTGGGACATTCTCAGAGACACAAAAGAATAATGTGGCATCAGTTGATACAAATACTAATGTGCAGTGTATTTTACAGTTTTGGAGAAAGATGGTTCACTGTCAATTTTCATTAGATGCAATACTAAGCCTTACTGTAGGCCTATATATCATGGGTGGGTGCTGTGTCACTCACTGAAAAGTCTACCAAATCATGAATAAAATACGCAAAATAGAAAATACATACTTAGGGAATGTTACCTATTTGGGTGGAATCTGCCGATTACGTTCAAGTTTCATTTGACCGCAGTCACTCACCGCACCCACATGCCAGGGCCGGATCTACTGTATGGGCACTTTGAGTGCCCATGGGGGCCCTTGGGCAGCAGGGCCGGATCTACTGTATGGGCACTTTGAGTGCCCATGGGGGCCCTTGGGCAGCAGGGCCGGATCTACTGTATGGGCACTTTGAGTGCCCATGGGGGCCCTTGGGCAGCAGGGCCGGATCTACTGTATGGGCACTTTGAGTGCCCATGGGGGCCCTTGGGCAGCAGGGCCGGATCTACTGTATGGGGGCCCTTGGGCAGCAGGGCCGGATCTACTGTATGGGCACTTTGAGTGCCCATGGGGGCCCTTGGGCAGCAGGGCCGGATCTACTGTATGGGCACTTTGAGTGCCCATGGGGGCCCTTGGGCAGCAGGGCCGGATCTACTGTATGGGCACTTTGAGTGCCCATGTGGGGGCTCCACAGAAATTGTCCCCACTAATCAGAATGAAATAAATGGTGTATAAAAATAATTGTGTTGCTTCAGTGCCCAGGGGCCCTCAGAGGTGTTAATCGGCCCTGACTAATGCATGTGTCTTCTAATTGTCTCCACCAGGCCGAAGGCATGGGGAGAGAGTATGTTTTGCACTCCGGCCGTGCGTATGTCCGTCCGTCCGTCCGTCTGTTACCAACTAATCTCCGGCACTGTTAACCCGATCGATGCCAAATTGCACACACGCTCCCTGGATGCCAACGATGAATCTCTGCCCCAACTTTTCCAGAACGGCCTGTTATAGCGCCACCAGGAGGCCTCCAGATTCTGTCCAAAAAGACAGAGATATAGTCACGTGTGACGGATCTGTCCAATATTTCATATTCCATCCTAATTGGCTGACATTGGCTTTCAAAGTTTGCAGGATTGGCCCGTTTTGAACAAAAAGCCTCAAATCATGAACGCAGTGTGCAATTTACGTGAAATTCCTACTAGGCTGAGGAATATATCCCACCCTTTTCATATTCGTTATAGTGCCACCAACAGGTGGATTTTTTCAAAACACATCTTTGGAACAAAATGCCTCAGATCATCCAATTTCCATCCAAGGCGTAAGAAGAAATGTCACCCTTTTCACATTGGCCTATTATAGCGCCACCAGGAGGCCACAACCTGACCTGCCCTGGTGGAGACCTGTGTTCCGAGGGGCACTTTTTCTAGTTTTCTAATTTTATAAGTTTCACATTGCAAAATGGCAGAGGTTAGATTTTCAAATCCCATACACTTAGAAGAATGCTGGTGTTCAGCATGGCACGATGGCAGAATATGTTGAGGTTGTCTGTTCAAGCTCTGTTACTCTCTGTCAGAGAATAACTAGAGACATGGACTCATCTCAACATGGTAAAAAGTGGTACTTTATACATATATATATATATATAAAATAATTTTTGCAATAGTTTTACAAAAACAAAAAAACATGCATTTATTGGTGCAATTTAAAGTGCAATTCAGCATGAATCTTATTTGTCCTTATTTTTGCTGAATCCTAGAATAGTTTAAGCTGCTGTTATATTGGTCTTTCACAGTGCAGTGAAGCATATGGGGACATTCAAATAATGCAGACTAATAATTTAGAAATGTTTTTAATTGATTTATTCTTTACAAACCATTAAAAACAGGTTAATCTTCTTTAAAAACAAAACAAGAAAACACTGACCAATTATGACACAGATCTGTTCAAGATGCTCTCCATCTCTTTCTCGCAACAAGCCAGCATTTACATATCTCCCCTGTGACTAAAAGCATTTATATTTCCCTCAGCTTCTGTGCCAGTTATATCTCCTCATGTTACCTCTCTCCACCTCCTCCCCACACAGACATTTCTATCTCCTTCTTCCTTCTATCTTTTCCAGCCGAGGGGGAAAGGCCTCTCTGATTTCCACCTGACAAATTGTCTTATCAGTCTGTGGGCCGATTGGGGCGAATGAAAACATGACCTTTTCAGATGGGGGTCCCTCGCATAGAACTCCAGGTACACTGATCAGAGCTGATAAAGACTGAGTGGGAGTATATCTGGACAGACATATACACACAGCACACGTACGTAACGCACGCACGCACGCTCGCACGCACACACACACACACACACACACACACACACACACACACACACACACACACACACACACACACACACACACACACACAGGGAGCCTTATCTTCAGGTACACTGATCAGCAGAGATAGGGTCATAGGAGGATCAGGGAGGGCAGTGAAGTGGCTAACAAGCACCATTAGGATATTCTATTCATACTGAGAGAGAGAGGGGGAGGGAGGGAGGGAGAGAGAGCGGGGGGGGAAGAGAGAGAGAGAGAGAGAGATAGAGAGAGAGAGGGCAAAGTGGCTAACAAGAACCATTATGACTGTTCATGCTGATACCTAGCAGACTAACTGACTGAGTGACTGGCTGATTGACAGGGGAATGGTTGGGGGCTGGATGGGTGGAGATAGATTGACAAGAGTGAGGGAAAGTAAGGCGTAGGCGGGGGGGGGGGGGGGGGGGGTTATAGAGAGATCCTGTTCATGACAGGCGGTCTTTGCATTTACCATATGAACCCCATCCCGTCCCGTATCGTCCCTATGTCTATAAACTCACAATGCATTGCAACATGTTGTGATCTTGTAGAGATCAACTATTTTCAGCAAAGGTGCAGAGGGAAAAAAGGTGGTGGCCAAGTACGGATGCCTGGGGACCCCGATCGACAAAGTATATGGTTTAAGTGCAAGCTCTTGGCGTGGGTAATTATACAGGTGGGTTTTGGTGTATCTTTACAGGACATCCTTTATTTATTTTTTCAGTATGAGCAGTATGTGAATTTATAATGCAATTGTGATCTTTTGAAAAGGATGTCGGAGATGGTGGGAGAGTTGGGACAGAGGTGGAGATGGAAGAAGGAGGCAAGCAAATAGGGGAGGAGCGGTGCAGAGAGGAGAGTGTGTCGGGATACAGTGCACAGCGCTGGCTAACCTTTCAGATCAGACCCATTGTCCTGGATTAAAAGCACTGGCGTCCATTGTGTGAGCAGGGGCCAAGGTTTCCCTCTGAGTGGAGGGGAGGTATGTGGAACAGCAAGAGAGAGAGAGAGGTGGGGGGGGGGGGGGGGTGAGTATAAAGGAGAAAGAGTGACAATGAAAAAGTAATGTCAAATAAGAAATTGAGTGTAAAGGAAGTAAAACAGAAAGGGCAGAAGGAGGTGGGACAATGTAAGACGAGGGAGGGAAGGTGTCCTCCTCTCTACCTCACGCTCGGCTGCTCCAAAGGGGACGAGGAGGGGGAGGAGGAGGAGGTTGACAGGCTAGACAGACTGCAGCCTCACAGTGGGGGCTTTGTGGTCACTTATCAGGGACTGATGGCAAACACTGGACCAGAGAGGAGAGACACAGTGAATAGGAAGAGATGGGGGGAGGGAGATGGGGAGGAAGCTTAGATATGAAGAGTGGAGGGAGGGAGGGTGAGAATAAGGAAACAGGTATAGCGGGGTGGAGAGAGACGGATGCAAGACGAAGTGGAGAGAAGAAGGGTAAACGCAAGGGGAACTGAAGTGGATTTGGAGACCAGAGTAGGAGACAGGAGGAGGGAGAGCAGCAGGTGTTTCGCAAAGTCGAGCAGAAACAGCACACGTGCAAGATCACTTTACCAAGTCAAGTGTACCTTCAGGAGTCCAAGGAGGAGAGAAGAAGCGAGGGAGGGAGCGAGCGAGTGATAGGAGGAGGGGAGTGATATGGACACAGAGAAAGAGAAAGGGAGAAGGTCATGGAGAGGTATCTGATATGGAGGGAGGCTGGAGGAGGGAAACGGCTTGAGAAGATTGGGTTACAGGAGAAGTCCAGTGTCGGGTCCATCAGGGCTGCATTATAGTTTGTCGAGACAGAAGGCTATCTGTCTTAACATTAAAGAGATGTATGGATCTCGGAAACGAGACAAAATAAATAATTTGGAACGTGGAACTTTGGTGTATGTGTGCGTGCGTGCATGGATGGGAGGGAGGGAGGGTATAGATTTATAGAGATACAGTATGTAGATTAGATTCTCAGAGTTTCACAGACTTACCTATAGCAGATGCAATAGCTGGTACTGCACTCTGAAGCAACTAGGTATGTGGGAAATTAGTTACTTGCCAGCCTTAATAAGTCAATTAGCTCCATTGTTAACTTCAAGTCCTCCATTAACAGCATGGCTGAATTGGATTATATCTGTAAAAGTTACTACTCTGTATGTGAGCATGTTTCTTGTGGATCTACCATGTGGATTGTATCTGTGAAAGTTTCCACACCTGACAATTTGTGCACCATAATCTCGTGTACAATGTGCTTATACTCTTTAACACTGTAACGTCTAATATTATCATGTAAAAGAGAAAAGAACCCGCACACTCATCTGCTCCAAAAGTTTTACTTTATTGATGACGTTTCGAGCCAAGGCTCTTCATCTGGTCAAACTCTGGGTTTGACAAGATGTCACTTTGGAAACCAGCACCTCTACTAAGTGATGTGCGCATTCTATTCGTTTTGGTATAATATTATCATGTACCTGCAGCAGCTTATGTTTGTATCAGCTGAATCTCATCAAATTATTCCTTCCATTGTTGCAGCATCCATCCCCTCCGTCCCTCCATCTAGAGATACAGTATGTGCCTCTATCTATTTGCCTGCCTGCCTGCCTGCCTGCCTGCCTGCCTGCCTGCCTGCCTGCCTGCCTGCCTGCCTGCCTGCCTGCCTGCCTGCCTGCCGGCCTGCCTGCTTGCTTGCACAGTATACACTGGTATTAGGTATGTAACCTATAAGCCTCTCTCCTCTTCTAGCCAACAGGCTAGAAGAACACACTCAGCAGTACTTCTCACATCCCTGCTGTGCACCTGCTGAGAAGGGTCATGTCAGACATCAACTCACGTCGCGTCAGTCCCTTTTCTCCCACAATTCAACACTACACACTCCTGCTGTCACCATCCTGCATCACAGGGGGCTCACTAGGAAAGGAAGACCGTAACACACACACACACACACACACACACACACACACACACACACACACACACACACACACACACACACACACACTCGCTCTCTCTCTCTCTCTCTGACTTCCTGTGGTGTTCCAACAGAGAAGCGCCCTCCTATACCAGTCTCCACATTCCCATCTCAGACATCTCAACCTCCCTGTGAGCCCACAGATTAGATAGACCATGGGGCCACACATACTCCCACAGATACACACAGCCTCCCTGCCAGTCTAATGAATAGGGTGACATTGCTTAATGAGGTTTTCATTTTCTTCCTGTTTGTGTAGGCACTATCCCATCCTCTTCTCTTCTCTGCTCTGCATTTCTCTTCTCCTGTTCTCTTCTCCTGTCCTGAATACCCACTTAATTTCAGACGTGGATACATTTTAAGTGAGCTTTATTAAGGTTTAGCCTATACCGTAATTGAAAGTGGTTTCTCTCAGCTGAGTTTATTCATTCACAGTTGAGTAAAACAAAATACTTTCCATATATATTTCCCATAATGTTTTCAAACATTTTCATTGTCTAACTCAAAATGTATCAAGTCGATTACAATGCCATATGAATGACACAAATATAATCAACCACAATCATTGGATTCACATCATTGTAGACACAGAGTCAATGTGGAGGAATGCAGTGCTATAACAAAGGTCTGTATGACTGATGTTCTGTAAGGCTGCCTGGGGATCAGTCTCTCCGTCTCCCTCCGTCTATGTCTCCTTTGGTTTTATTAGCCACACGAACGATAGCATAGCAAACGTTCGGCAAAAATAGCAGATCTGCAACTTCACCACATATGCATTGTGTTGTGAGCTTGCAGATCGTCTGTTTTTGGCAAATATTTGGTAGAGGGAAAAACACACTTGTGTGAAGCGAGCAGTGCCTTTTATCAAGATGACGACATTATATATATATATTTATATATATATATATATATATATATAATTATATTATAATTATAATTATATATATATATATATATATATATATATAATATATGGTCAAGCTTGTACAACTGCTGTTTTTTTATTCTTTTAGAAAAATCTTGTGAGAAATTGTGAGAGTTTTAGAAGGCATTTGTAGAATCGGCCTCAGGTCTTAATGGGTTAAGTGGTTATTACAAGGCTTTCATCGTCGAGTAACCTCCACATTTTCTAAACCAGGTTTTCTGTAACCTTGTTGTCTGTTAATATAGATTTGTATTTGATGTTGGGCTATTGAGGGTTTGGAATGTCCATTATATTTGTATCATTTATACCAACTCACTCACCTGTCGAGCCAAGCAAAGCCAAGCTGAGCCCTATATCCTTATAGCATACGTCAAATGATGTTCAATTTCCTTCTTCTGATTATGATTAATCTGGCCTATATTCTATAGCCGATAGATTATTATCAAAGGAAAGCACGGATCGAGGAATTAAGGCACATTCAATTAAAGACGGCACAAACGAGCACTTGACAGTGTCAAATGTCCATATGGAAATGTAAACAATTAACAATGTCAAATTCACGACAGAGACATAATTAACATCATTTGACTGGGGACAGCAGACGAGGGGACAGGGGACAAGGGGACAGCAGACGAGGGGACAGGGGACGAGGGGACAGCAGACGAGGGGACAGGGGACGAGGGGACAGCAGACGAGGGGACAGGGGACGAGGGGACAGGGGACGAGGGGACAGCAGACGAGGGGACAGGGGACGAGGGGACAGCAGACGAGGGGACAATGCAGAGGAATGCGGCGGCAACAAAGCTGCGTTTGACTGATGTTCTGTAAAGTCAGTCAGGAGGATCAGCCATTGTCCCTCTGTGATTGGTGGATTGTCTCTGCTGCTCAGCAGCATTACCTCCAGCATCTTGGGAATTCTCCCCTGCTGTTTCTCTTCTCCTACAGAGAGAGAGAGAGAGAGAGAGAGACATCAGACGCACGCACGGACGGACGGACGCACGCGCACACACACACACACACACACACACACACACACACACACACACACACACACACACACACACGGGAAGACGGATCTAGAGAGCATCGGACAGAGTTAACCACTTAACTTAGACTTACCGGGGTCTCCCAGGGCTCTATACTAGGTCCACTGTGTTTCCCTATACACCAAACCTCTTAGCCCGAAAATAGCAGATATACAAGCTCACCTATTTTTGCTGAATGTTTTCCCCCAGAATAGGGATGTTATAGGTTCAAGTGGTTATAAATAAAGGTCCTCTCTTGATTTGAAATGACTTTCACTCCACAACATTTCAAAGAATATATTGTAATAGGGACAACACATCACGATGCGTTTTGTTTTATGCCTACACTACATTTCAATTCAGCAATGCATTGAAAAAAGAATAAATACTTTGTAATTATTAATAATTATTAATTACTGCAGTACTTTTCAAGTACAATTTTGACAGGGCAACATTCACATAGTTGAGTAATATTTGGCCCAGGAGTATCTATACTTTGAGTCTTTGACTCAAGTAATAGTGAGTACTTTGGATTGTAAATGCATTAATATGTCCATCACTTTAATGTTGCAGCTGCTAAATTGTGGGACTGATTTTAATTGTTATCTATAATTTAATATTACTTAAACATTTATCAGTTTATACGTTTTGTAATAGCCCTGATAAACATATTAAATAATAGATAATGTAATAATAATCTACAAAGTGAATAACTAAAGTTGCCGTAGAGTACTGCCTCTGAATTGTAAAGCACACAAAGTATGGAAAGATAACAGTACTCGAGTAAACATACTTACTTATGTAGTTAGTTAGTTTAGTGTACTTACTTAGTTACTTTTCCACCACTGCATAAATAACCCTTTTGCAGCTTGTGTATGCAAATCCATTCCATATGGGGCGGCGGTGGCTCAGGGGTAGAGTGGCTGGATGGTAACCACCATAAGGTTGCCAGTTCGAACCCGGCTCCCCCAGAGTTACTGTCGAAGTGTCCTTGAGGAAGACACTGCAACCCCAATTGCTCCCGATGTGCTGGTTGGTGCCTTGCATGGTTTCCACTGCCATCGTTATGTATGTGTGTGTGTGTGTGTGTGTGTGTGTGTGTGTGTGTGTGTGTGTGTGTGTGTGTGTGTGTGTGTGTGTGTGTGTGTGTGTGTGTGTGAATGGGTGAATGTAATGCACAATCTCTGTAAAGCGCCTTGGATCTAGGTGCTATATAAATGCACCATATAATCATTTGACAATAAACCAATCAGTCCGTCTCCACCAATAACAATCTTTTAGTCTAAACTTCTGTTTTTCATTTCAACTCAATTACAACTTTCAAGCTTTCTAAATCTGCCCACCCCAGGTCTGTAGCAGTACCGATTTATTTTAATGTAGACTTAGCAGATGTTTTCAAACTCACTACAAGCCTTCAATTCAAAGGTATTATAAACTATCCACAAAACCCAGGACTGCTGTTGGCACTTTCAGTAAATCCTACTTTCTTTCATCTTTCCATAACAATTACAAACCCTGAAATGTTGTGTAAGAAAAACAACAACATAGCCTATTTGTATTTACCTTTTTCCTCTGTCCATCTATTGAACCTGACATTTCTCTATTGAACATTATTCTTTATGGGTTAGGTAATATGGTATACCTTCTTTGCTCTTCATTTCAGATAAGCAATGTTCCACGTTAACAGTCAGCAACACTGAAACATGGTTTTTTAGGTGTTCTTTTATATGTAGGTCGTTTAAAAAAGTAGACCATCATACAAGCAATGATACCTTTTCAAGATGGAAAATTAAATGTCATTTGATGTTTCCTTCAGTGCAACAATCCTGTACGAGTGTACGTAATCAGTTGTGCAGCTGGTGATAGTCCCTTTACCCACTCCCCTCACCCACTGCTGCTCTCCCATCTCTCATCTAGGAAATTAAACCCTTTAATTGGTTTAACCCAGGCAGATTCTACAAATGCCTTCTAAATCAGTGGTTCTCAAACTTCTTTGTGCCGCGGACCCCCAAAATGATATTTATTTTGCTGCGGACGCCCATCTGAAAATGTTTTGTGCCAGGGACCCCAGAAGAGATCTTTAAAAACTGTTCAAAAATATAGCAGATGCACAAGCTTGTACAGTATAGCTGGAATTTCTGAGAACCACTGTTCTAAACCAATGTTCTATTAAAATCCTAAGAGTTTTCTGACAAACTTATGTTCCTACACAACCTCTAAGATTACACAGACGCTTTCTCGATTTTAATGGGTTAATTGGTTCAATATAGGCCTACTAATTATACGTTAGACCCGGCCTAAAGTGATATATTAATACTCTTTCTCCTTTCAGAGGGAATAAAATTGTGTACTTTTAATTGTTTAATTGTTAAAATGCATACTGTTAACACTTTGGTCTGTTGTTGATTTATTTATTGAGACTTCAATGCACAGGCTAAACTGTGAAACATTTTCAATTTTAACTGATTGAATTCCCCACAAATAATTGATCAAATTACCTGACTCTCCAATCAAGAGCATAATATTTGTTCTCACTCTCACTCTATAAGACATATCAATCAGAGTCAACAGTGACAATTAATGTTTTTCACATGATATTTATTCTGCCCTCCCTGAGGGCCATCAGAGGGTGCGTGCACGCTCGCGTGTGTGTGTGTATGTGTGTCAGGCGGGGTGGGTCACATCCCAGACGTGTTACCACGGTGACAAGGTGCTCCCTGCCGCCGTCGGGTCTCGGCCAAGTTGGGCGCCATGGTGACTGGGTGGTGACAGACTCCATGACGAGTGCACTGGGACACCATGGTTGGGTCAACCTTGGAAGCACAAGCACACACACACATGCATGCACACGCACATGCACATGCACACCCACAGTCACAACATACACTATTGCAATGCAAGCACATGTGTACACGATCGTTACATGCGTGCACGCACGCACGCACATGTATACAAAGCAGCGTACACATAAGGCATGCAAATTAGACATGCATGTATTTATGTATGTATGTATTTACACCAAGCACTATGATGATAACTATAATAACTACATCGTTCAGCAGTCTTCGTTATAGATGTAGTGTGGACTCTGCTATCCACTTGAGATTCGATTTTATTACAATTTAAATACAATTATTTGTATTGTATTTTACTGTGTGCTTTGCACAGATTGCAGTCAATGATTTGACACCAAATCTGCATTAGAGTATCCATTGGGTCCCCATTGGATTCATTTGTCCATGTGTAACCGTTAAAGTCTACCATACCAGTGTTTGACTTGTTTCCAGCCCAAACATGGGCATTCATTGTTGTTATACTGTAGGCCTGCTGGGTGGATACAGTATTTTGCAGTGTATGCATTTGGTTTACAGATTCACTGGAACAGTGGAACCTTGAAAAAGCCCACGCATGCGCGCGCGCGCCCACACACACACACACACACACTGACACACACACACACACACACACACACACACACACACACACACACACACACACACACACACACACACACACAGCATGCACAATGACCTACAAACACAAAGTACCAGGTAATGCCAATGCAGTCTCAAGTCTGCATTGTGCACACATCTATAAACTACACACCACACATAAACATGCATGCGCATATACACACATGCAAACCAGGAAGACAAGTGGTTCAGACCGCTGGCTGTGAGAGGTCATGACCCCTATCAGACTCTGTGTCAGCTTCTCTATTGTCTCCCTGGTAGCATGCACAGCACACACATGAACAGAATCAGCACAGACCTCAAACCCCACCAGGCATACACATACGCACGCACGCATGCACACACGCGCACACACGCGCACACACGTGCGCACATTTGTATTACTATTTTTGTGAGGACAACAACATTTTAGGTTGATTTTATGAATTCCATTTTGATATATTTTTGGGACATTTTTAACTCAAATTCTGAATCTGCATTGCGCTGTAACGAGTTGCGGTTATTTTTGGTGTGCGATACTGGCACATAACTATGCAAATATAAACCTAAACAATCATCTAAACCCTAACTTCAAGCTGAATATTTTTTTAATTGTAACCCTACTCCGAACCATTTCTCTTGTGAGGACCAAGAACATAGTCCAATGTCTGTTTCTCAAATTCTACTATACTCATTCGGCCCTCACAAGCATAGTAATACAATTAAACACGCACGCACGCACGCACACGCGCGCACACACACACACACACACACACACAGACACAGACACAGACACAGACACAGACACAGACACACACACACACACACACACACACAAAGATACAGGCAGTGCTGTAACTTATATGGTCTCCATGACGATGGGGAGAGGAGACAGGGAGGCGGCAGGATGGCGCTGTATTGGCTGCTGTAGTGTTGGGGTGAGAAGGCAACAACCATAATCATCATATTGTATAACGTAGCTGTCGGGCAGAAACCTCCTATCTCCATATTGAACCTGTTTGTGTCCTAAATGAATAGCCTATACTTGATCATACTACACTGCAGCGTCAGACAAAAGCATCAAAGGTAGCAGATCCACAAGCTCAACGTTTTGAGCTTGTAGATCTGCTACTTTTGCTGTTTTTGAATTTGAATCCATTTGAAGTTTCTTCAAGGCATGGCAGCTGGGTAGCTGTTTAATGACTTATAATATGCATGGTCCATTTTGATCAAATATAATCAAAATAATAATGATAAAATATACATGGAAATGTTTTCTTCTTTTTTGTGTTTTTCCCGTTTTCTCGAAAGATGTGTGGTCAGTGCATGGTGGCACTGAATGATGCTTATGCTTATTTTACACAGCAGTGCTGCGCAACCGATCTACAAGCTCACAAGTAGTGAGCGTGTAGATTGGCTATTTTTGCTGCACAGCAACGTTGTACGATGAAGTATAAATCAGGCTTGAAGAGACTATCATGCTGTGCATGTCATGTGCACAAATGTGTGTTTGTGTGTGGGTCAGTAGGTTGGACAGCTCGGGCTTCTACCATTGACTTTGGCCATGAGGAAATGTGGCCATTGTTGCAGTATGACTGCACCAACATCACATTGGAGTCCTCATTTTAAAGGATTCATACAGTATGTTCATATTATGTAATTCCTAGTGTGGTCCATAGACCATATTCACATTCACAAGGCTTTTTATTTTGCTCAGGCATCATACACCACCGCTATTAGCAAGACAAGCAAGTGTGAACAATCTTTCCCAATCTGTGATATTATCAATTATCAATGATGTGAAATCCATAGATGCTCCACTTTCAGAAAACACTGTACCCTCACGGTGTATCTATGCATAAATGATTTATTTGCAGAGTCCTCAGTGTGGGGTCTCCCATCCTCAGTGAAACAGCCTTCCCCTTTTAGCTTCCTCTCTCTGTCTGCAATCATTTATAATCCCTGAGAGACTAATGAGACTATACCCTGTAGACTTATCTGTGTTAATTAACCTCTAATAGTCTACATGTATACACTATAGGGTTACAGTACAAATGCATGGATAAATTAACACAGAGGATTTCTAATTGAAAGAATATTATCGCTGTTGAGCAGATACCAGCTATCTGCATTTTTCTATATTTTGTATAAATCAGTGCTATTGAACACCCTTTACGTATAGATATTACAAATATTGAACCAATGAAAAGTATTAAAAAGCACTTCTGAATTTTGATTTAAATCCATTGGATCCTCAAAGTATATCGGTCGGTCAAACCACCTAACTCCAAGTTGTAGAGAGATAGTGGTTTTGTCCATCATTCATTCAAGATTCAAGATTCAAGATTCAAGATTCAATAATTTATTTGCCATGTCAACAAGTTGATAGGAATTTGTCTTGGTTCATACTCAACATATACAGACAACCATAGATACACAAACAAGAAGGACAGTATACAATACAAAAACAAAAACCAGCAGCATAGGAAATTACATTCAGTTTTTTTGGCTACGGAGTAAGTGCTATCCCTGAAGCGACATGTTGAGCTCTGGATACTTCTATATCTCCTGCCTGATGGGAGGAGATTGAAGAGGTGATGTGCAGGATGGGAGTTGTCTGCAATGATTTTATTTGCCTTCCTAATTATTCTGGTGGAATAGAGTGAGGAAAGTGTAGGGAGGCTGCATCCTATGTTTTTTGATGCGCGACGTACTACTCTTTCCAGCTTTGATTTGTCTTGAGAGGTTGTGTGACCAAACCATACAAGCATAGAGAAGGTGAGAACACTTTCAATAGTGGCCCTATAGAAGTGAGTCATGGCTGCTTGGCTGACTTTGAACTTCTTAAGCTGCCGCAGGAAATAGAGACGCTGGTGTGATTTGCTTATTATGAGACTGGTGTTAAGATCCCATGATAAGGACTCATGGATGGTGGTCCCTATAGGAACCGGAAGGAGGAAACTCTTTCTACCTCTTCCCCATTGATGAAGAGGGGGGGGAGGGGACACGATTTATTTTTCCTAAAATCTATGAACATCTCTTTGGTTTTAGAGATGTTTAGAATCAAGTTGCAACACCATCTCACCAGCTCCTCTACTGCTCTGCGGTAGTCGATTTCAACCTCGTTGGTAATAAGACCTACTAAAGATGTGTCATCAGCAAACTTATACATCATAACTGTACTAGTTATGATGAGTCAGACAGAACAAGTCAGACAGAACAATCTTGGTCAAAAACCTCCTAACTCAATTTGAGCTGTATTTGGACAAAGTGGTGATAATAATGACACAACCGTTAGCGCAGTCGGTAGCACTGCCGCCTCACAGCTAGAATGTTGGGGGCATGTTCTCTCCTCCGCATCATCAGCGCCCATACCATACCCTAGCCTAGGTGGGGTTGGCGAAATGGCCTGTCTGTGTGGAGTTTGCATGTAAGGGTTGGCGAAAGGGTCTTTCTGTGTGGAGTTTGCGCATGTAAGGGTTGGCGAAAGGGCCTTTCTGTGTGGAGTTTGCATGTAAGGGTTGGCGAAAGGGTCTTTCTGTGTGGAGTTTGCATGTAAGGGTTGGCGAAAGGGTCTTTCTGTGTGGAGTTTGCATGTAAGGGTTGGCGAAAGGGCCTTTCTGTGTGGAGTTTGCATGTAATCCCCGTGTCCCAGGCCTAGGGTAGGTACTAGAGATCTCCCGATACTGAATCGGTATCGGAAAAGTATTGGTATCGGCCCTTATTTGTCATATCAGTGAATATGCCAGTTTAACCACCGATCCGATACAGGGGTAAGGGGTTGACACTTGACACTATGGCAAGTAAATAAAATGTTGTGGCATGTGGAGCTTGCTTTGGAGTTGCCAAAACTGCAAGTGCACATTTGAGTGAGGAGTCTGCTATAAAATAGAATAGACACACCCTGGAGGAAACATCTTAATGTACACTCTGATGTAAAACCTGCCTGGAGCACATTATACAAACCACCATTAGCAAAAAATACGAGTGATCTGCAATGGCGTGTGTTGCACGGAATTATAGCAGTGAATGCCTTTGTGTCCGTTCTGAACCCTGAGATTCAGATAACTGTATGTTTTGCACACAAAGATAAATCATTTTTCACTGTTTTACATTATGTGCTAGATTGGAAGCCATGTTTAAGTCACTTAGTACTTTGTTGACGGACTTTGGAGAGGTTTTTACGAAACAAATGTATATTTTTGGTTATAAAGAGGAAATAAGAAAGGCAGATTACTAAATTACCTATTTGGACAGAACAGGACAGATGTGTGATTGTTTAGCAGTTTTTAAAAATGTTGTCAAAGCAAGAGTTTTGTTTGAATACAAAATGTATGAATTGGAGGTTTTGTATCAGTGTGTCGTCCACACGTCAATCAATCTTAAATTATCTAGCAGTACGTTGAAGAGCTATCGTGCTAGTCTGCAACAGACTCATCTGGTCAATGCCATGGTCTTGGCACAAGCAAAAGTATGTGGGGCAAAAAGGAAATCATTAAATAGCCTACACCACCAGAAAGAAGTAGCAGGTGCACTGTAAAGTTCATGTCCATCCATCAGTGGTGGAAAGCATAGTATAGTACATTTACTCAAGTACTGTCTGTACTTAAGTACTTGAGGTACTTTTACTGGAATATTTCCAGTTTTCTAGACTTTTACTTCTACTCCACTACATCTTAGAGACAAATATTGTACTTTTACTCCACAACAATTTTAAAACTCTCTCTCTCTCACACACACATGGCATTGCAGAGAGAGAGAGAGAGAGAGAGAGAGAGAGAGAGAGAGAGAGAGAGAGAGAGAGAGAGAGAGAGAGAGAGAGAGAGAGAGAGAGAGAGAGACAGAGAGACAGACAGACAGAGAGAGAGAGACAGAGAGAGAGAGACAGAGAGAGAGAGAGAGAGAGAGAGAGAGAGAGAGAGAGAGAGAGAGAGAGAGAGAGAGAGAGAGAGAGAGGGGGGTTTTGTTACAAAAGTGTGTCATCTAGTGGACAAAAGCCAGAGAGGATGAAATGGTATGACTATAGAGCGTCCCGCCCAGCGGCCCAGGAAAGAAATGATTCCCCGTTCATTTTCCTCATAGACATTTCAAAAAGTATTTATTTAAAGACCTTTTAAGCCTCGTACAAAGCCAACTCGAGTTGTGAGAAATCATGACAACAAACACAATATTTTGGGCCGAACAAATAATTAGAAAGAAGAAAAAACGGCAGGTTACAACACTTTTTTTGTTGTTTTTCTTCTTTGTAATTATTTATTTGGTCCAAAATATTGTGTTTGTTGTCATGATTTGTCATCACCAGCTGAGCTTACGTCAACAAGGAATCTCAGGAACGCAATGTGTTGACAGCTGGGCCTGACGTATTAGCATGCAGCGACATTGCCTTCATATGTAGTTTCAAGGCTTTTGCAATTTGCGGCCACATTAATTCAATTTTCTCCAGAAACTGGTTGTATCAAATATGAATGGACATCATTAACGACGCACAGCCACTCACTCCCCTGACAGAAAGGCAGGGTGGTCGGTTTATTTTTCAAACACAGTTCTTATATGAAACGACCTAAAATCGTTTTTCTGGTGTCCTTATACGCCCTAATACGTGAGGGGCCGTGGTTTTTCATTTACTGTTTTCATTTATTTTTAATAATTGTTTTTGATGTTTTAATTAATACAAATAAATGAAAACAGTAAATGAAAAAGCACGGCCCGGCCTCACTATCAGGTTGGATGTTTTCAACGAATCTATCATGGTTAAAAATGGATTTTGAAGTTATAATGGGTTTGCACTAAAATGAATATCAAATATCTAAATACTGAATCAAGTAACTTAAAACCGCCTGCTGCCTGACAACCAGAACCAACCAACCAACCAGTTACAATTTAAGTCACTGTCACAGGGTGACCATTCCTCCGTGGCTCCGTTCACTTCATGGGGCCAGGCCGGGGGCCAGGCTCTTCTACATAAAAGGGACAACCGGAAGTTTACGGAATGCATTGGAGTCTATATGAACCACGTGACCAGGATGTTTTCTGCCCCCTCAATGTCGTAACTCTGTCTAGCTCTATCTGTTGCCACCATGGTTCCCACACTTACCAGAGAGCCACGGACGTTTTCTCTGTCAGCCAGCTTCTTTTCCGGTTTTTTAGACAGCTGGTGGATGGAAATTAAGCTCCACCCACGCGGCTGATTGCCGCGGAGGAGAGTGTTTCCGGGAATCTGGCCGTCGCGGCACTCAGCCGTGTGGGTGGAGCTTCATTTCCATCCACCAGCTGTCTAAAAAACCGGAAAAGACGCTGGCCGACAGAGAAAACGTCCGCGGCTGTCGGCTCAGGTGTGGAAACCCTGTCTGCATTCCTCCAAGAAATCGGGTCTAAATTCTACCTTTTGATTTCAGCTAGTCGTTCTGCTATTGGTCATCCTCCAGATAGATGACATTCTTGTCCAATCAACAGTCCTGGTGTAACATTGTCCTGGACAGTGGGAGTTCGCGGGAAGGGATCTACGGTACAGTCGGCATTTGCCATTTCCTATTTTAACAACTCCGACTGGTGATCTGTGATAAAAGCATTCTGCATCAGCAGCATAATTTATGAATTCATCGGTCTTGAGTTTCACAGCTCCTTGGCGTGTGTGTATTAGTTATTAGTGTCTTGTAAGGGACTAAGGGAGGAAACGAAAGCCTCTACATTTTCTGCCTTTGCAAGTGTGCCGCCGTCAACAACCCCATGCAGCAATGCTAATGAAGCACCAAAGCTACATTGTTAGCTGCAGCACTAGCTAGATTGAAGTCAGTGAAAAATCTGAAAATACGTATGCATTTGTAACACAAAGGGCATCGGAAAGAGATAAAGAGCTGCCGCTTCTACACGTCAGCGGCAATTGGAAATGAGTCTGTTCAATTTGGACCGTTTTCGTTTCGACAAGACGACCCCAAACAAACAACAGCTAAACGGGAGCATAAGTCCAGAATCGGAGAAGGAGAATAAGCCAGGTGACGATAATGCACGGTATTCATTTTAGCTGCTGACTTGATAGTAGCTGTACCAGTCTACCAGAGCTGTCAGAGATGCTAATGCTAACAGTTACTTAGCCTGTAAACTTGTGGATTGTGACTGTGGCTGCCTGCCTGGATGGTAGGTTTATCTGGCTAAAGTAATCGCTGGTGACCATCCACTGAGAGATCTCGCTAGAACAATGATTGTAGAAGTCTTATCACTGTGGCCTGTTGACAAAAGCTGGCTTCCTGGCCTGTCTGAGAGTAACGTATGTCACTGTCACAACAGGTGCAATGCATGGTCCTATAAATTGTTAGACATTTAGATTTCTAGACAAACAATTATAGCTTCAAGCAACTTAAATGTTGAAATTAAAGGTCTAAGTTGCAGTGCCCTCCATTGACGGCACCATTCATGAAATGACAAACTGACCAATATATTGCACCTCTGCAGACAGCTTGGTTAGTCTTTTAGGCGAATAGGCTCTATCAAGGCTTTGTTTAGAAAACTAATCCAGCTATTGGCATCTTACTTACTTTACTCTGTGCAGCCATGATTCTTTCAAAGTGTTTGAGTTTTAAATCATTCAGTGTCCTGTGTCCTGCCTAGTGCATAGCCTACCGCATGATTGCACATAGGCAGAATGAGTGCTCTCTAAAACAAACACTAAAGAATCATTTGACTGCAAGTTACTTGCAGGACAACGGTGGACTTAAAAAAACCAAAAACGTATATACCGGTAGCTGCAAGCAGCGATAAGGCGGTGGGCAAGCCAAAAAGAAAACATCACACCCATGTAAAGTCAATACCAAACGACGTGAAGAGAGGGGCGCTCTTATCATACATCTCATTCCGGCCAATCACAATTTGCGTGACACTTTTTTCTTCAATGATTGTGTTTACATAATGTGTTTAGACATACACTCAAAACTGGCCATTCATTGTCAATGGCATTCAATGTTTGGACATATTTGTTGGACAATGTTTGTGTTTACACATACCCTCAAAGCTGGACATAGGAGGGGCTAGCACCCCTCAAAGAGATATACGCAATTTGCACAATGAGCTATAGAAACAATGAATGCATTAGGGATAACAAGTAATGGTATATGGAGAGGAGGAGGTTGGAGACTGGAGTTGACGTCACTTTTTTACGTCTACAAATCAACCATGCATTAGTAGGGTCCAGATTTGGACCCAATCAGGGTCCGTGTTCCGGGCCCGTGACGTTCCCTGATTTGGGACTGGTGATGTTGGGGGTCTGTCAACGCTGTACTCCCGCAACCAACCATGCATTAGCAGAGTCCAGACTCCGCACAGATGAATGCAAAGCAATTTCAACTTGGGGTGTTAACCAGGCCACAAAAATCGTTGAGGTTGCTTTTTTGACGTCAAGGGTGGATAGAGCAACATATAATTAATTCATTGGGAGATCTAAGGTCAGAGGTCCTTTGACAAATGACTTTGAACTTCAGTTCTTGACCGATTCCCAGGACCCTCTACCATATTGCCGAATTTTGTGGAAAACGACGGCACAGAACTGCCAAAACTGTGAAAAATGTCAGAATATATATTTTTGTATGAAAACAAGAAAGGATCTTCTTCCCTTCGGGCTTGGCCCTTAACAATGCCATGACAGAGACACAGTATAATCCAAGTGTGTCCTGAGAGGTGACATTTTGGTGTGTGTTGGCATTTAATTAAATCAGAGAGCACTTTTCTGTTTCATGAATGGGGCCGTCAGTGGTGGAGGATATTGCAACTTAGATAGCCTGAGCCTGGGTTCCAACACGATTGGGACCTCTGTGAGGAGTTTGCCTGTTCTTCCCATTTCCATGTGGACTGGGTTTCCTCCTACACCACTGCGGTAGCTGCTCATTGGCTGCCCACTGCTCTTAATAATTGCCTCCCAAGCAGGCAATTCCTCCTTACTGTTATATGTGCATCATCTCTATCACATTCCTAATATTGCTTTTCTCATATCATTTTACAGCTCGAATGAGATCTGACAATAGCCCTATGAAGAAGTCTGATCCTGTGGTGTTTGAGGATTCGGTCATTGTCGATAGTGACACAGATGCCACAGATGACAGTGACACATATGAGGTGCAAAGTCCTGTCCCAAAGGGTAATTACAGGGCTTCAGTTACTTCAGACTAACTTTTTCCATCACTGTACTAGAACCATCACAAAACCCAATTGTACCCCAATGGAAACATGCTGAATAAACATCTGACTTAGCAAACTTTGGAAACTGTTAAAGATAGGAGTGCCAAGATTTCTTTCCACCCTAAAACATGATCATCAGGTATTATTATAATATACTGCACACTTATTGGAAAAAGTTCTTCCTCCTTATGTGTTAAAATCATGCTTTTATGTCGACACGCCCACCAGTTCATTAAGTTTGCCTGATGGGTGGTGATCCACCTGAACTGAAGAGGCAATATGTTGCCTTTTTGCAATACTGATATTGTACATACTGTGTTCATACTTTGATAACGATACGATAACAATATTGTGCAGCCTTAATATACAGGGATTTGTAGAAAATGTAGACCTTGTTGAAAGTTTAATCATGGATGCTTTACATTTCTTTCCAAATATAGTATTTCTTGTAAATTTTGGACCACCCACTTTTCCTTAAGGTGCGTTCAGACTTGGATGGTTAGAGTGGCGCGATTACATACAAAGTCAATCCAAAGACGAGAAGTTGTGCGAACGGGCACAGCGCGATCGTGCAGCACAAACGGGACGAACCGAGGCGAATATATAAACACACGAATTTCGATTGTATATTTATTTAGCCCATCTCTGCTTCAAGATACAAATACAGCATGGGTAGGGTAAGGGTTTCACTAGTCCCTTGTGCACGCAGCAGTGATTTCACAAACAGAAGTTTTTATAGTTTTTATACATGATATAACACATGTAATGAGTGGTAGGGCTCTGCACGGAACAAAGTATCGAGGCTGCGAAGAGCTTTTCTGTCTCCTGCTTAAAAGGCGCTAGATAGATAGGAAGTGGGTGGGTGTGTGTACATTTTGTAGTTTAATGTTTGAAGACTTTGCATTTACGCCAGTATAAGAACAGTCTACGTTATGTTATAACTAAGTCTTATAACTATGTTATAACTAAGTCTAAGTTATGCCATAAATAACTCACTTGATCCAAACTAACTTAGCTACTAAGCTTCTCGTAGTGACTTTACGCCCTAATTTAGGACTGAAATTATGTTCAGGTGGAGCAACCTTACAGATGTAATGTATAAGTGCCTGCCTACACAGGTTTGAGGTGTTTGTGCTTTACTTATGCTTCACGTTTCTTTAAAGACTAGCTAAAATCGCTTTATACGACCATATGGTGATGAATGTCCTGGTGAAACGGGTTTGGGTGCTTCCTCAGCCACCCACAGCAATATCTGACGAGTCTGCCCTGTACTCTCGGGCTATGGGATTTTTACCCCTGGATGCTGTGTTCGTTGTGCGCCACGGCAGTGTTGAATCAAGTTTGTTACTCAGTGTTGCAGTAACAAACATTTCTGTTCGTAATCAAACATTTACAAATGTTTCATTGTGGCTGCCCACTCCTCCCAATTAGTGCCTCCTTATTAAGCGTGTGTATCACATTTCTCATACCGTTTTACAGCTCGAGTGACACCTGTCAAAAGCCCTAAGAAGTCGCATCACCGAGGAGTGGTTTATGAGGAGGTCATTAGTGACACAGATGAGGAGGACCGTCCTGGCCCAGCGGGTAACTACAATACACTTTATTTATGACGAGATGCACTGTACCAGCAAGTAGCAGGTTTTTGAAGTTTTTGTAAATTACTTGTTTTCAAGTATGCAAAGCAATACATCCTCAAAATCAAATCTAGTACTGGCAAACCATCTTGTCTGAAATGACACCGTGAACATTATTGCTTTATTGTCAAGGAAAAATGTCCAATCTGTGAATAAATTCCTAAGTAGTCAATGCATCATCTGTAACACATTTCTCATATTGTTTTACAGCTCGAGTGATATCTGTTAAAAACCCACATCTCCGAAGAGTGGCTCGTGAGGATGTAATTACTATTGCTAGTGACACAGATGAGGAAGAACGTCGTGATCCAAATGCCAAAATAACGCTAACCATCAGAGACGAGTAAGGGTCTGCAGAAATCCTATGGTGGAGAGACATTTTAAGTGGACTTAAGCCCAGTCCACACAAATGGGATTCAACACTTGAATCCCAAAACTGGGCCGGTCTGCAACTGTTTACAAGTTGAAACTCTTATTGGGAATCATTGTAGTCCGCTTAACATTGAGTAAATGTATGCCTGCCTACTATTGTATTGCTTAATTTCTTCAGATACGATTGAAGATGCAACCTTATTAGGTAGTTTGAATTAAATGATTTTGAAATGTCATGACTCGTTTCACCATGTCTGTATTCCACAGGGAACCTGCGAGCAACTCATCCAATTGTGATATGGAGCAGTCGATTGAGGGAAGGGTAAAGAAAATATTGGAAATCTTCCCTGACAAGAGCAAAGAGGAAGTGTTGCAGGTATTGGTATAAACTATAAAGGTTAAAGTACCATACCCCCACAGACTATGAGAGTGCTTCTCATGTTTACCCAGCATTGAAAAACAACCTTCCATTATCAAAACATAACTTGATATAGGTGTGGGTTGTGTAAGAATTCTGTGCAAAATATATTTTGTGAAAAGATTGGGAACCATGTCAGATTTAAAGCTTTTACAGCTATTCCCAAATCTACCTGAATAATTGAGTCAATGTAATCTCATTCCACCTCTTAGATTATGTTTGTACGTTGGATTACCGGTAACTATCTCAAGCATGTTTCAAATCCCATACTGAAATGAATGGAATCCAATTGCATCCATGAAAAGCAAGTCATCAAACCTTTGGTCAGGATCTAAAAGGTGTTTTTCGAATCGGACCCTGGCATAAGTGGGTTAAATTAAAAGGTTGGATAACCACTGTGTCTTAAATCACATTCTTGTTATCTTGAACCGTTGAGCTTCTTGTCTGGTCTGTTGTGCAGGTTGTTACGAGCACAGGAACCTTGGACGGAGCTATAGCTGCATGCATGATGACCCGTGAGTAATCCAAACAGTAAACACTTTATTTTTCCTCTGTGCTGTCAAATTGATTTCTATATTGATGAGAATTGACAGTTGGAAAGAAAATAATGGTTGTGGTTGCGTAAGATTGTAATAAAGCCCTCATTTCTCATGTCGGCTACAGCATCAAAGAAAAGGCATATGGAACCCAGCAGCTCCCAGGACAGTGATGTGGTACCACCTAGCAAGAAAATGAGACCATTGGTATGATTCCTACTAATATGATAATACCATGTACTACAGGTACAGCCAGTGTGAATTTGTGGCATGACATCTACTATTAACTTATTTTATAAATAAGGCTCTCTGTCTGTCCCTCACTCTACCTCTCTCCTTCCCTTAATCATCCTCTCCTGCTCCCTCCTTTGTCGCACAATGTTGTTGTCTAGCGCTGAAAATAGGCACTCTATAGCGCCATCTCAATGAATTAGAATATTTTGTAAAAGTTTTTCTTCCGTAATATAATTCAAAATGTGAAACTTTCATATATTCTCAATTCATTACACATAAAGTGAAGTATTTAAAACCGTTTGTTTTAATCTTGATGATTATGACATAAAGCTCATGAAAATTAAAAATGCAGTTAATACTTGGTCTGGGCTACTTTTGACAGAGTAGAATTTGCACTGAAACAAATTCCAATCAACATGGCATGGCAATAAAGTCTTGAATCTTGAACAAATTATTTCATCAATGGGGTGTGCCATGGAGGTGATCAGTCTGTGGCACTGTTGATATATGAACAAAATTATCAACCCCATGAATGACTGCACGCCTTCCTGTAGTTGAAGCGGGTTCTTATTGTTTGACAGATGGAGACCAGTCAGGACACTGATGAGGAAGAGGAAGATCCGGACTGGAAGAAGCATGGAGCTATGGTCGAGCGATTACAGAAAAAGTTCCCTGACCAGGAAAAAAAGGTGAAAACATGAGTGTGTATGTGCACACACATTGTGCACACACATTGGGACGCAAACCTTTGGGGACATTGCATTGACTTATTCTCGCTGTATTCTCTTATTACGTTTCTATTTCTATGCTTTATGTTTGTGTTCTTTGTGTGTAGGAGCTGAAAATCGTGCTGAAGCAGCATGACTGGATATATGAAGATGCTCTGGAGACTCTGATAATGTTCTCAGACCCAGGTCAGGACACAACACTGATGTTTATCTTGAATTAGCTTCCATTGGCCTCTAATGTCTTGTGTACGGTGAACGGTCATATTGATTCCATTTTCAGAATCACAGTTGTTTTCATTTACACTTAAAAAATGTTCTGTAAATGCACAAATTGAGTGTCCCCCGCCCCTTTATTTCAACACATTAATTTGTCTGCTGTCCCAGTCACAAAACAGTCAAAGAAGAGTTATGTCTACATAACATTGTGACCGTCTACACATGTTAAGTGCCGAACTGCCACTTTTATTCCGTAGGGCCTTTACCTGTGATGAATGCTCATTTAAATTATTTCTAAATAATGTTCTTTAATTAACTGACAAGTAAGTAATACTGATGCAATTATTTTCATAACAGACGATGCTGTCGTTAGTTCATCTGTGTCCAAGGAAGAGAAAACCAATAAATCAAAGGAGGAGCACAAGTCGAGCAGGGACAGGAGGCACCACAAAAACTCCACACATGGAAAAGAGGCATCGGCAAACAGCAGCACGTCCAGTCTGTCCAGTTGGCTCACCAAACGCTCCGACTTGTCGTCACCATCACCGGCATCCTCCTCCTTTAACTCCTCCCATTCACCAACCAAGTTCTATTCTTCCACACTAACCAAGACGCTGTCCAAATTCGCCAGTGCGACGAGTATAGCCAAGAAAGAGGCAGAGGAGAGGAAGAGGAAGGCCCACGCCTCCTATGAGCGAGCGAGCTCTGGGGAGGATGACTCTGAAAACGAACTACTGGAGCCAGTCAGCAGTGAGTTTGAGGATTCTGAAGACGACCTGGACTCTGCAGAGGAGGCCAGTGAGAAGGGGAACAGAACGTCAAGATCTCCTAGGGAAGAGATCGTCAAGTTCTTCCAGGAGGCGTCGTTGGATGAACTGTCACTCATTACGTATTGCTCTCTTAAGAAGGCCAAGAAGATTGTGGAGCTGAGGCCCTTTGATAGCTGGGAGAGCCTGGTGAGAGAACGTGTGTGTCTGTGTACTCAACTGTATGTGTACGTGCACCAAGTATACAGTAATGGTGTAAGTGTACACACATCTAACTTGATGTCTTTGTCTGTGCTCAAAGATATGTCATCATATTGGCATCCTTCTGATCATGTTCCCAGATAAAAAATATTTGCACAAGCAATCAGTAGACAAAGGTGTTTTAGTTTGAAAGCATTGCACCAACCATCTGGCAAATGGCTTTATGACCTGTTTTGCTCAGACATTTCTTGACATGTTGGGTCAGCAGAGCTCTGGCAAAGCATAACCTGACACATTTTAACCTCCCTTTGTCATCATAGAATCGGTAAATATTTGTATATCTACTATGGAAATATTGGAGTTTTGGAGGAAGTTAGGAACCGTGCTAGACCAATCATTTGTTGAATTGAATAATTACAATTTTTTTTTTTTTTTTAATAAAAAATATAAATTGGATTAGCCGAAACGGGACCGAGGCAAACTTGGCCCGGTCTGAAACGAACCGAGGATTATTCAAATGCCGTACGGTCACCGACCGTAACAATAAAACCAACCCAACCTCCATCTTGGTCTAAGTAAGTTGAAAAATCCATGACCTTCATGCTACCATGTCAGCATTGCTTTTAGCATTCTATTTCATTGGAATGTTTTATTTTTGGGCACGGCGAAACAGTCTGTTGTGCTGTCGCCTCAGCTAGAAGGCCCTGGGTTCGATTCCCGCTGGGGGTGTGTTCTCTCCTCCGCGTCATCAGTGCCCCCGAGGCGGCTTTGGTGAAAGGGCATTTCTGTGTGGAGTTTGCTCGTTCTCCCCGTGTCCCCTAGGGTAGGTACCCCCACAAAAACATGTAGTAATCCTGGCCTCTAAACTACCTCCCCCTGGCCTGCCGGGGCGCCTGATGGAGTGGAAAGAAACTGGTCGGAATAACGTGTTTCTTCCACGCGTTGCGTCCGGGTTAGGGAAACTCCCCCCTGTCAGGTGAAAAGAAGCAGCTTGGAATCCTCATACATAGAAGGAAGCATGGGTTGCAAAATCATGGGAGTGTATTATTTTGTGTTTTTATCCTACGTTTTTGTAACTTTTTTTTTTTCTCCACCCAGTGTCAATTGTAATCCTGGGCGCTACACTCTGCCAACCTGGCATAGGGAGTGAATGGTCACATGATTTACTATTGGGTTGTCATTAACAATGACATGTATCCTTTCCTTCCCCAGAAAGACACCTTTATTAGCGAGGCTGGTCTGAATGAGGAACTGCTGTTTGGCTGCAGAGTGGTCCTCAAGGAGCGCATGGTGGTCCAGGGGCTCATGTCCAAATGTGAAAACATCTCTTCTAAAATGGTCAAACATGTCACTCAGATCACGGAGAATGGCACAAGGGGGACTAAACAACCCAGCATTCTCAATAACAAGTGAGTCATACACACACACACACACACACACACACACACACACGGCCTAGAGTTGATTCTCAACCTTTTTAATTTCAAGGACCTCCAGTTTGCATTAGGCCATGGTCATGTGTATGCGAGCACCCTAAGGTCTCACCCAAAAACGTCCTGTCATTGTTGTCTGATCGTTGACTCCTGATTGTCTTGTCAGATTACAACTGAAGCCCTATCAGATGATTGGTCTGAAATGGCTGCTCTTACTGAACCAACACAAACTCAGTGGCATACTGGCTGATGAGATGGTAAGACGTGTCTCTCACTCACACACATGCATGCACGCACAAATATGTATATGTACTGTATGGACACAGCTGCTCAGGGCTTTGTACCGACACAAATGCTCACTTGCAACAGTCTCGAACAGTTTGACAACCTAAGCACTTCAATCACACCTGTGTCAAAATACAGATATGTTTATTTTATTCAAGGGGTTGGGAGATTCGGCTTGACTGTATGAATAGGTGAGACGTGTGTGTGTGTGTGTGTGTGTGTGTGGGGGGGGGGGGGGGGGGGTGTTGAATAACCACCTCACATCACAGGTGAATATACAAGCAGAGCACAGGAGAGATGGGTCAGAGATACAGTATGTCATCAAAGGCTTGGCAGAGGGGAGAGAGCAGTGTTTTGATTTGTCTACTGTGGTTAAACTATAGTGTTGTCAGATAGTCTGATCACTAAAATGTGAGATTGACGGTTTCGTTTTTCTTTCTTTTTTTTAACCATTTATACTGGAGCATGTGTACACTTGTTGTACATTGACACCTGGCCTTTCATGTATTCCTCTCCACCTCCTTTCTCTTCCACCACCTTGCTATTTCTTTCTCCTGTTTCCGTGCAATCTATTGTCAGGGTTTGGGGAAGACTATCCAGGCCATAGCGTTCCTAGCCCAGCTCTTCCAAAATGGAGTAGAAGGCCCTCACCTCATCGTCGTGCCTTCCTCTACGCTTGGTAATAAACACTTAAACGGCACAATTCACGTTTCTGTCAACACCTCATTTGAGGCTGTCTTGGTTCATGATACAGTAGGTTTATGATATTTGCCTTCATTATAATTTTGTTTCCAATGTTATAAAATGCCCATAGAGTTTAGGCAGAAAGGCCACAATTTGCCACAAAATGTCAGTATCCAACACTGAATGATCTGATGTCATATACTGTTTTTAAGCACTATATCTGTCTCCTTTACCTCCTCCTTCGATACATTTGTCAGACAAATATTTTCTACAGGCTCTAACAGTATTTCTTTTAACATTTAGGCTGAGACTTTGTATCTTTAATGCCCTATTTTATACCTTATGCCCATGTCAATTTAAGAACTAGCTAAACGGATAAATTCACATTCAAACCTATTTAGAAAATATTTGCTTATGACATGCATGCCAACTTGTAAGTGGTCAAGTCTGTCTGTGGGTTTTCTAAATATTTAACCAATGAAAAGTATTTAAGAGTTGTGACTAAATGACTACATTGGATCGATCGGAACTCAAGTTTGTTCTTTACATGTTCTGAAAAGTAATGGGTTTGGACATGGTTTCTGCCCGGCAGCAACAATTTATGCCTTACTTAATTTGAATTTCATTCCCTCTTTCTTGCAGATAACTGGGTTCGGGAGTTTAAGCTATGGTGTCCAAGCCTAGTAGTTCTGATCTATTATGGTAAAATGCTTCTTTGTATTTCTTTAGTATTTATTACTGTTAAAACAACTTCTAATTTCCTTTTTTGTCTAATGACATGCTGTTGTTCAAAGATTTAAAGTATCATTGTCCTTCAAACATGTATTAAAAGGTTTTAACCGTAACATCTACTCCAGTGAGCCATTAGCCATGGCAGTTTCTTTCTGAGGCTTTCAGGTGAAATGAAAATTATATTTTGCCTATGGGTGTCACCGTTGAGGGATTTTGCCTGTCAATCTGCAGTCTAAATGATTCAATTGTGGCGCAAAAGGACGGCATCTTACAACAAACACAACACGTAGCCTACTGAAAACAGTTGGTTTCTTAACGACATACACTGAACTAGTCAACGTCTGCTATTACTTATAATTGCAAGTTAAACTTCTAATAGCTTCCTTGTGCATATTGGAAAGTTGGTCAACTTAAACTTCTCACTAGCAAGCTGTGTGTGTGTGTGTGTGTGTGTGTGTGTGTGTGTGTGTGTGTGTGTGTGTGTGTGTGTGTGTGTGTGTGTGTGTCCGTTTCCGTTTCCGTCTGTTCTAAATGGGTTAAACCACAGTTGTCATCCAGTCAAATTGTATTTATATGATTACTTTTTGAGTTGTAAATTAACATACACAGCAAAGCTAAGACGACATTTGTATTTACAGGAAATCAGGAGGACCGTCGATACATCAGGCGTGATATTCTCGATGGAGCAGTCGATTTCAATGTTATCGTGACCACGTGAGTATAGAGCTGGCTCGGTATATGTGATTAATGTTTCTTATTTCTCACTGCATTTGTCATTGTGTTATTGTAATCAATAGTCCCAGGCAATTAGCCTGCCCTCACACTGTGACAAACAGATGTTAACATGTACAGTGTCATCAGTCAGTGGTTAATGCAGAAAAATCATAGTGAATTTAAAGAGGAAAATTATGAAGCCCTATAGTCTGATGTGATTTTATTGTAATAATGATTCTGTCCCAACTCCTAGAGTATTTTTGGTCACTATGAAT
This sequence comes from Protomyctophum bolini, assembly GCF_963924005.1. Taxonomy (NCBI): domain Eukaryota; kingdom Metazoa; phylum Chordata; class Actinopteri; order Myctophiformes; family Myctophidae; genus Protomyctophum; species Protomyctophum bolini. Next base: position 20,373,604 of record NC_137867.1, on the reverse strand, counting down.
CTATACATTGGGAACAGTGTGTGCTTTGAGTTTTCCAGTACAGGCAAAAAACTGCAGTAGATAAAAAATAATGAGCTGCAGCTGTGTTCTTGACATCAAAGTGTACATCGTATAATGTCAGTCTCATGCAGCCTGCTATGTTTTTATATTGCTGTGGGTTTTGAGTGGTGCAACCACTCCTATACGGAGCTTTGTGTGTCTCTGGCTGTGTCCGAGCACACAAATAGCGGTTTATTTTCACAACCAAGTGTCCCTGTTGCACACACACACACACACACACACACTATATATATATTAACTGTATATATGATGATTTTGGGTGTGACAGTACAGTACCACTCCTATACAGAGCTTTATGTGTCTCTGGCTGTGTCCGAGCACGGAAATAGCGTTTGGTTGGTTTTCACAACCAAGTGTCACTGTTGTGCAGCCTAACACACACACACACACACACACACATCAACTGTATATATGATGATTTTGGGTGTGACAGTACAGGGACCCCCTGGGAACCCCAACATGGAACCGGGCCGGTACCCTGGCCTCAGTCCTCTGTGTCTGGAATTTCCGGGGACCCCCACACGGAGTTGCACCACTCACTTTACACCGGTGTGGCTTTCTTGTGGTGTTTTGCAGGTACAACTTGGCCATTGGGAACCATAGTGACCGCACTCTCTTCATGAAGCTGCGTCTGAATTACGCTGTGTTCGATGAAGGTCACATGTTGAAGAACATGAACACCCTCCGCTACCGCAACCTCATGGAAATTAACGTTAGTTCATCCTACCACTCAACGTTTTCTTGTGAAATCGCATACGGAAATCTTCTCTTTCCCCCTCGCAATTGATGAACTGCAACTTTGATGTTTTTTGGCATGTCTTAATCCCTCCATCTCTTGTCCATCTCTCTTTTTATCTCTACTCCAGGCCGAGCATCGTTTGCTGCTGACAGGAACTCCCCTACAGAACAACTTACTAGAACTGATGTCTCTGTTAAACTTCATCATGCCTTCTATGTTCTCTAGCTCCACCAAACAGTTCACCAAGATGTTCTCACAGGTAAGTGTGTAATATTTTAAATTTATTCAATTATTTCCTTCCTAGAATGTGCAATTATCGATTATTCTTTTTATTCAAACTGATATTCTGTTATTACAATTACAAACTATTACAATTCTTAACTGTACTTTCTGACCAAGATGACCTGACCGATGTTACTCAGCTTTTCTTTTTTTTTCTTAAGTTTTCTTTATTTTCAATTCATACCTGTACTTCACAAAGTGTGTGGTGTGGTGTGTCTTTTGTGTTAGAAACCTCACGAGGAGCAGAGTCCTTTTGAGAGGGACCGAATTGCTCAGGCTAAGAGTATCATGAAACCATTTATCCTCCGAAGAGTGAAGAGCGAGGTGAGCTGAAGAAAAAACTCTTAATTCAAAGGCCATTAATAATTATGCTGTGATAATTGATAAATGTGTAAGTAATAGCCAAAGTGAAATGTATGTACTAACTACCGTAGTATTCAACTGACTCGAAGTTGATGTTTGCTATACATGCGGAGAAGCCATAGATGAGTGTGTAAATATGCTGTCTGGGCATTGGAAGGTCATCGGTTCGATCGTCTGCTCGATAGTGCATCTCAAAGTGTCCCTGAACAAGAATACTGTTAACCCCTTACTGTTCCTCGCATTTCGTATTATTGGCAGTAAAGTACAGTAATTACCCCAACAACTAATGGGACACTTATTTATATTTGTTCATTAACAAATCATAGTTATTTGAATACAGATTATAAATCAAACTTGTCTCTAGGAACTACGGTACTGTATGTTTGGCTTAGATTGGCTTCCTTGAAAATCGGACATGGTGCTCTGGAAAAGGGTCAGCAGTAATGTCAAGTATACCATGATGGTCAATGAAGTGAAAGAAGTGGTTGATTTTTATTTATTTATTTATTGCAGGTTCTGAAGCAGCTCCCAGACAAAGAGGAGATTGTTGAGTACTGCCCCATGAGCGAGAAACAACAGACTCTGTACCAGGACCTCTTTAATAAACTCAAAAAGTCGACCACAGGAGAGAGTAAGGCATCATGTACTCAACTACACTGCACTGTAACCCACTCTATTATAATTTATACACTGGGTTTCCTTACTTTCTTTGCTCGGGAATTCTTCAAAATAATGTCACTGGAGTGCCAGCAGATGAGTCCGATTTTACTCTGAAAAGCCCCGCCTTCCGTTACCCCCCAAAAACCGGGAGCCATAATCTTCTGTTCTTACCTCAGACTACTTCGCCTCGTCTTATGTCTCTCTAGAAGTGTTAATAATCCAAACGAGATGCATGCTGAAGTCAGAAATAAAGACCCTTTTGGTCAAAACCATGGAGAGCACCGTAGATTTAGAGTTATGAGCCTTTTTTGTCAGCCCGTAAACAACGAATTGAACCGGCAGTGCGCATCTACTGTATATGTTTTAGAAAATGGTTTGATTTTCACAATGTTAAAACACACTTTTTATTGATTAATGCGTTTAATATTGACCATGGGGCTCTGAAAATCTGATGAATTGCTACGCCTCAAATTGTATGTATACCTAGGGGAGACCCTGACATAACATAATATATTATTTTCATACTCTTATCCCTCTTCTTACCTCTCACACCCCTCCACAGAGCGAGAGTTGTGTAATGTGTACATGCAGTTAAGGAAGATGGCCAACCACCCGTTGCTTCATAGACAGTACTACACCACAGAGAAACTGCACGTCATGAGCGAACTCATGCTCAAGGTGAGTTTGACCTATACTCACCTGCCAACTTCTTTGTGAAATACATTCTCTGAATCAATACAGTGTAATTTGTCACGCATTTCACTTATACTAAACACATTTTAAAGTGCTATTTTATACCCTTCTGTACAATTTACATTATAATTTTACTGACTTGAGGCTGCATTTTAACAATTATTAATGGAATTGTAATTTATCCTAAGGTTTTTATTTATTTATTACGCATTGGTGTCGGATCAGTACTCTGTATCAACCCATATGCAAGTTGCAGGCATCTGTATCGGGAAGGAAAAGATGGAACATCTCTAATTGTTTCCCTATACCTCTCCACCTCCAGGAGCCAACTCACTGTGATGCCAACGCTGATCTTATCCAAGAGGACATGGAAGTTATGTCGGACTTTGAGCTGCATCGTCTGTGTCAGCAGTACACCTCCATCAGCTCCTATCAGCTTGAAATGCACGTGGTCCTTGACTCTGGGAAGTTTCATCACCTAACGAAACTGTTTGCCTCACTCAAGGACAAGGTAACGAATACATTTTAGCTGAGGGTATGTCGATTATGTACAGGATAATTCTATTCATTAATATAAATTAAGCTTTGTTTTATTGTCGCATGTAGTGCAAAAACTGTTAAAAAGGCAATCAACAAGCTCAATGCATGACTGAGATGTCACTGTCTTTCTTAGTTAATTTCTTATTAATTTATGGATGCATTGTTTTTTCACCACACAGGGAGATAGAGTGGTCTTATTTAGTCAGTTCACCATGATGCTGGACATCGTGGAGGTACTGATGAGACACCTCAAACATCGCTACATCAGACTGGATGGACAGACACCCATTGCAGACAGGTGAGTAATGAATGTAGTTCAAACTTTAGAAATTAATTTGAATTAAATTATTTGTAGTATCAAATGCATTTGTGCCAATAAAAACTATTGATAACTGAAGTAAAACTTAAAACACGTTTTCCGTAAAAAGGAAAACTAAACTGAAAAGGCACTGCTCACAGAAAGAATTAACTAAGCCTTAGCCTGCTCTGGACCAGGCTAACAGCCAGGTTTAACCTAATCCTGATGTCTTTACTGTTCATTAGGCAGTCAATCTGATCACAAACCAATGATTTTTTTCACACTTATTCAATTATTATGGGTATATGTTGCCTTATTTTTATTAGTCTGCATTAAAACATATACTGTAGGTACACATTGCCATTAAATGACTAATTTAAGCCCTATATACAAAATCAAAGAACCAAAATATACTGCACAATCTCATCATGACAGCTTGTGAGCTTGTAGATCAGCTACTTTTGGTGAATGTTCCTCCAGAATTGGTTTGCTGTGGTGCAAGAAGAATCAAATACATCCCGTAATTATTTTGTATTTTTTTTTTGTAAAAGTGAAAACATTACTAAATGTTACCATTACCCATTGTTATACAACATATTCACATTGTAACATTTCACACACCAATGGCTAAGAAGTCCATCGCCCCAAGCCAGGATTGAACCCATGACCCACAGTTCACCAGTCTGGGTAACAACCCCCTTCCCCAAACTCCCTCAGAGAAGGGAGTGATGGCCAAATATCACAATATTAAGAATTCTGTTATATTATATTTATTATGACTATTTCATTATGAAGTTTAAATTAAGAGTAGTGGTTAAATGTAGATTATATTTTTGGGGCAGTTACACATTCAGTCTGTCCACTATTGAGAGTATTCTCTCTCTTATTATAGCATCAGTATTTCTTTAAGAAGCTTAAGTCCTGTATCAGCAAGGCTGTGGGATAGCTTTCTAAGTTACTATATTGAGCTATACAGAAGGGAGCTGTAATGCAACCATTAAGAATGCCAACTGCCATAAAACCCGATGAAGAAGGATCGTTAAATCTGTGCTCCACCGCATGGGTCTAGGAGTGAGGAAAAGCCAGACTGTGCATTCAGCCAGGCTTGATAATCCTGCCCATTCTCAGCCTCGCTTGGCTTTAGTGGAACAGAATAAACCAGGCTGTACAGACCAGGATTTAACAAGCCTGGTTTTGGCTTAAAGCCTGGATTAGTTAATCGAAGATTCGTGAAATGGGCCCCAGGTGGTGGAGACCTGTGCTCCAAGGAGTACTTTTAGTTTATTCTTATTTGCAATGACTTTTTAATGAATGCACGTAATTTGGCAATTATTGCCACTTGTCACTTAGCTCTGTGCTATCCAGTGATATTACCGTACTATATTTATTAGTGGACGTTAATTATGAATTGAGTGTGCAAAACCATACCTACATAAATTGTTTATAGGATCAAAATAAGTACATTTATATATGATAACCTTTCCACAGTAGTAGCTATTTCGTATTTTCTATTTTTTGCACATTTTCCTATATAATGCCTAATTTGTATTTATCCATCCATCTTCAACCACTTATCTGTAGTCGAGCAACATTAGTAACTTCCTCCTGGGGGATCCCGAGGCTTTCCAAGGCCAGTGAGTCGATGTACTCCCTCCATCTGCGCCTTGTTCTGCCCGAGGTCTCCTTCCAGTGGGACGTGCATCGAGGACCTCCCTAGGGAGACGCTCGAGGGGCATCATAACTAGATGCCGAACCACCTAAGCTGGCTCTTTTGCATTTAATTGCATTTAAATGTACAATTTCAGAAAATGTGTAATACAATAAATCATCGTCTTTGTGTAAGTAATCAACTCGGGAAGTTTCATGGTGATAACTATTGATTACATTTTGACCTATTCCCCTATCACCTATACTGTAGGTGAAAATAACAATGTGTGATATGAAAAAGACTGCAACAGCAGCAATACGAATTGCACAAGACAATAATTATTAAGAATAGTCCTGATCTGTAATAAAATCAGAAAACAAGATAGGCTTTTTGCCATTATGCTTTCAACTTATCTTGAACGGCAACTCTCTTTCTGACCTACAGGATTGGGCTGATTGATGATTTCAACACAGACCTTGACATCTTTGTGTTCCTGTTGTCAACGAAGGCGGGTGGCCTGGGTATCAACCTGACCTCGGCTAATGTCGTCATCCTACACGACATCGACTTCAACCCTTACAACGACAAACAGGCAGAGGACAGATGTCACCGTCTAGGCCAGACCAAGTAACAGACACACATTCCCACGTGCAAAGTAACACAAAATAATAACAAAATAACACGGGGATTAATATAACCTGTTGCACATTCCAGCACATACACACTCAGCTAAATTTAATGCACAACCTTGTCACTCACTGAGGTTAACTGATTCTCGCTGTTTCTCGCTTTCTCTCTTCTTGTGCGACAAAGCATAAATTAGGCTTTACCGACCATATACGTCACTGTCACTGTTGCACAGCCTAACTAATTAATTAATTCACTACGTCAATACCGTCAAGGGCAATAAGACTCCTTAGACAGAGATAAGAAAATTTTATTCATTTTATATGCACTTTATGAGCATATTTTTGTGCTCAAAGTTAGGGGTGCATAAAAGTAGCAAATGTTTTGGTCCTGGGACCTTCATCTGTGCTACTGTATATGAATGTCAATCCTGAACAAAGTACAAGGAGTTTTACCCTGTACTTTAGTGAAATATCCTGGGGCCAGGACTTAAGATGTCGTCTCCTGGCTGTCCCATTTCCATCCACAGTCATACTTCTTTTCCAACAGAGAAGAACAAGAGCTCTTTCATTGAACAGGAGGTCTCAATAGGAAGAGAAATTGTAAAGGCATGTGAAAGAGGGGGTTTATGCAAGAGAAGATTTTCATTCAGAAGTCTCAAAAACTGTCTCTACTTCACACTACTACCTCAAGGGTATACACTTTGTACCCTCCCCTTTTCCCTGTACAACCAATCTCTTTAGACTCTTTGTGACACATTATGAGCTTGATATAGATTTGCTCTTTTCGCAAAATTTTCCCCTATTTTTGCCTGCCTATGACATGTCCAGAATTGGAACGATACGGTTCATGTGGTTCTGATAATGGTGTGGAACAGGCTGATGGACTACTGCGTGTGTGTGTGTGTGTGTGTGTGCGTGTGCGTGTTTGTTTCAGGACAGTGAGGGTGATTAAGCTGGTCCATAAGGACACAATAGAGGACTCAATGCTGCGGCTCGGAAAGAAGAAACTGAAGCTGGAACAAGACATGACGGCTGCAGAGGAAGGTGGGTCTATGCATTGCATATTGTCTTGTCTTTTACACGCAAACATGGTAGTGACTAGTAAATGGGAGGTGGGCACTGTGTGAAAATGATGTAAGCAGCACATTAGTTCAAAAGAGAAAAATATAACCTATAATAGAGTAAATAAATATTAGGGGTGTAACATAACAAACATACAATACGCTGATTAGGGGTGTAACATAACAAAAACATACAATACGCTGATACGGTATCACGAAAAAGTCCACGATACAATATTTATCATGATATATTTGAAATATATAAAATGTTCCATAATGTTCACTTATTATGACATTCTCAGAAAAGGGATAATGGTTGACGTGATTGTCCGCGGCCAAATGGATATCTTTTTCCTGGTGCTTGATATGAAAATGCTTGAGAACCACTGCATTATAGCGACTCCTATAGGCTGGTCAGGGTGTCTGTTCAGCAGTGTACAGAACCAAGTGGGATGGCATGTTCCACTGCATGCATTACATCCACCCAGTGAAACTAAATCATTGATTGATTTAGGAGCCGGTGGTGGCTCACGTGGGACGACCACGGCATGCATGTGTTTGTAATGACGACTAATGACACATTATTTTCTTGTCAGGTGGAGAGGGCACCATACCTGAAGATATGGCATCTCTGTTAAAGGCTTCACTGGGAATGTGAGACCTGAAAACTCATTGTGTTCTAAAATACATGCACAACAGCATTCAACAATGCCTACTGTCACAGGCCAGTAAGGGACATTAATTTATTAGACTGAAATAATGATTTATACTGGACTAAAATAACCCTAAACCTGCCGCAAATACCACTGCTGGACTTAAATATTGCTCAGATTCCTGTAAAAGAAAGAACGAGCAAGTGCAATCTTGTACTTTTCCACCATTTTACAACCTAGATTTGAGAATCTTGTGATTCATAGGAACTAATATGAGACAGTAGAGATCGTCAGGCACTGTGATGATGGGATGCTGTTCACGTGTAATGGCCTCATTTTCACGTAGATGTTTTATCCTCGGATAGAAATGTAGGCTCTTTGGTGTCCCTCGTGGAAGGCTGTTTTATTTCATTTTGTTACACCTGATGTCCTATCTTTTTTTTTTAAATTATCTTTTTTTTTGCTCAGCACAAAATGGTCAAAGAGAAAGTCATTGGATTTTGACCATTACCTCATGAAGATGCTCATGTGGTGATATTATGTTCTAGTTGTGTTCTACCAATGTACAGAGTCATTGTCATTGACCATAAATATTGTTACAGCAGCCATTTTGCCCTTATGAGCATGGTAGCTACAGTATAAAAGCGAGGTGAAGTCCTGACATATATTGTTGTCAAAACTGTTTCATGTATCGTTTAGGAAACAAGTATTGTTATGATTTGGATAGAGAAGTGTATATTTAGAATCTGAATAGCTTGAGAAGGCTCACGTTGCACATGCTGAGACTCTAGGACGGAGTCGGTCAGTGTGTCTGAGTGAGTCTTATTGGATGGAGCTGTTTAAATCCAGTGGCTGGGTCTGCCACACACCTGTATCACTATCAACCGTCTCATTCAGCGAAGGGAATTTAACATTTCTTCACACCAATCTCCACACCATCGTCTCCTGTACACAGTACACTATGTGTACGAGTAAGTAAAGATCTAAATGCAGGTGTCGTTGCATTGTGACAGAGTGCCTACTGAGGTTGAGCTGTGCCAAAAGAAAGGCGAGTGGCTATTCGGTGCACCCTCTGGGGTGGTCTTCAACAGCTGATATTTCCCTGGATTGAGGTGGGGGCCACAGTGGTACGGGCCAATGTAATGCTTTTTCTGTACTGTAAAAGTGACTGATGTGTTGTAACTGTTCTTGGCTTATTAATCATTTCTATCTTTTTGTATGTTCCTGCTTGAACTAAATAAATAAAACAATTTCATGATATTTGTCTTTGGTCATGCAGTAATTTGCAGAGAAGACCACTGGCCTCTGATCCTTGACAACGCTGCTGCGTCAACTTGAGTGGGGGGGTGCTTCTTTTTCAATTGGGCTGATGCGTGTGTGTGTGTGTGTGTGTGTGTGTGTGTGTGCATTTATAAGGTACTTATTGCAAGAGACAATGCTACAATCAAAACAAACTCAGTCTTTGGTCCAGTCATCCATATCATGACCATTTCTCTCACTTGCAGGAGTAAACACGGCTCAATGAAAACACCCCTCATACTTAACGGATCACAACCAGTTTCTTTTATGGAGGGTGACTTCTTATACTTCTATAAGAATAAGATATTTTATGGGGTATAATCTTGTGTGTAATCATAAAAGATACCATAGCTCTTGGAAATGGATTTCATAGAACTTTTTACATAAGTACCTTTTCTAATCTGCTTGGTGCCCTAAAATTGAGTGGAATGATGTGACTAATGAAGAACAGTAACTCCAAACATGGACAGGTTGATTTAGGAGTCTGATGTAGAATAGTGTTCTGAATTCACTGTTGAATGGATGGACATGTGTGTTTAGCACATTCTTGGACATTTCTTAACCCAGTCATACTTGGAACAACAGTTTATTGTGATTTGTCTTATCTGCCACGCCCGCTGGTCTCCAGTAAATGACGGAATGATTATCTTCTGTTCTATTCTAAATAGTATAGACCTATAATACATTCTAAATGGTTCGTTTCCTGTTGCAGTGTTTGTGAATATCAGTAGCTGACAGTTCATGAACTTAATCTGTTCCCTAGCAATATAAACATGTACATAATATAAAGTACTACACACACTGATAATACTGTTGTGTATTCTAATCCTGTAATCTATTCAGCTTTTGGGGAGTACCGTCCGCACTTGAAGCCTGTTAGGTGTGGGTCACATGTGACTGTATAAGTGAAATAGAGAACTCCTTTCTTTAGTTGGCAGCTTAGTGAAGATGTTCCCTGCTCAGGAAAGATTACACACATCCCTGCTATGTCGTTGTAAAGCACATCCCTATCCCAGACCTCAAACCTTAGCTGCTGACCCATCTCCACCGAGCCAAAGTTGTACGTTGCATTCCATACAGGATCATTATCGTCCATCACCGTCTCCGTCTCCTCATACATGCCGTTGTAAAAGATCTTCACGTAGGCGTCGGTTTTAGTGAACGTGTCTGCCCTCAAACCTGCAGCTCGCTGGATCTCCATTTGGAGTGTACCTCTGCCAGCCCGTAGGGGGCAGCAGTTGTGGTCCAGGTTCGCAGTCGGGGAGCAGCTCTTGTCCGCATGGTCCACTGGAAGCTGGTTCTCCTTAATGTACTCTGTGATGGAGCTCCTCAGGTTGTTGCTGACCTCTGGGTCCTCCACCAGGTTATGGAGAGGGAAGATGGCATAAGACACCACATCAGGATTATCCTGGAGGCTCTTCATCCAGCTGTGGTATGCTTCAGACGGGTCTTGATTATAGAGGATGTCGGGGAAGTACCTCTCTCCTCCGATCACCTCGATCTTATGGGTCATGAAGCCGTGGTAGAAGCCCATGCTCATGTTGGCCTTCAGAACGTTATCACAGTTTTGAGAAAAGGAAGCATTGACGGGGAGGAATCCCAGGGACATTCGGAGCTCAACGTTTAGGCATGATTTGATTTTAGACTCAGAGAGGCCCTTCAGTGTGGCCAGGCAAGTCCTGAAGGCGGTGACCCACTTCACCTTGCCACCAAGCTGCACCTGAGATACATGCAAACAGCGTCAGTTGGCATATATACATTACACTGTATGTTTAGCCGTTTGTACATCATTGATGTTAGTTGCCTTTGAACACTGCTTGTATTGACCCAAAGCCCACTGACCTGGTGTATGTAGTGCGTTCCATAGGTGTCTATTAACCGTCTATACTGAGCTCTGTGCTGGTTTGTAGCAATACTCTCTGGGAGTCTTTTCAGATGCTTGGCGAACTCTGCACTGAGCTGTGGGTGGTCAGCCAGCCTGTAGCTGAGAAAGCAAGACCCGTGGAGTTATACTCAAACACAGTGGAAATATCTGTGCATGTTTTTGCGTTCTTCTTAGAGGCTTCTGAGACAAAGACAATAAATATGGTCACTGTAAGAGCTCATTCAAATGTTTTGTGTATTTGCATCTTGATCAAGTTTATGAACCTGTCCCACATTTGCATGAGTTTTCTTTCAAGTTATTAATAATCTAATTTAAATATCTTCAGATAAAGAAATAACATTTTAAAAGCTTTACTAATCAATAATCATACCAAGTTTATCTCAGCTCTACCTCGGCTATCATAGCCTACGCCCAACATTGACTTTCATTGACAAACTCCTGTTAACTAACTCTGTTTACCTGTAGTAGGTACAGCTGATATCGTGGATGGCAAATGTGGCTTTGTCTACATTGTGCTGTGAGCGAGCGAACATGGCCATGTCTGAGCGACTGCCTCCCAGCACTGCCTTGCCCATCTTGTACTGCTCGTCCAAATGGAGTCCCATGCCCCAGTTGTTACTGACCAGGGAGTTGGAGGTACGCAGCAGGGAGCTCACAGAGTGGTGAAGAGCGCTGGAGAGCTGCTTGCTGCATCGGCTGAAGGGACGCCAGTCTACCACTGTTGCCGGGAGCCTCTGAATCTGAGGAGAAAGAGAGGTAAGGAGGTTGGGGAAGATGAACAAAAGAATGTTGGGAGGCAGACGGATGTCATAGAACAAATGGAGAATGGCCGAGAAAAGGGGAATGCCAGCACACACTGACATGCCTAATGTTTTAGCAGGTGAGATGTGTCTTACCTGTCCTTCATGGAAACGGTTGGGACAGAGAGTGCAGGTATTGTTGTCACTCAGATGGGTTTTGACATTGATGACGTACGCTCCCGTCCGCCGCATCCGCACCACATCAAAGCCCTCCCCCGCCAGGTTGTGGCCCGGAACAAAAGGTGCTTTCTCGCACTCGGACGCCGAGCCGAGCCGACAGCCATTGGCACCACAGAACCCCAACATGACGGGCAGGGCCAACATAAATGCTAAGCAGTTGCAGTTTCTCATTGGTATTCGTGGAACTGCCATGTCACTGAAATGCAAAAAACTCAACTTAAAATAATCTGTTACCTATTAACATATCTGTACCTACAATATTCTACTGTACCACCATGTAATCTTTGTAAGAGTAAAGCTATGTTGCATGATACTGTCATCTGTCATACTGTTCTCTGGTTAGAAAATACTACGTTTGCCTTTTAGATCAAAACTTATATCCATATCTCAACTTCATAGGTCGCTGTGGGAAGCAAACAGGCTTAATTGGTATGTGTGGTGTCTACTTAACAATAAACAGGGCACGTTTCTAATCCCCTCTTCTGGAAGCATGCATAGTTGCATACCCACCCACAGCTGTTGTGACAACATAAGCATGCACAACAGAAATTTGTACTGAATGGCAGTCTTTTCTTACCTTGATGTGTTGTTTGTCTCTTCTTTTCTCCTTCGACTCCCTCAAGTTCAAGATCACTGAGAAGGAAAACGATGAACTGTTTTTGTCCTCCAACAGAAGTCTCTCTGGATTTTGTCACAACTGATGAATGAATGTTGTGCCTCTCCCTTTTTAACAGTCTCTCTAGAAGATCGAATAGCAGGATATAAATGGAGTGCTGAATGTTTAACTACAGTCTAGCTCAATCTGGGAAATGGACGACAGAGTTTGTGCATGAGGCTGCACACTGTTCTATTATATGTCCTCCTCCTTACAGAGACCAAGGGAGTTACCCTGCTTCAGGGATTTCTCTTTCTCATCCCCTCTCTGCATTGCCTCAGTGTCTCTCCCTCTTTCTCTCTCCGCGCCCCACCAGCCCTCCCTTAGGTCAGACTGACTGATTTCCTCGGCATGAGTGGTTTTGTTTTGCTTTTCAAGAGCCGGCTTTATGAATCCCCTCACAGATGTTTGTTCATGTGAGCGTAGGGGGAGGGGAAGCTTGTCTATAGTCACAAGAGACAGATTGACAGCATGCCCGTAATTTACAGGAAGTGTGTGTGTGTGTGTGTGTGTGTGTGTGTGTGTGTGTGTGTGTGTGTGTGTGTGTGTGTGTGTGTGTGTGTGCGCGTGCGTGTGTACTCATGGACAGACATGTGAATACTGTATATCCATTCATCTTCCTCTCTCAGTGTTCATGTCTGTGAGTATAATGCATGAGCCAGTCTGTCTGTGTGCTGATAACGTTAACAAAACTATGGTGTCAGCCTTGGTCTTTGTCTATTTATGGAAGATTGTGGAATGTTTGTGATTCTCTGAGCAAGCTTAAGTTATAGTTTTGGGCCCGGGAAATAGCTGGTTTTTAACTAGTTTCACAAATGTTCTTTTGAAGTGAAAATAGCTCGGGTCTGGGATTGGATCACAAATGTAGTATTGCAGGCCGGTTTTGCAAGACTCTGTATGTCAGTCTTTTAAGGTCACCTGATTTGAGGTATGTGCATATTTCGTTTTTTTCCCCTATCCAATCCCATTGACCAATTTGAATTATATACAAGAATTGAATTCCTTGCTCTGCTGTCAGTGTGCACAACAATGTGGGAATGTGTAATAGGTATGTGAGATTAGTGGCTCACACTAACAGACATTGCCAAATGCATCAAGGTTTCAATTTGAGGAAAGTAGCACATGACCTTGCTCCCCTCAAGAGGGTGCTGTTTACTTTGTGTATCCTTGGGGGTGTCAACTGTCTAGTTTGCTGACTTTGACTAATGTTTTTGAGTGGTGCTAGCCACTCTTATGCGGAGCGATGTATGTAGTAATGTATGTACATACGTATGTGTACGTACGTGTCCGTGCTGCAACACCTCAAGTGGCCAGTACAGCACACACAAAGTGAGGATAACATTTTTAAGAACCAGGAGAGCAACTACTGGGTTTGTGCCTATGTGATTATTTCCACATGTGTGCCCCTGAATGGTGTATATATTTTGATCCTGTACATATATAAAAGAGGCCAGTTTCAGTCAATATGCAAATGTTAGATAATTTAATAAAAGCTCCAAACATACAGTATAGTAGAATGAAGTTACTTATGATTCTAACATTTCTTTTAGAAGAGCCATAGTGTACAGTACACAACATCAAAGGACTCAAAAGAAAACCCTGTTTCACAAACATTAAACTTTTAATTTCACCAACACATTGGCTGTCATTACAAAATTGCTCATTGTGTATGGGTCTGATCTTGAAGCTAACCCATGTTTCTGTCGTCCTCTTGTCTCTGCTCTGTTCCGTCACTCCCTACCTCTCCATCTATTTCCTCATATCCCCTCCCCCTCCTGAACACAGACACACCCCCCCACCTCCTCTTTACCTGCATGACCATCACCCCTACTGCCACTAAGATCACAAGCCCAATCACTCCAAAGGCCAGCCCTGTCTTTTCTCCACCTGACATCTGACTTGATTGTGGGTCAACTGCCTGCTGTGCAATCTCATTGATTTCCTCTAGGCTGGACAGTTTCCACATCTTGGCCTCTCCCATTCTTACCCAGCTCTTGTTTCCCTCCGTCATAACCATAACCGTGTTTGTTGCTAGCATGCTAATCAATGGTGGTCGAGTGAAAGGGGGTAGGCGAATCGGCAGCAGTTTATCTCCCGTGAACAAACCTGACTGGACACAGTATAGGATCTCACAGCCATCGCTGATGCTGACTAGATGTTGACTGAACTTGGGGGGACAGCGACGTTGACCCTCTGACAAGGGGTTGACTGACTCGCAGCTGAACAGGCCTCCAAAGTCCACAGAGTGTCTGGTGCCAGTCTCATAGTCATTACTCAAACAGATCATCAGACCGTCAGAAAGAAACTTCACAGGGATGAAGTTAGGGGGGCAGTTCTTGACTTTGGTAAGGGGGTTCTGGAGAGACGGGCCATAGAATCCTCCAAATAAATAACCTTTTTGGTTTTGGTTTTTTGGTGCCTTTCCGTTGACGGAGCACCAGTAGGTGTCAACACGAGCCGAGCGAACGTAATGGTTGTTCTGGCAAACCTGATGACACTTATGCCACTTTCTCTTCACACAGTGACATTCATATGAGTTGTAACTTTGATGTCTCACCTCTGATCTCAATAAAGTGGGGGAGTAAGGCTGATGGCAGGAGTAATCACCGGTTATTGGGTTTTTCTGAGCCAGGGCCTGGCAAAGTGGATCTGCATCTGGGCTGAGTTTCGCACAACGCTGGTAGACGCCACCAAAACTGACGTTTGAGGCAGGGCCTTCACAAGAGTTGTCATCAACGTTAGCCTGAAAGTTGAAGTTTGGTGAATCAACTTTGATACAGCCAGGATGGGTGTTGACTGTGAAGTAGCGATCTATGGCCTCACGTACGGACAGAGCCACTTTCTCAACAGTGGGCTCTGGTAGATCAGGGAAGGTGTTGGTGTTTATGATGTAGTGTAGCGGTAGACCCGACTGGTCAATACCAACGAGGTTGTTCTTGATATTTTCCTGCCACTTCTGCAGTGTGATGCCGGGGTAGAAAGGCAGGCCTCCATGGCTCTTTACCAACGAATAGTGAATGTTGGACTGATATGTTTGAAGTGTTGAACTCTGTTGTGTTACAGTGCTACTTATGTCAAATTTGAGTTTGTCAAAAAAGTTCAAGCCAGCCGAAGCTGTGATGGACTGCGACGCCGACACACTGTCAGACACATACTTGGAACGAAGGTAGTCCTCCTGCACTAAGGAGGCTCCAGCATCAACACTTGTTATGACGTGGGTTCCATAGTCGAGCACCATCTTCTCAGAAAGATATTTTGCCCATTTTGTCTGGTTGTTTTCAATGGCATCGGCTATCCCCTCTGCTTGCTGAGCAAATCGTGAGTCGAGAGTGAAGTCCGGATATGCCTTTACTGTGTAGATGAAGTTGCGGACCTGCAATGGAAAGGATCTCGTCATTATCACATCGGGACTTGGTGCTTATTGCTGCAATACTTAAAGTAACTTTTATTTAAATGCATTTATTCAAACACATGTTATGGATGAACATCAGAAATCGTTCTGAATGCTTGCTTCGTCCAAAATACACTGTATAATAATTATTAGATGCCCAGCCCACTTGGACTTATAGGACTAAGGACACAACATATAAATCACTGCATCAACATTGCATAGTTATTTATTTTTATTATTCAAATGTTTATTTATTTTCCAAAATGGTACATATCAGTTTAGTACAGTAAACAGAACATTCTGCCTTTTCCCCCATGCCCTACCTAGGAAATTTGCTAAAGCAAAAGTACCTTTACTGAATAACTTAATTATATGTCAAAATATATTAGCTTAACTCACTTGAACTCTGGCTAATGTTGAAGCGTCTTTGACCTGGTGAGTTTTCATCCTCTGGTTCTCAACAGAGAACTTGCCATTCAGTACTGAAAAGAAGGATATGTCTGAATTTATAGTGAAAGATGTGGAGCTTTTCTGCTCCAACCATGAGCTGATGATCTCTGAGTTGGTCTCCAGTCCTGTCTCCTTCTGAGGGATGACAAACACCTCATCTGGGATAAAGTAGAGCCCGTCCTCTGTGGTCTGGCACTCGGAGTAGTCAAAATGCATCACCCGACCCATGTCTACATTCCTCAAATTGTCCCAGCCTCCCCCTGGCAGCACCTCCAGTGCTGTGATGGAGAGGTTGGTGGAGGTACGGCATTGACGGAGCCAGTTGGTGGGGTGGCTGAGTGGATGAGAGGAGCTGATATGGAGGAAACAGAGAGTGAGCAATGTTCCTGCACTTCGAGCCATGGCTTAATGGGAAATGGGAACAAGTATGAACGTTTATATAGATCAAGCCTATAGTTCCTCTTTTTTTTTTTTCAAATGTCAGGTGACAAAACTTTTACATTATTTTGTGTCTGTTACACTTCAAGCCATGTCTTAGAGGGAACAGTGGAATTAAATCTGGACATTTATAGGCCTAATTGTTCAAGCCTATAGTTCCTCATTCTTGTTCCTCATTCTTTTCAAATGACAGCTGACAACACGTTCTCATAGTGTGTGTGTGTGTGTGTGTGTGTGTGTGTGTGTGTGTGTGTGTGTGTGTGTGTGTGTGTGTGTGTGTGTGTGTGTCACGACTATGGTCGTGTGTGGTTATGATTAATTATGAGTGTTATGATTTATGAGTGTTATTTTGGATTATAAATATATATATGTTTATTGCTAATAGTATATATATATTTATATGGTGGTATATTGTTATAGTATATATATATGTATGTGGATTATCTTAGGCCTAGATGTCTTCTAATATATATATATATATCTATATCTGTGCAGCAGTTGTTATGAACCTGTATTAGACTAACTCTCCTCCCATGCAGAGGATACTAATGGGTTTTCAGACAGACTGATTGTCATCAGCTGTGTGGCTGGGGTAACCCTGTTGGCCATGACCATGGAGGTCTGATCAACCTCCCTGATTGGCTGACGGTCGCGTGAGCGAGCTAGCGGCCGCGGCTCTCTCACTACATAGCCCATTCATGCCCAGCCCAGCGCTGGGGAAACACTTCCAAGGTCTTTCCCCCATCCGTCGTACTACTACTACATGTCGCCAACTGTTTTGTTCCTTTATTTTGTGAAGCTGAACTTTTGTTAGACAAGTTATTCCCTTCGGAAAGGAATAACTTTAGTTTTGTTTTTGGATTCCGTTTATTATGTTCATGCGAGTTAAAGAGCCATTTATTTTGTAAACTATTGTTGATTCTTATAATTTATTCATTATACTATTGAATAAATCCTTGTATTAAGGCCTTGGTTTTCCGTTTCTCTCATATATTACATTGCCTTTACCCCTAGACATATGGTTTTGTAACATATTTGGGAGCCCGTCCGTTTCAAAAAACAAATTAAGGATTCAGTTGTTCAGTTGGTTATGTTTTTTGTTTTGCTAGTATTGCTTTTGGTGGTAGACGGATTGGGGAGTATTAATGGTGAGTATGTTGCTCGTACCAGTTTGAGTAGCGGATTTTGTATATGGCCTGTATTTGGTATGGCCTCTGATGACCAGGGTGCTAGTACGGATGTCCTGTCGCTTGAGGAGCTACAACAGTGCTCATATTGGGAATTGTACAGTATTGCCAAACAATTTAACGTTCCTTTACCGCACGGTACCAAAAAGAAAGAGGCGATTTTCGCAGCTGTCTCACGGCAGTTGTTTTCACAGGGAGTCATTACGATGCTGTCAGATGAGAGTGAGGGGGGAGACGTATCACTCATTGTCGCAGAACCGAGTTCTAGTGGGGCCAATCAGTCTGACACTACGGGTGTGTTAGAGCAGGGCGAGGATCCCGCGGGGGACCCGTCTGCTCAGGCCCCACATGATTACCCACGGGGCACTGGGGGGAGTCCTCAGGACATAGGGGGGGTTCTGCGCCTCCGGGAGCTTGAGCTGGAAATAGCACTAACAACGCTGAAGAGCGAGGAGTGCAAACTACAGCATCAGAGACATGAGCTCGACATGGCACGCCTGCGAGGCCAGACCTACCCCGACGAGGCGTCCGCAGGGGCGCCCGCCTCCCAGCAGCGACACGGGTCACCCCCAGGTTCCAGAGGAGTGGCAGCGTTCGACATAAGCAAACAAATCGCATTGGTACCTGCGTTCAAGGAGGGTGAGTTGGATAACTACTTTTGTGCTTTTGAACGAATTGCTGGTGCTGTTAAGTGGCCCAGGGAATTCTGGAGTTTGCTACTCCAATGTAAGTTGACAGGTAGAGCACAGGATATCTGTAGCGCACTCACGGTGGATGAGAGCCTATGTTATGATGTCGTAAAGGCGGCTATCCTTAGCGGTTTCGAAATGGTGCCTGAACATTATAGGCAAAAATATAGGGCCGCTCAAAAATCCTCTACTCAAACGTTTGTGGAATTTGGCCGTGAAAAAGCCACATTGTTTAGGAAATGGTGCAACGCGAGCAACGTACACACTTTTGAGCAGCTTACTGAGCTGATAGTGATGGAAGATTTCAAATCATGTATCCCAGATCGTATTGTTGTCTATCTTGAGGAACAAAAGATTAACTCAATTGCTAAAGCCTCTGTGAGGGCCGATGAATATGATCTGACGCACCGTTCGGGTGTTTCTCCGGTGCGTAGCGGGGAGGGTCTGTTCAACATGCAGAAAAAACAGCACAAATTGTCACAACCGAAAAGTCCACCGAGGGGCGCAAGTGCAGCGCCTGACAATCGTGCTTGTTTTTACTGTCATGAAGTGGGCCATTTGGTTTCTCGCTGCCCTAAAGTACAACATAAGCAGCAGAAAGAGAATGGAAATGGAAATGTGTATTCAAAAAAACCAAAGGGTGTGGGGTTTGTGCATACTATTCCTCGGTCTGCTTCCGAGACAGCTATGGCTGTCCGGGCGGAGGTAGAGGAGTGTTTTGATCCCTTTATTTTGCATGGCTCAGTCTCGCTGTCTGATAAGGAAAATGAGCGCGTTCCTATCACCATTTTGCGTGATACAGGCGCCTCACAGTCCCTTATTTTACAGAGTGTACTGCCATTTGCGGAGAATACCTTTTGTGGTTCCGATGCATTGGTTTTGGGCGTGGAAATGATATCCTCTCGCGCTCCATTGCATATGATCCACCTACGCTCTCCACTTGTTTCTGGTCTTGTGCAGATCGGGCTACGTGAAAGTTTACCCATTGAAGGTGTGGGGATGATTCTTGGCAACGACATAGCTGGGGACAAAGTGTTTGCGTCGCTAGAAGTGGTTGAAAAACCTGTGGCTAACGTAGCTATGCCTGCGCTGGGAGCCCCACCCACTGTGTTTCCGGGTTGTGCTGTGACTCGCGCACAATTGAAAAAGTTTGATGACGAGGCTACGTTGTGTGACACTTTCTTGTGTGCCGAGCGACCAGTGGGTGATGCCCCACAGACACCGCGTAAGCGGCCTAGGAAAAGCTTGCTGGCTACTAAAAGTGATTTTGGGTTTGATATCGATAGGGAAACATTTGCGCATGCGCAGAAGCACGATCGCTCTCTCTCTGTGTGCTGGGAGGCAGTTACCAAAGTGGGTGAGGCTGCTGGGCCGAGTGCATATAGTGTAGAGGATGGCCTCCTTGTGCGTAAATGGTTTCCAGCGGCTATCGGTGACTTGAAATGGAATGTGGTGCGTCAGGTTGTGGTACCTCAGGGTTTCCGTTCCCAGATTCTCAGTCTGGCTCACGACAACATTTCTGGCCACCTGGGCATTCGTAAAACTTATGACCGCATCCTACGCTATTTTTTCTGGCCGGGTTTGAATGCGTCTGTTACTGACTTCTGCCGCACTTGTCATGTGTGTCAGATGACGGGGAAGCCAAACCAGACTATTCCGCCCGCGCCGTTGAAACCGATCCCTGCTGTGGGTGAACCATTTGAGCACATCATGATTGACTGTGTCGGTCCATTACCGACCACAAAATCTGGTCACAAATACCTTCTTACTGTAATGTGTAGTGCAACGCGCTACCCAGAAGCGTTCCCATTACGCACACTAAAAGTGAGACCAGTTATTAAAGCGCTTTCTAGCTTTTTCTCTACTTTTGGTTTTTGCCGGTATCTTCAAAGTGACCAGGGCTCAAATTTCATGTCAAAATTATTTGCTCAAGTTGCTTCCACCCTTGGCATAGAACACAGACACTCTAGCGCTTATCATCCTGAGTCCCAGGGCGCGCTTGAGCGGTTTCACCAGACGTTGAAAGCGATGATGAAGAAATACTGTCACGAAACTGGTAAAGCCTGGGACGAGGGCTTGCCTTATCTTATGCTGGCAGTAAGAGAGAGCGTACAGGAGTCGCTGGGGTTTAGCCCAGCGGAGCTGGTGTTTGGCCATACGGTGCGCGGGCCGTTGCGTGCGTTTCGAGAGGGCTTATTAGCCAACGCAAACTCGCCGGTGACTAATGTATTGGATTTTGTTGCGGGGTTTCGCGAGCGATTGCACAAGGCCAGACAGATGGCTAGCAGCTTTCTGAGTAAAGCTCAAGGTAAAATGAAGGCATGGTTTGACAGGAAGGCTGTGCATAGAGTGTTTGCTGTGGGTCAGAGGGTGTTGGTGCTGCTCCCACTGCAAAGCTCAGCCTTCCAGGCCAAATTCAGTGGTCCTTATGTGATTGACAAAAAAATAAGTGAAACGGATTATGTGATTTTGACGCCCGATCGTCGAAAAAAGACAAGGGTTTGTCATGTGAATATGCTCAAGCCGTATCTGGCTCGCACCGAGTCAGATACTCCTGTTATTCCCGCAGTTGTCGCCTCACTTTCTGCAGCAGCGCCGTCACTTTATTCCCCTGAGAGTGATGGGCTGCGTGTAAAAGGTTCGTCTGGGTCACGTCTACAGAACTCTGAAATATTGAATGATTTACCGGGGTATTTAAAACATTTGGGTCCCCAGGCGCAAGCAGACATTATTGATTTGATGGAAAATAATGTGAATCTGTTTTCAGATAACCCATCATGCACATCAGCCCTTTCTCATGACGTAATTGTACAGAAGGATTGCCCTCCTATTAAGCAACATGCCTATCGGGTTAATCCAACCAAGCGTGCTTTACTACGAAAAGAGGTTGACTACTTGTTAGAGAACGGGCTGGCTGTTCATAGCAGCAGTGCGTGGTCTAGCCCCTGCTTGCTGGTGCCTAAGGCTGACGGGAGCCAGCGGTTTTGTACAGATTTTCGTAAGGTTAACAATATAACGCAGGCTGACAGTTATCCGCTCCCGAGGATGTTGGATTGCGTGGATCGGGTGGGGTCTGCTAAATTTGTAACTAAATTGGATTTGCTAAAGGGTTATTGGCAAGTGGCTTTGACACCCCGTGCATCAGAGATCAGTGCATTCGTGACACCAGACGGTTTATACCAATATACAGTGATGCCATTTGGCTTAAGAAATGCACCAGCGACATTTCAAAGATTAATGAATAATGTACTAAGAGGCGTGGACAATACAGAGACTTATTTGGACGATGTTGTGGCATATAATGATACTTGGCTTGAGCATATACACACTTTGAGACAGATTTTTCAGCGGTTAGGAGAGGCTAACCTGACATTAAATTTGTCAAAATGTGAATTTGGTTGTGCGACCGTAACGTATCTTGGGAAGCAGGTTGGTCAGGGCCAGGTACGTGCTATTAATGCAAAAATCCAGGCTATTCTAGAATATCCTGTGCCGAGGACTAGGCGTGAGCTCCGCCGGTTTTTGGGCATGGCAGGTTACTACCGGGGGTTTTGCAAAAATTTTGCTGCCGTCACTGCGCCGCTGACTACGCTGACTAGCGTCAAAAGAGTATTTATCTGGTCGCCTGCCTGTCAGTTAGCGTTCGAATCCTGCAAGGCTCTCCTCTGCAGCACTCCAGTCCTGGCTGCGCCCGACTTCACCAAACCGTTCAAGCTGGAGGTGGATGCCAGCGCCTGTGGCGCCGGTGCTGTCCTGCTCCAGGAGGATCTTCAGGATATCGATCATCCCATCTGTTACTATTCAAAGAAATTTAATTCAGCGCAGGGTAACTATAGTACCGTTGAGAAGGAAGCTCTCGCCCTGTTACTTGCATTACAATTTTTCGAGGTATATGTTGGCTCAAGCCCGTTGCCTATTGTTGTCTATACTGACCATAATCCCCTTGTGTTCCTAAGGCAAATGCAAAATTCAAATCAGAGACTGATGAGATGGTCCTTGATGCTACAGGACTTTGAAGTGGAAATTCGCCACAAGAAGGGGACGGACAATGTCCTTGCGGATGCCCTTTCCCGGGTTTAAGGTGCTCTCTTCTTTGAGAAGAAGTTATTTGGGGATATAACTTCTTTTCGGGAAGGGGGGTGTCACGACTATGGTCGTGTGTGGTTATGATTAATTATGAGTGTTATGATTTATGAGTGTTATTTTGGATTATAAATATATATATGTTTATTGCTAATAGTATATATATATTTATATGGTGGTATATTGTTATAGTATATATATATGTATGTGGATTATCTTAGGCCTAGATGTCTTCTAATATATATATATATATCTATATCTGTGCAGCAGTTGTTATGAACCTGTATTAGACTAACTCTCCTCCCATGCAGAGGATACTAATGGGTTTTCAGACAGACTGATTGTCATCAGCTGTGTGGCTGGGGTAACCCTGTTGGCCATGACCATGGAGGTCTGATCAACCTCCCTGATTGGCTGACGGTCGCGTGAGCGAGCTAGCGGCCGCGGCTCTCTCACTACATAGCCCATTCATGCCCAGCCCAGCGCTGGGGAAACACTTCCAAGGTCTTTCCCCCATCCGTCGTACTACTACTACATGTCGCCAACTGTTTTGTTCCTTTATTTTGTGAAGCTGAACTTTTGTTAGACAAGTTATTCCCTTCGGAAAGGAATAACTTTAGTTTTGTTTTTGGATTCCGTTTATTATGTTCATGCGAGTTAAAGAGCCATTTATTTTGTAAACTATTGTTGATTCTTATAATTTATTCATTATACTATTGAATAAATCCTTGTATTAAGGCCTTGGTTTTCCGTTTCTCTCATATATTACATTGCCTTTACCCCTAGACATATGGTTTTGTAACAGTGTGTGTGTGTCAACCTCAACAAGCTGATCGTTAAGGGACACTGTCATTATGCCATAAAAATTGAAGTCACATACAGTCTGTGAAAAATGCGCTTTATCTTTAGGGAAGATATTAAATTTATAGGAAGTGCACAGAATAGTGTTCCTTTTTACCTGTTGGTTATAGGTCACATACCATGTGGTTGGACATTCCTGAATCTGAACAAACTGTATTCAAGCCAAGGCTTTGTCTCTGTCAAAATAAGTAATGACATGTGAACCGGGAGTTGACACAAAGTAAATAATGGTTCAGCCAGTCAGCTAGCTAACTTATTTATTTTATATAAATGCCTAAATGAGAATTGTAAGCCTAAATTAACTGATAATATTGCAATTCGAAAAACGTTGATCAAAAGTTTTTACATTGTGACACACAAGCATATCATATGCAAACAATTGAATCAAAACACGCCATAATATCAATTACTAATGGGGAACGTTTATTAAAACTTTTCAAATACTTGTACCTTATTCTTCCCAGTAGATGGCGTAAAAAACATCGTAGGCTACAAGATCTAACTTCGTATTGGCAGCAGGTGACGACAGGTCAGTGACTGTTAAAGGCTATATAACTCAACTCAACACTTCAACCACACTGTTATCTGAATTGAGGATTAGCCTGCCTCGGGACTATAGTAATTACTTTGGCGCCACAGCTCCCTCGAACTGAATTTATTCTATGAAATGTTTTTGCTGCTGATAAGAAAACCTTAACGAACACTTCTCGTCACACCCTTCATCGGTCAATGTTGTTTGAGATAATAATTACCTCAAGTGGCTGTGTAGAGACTCTGACTAGTCTCGCCATGACATGACGTCACCTGCTGCTCCATGGGCCAAATTATGAGCTATGTGTTCCCAAACGTACAATTAGCTATATAGGCTATATGTAGCCTACTGCAAAAGCACCTGCGTTATTTTAACAGGGTCTACAAACGTATACCATTTGGAAACATGCAGTCAACACCAAGAGTTATACCAATGGATATAGACCAAATGATTTTACAGTTAGAAATATGCTTTAAGTTTCAATAGTAGGCAACAGATTTGAATGACAAGCATGGATAATGTAGGACATGCAAAATTTCGAATGGAGTTTTATTTATTTTTGTCACACGTGTTTATGCTTTAGTATAGGCTATAGTTACCATATTATTTTCATAACAAATCCCATTTGGTTGTAAAATGTGTCTCTGGACTCGTGCGTAATGTGCGCAATGATCTCCAGACTCCAGTCTTTCCCAAACGCATAGGCTATACTCTCGCCATCGTTTAGCAGCATAATAATAAGTCGAAAACATCAAACATCTATTTCGAATTTCACGCAATAGTAGCCTACATCGTGCATGCATAGGAAATCACATGAAATCTTCTAATAATCTAACGAATGAGATTCTCCAGCTTCAGGCCATTCACTTGAGCACACTTTTTTTATAGGCCTAATTTGTATTGTAAAAAGGCAGATATAATATAAACCCACTTAATAGGAAATAGCATATATCATATATGAGCTATTTGTAGCCTATCTAAAAATAAAGAAAATCGTGTATGCTAATAGAAATAGGACACATCATGTCAGGTGATGAATTTAAATATTTTTATTGATTAAAACAATTACATAGGCTGGTGACCATAATTTGTGTGTGTGTGTGTGTGTGTGTGCGTGCGCGCGCGCGCGTGCGTGCGTGCGATGGCATTATCCTCAGAAACGCAACAAAAGTTGAAGATCCTGAAATCGTGAAAAAGATGAGACAGCCGACGTTACACAGTCCAGTTTTGACAGCATTTATCAATCGTCCTGCATGCATGTCAGGTCACTCACTTCTTTGCAGCAGCTTTAGCTCGGGTCGCTCTTCTGGCGACACCGGCCTTTGCTTTTCGGGGACTCTTCTTGGGCTTCTTGGCTGCTGCAGGTCTTTTAGTCTTCTTAGCTGGGCTCTTTGTCTTTCTCCTTTTCGCGGGAGACTTCTTAGCCGCCGGCGCGCTGGGCGCAGCAGCATCTCCAGCCACCGTGACAGATGCTTTCTTGGCCGGCCTCTTGACTTTCTTAGACCGTCGCCTCTTGGCCGCTGCGCCGCCCGACGCCCGCCTCTTCACCACCTTCTTCTTTCGAGGTGTGGGGGGCTTCTTGTTGAGCCTGAAAGAGCCCGCGGCGCCCGTGCCCTTGACCTGCACCAGACACTTGTTCGCCACCATGCGCCGCACGGTGAGCAGGACCCTCGCCTTGTTCTTCAGCACGTCGTACCCGCCGGCCTGCAGGGCTTTCTTCAGCGCCGCCAGGGACGTGCCGCCGCGCTCCGTGGAACCCGAGAGGGCCTTCACGATCAGGTCGGCCACAGTGGGGCCATTCTTCTTCACCTTGAGTCTCCTCCGCGCGGGACACTTGGGTTTCACAGCAGACATGTTAAATGTTATCTGCTTCTTCAAGCCAAGTGACTAGTGACTAGTGATGGATGGTAGACTGACAGTGCAGACACTTCTTTACTGACACAGTGACACCCACTCACACTGATAACGCTTATAAAGCGTCATTGAGAACCGCGTAGACTCAACTCATCTCATGGCAGAGCCCTTCTCAGTCCTTCCATTAAAACATGGAAGGACTTGTGTTTTCTTCACGCAGATTCTGTTACATTTCATTGATTAAAAGTATGCCATTGCTAGAAGAAATACACCATGAGATTCAGAATACGCCTGAGAGTCTGCTGAGAGAGCCAATTCTGGCGTTTATCAAAAACCTGTGTGACTTTATTGTTAAATTGCCCGTAGCCAGTGCTTCTGTTTCATTTCAAAGATATATATTTTGGACGTTTAAGCTAAGTTTCGTTCTGTAAACACGTTAGTGCAAACTTTTAAAAAATCACGCATGCAAACATAAATATGATTGATACAATGACTCAAAAACGGAATTTAATTTGAGTGATATTAGGGATTTAAAAACATAAAAAAATGACCAAAGAAGCACAACTCATTTTAGACCCATTGACAAATGAAACATATACGATTTCATGGCGCAACCAATAGCCTAAATAAATAAAAAGTTGATCTGACTTTTCTCCGAAGCAGATTAATCTTCATATTTTGCATTATGTATTTTTGCATGTGTGGCATTTGTGTCAGTGTGACTATGTCTGGGTGGTGCATGGAACTTGGCCAAAATATCAGTCTGTTCGCGGGCTGGAGAGATTGAGAGAAACGAATTTATGACTCATTTGGCGCGGGCTTTTCCCCCACTTTATAACCAACACATGATGATCGCATTATATTAAGGAATATTCATGTCATTCTGTTATATTAGCCTATATAGATAATTTTACTATTATGTGATTATGTGTGTGACACACACACACACACACACACACACACACACACACACACACACACACACACACACACACACACACACACACACACACACACACACAATATATACAGTACATCCATATAGGAGACAAGCTTTATACTTTTGATAAACACAAACACAATGATTTGTATTCCTTCTCCTGTCACAGCAGCTCACAAATATCTTTTTCACAAATCATTGTACTTCACCCAAAAGATATGGGAGTTTTTCTCTCAATTCAAATTTCAATTAAATTCAAATGAGCTTTATTGGCATGAGAAAACACGTTTTGTCAAACAAGACAATCAAGTCAAGATAAAACAATGTACCGGTATGTATAAATTAATATTGAATAAGAATAAAATAAATGTGTAAACAGAGCTGTTACAATAACTTTTCCAGTAATCTTGTGAAACTCTAAAAGATTGTGCATTTTCTGTCAGAGATATAGAGTATAGGCTATAAACAGATAGTTATACATCCTGCTACCCTAATAGACAGGGGTACATAAGCACAGTGGCCGTTTATCCAACAGCTTTCTCCGACCGAACCACACTTTTACCACACATCTCTATATGCAAAATAAATTCGGCACACTCCCAGAATACATATAGGCTACATTTAATTGAAAGAAATGTCTTAATTACTCTATAAATATTGTTTTACATCACCACACGATCCCATGGGACAGCTTTCTGTGACGTCAAAATCGTCATGTTTGCCAAACTCTCCACCAGCACAGAGCCTCCTCCCCCTTTCACTGCTCCTCTGTGCTGTGTGTGACCGACCCACTGTACTACTAAACGGACTCGCCCACTCTACAAACAACAACGACGTGAACAACAAAGTGAACCAACAAGACTCATGCTTGCCACCGCCAACAACTGGACTGGAATACATCATGCCACGACGAAAACGCTCCGCACTTTCTCAATACACGCCACACGCCAAACGTTTGCGAGCCAGTCACGCAAAAGAAACCAAAACAGGTCATTACAGCATGTTGCATGCGTGTGCTTCTCAGCTTCTCCAAACATTTGCCTGTGCGTGCTTCTGTGTTAATCATTTGCACGCCCGTGCATCGTTTGTTCTTTCTGTGCTTTTCCCAAATCACATCGTGTGTGTGTGTGTGTGTGTGTGTGGGGGGGGGGGGGTGTGTGTGTCGCGTCGCCCTCCAGCTGCAATTGCGAGTGTGCGCTGTGTACTACTGAGTTTAAAAACACAGCTGAAACATGAAGTGGAGTCTGTCCAACGACGTCGAGTCTGTGGGGGCTATATGAAGAATTAAATAGCCCCTTTTAGCCCCCATGAGGATTTTCGTGGACATTTTATATTAACATTACAGATTTTCTGGGAATTATTGACACTCTGTGACTCTGTCACAGACTGCATACTAGCGTATTTACACATGCTCTGGAATTCCGCCGGCTGTTCAGAGGTGTTAAAAGTACTCAAATGCTAATCGGGTTTCTTTTGTTTTCACCTAGCCAGGTATTATATGCCTACAGTAGGCTACAGTGCCCATAGGCGGCGGGTGTGTAAGGCAGCAACACTGACACTTTCAGCGGAGTGACTCGAGAAAAGACCCATATCGTCCAAAATAGGCTAATCAGTCGTTGTCTGTGTATAGGCTAATTCATTGGTAAAAGTATGCTAAATAACTCAATTTTAGACCATTTGGGAAATAAATAAATCCGCGGCGGAAAGTACAATGTGCATGCACACAATATGTAAATAAATAAATGTGTTACATTTTCTTGCATAAACACAAAGAGCTGTTTCCATAACTGCACAAATTATTGCACATAACATGAGTAGCTGTTATAATAACATAATAACATAACATGAGTAGCTCTTTGCCTGCCTGCCTGTCTGTCTGTCCATGAGTAGTTATTTGTCTGTCTGTCAATGAGTAGCTGTCTTACTGTCTGCCTGTCTATGAGTAGCTGTCTGCCTGCCTGTCTATGAGTAGCTGTCTGCCTGCCTGCCTGTCCAATTGTCCATGAGTAGCTGTCTGTCTGCCTGTCTGAGTAGCTGTCTGCCTGCCTGCCTAATTGTCCATGAGTAGCTGTCTGTCTGCCTGTCTATGAGTAGCTGTCTGCCTGCCTGCCTGCCTAATTGTCCATGAGTAGCTGTCTGTCTGCCTGTCTATGAGTAGCTGTCTGCCTTCCTGCCTGTCCAATTGTCCATGAGTAGCTGTCTGTCTGTCTATGAGTAGCTGTCTGCCTGTCCAATTGTCCATGAGTAGCTGTCTGTCTGTCTATGAGTAGCTGTCTGCCTTCCTGCCTGTCCAATTGTCCATGAGTAGCTGTCTGTCTGTCTATGAGTAGCTGTCTGCCTTCCTGCCTGTCCAATTGTCCATGAGTAGCTGTCTGTCTGCCTGTCTATGAGTAGCTGTCTGCCTGCCTGCCTGTCCAATTCTCCATGAGTAGCTGTCTGTCTGCCTGTCTATGAGTAGCTGTCTGCCTGCCTGTCCAATTCTCCATGAGTAGCTGTCTGTCTGCCTGTCTATGAGTAGCTGTCTGCCTGCCTGTCCAATTCTCCATGAGTAGCTGTCTGTCTGCCTGTCTATGAGTAGCTGTCTGACTGCCTGCCTGTCCAATTATCCATGAGTAGCTGTCTGTCTGCCTGTCTATGAGTAGCTGTCTGCCTGCCTGCCAGCCAGCAAGTTGGTTAACAGAAAATAAATTGTTATGGCTGAGTAAAATAAAATACAATAAACACAATTTGCCTGAAAATAGATTACCCAGCTATGACCTTTTTCATGAAAAAAATGTAGTAGTGATATGGCTGACTGAGTAAAATAAAACAATCTACCTGAAAATAGATAGCTATAAGTGAAGAACTATTAATGGCAGCTGGGTTTCATCATTCAAATAAAATAGAATTCTGTCCGTTTAGCTATAAAATTATGTCAGGGAATAGGGATACACAGTATATGTCTTTCATTTGCATTGCATCTCCCCCCCCCCCGCCCCAAGCTTTTATTTTCGTTCGAGTAATAGTACAACTCTAATAGTATTACTTATAATAATGTAATTAAAGATAACTTCATTCAGATTTATTTATTTTTTTTTATTTCATTTTCCAGATTTTTTTTTTCTTCTTTTTTTTAGACTTTCATTGGTGGGCCAGTCATAATGGTCCCGCGGGCCTGATGTGGCCCGCGGGCCTGAGGTTGAGTATCACTGCTGTAGCCTACCCAAAGTACCAGTGAAAACATCAACTTATTTTTTTCCACCGCTGTGGGGGGGGGGGGGGGGCCTGCGGGGAGGCGGGGCTGCGGGTAGCCCCCATGAGGATCATCAGAACTATTCGGTTCTGAGTCTGTCAACTCCCGCAATTTCCTTCTTCCCATATTGCGCTGCAACGACACTAGGATTGAGCCCCCCGAAGGGGGGCGAAATTCTAGTCCATATAATACCAGACGACTCGCCCCAATTCCTCTCTCTCTCTCTCTCTCTCTCTCTCTCTCTCTCTCTCTCTCTCTCTCTCTCTCTCTCTCTCTCTCTCTCTCTCTCTCTCTCTCTCTCTCTCTCTCTCTCTCTCTCTCTCTCTCTCTCTCTCTCTCTCTCTCTCTCTCTCTCTCTCTCTCTCTCTCTCTCTCTCTCTCTCTCTCTCTCTCTCTCTCTCTCTGCCTGCGTGCGTGCGCTTTGTGCGCGCAGGTTCGCGAGCAACTGAGTGAGAATGCGCGCGGACAGGACAACCCTTTTTGGGGTATAGCGGGTATAGCTGAGCTCCGGCTGAGATCAGGAGTAGGAGTAGGACCCCCAGCCAGCCTCATGCAGTTAGGATGGGTTTTGAGTTTCATGTGTTTACCAGAATTGATGAAAAAAATGGGAATGTCCGTAAGTGCTCTCCCGTATTTTATGTATATGTATTATTCTTTTTGTAAACTATTAGCCTATATTATATAATATATTTATAAAAAAATGAGTTATGAGTAATTTAATTAATTCGTTTTGCTGTCCTAGACTGCTGTGTTAGTGTTAGCGCAACAGCGTGCAGTTAATACCGAGTGGCGTCAAGTGAACTAGTGAAGCGTTCATGCATCGGCAGGTGGGTGTGAACAACATGAACATGGGTCTTGGAACATGTGACCACTGTGGGTATGCTGTAAGCAGAAACCAAACCAGACCCACTGAAGCACTGCTGCAGTCAGAAGAAACTTACGTGTGATAATCATAACAACACAGCGAGACCTCGCAGCGCCAGTGTAGCCTACAGCTCATTACCCATTTCAGCAAGAGTCAGCCAACATGGATTGCGGAGTTATAACTTCGAAGTCGGTTCTCCTGCTGATAAGTTTGATATTTTGGGTAAGTTGACGTTTTAATATTATTAACCCTATTATAATTTTGACGTTGTAGGGCAGGGTCCCTAGTCAGTTTGCTCAAATGTATCTTATCTGTTGGGCTACTGTTCATAGCCACCTGAGGGTAGTCGTTGATGCAATCAATGTTTCCTAGCCTTGGATCAAGACAAGAGTCAGTCAACAGATGTATTTAAGCGATTCTTACTTTTACTTTCATATCATATCTCTTGGCTTTTAAATTTTAATATCACAAGTCGTTGAAACAAAATATTTTTACATTTATGTATTTAATAATAAAAGGCAAAATATTTGAATAATGTTTAGAAGTCACCTAACATGGTTCTCTCCTCTAAGAATCAAGAACCAGATACTAGGGCTGCTTGAATGCTTCCTGTTTCTGTGATTTGTGAACAGGATGTAGGGCTACAGAATGATATTCGCTAAACAAACCTTACCTTGCATATTTCTTTCTTTTCTTTTTCCTATTTTTCTTTTCTTTTTTTGTAATGGGAGTTCCTTAATTTTAGTCCTGTGACTCCTGTCAATATTATCTTTGCTGATTACATATTGGGACACCGGACACATGACTATTGCTAACCTCTAGACTAGTTTAGCTCTGAGTCATTCAAAAAGACTTGAGTGGAACTGAAACTAGGGGCATTTTGTAGTATTTTAATCTGCTTACATGCTGCTGCTGCTGCTGCTGCGTACACATAATGTGAAGTGGGATTAGTCACCCATGGTGCTAGCGGCAGGCAGGCAGACCTACTCAGAAGAACATGTCAAGAAGCTATAACACCTATTCATTCAACTGAAAAACTGAAAATGATGTTACAACCTTAGAGGGAGAGAGAGCAGCTGTCTGAAGTTGTGTGCTCACTGTGCTAGTGTGCTGCTGTGACAGGACATGATGCATTATGTCTCAGGGTGAACCATAATGCAATTACAGGGTTGTAATTTAACTGTCTGAGAGGGGAAAATATAGTGGTGGTCCATTTTCCTCAGTGTTTCTCTATTTCTCTCTCCCGCTCTCATTATAGGTTGTAACATTTTCAGTTTTTCAGTTGAAAGAATAGGTGTTGTAGAAGAATAATGTGGCACATTGAATGTATAGCTTGTCTATGACGGAAAGCCCATCTATCGGTATTTAATATCCGTTATTGTTCATCTTGGGCCAGGTTTTTCTGAGGCTGAATGTTGCTGTACTGTAGAATCTACAGTGTAGATAGCAACAAGAACCCCAAAATGTGTTCCCGTCCTGAATGGCTTATTTTTCCTACGAAATGTATCACCTTTCCACAGATAATTTCCCAAAATATTCATGTCCCCCATGTTGCACTCCTGGCAAATCATGTTTTTCAAATGATGTATGCTGCCTAGTCTGATTTTGCTGTTAGAGGGGGCAATTATGACATGGACAGACAGAACTATGGAAAGTCTGAAAAGGGTTATCTGAAAAAAACATCTGGTACAAAAATGGTACAAAAATATTATACAGTGGAATTAGTACTGTGCTTTCATCATGTTAGGGACGTGCCAGAACTTAAGCAGACTTGCTAACATATCTTGAACACTGGTGCATGCATACACATAGTTTAGAAATCACTGCCGCAGAGCATTCCAGAAAACCTGTGTGGTGTACTGTATAATGGACGGAACTCCATATATTTGTAAGCCCCACTCTCTGGTTTCTAGCGTGATCAGAGTACTTGGAAAGATTAGGGGTAAGGGTAGGGTGAAGCAGGAGGGGGATAGGGTGACTACGCCAGAGGGATCCCGTGACTATGGAATGATTAAAAGAAATGAGTCATGTGGTTGAGTGGGCTAGGAAGTGAATTCAATGGAAAAGACAAGTGACTGCATGCGCGTGCACACGCGCGCGCACACAGAACACACACACACAAAACAGTTCAGCCCTTTGCCTTAACGTTCTGTTAAACAGCAGTCATGATGAATTCCAAAAAGGTCACATCATCTCATGATAAAATTGACCCGCCATCACCCTTTACCTCGTGATTTCTAAATCACAGATAAAGCCAGTAAAAGTTCAAACCATCATTGGTTGATATCTAAATGAACCTAAAAATCACACCTGTGTGAAGTGAGCGGTGCAACTGTACCATCCTGGGGGGGTCCTCGCAACATCCAGACCCCCAGGAACACGCCCAGCGAGCCGCCCCGCGTCCGAAACGGTCGAGAAATGACAGAGTTAGTTAGTTATGACAGAGTGTTGCAGCTTTCCGTGCTGGGACGTGTACGTAAGGGGGCATGTACACATACATACATACATAGGGACACACATAGCTCCGCAATGGAGCGGAGGCACCGCTCAAAAATAATGCAATAGGCCTATCTCACAGCCATTCCCCGCCCCCCTTTCCACACCTAGTGGTGTTGACGTGACGTCACTCCATAGACAATACCTACATTCAGAAGCCATAAACGACGCTTTTTCTGAAGGTAAACTTTATTCTATTTGTTTTAGCTGTCTTACCATCTTGTTTTCTTCATAATAATATTGGTCTTTTACATTTTAACATTTGGAAACGGCTTTAAATGGTGCAGAGAAAGCAGGTAGGGATGTAGCTCTGGTCCATAGACTTACTCATGGACCAGAGCTACATCCCTACCTGCTTTACCTGTAATGTCTATGGAGTGACGTCACGTCAACACCATTAGCTCAGAAAAGGAGGCGGGGAAGGGCTGTGAGATGGGCCTATTGCGCTCTTGTAAAACTTTCATTTTAGTGACCTGATTTATGCAGTTGTCTCCATACTTGAGAGTTGAAATGTTGCAAAGAAAAAAACACACGTTTGAACATTCCTGCGTTTCCTGACTCTTTGGTAAGAGTCAGGAAACAGTGGGAGAAGGTCAGCTTTTATGTAAGTCAGTACGGTAGTCAGTTTGTAACTTGTGTTAAAAAGGTTTGCCTATTGATTGCATGTCAGATGTGTTTGATTTAGTGCCTATCATTATGGCTACTTTATTTAAGGATTCTGGTGGCCACAAAGTATTATACTTTCCTATTGTCTTCACACGTTGGAAATGGATTAGGGAGAAGTATAAAACATATATAACCTATATAATATACCCTACCCCTCTATTGCTTGTCTTTCAGCGTCAACTCTTGACGTCAATAAATACATACCATTACCAACATGGTATAAACTTAAACAAAACCATTCACAACAAATCAGATAAACCAATAGAACTGTCGCGAATCCCTTTTATTGCTGAAATGCTGTTTTTAATGTTTATAAAAACTTTAATATTTTTAATCAGATTTATTGTGGTAAATGAGGTTGAGCTTTTCTAATCGGTGTTTACACAGTGATTAGATTAATCCCTGACTGCCAGAATCATTAAACTCACTTGCCGCTATTGAATTATGCAGCATACCAAGGAATTAGTTTGTTTGAATTAGTTTTGCCCTCCATCCAAACTTCAAAAAGAACAGGAATTTCTCTCATCGTGCAGCAGACCAAAGGGCCTTTCCGCATATATTGTAGCCTATACTGTATACTGATTAGTACAGAATGGCATGTAGATAAAAATGTGAGCATTGAGCATATTGTTTGTTTAAATTGGTGAATGAGGTGGTAGTATGAGTCATTATACACATGCTTATCCTTGCGTGACGCTCACATAATAGGGTTGGCAGATAGTAATCACCTCATGTATTCTCTTGCTGTTTTTCTCTTTAGGCTGCTGGAGGTGCTCTGGTCTATGTGGGTTCTTATGTGATTCAGAGCTACAGAAGCTTCAATGACTTCCTGGAGGACAAGTATACACTGATCCCAGCCATTATCATTATCGTGGCCGGTGCGGTGATGTTTATTATTGGCCTGGTGGGATGCTGTGCCACTGTCCGAGAGTCCAAAGTCGGTCTCAGCTTTGTAAGTGTGGTGCGAGAGAGTGAAAGAGAATGTACCTTCATGCATCTGTAGGGCTGCAACTATGGATTATTTTCTTAGCGATTATTCTGTCGATAACATTCTCAATTAATCAAATCATCTTGAATCACGTTTTACATACCTTTTCATTTTTGTATACATCAACAAATCAACGCCAAATAAATAAAATAAATAGATTATTTATTTTATCGTCGACTAAATTGCTTAGTCTGATTAACCCAATCCATGCCAGTACACTACAATAGAAACGCAGACCAGTGGTCAGCGTTTCAATTGTAAAAAGAAGTTTTGAGAAAAGAAAAAAGAAGGGGGAAAAAAAGAATTACGTCCTGGCACAGGGGGTTATAGTGCTTAAAACACAACCTGTCGTTCCTTGGCTTGGATTGGGTTAACCACTTAAGCCCTATTTTCTACTATTTAAATTATTAGGATGAATTAATTCAGTTATAACGGCTCCATTATATTACTGATTCTATCCTCTGGTGATATTTGAAGCGTACGTGCATGCCTGCATACTGTACATAACAGTGTTTATGTAGGTTGAGGAGGCGAGGGAGATGTTTGAGCTTCACACAGGAAGTATGGTCACCATGTTGGGGAAGAGACAGTAAACAATCCATCTGATATATCTAATTGTGTGATTTTACTAGCTGTACAGTATGTATGCATTATGGTTAAACCCACTTTCAACTTCAAGGCATCCCTATTTTGTGGATTATGGTGTATGTTTTCAAAGATAATTCAACATTTTCACAATTGTCTAATTTAGAAAATCGCATATCTACAAGCTCACAACACATGTGAGCTTGTAGATTGTCATTTGTTTTGCTGTTTGTCGTACAGTGAAGTTTATTAGGGCTTAAGTGATTAAGAGTGAGGCTACTATAGTGCTCTAAAGGCCAGTCCGACTCCACACCAATGCAACTCTTTGCAACATGAAACTATACTTATTAACTATTATCCACAATGGTATTAGAAAGAAGTTGCATTGGAGTGGACTGGCCTTAAAACGGTTTTGTTGCAAGGAGTTGCATTGGTGTTATCCCCAATGGCAGTAAGTGCTACCTACCTATCTCTCTCTCTCTCTCTCTCTCTCTCTCTCTCTCTCTCTCTCTCTCTCGCTGTCTCTTTCTTTCTCTTTCTCTGTATTCCAGTTCCTGTTGGTCATCCTGGTGATCTTTGCAGCTGAAGTTGCAGCTTTGGTATTTGGGTTCATCTACCAAAACAGGGTGAGTCACAGACATAATTCTGTGTCACACAATCCATCCATCCATCCAAACATCTATGCTTTCCTTATTTGCTTTCCTGAAACTCTAAAATAGGAATAGGAAACCTATTAAAATAGGTCATGCAATCTAACCTTTGATATTATTATTATATATTAATATTTCACTACACGGCATTATGAAATATTAGACTGTGTTATTAGTACACCAGGTAGGCGCTAGTATTTTCATTACTATAACACCCGTGTCTTCTTTCATTTATTTGTTCCCCCAAAGTATTCATCGTCTACAGTTGTTAGGCTCCAATGTCCCATAATATTATAAACCAAAGCATTATATTATTCTGATGATGTTATCATGGCAACTCACTAACATTAGATCATAAAATCCTCAGTGCAAATTAATGTGTAAAATTGTGTTCTTGTTTTGTATGTGATCCAGATAGGTGGAGACCTGGAGCGCTCTATGAGTGATGTGTTCAGGCAGTATGATGGTCAGAACCCTGCATCCAAAACTGTGGATGTACTACAAACTCAGGTAAGATAATGTCTATACTACTGTATCTATACTGCTTGTTAAAGTAATTTCTTTCCTCTCTCCTCTTGCTTTCTTTTAAGCTGCTCTCTCGCTCTCACTCTTTCTCTGTTCCTCTCCTTTTCCTCCCTCAGTATTCTTCAGTCTACTCTAAAAGGTCTTGTCAATTTACAATGTAGGTTTGGTTTATACAATGGGCAGTAAGAGTCTTCTCTGTCAATGTACAGTTGCAGTGCTGTGGTGTTAACAACTACAGCAACTGGACTGCCACGCCATGGTTTACCAGCCACAACAACACAGTGCCTCTGTCCTGCTGTAAGAATAACACGTCCGAGTGCACTGGAAGGCTTGATCAACCACAGCTCCTCAATGTACAGGTATGGTCTACTCTCCTCTGTTTTGACTTATCTATAATTAGACTGCAGTGCAGGGGTTCCCAAACCTTTAAGTTTGAGACCCAAAAGAGCTGCCCCAAGCTGTGCATGCTACTCATACGCTGAGTTGGCAGTGACCATGATTGAACGCAGAACATTGTTGTTGAAAGACGAGTGCTCTACCAACGGAACTATCCGGACACAGAAGTACTGGACTGCAACCTGTATGGTTATAATCAATATTTACACCGCGTGTGTGTTTGTTTCAGGGTTGTGAGCCAGCGTTGGAGCTTCTCCTTCAGGGTGTGTTGAGTTATGCCTTGTTGGTCATCTTGGGCTTTGCCATTATCAAGGTAAAGACTCCAACTTGCTAGTTGCTACTGTACATGTGTATTTGTGAGGATTTGCTAGTTACAATAGTCTAGCGATTGTGACTGAAAATGTAATTTCTTCCCAGTACATTTGTCAATGTTGGATTGATTCCAAATGTATTGTTAATTATGTTTATTTCAGTATGGTAATATATAAGTTGTATAGTATTTATATTTTGTAGGCCTCTTTTTTTCCCTTACATTTTTATCCCACGATTTTGCAACCCATTTTTTTCACCCAGTGTCAATTATCTAATGTAATCCTGGGCGCTACACTTCCTCTGCCAACCTGGAGGGGTGTGGGCAGTGAACTTATCTCATGCCCCCTTCTATCCATGAGGAGTCCAAGCTGCTTCTTTTCACCTGACGGGGGTTTCCCCGGCCGGACATAGCCCATGGAAGGAACATGTTATTCCGACGAGTTCCTTTCCCCTCCATCAGGCGTCCCGGCTGGCCAGGGGGGGGTAGTTTAGAGACCAGGATTACTGCATGTTTTTTGTGAGGCTAGGGGACACGGGGAGAACATGCAAACTCTATATTTTATAGGCCTCTTGACCACCACATTGTTAATGTGCTGATTGATGGCGCCCTCTGCCTCTACTCAGCTTAATTTCCTTTGGCTACTACCAATAGGCTGGTACTGGTAACTATTTAAAGCCAACATGGGACACAGAAAAAGGAAATAGTGCTGATAATGGTCTGAGGACTGAAGCATCCACTGTTTTTTCATTGTGTCACCCTTATGGGTGACCCTTAAGGGTGCAAATAATTTTGCATCCTTAGAGACACATTTTCAGTATGCATGCCACTGGCTGCAGCTGTAACGCCTGGGATTGGAACTCGGGCCTGCCACGTGAAAGTCCACCATCTTAACCACTAGACCAAAGGGATATCCCTATGGACCAGGGAGATATTAAACTTTTGAGGCCATCGGGCAGAGGCTCTGAGCCGCTCTGCTACACAGACACCTGAAGGTGGAGCATGTTTTCCCAATATAGCATAGTAGGGAAACAAGTCATGTCATTTTGATGTGTAGTGTTTAAGGTGAATGGTGATGTGGTGTGTGTGTGTGTGTGTGTGTGTGTGTGTGTGTGTGTGCGTCTGTGCGTGTGTGCGTGTGTGCGTGCGTGCGTGCGTGCGTGCGTGTGTGCGTGCGCGTGTTTGTGTGTGTGTGTGTGTGTGTGTGTGTGTGTGTGTGTTCCTGATGACTGTCTCCCTCTTCTGTTGCAGTTCTTTGGAATGCTGAGTGTATGTGTGATCACCTGTAAGACTAGCGGCCGGAGGACTGGCTACCAGCAGATCTATGCCTGAACTGTGATCGGCCATAACATATAAAAGGATGCTCCAGAGAAACTACTCATGGCTCCTAAAGCTGCCTGCAACCACTCTGTCTTCTTCTCCTCAGACTACCTTCAGACGTCTTTTAGGACAAATATCCTTGTCCTATCATGAAGAAAGTAAACCACATTTCCTATTTTTGTACAGTCATGTTTTAATTAATGTAAAGCTGCTTTTAGTGAACACATTTTTATTTTGTCCAATCTGTGTGGTAGAGTATATTTTAATACAATATAACTTATACAGTCAGCGTGGTTGTATTTGGTCTTCCTGCTGTTCTATTGAGATCCTGTGGCTGGTTTGACATGACTGTTTCCTGTTTCTCCCCAGAGCAAGCAGGCATTTTTTATTAGTGAAACAAAAAAGTCAGCACTTCCGCAAGAGACGCAGGTTAAAGTTACATAGTGCAGATTGAATTTGTTATCCAAATTTCAAATTATGAGACTGTTATTGTCCCTCTGATAAAATGAGCAAACACGCCACCTGGATTTTTAACAACTCTCTTATAAAGTTGCTCAGT
This sequence comes from Protomyctophum bolini, assembly GCF_963924005.1. Lineage (NCBI taxonomy): Eukaryota > Metazoa > Chordata > Actinopteri > Myctophiformes > Myctophidae > Protomyctophum > Protomyctophum bolini. Next base: position 20,334,142 of record NC_137867.1, on the reverse strand, counting down.
TAGGACATTGATTTTGGAGTTTTTAATGATACTGTAGTGAACATTGCCTTAGATTGTTTTGAACACTCTACCCAGCCAACAGGTGATAAACTCATAAGATACCACATCAACACATTTTATAAGAAGGTCAATTTCGATTGTATATGTCACTTTCAAATGTTGAATGTTTTTGTGACCAGTTAATACTGCACGCCAAAAGAAATAAACGATGGATGCACACACACAGGGAGTTACAAACGTACTTTAACTCTTAATAGCCACAATGACATGGTGTTAGATATTATTTAACACGCTTTGAAATGGTTTGCTTGAACACTTTTACACCAGTCTGACTGTATAGCCAACCAAATCTGAAATTATTTTGTATATATGCATCAGTTAAGCAATTGAAATGAAGGGTAATGTTCATTAAATAGTCATTGGTTCAGGTACTAGTAATTAGCATGTATGATTGCAATAATTCTATCAAGAAAGAGGCTCGCATATCACTTCAGGGGAATAGAGGGGAATATAATATAATCAATTACTTGTTGATCACAAAATTAAGAGACAAGAGAAAGGATAATTGATTTAAAGCATAATTCAAAGATACTATCTTATTCATAGCCAGCTAAATTCTGTGTTTGATGGTATAGACTAGAGTTGTGCCACAGGCTTTGGTCATAGTTTATTTCTCAATTAATAAAAAGCCAACTCCACAATAATATGTGATTTGATACTGCTTGGTTGCTTCATCTTTTTTTTACCATGTCTGCTTTACATGTAGTGTTTCAAACAATTAGTCAGAAATGTAAACAGTACGTGGTACATACATAGTCAGACATGAAGGCTGAAAGAAAAACGTCCTGGGACGTGTTTCCATTGTGGTCCTATGGTTGGTTTAAAGCCATGTAGGGTGACGATCATGTAAAGCAGAGGTGTCAAACGTGTGATGTAAAGTGAATGAATGCTGACAGAGGCACTGTGTTGTTGTGACTGGTAAACCAAGGATTGCACTTTTACATTCTCACAGTTTCAATTATGTAATCATGATGGCAGATTAAAAAAAACTTAATTAAGCAATTGAATCTATGTCATCATGCCACCTGATGCATCAGCAACAAGCTCTATTTTACAGGATGAGCTCTTTGCAAATATATATTAGTCACGAGACATATTGTTTATCTCTCCCCCTCCTGAGACTGCTGATAAGGAGGTTCTTGCTGCTGTACAGTATGTCCAGCAGATAAGAAAGTTCATTTAAGTCAAGGCATGTCAGTGCCCAAAATGATGCATGGAATATGAACTAGGTCTTTTGCCCCACAGTCATCACTCGTAACCAGATGAACCTTAGCTTGCGACGCATTGTCAGTTTGTAGCTATTTTTGGTCAAACATCATACTCCTCAGGATGGCAAATAATATGTTTTGTAATAATAATCCAAATAAGTAACAAAAGTTTTCTAATAATTCTAGTGGAGTAAAGTATAAAACATTGAAAATAATCCAGGGATGTACAAGTACCACAAAACTGTACTTATAACGGAACAAAAATACATCGCATGGATGCACCTGGGACGTATCCTCAGTGATCCCAAGGTCATTGTGGTTTCGGGTCTCGCGAACATCATTCGACTCGGGTGACCCAGCCGGGGTAATCGAGTCCCGATTTACGTCCCAGTAGCTACCCTCGATCAGACCCACTAGGGAAAAACCAGGGCCACACAATCCGTTGGAACTACTCTTTACTTTACAAAGATGCATTTAACCTCATTCAGGAGTGGTGGATTCTTGAGCCACAATGGTTCTGCAGGCTCCGCTTGCGGCTCGAAGGTTGCGGCTACCTCACGAAGGTTTTTTGGGCTTCCTCCTCACGGAGGATGCAGGCTGGGGCGCCAACCTATACTGCCGATATAAGTACAGTACTCAAGTAAATGTACTTAGTTATTTTTCACCACTGAAAATAGGGAAATGGGATTAGGTGGGGAACTGGGGATGGCAAATCTCAAGAGGTGGGTTTTGAGGGTGGTTTTAAAAGAAGTCGCATTAGATGATTTGATGTGAGTTGGGAGTGAGCGGCTCCATAGAGGGGAGGCAACTGAGAAAGCCCTGTAACCCAGGTTCGAGCATTTTGACATTGCTGGACCTTAGGCAACGGTCGGGAGAGGGCATGATGGTGGAGGAGGTCAGAGAGGTAGGGGAAGCTAGATTATTGAGGGCCTTGTAGGGAATACCAGAACGCTTGCCCCAAAACACCTGCAAATCCGGCAACTTCGGAAAGGTCGCTACCAGGCATTCTTAAAAGTAACCTCAGTAAACTAGGCCTAAACCTAACCTTATTCCTAAACGTAACCTCATTGAAATGGTGCCAAAACCTAAGCATATTCTTAATCTTAACCTCAGTAAAACTATGCCTAACCCAAACTTATTTCTAACTTTATCCCCTGTAAAACAAATGTGTGTTTTGGGGTGAGCCTTCCGGTTACCCGTGTAGGTGGTGAGCAGTATTTTGAAATTAATTCTGCATTTGGCTGGGATCCAGTAATATAAAGGTCATGGAGGACTGGTGTGATGTGGTCCCTGGAGCGTATGCTTGGTGAGTAGGCGTGCAGTGTTTTGTCAGTGGAGTACATGCCAGTTTATTGAGGTGGTGGTTACTTTGGTGGTGGCGCCATAGAGGAGGATATTGCATGCCGTAATCAAGCCTGGATGTGAAGTCATGAGTGTTTCTGCAGTAGTATACTATAGTGTGTGACAGTTTGGGTTGAAGGCAGTGTTTGGGGCTGGAAGATGAAGTCAAGGATGACTACAAGGTTACAGAGCTGGGTGGTGGAGTGATGATGGAGCCATTAAGAGAGAGAGAAAGAGAGAGTGTGTGTTCGTGTATACATGTAGACACAGAGTATACAGAGTAGACACACACTGCGTCTGCGTGCATGTGTGTATAGATCGTTTATTTTAATACAAGGAGGAACTTCTTGTACAGAATTTACAGGAACACTTAATTACAGGGGTCACACAAACAGAGACAAATTAAGACATGGATTGATACTCCACACACCACAGACTGGAATTCTTCTTGTAAATTAAGAGCAGGTTACTTTTTTAAGGCTTGTATGGCTGTGGGAACAAAGTCTTGCTAAAACAGGCATTTCTGCACATGGGGTAAAAGTGCCGGGAGAGTGGGTGGTCTTGATCATGTGTGTCTGTAGGCTAAGTGCTTTGCTGCAGAATAGATCATCAGGGATGACACAATAGAATTGGGGGTGGGAACAACATATTTTGTATTTTGTGTGTGTGTGTGTGTGTGTGTGTGTGTGTGTGTGTGTGTGTGTGTGTGTGTGTGTGTGTGTGTGTGTGTGTGTGTGTGTGTGTGTGTGTGTGTGTGTGTGTGTGTGCATATACAGTATACATATATGTATGTATATGTACATACTGTATACAGTATGTGTGTGTGTGTGTGTGTGTGTGTGTGTGTGTGTGTGTGTGTGTGTGAGACTGTGTGTGATTTGATATGGCTCCCCTCCCTTCTACCTGTCTCCATATCCTCCTGCAGGATTACATTATCTTATTCAGCACACATCTGTGTTACTCCTGGCTGCATTGACATTTAGACAGCCCAGTCATTTCCAGAGAGAACATGGCCAGATAACCTTGTCTGCTCTGAGACCTGTCCTTTCTCTGTCTATATCCCCCAGCCTCCTCTGTTTCACTTGTCACCTGCCATTTTATCTCTACCTTTTAATCTCACTGTCACAGTCATTCTTTGGATGCAGCTTTATAATCTCTCAATTAGCGGTTAAGAGAGAGGCCCTGGGCTGTATTTTGCGTGTCTTATGTACCAGGTCTTATTACTTAACTTAAGACCTGGAGGCGTGGCCAATGCTCTTTGGCCACTCAGAATAGCCAAATGGCATTGATCACGCCTCCAGGTCTTAAGTTAAGTAATAAAACCTGGTACTTAAGACACACAAAATACAGCCCCCTAGGATGTCCTAGACCTGTTCTGTGCTAGCAGTGATTCAGTGCTGACTGACTGCATGCGGTGCAGTTGTGACTGACTTGTGACGCTAATGTACAGTTGAAGAGCAATTGATCAGTTCAATATGCGATGTCAGGAGCCAGGGAGGTCTTTCCATCTGCTATTGATCAGCCACTTATCTACCCTCATTTTATGCTCCCTCAGAATTCAGCTGCTTGATTGTTTAATATATGAGATCTCTGTGTCTTGACTTTTTTTGTATAACCTGTTTAGCCCATTCATTAATTCAAAGCTGATATTATCAGAACTGGTTAAAATGTTTAATTCCCTTCCACTGTACATTCAGACAGCGACGGCTCAAGAAAATTCTGACTGGGGGTGCTATGGGGGGGGGGGGGGTTATTTAGAGGGGGGGGGGGGGGGCGGGCTAATGAATCTTGGTTTACATAGAAGTCAGTCAATTAGGCTTGTTTTGAGGGGGGGGGGGGGGGGGGGGGGGGGCTAAAGCCTCCACCAGAGGGGGCTAATGCACCCCTTGACCCGTCCCTGGAGCCTTCCCTGCATTCAGAAGCTTGATATACCAAGGATTTTGCCTTAGAGTACCCCCCTCCCCCCTAATCGGTCTGTCTGTCTGTCTCTCTATTGTGTCTCTCTATGTATCTCTGTGTGTGTGTGTGTGTGTGTGTGTGTGTGTGTGTGTGTGTGTGTGTGTGTGTGTGTGTGTGTGTGTGTGTGTGTGTGTGTGTGTGTGTGTGTGTGTGTGTGTGTGTGTGCGTGTACGTGTGCGTGTCTTTCTCTCTCACGTACAGTACACAGAGAAGATAGCTGAGTCAGATGTCGTCACACGGAAATTTCAGCCTGGCCTCTAATTTATTTATTTCCTTTCCTGCTTAGACAGAGATGTTGGGGTAGTGGTGGTGGGGGTGGGGGGTGTAATCTGAGTAGGACACTCACATGCACAGTACTTGTGCTCACTGTGCTGAAACAGGCAGAGCCAGTAGAGCACACACACTCACAATTTTCCCTTGGACTGCCAATCTCCCCCTAACAGGAAAGGTTTCGTTTTGTTTTTCCAAAACAAAGTCAACTCCACATCTAGTGCCTTTGTTGGGTATACCAGGTTTACATGAAAGAATAGCCCGGGGTTAGGAATGATGGTTACTGTAAAACAATTGGTCTGGTACAGTAGCAGCTGCAGAGAAAGATTGTTTCTTGTTGTGGAAACGAAAGTAGACGTTTCACCAAGTAAAAATGGGTTATAAACGTAAAATAAATAAACAGAAGAGGGACTTCATATTGTTTATGTGAATGAATGTATTAGGATTATGATGACACATTGTTGAGACCAGCAGCAGGTGCTGTTGACAACTTTGTGTGTTGGAAGAGTGTACGGGTGTCACTGTTGCTGTGTCAGGAAAAGAGGTGTGTGTGTGTGTGTGTGTGTGTGTGTGTGTGTGTTCTTTGGTTTCTTTTCTTCTTCCAAGTTTCTTCTATTGTTGAATTACTGACTGAGATTTCACTGTGGTGACTTTCCAAAAAGGTTACATAGATAGCATAGGACTGTTTTTGTTTTTTCATTTTTTTTTATACCTCCAATGGCTGATTTTTTATTGACTCTTCATGTGACCACCGCAATCTGACTGTAGGTACGCTACCCGTTCAAAACATATCAAAATAATAGACTTCAGTTCAAATTGTTTAAATAACGTTTTGGCTATCCAGTCCTTCATCAGTTTGATACTGATGAAGGCTGGATAGCCGAAACGTTATAAACAATGTCTGCGACCCACTACCGTTATTTTGAAGTTGTATAAATCCTCTATCATTGTGACAATCACACTGATGCTCATAGCACTTTCATTCCCTAGTGTGATCCAAAATATTGTCTCCGTCCTATGGTCAGGTTGAATGGTTTTCAGAGGTATCTGTGTTAACACCAACCCACAGACCAAGACACACTATTTATCTTTTATGACCCATAATAAGGGATAACAGACCTTATTACAAAAGTAAAACAAGGTTGCTTATGTCTCTGGAGACCTGTTCAGCCCCAAAAGAACAAGGAAACTGTGGTCTATGCCTGCATATAATCACACAACTATTTGACAATTTCCTCCTCTCTACATTCCAATTTCAACTTTCATCCCCCTTTCATTGTGGAGAAAAGACATGGAAGGTTGTATACAATACATACACACCTGGTACTGTACAGCAGCAGGGAACATCAACCTTTTTTTTTGCTGCTGAGCAGCTTCACTGGTTCACCTCACTGAATACACTTCAAAAAGAACAAAAATGTCTCATGTTTCTAGATTGACCCGAGTCAAATCAGGAATTTGAACCAAACTCAATTTTTCTCACTATTTAGGCTGACACTGCTGTTTTCTGCTTTTTATTAATAACCAATAACCAATAAGTATCTTCTTCTTAAATTAACATTTAAAACGTAAGTCCCTTTAGAGTAATTCTTTAATCAAAGACTAAATAATATATATATATATATATATATTATTTTCTTCATGTTGCTAGGGCGAGAAGCAGCGCTTTGGAATGGGGGGGTCAGATCAACATGGAATGAATTCTGTACTGGCCATATAAGGAGCATGTCTTGAGTGTACAGGGTTTGATTAGGTCAGATTAACATGCATATGGAATGTCAGAACAGGTCAGCTCCATACAGTATGAAGATCTAAGGGTGGTAGCGGGGACATTATCTTGGGTGTACAGGGTTTGCTGAGGGCCCTGGTAGGATCGGGCCTTAATTTTCGGGTCTGTTGAGAACTCTAGTTTTCGCCGGCTGCCGGGCACGGCTGCACTAATAACTTTGGGGCAGGCCCGTCTAGAGTTTTAAATTTGAATGGACAGGTATAAGTCAAAAGGGGGACATCGAAGAGGAAGGATCAACATATGGAATGTCAGAACAGGTTCTGGCATATATCCATACATGGAGATCTAAGGGTTTGAGGTCAGATAGAGTTGCTATAGCCAATATTGATGACATCAGGGATCTCCATATATGGGCTTAACTGCGACAGCAGGTCACATTTACCATGACATCAGGGTCTCCACATCTCCATCCCTGATGATGTCATGAGACCTGGGCAGCATGGGGGCTTGCCTGGGGTGACCAACCAACCAACACACTGATAGGAAATGCATGATTTCATAGTAAATGTGACCTGCAGTCGCAATAACAACATCTAAACTGACACAGATGCTTTCCCAGATTAAGTCTAACCGTTAAAGCATGTGTGCTTCAGAATCAACTTTATTGTCACATAATGACATAAACCACATGCTTGAGGTGTGATGGGGTTCAGTTCAGTTTCTCATAAACTCCATTTTCCCTCCACCATATTTGATCTTAAATGAAGCAGAACTGTCACACCAATCCCTTAACAATCCCCATCTTTGGTTGAAACATTACATTATTCATGTGAGGTTGTATTCCCCTTTAGCAGGTATTGGATGAAGCATTCTAGTACCACTGGTTCCCATGTGGTGACTAGGGGTCTTTGAGTGGGTCCCGGGGGGTCCCCAGCTAAATTATTGATATTTTGGAACCAAATGCATCATTCATTCATTCAATTTATCATAGTGCCAAATAGAGTTTGGACAGGGTCAATTGGCTTGTTAGTATAGCCTTCACACTCTGAGTTAAAGTAACACTGAGGATATTATAGTGACTGGCATCCAAAAGATAAAAATCATATACCGGTATGCACATGCGTGCGTGCCTTATGTGGTCTGTGGCCTAAATGGATATCAAAGTGGGGGTCATTGAAATAAAATCAAATACATAAATAAATAAATCAAAAATAAAATAAAAGTGAGAATCACTGACCAATGCAATGAGTGGTGAACCATGCTGATCAGTCTCACCTCACCTCACCTCCAAATTTAATGACTGTAACTTTGCAGGTGTTGGGTCATCGTCGGGGAGTAAGAAACATGACGTCAGGTCAGGGGGTGGGACATACAAGAGTTGAGTTGGGACTGGCGCCTGCCTGCCATATACTTATAGTTCAGAAGGAATAGCCAGACCAGACAGAAGAGAGAGAGAGTGGTACTTAAATCATTCGATCGTGGTGGTGCAGTGTAAAAGCTTCGGTCAGTCAGTTCACCGGGAAAAAAAGATTTCCAGCGTTAAGCATTGAGTGAAGCGTGCACAGCACAGACTGCACACCGACTCGCCCACAGTCCTCACCTCACTCACCAGCCGTTGCCTATCTCGTGTATCGCCACAGCATTGTTATCCTGCTGATCTGTGAAATGAATTACTAACGTGATGCGTTTACTTTGTTTGTTGACTATCTGATCACTCTGATGGAAGCAAGGACTATTATCATTCAGATCTCTTTCTGACGGCAGGCTGCGGCATATGCTCCGGTGAGTACTACTCGTTGTTATCTTGTACTGTCTGTAGTCTGTACCTCTTTGTAGTTTTTTTCCTCCTCAATGCTTGGACCGATAGCCTGGCTATAACCGATAGAGATAGAGATAAGGATAAGCAGACCAAAGACTCCTTTCTCTGTCCGTTTTGTTTCTGTCCATGGACTCTAGAAATATAAGGGATATTTCCGATTGAATTTAAGTACTATCTTTATTACCTGACTAATATAGCGGCACAATGTTTTTGTTCCGCCACACGGGCGTATGTTATTGGCACACAAAGGCAGCTGCATATAAGCATTGTACAGGTGGTGGATATAGCCTATACCCATCTTAATTACAATGGTATCTTGTTAAAATGTTTAAAGACAAATAATTCATATAATAATTACCATACAACATTATTTAACGAGTTTTCTTATTGGCCTATCTATTTCCAATCCAATCACATCCTATGCGTGATGATTTTATCCTTTGGGCTATTTGGTTATTTCATAAACAAACAGCGTTAATTAAGGGTACCTTATGAGCAAGTCTTACCCACATAGTTTGTATTCGTGTTGCATAATAAGTAGTGAATTCACAGTTTCACACGCAGGGAGAATGCACTCCAGACTCCAAGCCCATATCCAGTGGTTAATACATTATTTATAAAGTTAGCTCAGTGCTGCTGCAAACCGCACAACTGTCAACAGTACCTTTGCCTCTCTCTCGCTCTCTCTCTCTCTCTCTCTCTCTCTCTAGTTCTCACTTTACACTGGCAGGCATGCATAAACTGGCACACTGGTCTGGATGGAATAAAGGGCAGATTAGTTTGAAAATACACATCTCTTTCCGTCTATGTCTTTCTCTCAGACACACAGACAGACACTCATCATTGTGCTTGTAATATTTATATGAAATCCATCCATTTGATCCAGAGGTGATCCAGGCAGCTATTCTCTAACACAGGGAATATTCCAATCTTGTAATGTGATTATTCCTTCTATTAGAGCAGATTTATGTTGCTGGTTGGGATTAGCGTGCACTTTGATGTTATATAATTTCCTGCTGTATGTCACATACACATTAAATAGTGCATTATGTACAACACACACAGCCCTTGTTTGTGTGTAAATTGCTTTTCTATTCTTTGTGTCTGTCTCTACCAGATGACCCCGTCTTTGAGTTTCCTTCCCTGCTCATTAAAGGTGTGTGTGTGTGTGTGTGTGTGTGTGTGTGTGTGTGTGTGTGTGTGTTTGTGTATGTGTGTGTCTTTGCCCCCAGCAGCAGTGGTAGTGGCAGGCATGTGAATGCCAATGTAATGCTGCTCATAGCAGTATCTCCTCCACAGCGACCACAGGGCATGTTGAAATCCCAACATCCATGAGAAGGCAACAGGAAGGAGATTACTGAGGGATTACACACACACACACACACACACACACACACACACACACACACACACACACACACACACGTATGTGTGTGCACGCACCCACGCAGACACACATTATCTCAACATCACAGGTCTGGGATTTGACAAACTGACAAAAGTGGATGTCATCCAGGATTTATTGTTGAATGAATGGAGGAGGAGGGGCTACAGCACTCTCATGAATTTAAGTCGGTTATCTCCACCTCCCTGACCACTGAGAGTTCTGATTGGTCAACCGGGATTAGAGACTTTGGACAAAAGCGAGAGAGAGAGCTACAGTGGAGATTGAAAGAGAGAGAGAGAGAGAGAAAGCGAAAGCTACAGCGGAGATTGAAAGAGAGAGAGCCAGCCGAGTGGAGTGGAATGTCCTCCTGCTGTCCTGCCATGTATCTACTACACATGTAATGGTGGGATCAGAACACACAGAGGTCTGTTGCTATGGATACCCCTGCCCTGGCGAAGCCCCGTTACTGTCTGTGTAGTAATCATACGGTTGTTAATATGATCACTATCATCCACAATAAGAGAAGATGTGGAGATAGGAACAGCAAGTCTACTGGATAGTGCATTTAGCAATCTCGCGTATAGCCTACCAACGAACAAGGGCCTTGTGACATGTTAATGCTCCGAATCCCCAAAACATAATCATCATTGGCATCAAAAGGACAATGTTTAAAACAAAAAAGAGCAAAGTTGTCTTTCATGCCGTTGAAGTTCTTTTGCTGAAGATGCTTTAACTAAACCCACACATGCAAGATCACTGACGTAACCAAATGTTTGAATTCTGCCCACTTAGTTTTATTTATTTCGATCCTTTCTGAGAATCCCTTTTCTGAGATCTTCTGTGTGTGAGGAACCCCTTGTCGTAGACAATGTGTTAATAATGTAGCATTGAGTACCTGGTTTCCCCACATTTTTGGAAGTCTAAATGGAAAAAGAGCAATTATGGTGAGACAGAGGGCCCAGTAAAAGTGAAGACATTCCCACAGCATGAAGCTGAGAAGTAGACTAGAAGTGGAGACTTTGCTTGTGGACAACCTCATTTCAAAAACCGTATAACCGATACCTAATTAATCCTAGGTCATCTTGATGTGTCAGCCTTTTGTTTTTACTTCTGATTAAGCTGCTGATTGGAATTCTGGTGCTCTTTGAAAAATATGTCACACTGAAACCCTAAAACCTGAAGCTGTTAAAAAAGCTGGAACGTTTTGGGATCACTTCGTCCTTCATTCATCGCCACAAAGGGGCTCCACCCTATCTGCTCACGCTACCATGGACAGACAAGACCCTCCGATCTTCCTACGCGGCTTTGACCTTGGTGGCCGCTTCGCTGACCTACGACCTCTTGGCACAGGTGTCACGGGCCTGGTCCTATCGGCAACGGATCAACGCACAGGGCAGCGCGTAGCCGTCAAAAAGCTGGTGATGCAGGATGCCATTTCAATGAAGCATGCCCTGAGGGAGGTAAAAATCACCCAGCGGCTCTACCACGAGAACGTCGTCCGGGTTCATGAAGTTCTGGCACCGTACGGAAAGCCCCTCCCCCGAGACCCGACCCACCTCAGTGCATTGTACATTGTCCAGGAGTGTATGGAAACGGACCTGGCACACTTGTTGGAACAAGGACCGCTACCCACAGGTATATGGAAAAGAATCATCTATTATTACATACAATTTTATCATCTGTTATGTCCGTTGTATAGGTAAATTAAAGGAGTCTTGAGTGCAGTATGGTAATCCCTGTTGAAACTGTCTCATCCCTCTACTGTTTTTAGTGATTCATTGGATTTGATAGAGTATGTTCTCATTAATTGTCTGAACCTTTGATAAAATAACTGACAAGTAAAGGTTATAGACTAGGATAAACGTTTGTTTTATGTCCTCATTAAAATTAGTTTTTTATTTTTATTCTTTAATTGACCATATGCACAGAGAAGCCATTTGTGAACATGGTCAATGTACTGTAATCACTGGAGTAAAATAGACCAGTATTCAGTGATATGAGTGTGTTAACTTCTTAAAATCTGGCTTCCCTATTTGGGGTGAAAATAAATAAATAATTTGAAAACAATAATGGTGTCACATGAAAATAGCCAATCTGTGTGAGCTTGACAACAGTTCTTAAGTTTAACATCTTAACATCTAAAAAAAAATAAAGAAATCTGCCTTCAAGCTGACAGAGAAGGAGACATTCACTTTAGAACTTATACAATGTTATTTTGGGTTCTCATGATTAGCTACATTGTTTTTGATCTTATTACCACTGTTGACAGGTCATGCTACATTACTATTCTACCAACTGCTGCGAGGACTGAAGTTCATCCACTCTGCAAATGTTCTGCACAGAGACCTAAAGCCAGCTAACATCTTCATCAATACAGACCAACTGCTGCTCAAGATTGGAGACTTTGGGCTGGCCAGGATCGTTGATCCTCACTATTCACATAAGGTACAACAACACATTCTGCATGCTCGCACAAGCAAACGCACACAATTTACAATTCAAATGGCGACATTTTTCCAGAGCGACTTCCAGTGCAAGGTCAGAGTAATTGGAACCTCAGTCAACCAAACAGTAAATAGAGTACAAATAAAAATAAGTACTAGAAAGGAATTGGGATACAGGTAAACATCAAACATAGCATCTGTCTAAACAACATGCTATCTAAATAACATTCATAGCATTTGTGGTCAAGCAACAGTATATTGTGTCTATCTAAAATATCATGTGAATCAGCATAATGGTCATCTGCATAGTATAATTAACTAGCATCTATTAGTGATAGAAGGAATGAAGAGTAGTAGAGTACTAGGCGGTTAGATGGAGTCTGAAGAGGAGAGTTTTCAGACTACGGCAGGAAAACTGGGTGTGAGTCTGCATTCCTGACTGAGGGTTCAAGGGGAACGCAAAATGGAGCAGCCGTACTTGGTGCCATCTTGGTCAGAGGGAGTGGAGGTCATTCCTCAGCTTGGGAGCCAGGAGGGGGAAGAGTTTAGGACACCGAGCAATGGCCAGGGTGTCGTAGAACAGATGGGAATCCTGTGTTAGCTTATCTAAGAGGCCTTCCAACGGCTCGGGCTGTTACCCGTTCAAGTTCAAACGGGATTAAAGTTTGCGGTTATGTTAATTATGCATGTAGTCCAGACGAGAGCGGTACGGTACCGGACACCCAGAGAAAGCTCTGTGTAGTAGTGTAGGCTATAATATATTATTATTATAATTATATTATTGTTTAAAGAGGAATATGGACAGTAAACCCACGCAAGAAGACGAAGCACTTTGACGAGGTCCATGCGTGGTGCGTGCAGTGAGCACTGTGCAGTCAGACCTGCATGCCTGAGAGGGACAGACAGCGCGGTGACTGTGCTGCCTATCTTTATACTATAGCCTATATACTAATCTATTCTACACTACACCATTAGTAGGCTAACAATAATGTAGATCATCCGGTTTTTTTCTTGTCTTTCCAGATTGGTAATCACCATAATTTATATCTGTTCTCCGAAAATAGCTCATCTACAAGCGATCTGCATGGCTGCAGATCGGTTATTTTCGGAGAAGAGATTTATAGACATGTGCAAATATAAAATAGTTGTGAGTGATACTGGAGGTGGAAAGCCTGGTGACGTGAGGTTAGTTTGGAGGGGGCGAGGGGACTATGGTGTCACCGTTTCAGCAAATAGGCGGCATTCGCTGTACACACAGACGACAAAGTCCCCAAAAACGCTGTCTCCGTCTGGCAGAAAGGGCAGATCGGCTAAATACTTGCCCGGGTAACACAGAATACGTCCTTGTCATAGCATAAGACATACACACACACGCACACGCACACACACACACACACACACACACACACACACACACACACACACACACACACACACACACACACACACACACACTTCTACTGCTTACATTTCTATTCTCAGTTCCTGTGCCTGTTTAAACACAATTAATTTGGATATGACAATGTACCTTTACCTGTACTTCAATTCTGGTCAGTTGACGAAGAAGTCTTGAATATTCCTCAACTTACTTTTTATTTCAGAGGTTACCCCTAGAAACCGAATAGAAAAAGGATTGTAAACATAGTTTCTCCATTTCATGGAGGGCAAGCTGTTATCACTGTCCAGATAGTGCCTTCTTGGGACCAGGCCTCGTGTGGTTATCGGGTATCAGCAGACAAATGCTTGGCCTGGTGTGGTAGTGCAGCTGTACATTTTCACGTCAACTTAAGGACCCCATCTGAAAATATGTTGTGACAGGGACCCCCCAGAAGAGAAGATTTGTGTTTCTAAATGATTCCACATTTTTCACATTTTCAAGACTTTTCATAAATTGTCAAAAATGGCTGATCGATAAGCTCACATTGTGAGCTTGTATCGGCTATTTGTGAATAGCCAGAGTATAAAATAGGGTTAAAGTTGTTAAACTGATTCATTGCTGTATAAACTACTATTGCTGGGGACCCCCTCAAGGTTTGCAAAAATACACACTTATAGAAACCTATGAATATGGATAAAAGACTTAGACACATTTGTCCTATGATTTGTGGATAACTTTTACAGTATGCAAAGGTAACAATAGCCTTGATGAAAATGCAAGTGAATAGAAAATGGAGTTGATGAAATGTACGTAAAACTGATAAAAACTGAAATGTTCACACCAGTACTGTAGGACCGTGGTCCACTTACTCATTTTGGTCCAGTTCGTTTGGGGTGGTGTGTCATTTTCTGCAGGGAAATGTTCGGCCAAAGCTTCTAGGAAAATCTTTGAATGGAGATTGCGGCCCGTATGGTGTCACAGAGACTATTCATTTTGGGACCCATTGCTGGTTGTCTGAATACAAAATGGAAAAGAAAAAATGAAATGTCATTAAAACTTTGACATATTATTGTCAAGTTACAAGTATAGCAACTTTAATACAAAGGTTAGACAACAGTTATAGAATTACTGTCCAGGAAAAATAAGTTGTATTCTGTATACTGGTAGATTAGCAAAAAGGTTCTGTGAGTACATTTCACTTGCATGAAGACCATTTTAATGAAACGATGCAGTCGGTTCATCCAAGTACACACCTACATTACACCATTGGTTCTCAAAATGTGGTCGAGGAAACCCCTAGGGGTCCTTGAGGGGTTCCCAGATAAATGAATTATAGTTGGGGATGAAATTGACCTTTTATTCATCTGTAACTCAGAGTGTCCAAATAGACCCTTACATGTTAATTTGCTTTAAAATAACAGATTTTACAGTGTGGATTGTGGGTCAAGAGATAAAGACAAATAGGGATCCGTGCGCTCAAATGAAAGGGTATCTTTGTCAGCTGTGAACACGGAACAAGGCATCAGTGGGGTGCAGACATAGGGGTTGTGAGTGGGAGTTCAGATGCAGAGAGGGAGAGAGTTATCTAGAAGGATGAGAGAATGTGAGAATGTTCAGAGGTAAAAAAGAAAAAAAAGTTGACCTTGGAAAGGCCACAAAAAGAGGGTGGAAAGGCAGAGAGAAAGGCAGGGTGAGAAAAAGCCTGGGAGAAAGATGAGAGGGGGGGGCTGGGGGAAAGTGAGATGGTATCCAAAGAGGGAGAGAGAGAGAGACACACAGACAGAGGACAGCAGGACATCTGGCTTGTGCAGGACGGCAGAAACTAAATGTCCTACAGACCAGAAGAGGGCAATAACAACAGAGCCAGCCAAAGCTATGTCTCTCTTGTCTGTCTTCTACAGCAAACAGTGGACTGACACCAGCTCCTGTAGAGAACTACCAGCTTTATGGAAAAACGGAGAGAGAGAGAGAGAGAGAGAGAGATTGTCTCTTCTCTTTCTCTCCACCACCGCATTGTTCCTCAAAGCACAAGACGGAGACATTTGTCTCACTGTGTGAAGTGTGAACCTGCAATGCAAAATCCAGAGTTTATTTAAAACAACAGAGGGGGAGAGAAGCGGAGCGTACCTATATTCCCCAGGTTCTATGTTCCCCACTATGCAAACAGGTTCTTTGTTCCCCACTTAGAATAAACCTAAACCTACACCAGAAACCTAACCTAGTAAATGTAGTAATTATAGTAAGACTTAGTCTTAGTGTAGAAAATTCTGATTTAAGCTCAGTCTTTGAACAATGACAAATCCATTGAACTTTAGGCCTGCCTAGGCTACTTAAACTATCTAGTCTTAGCCAAATAAAAATTAACACTGGCATGGCATAAAATAAAACATTATTGCTCAGACTCTTCAACAAAGATGGCAAAAACAAACATTCTTTGTTCTGTACTTTTCTGTACTATTGTATAGTACAAAACACTGAAGTCTTTAAACCAGAAACCTATAACGCTAACCCTAAACCCTAAGGTAAGTGGGGAACATAGAACCTGGGGAACATAGCGATGACCCCGAGTGAAGTACTGTAGTGGGAGACCGTGAGGGTTTAGGGCATGGAACGATGCAAGTTTGAAATGCATGCATGCAGATATTATGTCTGTGTCCCTTTTATGCCCATATATGGAGTTCTTTGTCAGGCATGCCCAAATATGGAGTCTAGTATTATGCAGACTTCAGAATGATGTCAGAACAGACCAGCTCCATATATGGATACAGTGCAGAGCCCGGGCAGGGGCCCAGTGCAGAGCCCGGGCAGGGGCCCAGTGCAGAGCCCGGGCAGGGGTCTTTTGGGGCGCTTCTGGACAACCGTGGGTCCAACTAAACAGGCACTGCACTCCCTGTGGGGGTGTGGAACGTGTGTGTCGAATTTGAAGTCGGTGGGGGCGAATGGTTCTCGAGTTAAGTGGATTACTACAGTACACACACACACACAGACAGAGACGTTATATCGTTTTTTATCATTGATGGTTAGATTCATTGCTAGACTGTTCAGTGTTCATTCACTCATTTAGAGATCCAGTGCAGGTCAGTAGTCTGCATTTGGTTCTTTTGACATTTTCTCCCCCCTCTTTTCATTTTCTCCCAATTTACTAGTTCTTGCCAATTCCTGATTCCTTCATTTCCTTGTATACCAGTCCCTTGTTGCTGCCAACTTCCACAGTTGGTCATGACAACCATGTGTCTCCTATGATATGTGTGATGGCAAGGCCACTTCTTTTCACCTTACAGTGAGGAGTTTAACATGGAGCTATTGTCCCCGAGTCGCTACTAGTGCCGTGACGGAGATTAATTTAAGCTCTCCGCTCGGCTTCCCTCCCCCGAACAGAGGTTTCAAACCCCTAGTCTCCGTGGCGATGGGCAAAAACGTGGCCTGTGCCACCCGAGCGCCCCACATGGTTATGTTCTGGTCTTTTACTCTTGCCTTTCACTGCAGTGTACCTACCTCCTATATTTCATTCTTACTTCTGAATGATTGATTTATTGATTCATTGATTGAAGTTTTTATTTCACAGTATGCAGAATAGGTACATTTCAAACGAAAGTACAGGTCAATACAAAAACTGTTACTTGAGAATTGAACCAGAAAAAGCACTAGTTTACATAAGGGTCCTCCATTTTCAATTCATCAGAATATCTCTTTCCGGCCAATCAGAATTTGCGTCCTCACCTTCGTCTTCAATGTTTGTGTTTACACGAACACTCAAAATTGTCCATTCATTGTCAATGGCATTGTTTGTGTAGGACAACGTTTGTGTTAGCATTAGCACAACAAAAATCTGTACATAGTAAATCATCATATATACAGTTAATAAAATCACACCTGTGTGAAGTGAGGGGTGCTCTTTTCATCTTACATCATCTTATTCTCAACCAATGGCACTTCAATGTTTGTGTTTACACAAACATTGTGTAAACACTCAAAGCTGTACATGGGGTTAGCGCCCCTCATAAAAGGTACAAAAGGGAAAAAAACATGTACAATGTGGAAAGGAAAAAGGGGGGTAGGGGAACCAGTTTCGAGTTGCAGCCGCCCCTAGGTGCTCTTTTGTTAATGATATTGTTTTGGCTTTTTTCTGCCTTTATTGATAGGTTGAAAGTAGACTGATAGGAAATGGAGAGATAGACAAATCATGACAACAAACACAATATTTTGGACCAAACAAATAATTACAAAGGAGAAAAACAACAAAAAAGTGTTTTCTTCTTCTTTCTAATTATTTGTTCAGCCCGAAAAATTGTGTTGTCATGATTTGTCACGACAAGAGTTGGCTTTGTCCGCGGCGTAAACGTCTTTAAATAAATACTTTCTGAAAAGTCTATGAGGAAAATGAACGGGGATTTCTTTTCCGGGTCTCTTGAGGGGGCGGGACTGCAACGCTCTAGATTCTCTCAAGACTATCTGTTGACTAAGGCCTTGACAGAGTCCGTCGTAACAGGGCTCGGTGTTTTCCCGTTATTTGCCGATGGGATTCTCAGATTGGGGTCTTAAAGGTGTTTTTGTTGACCAGTGAGGAGATCTGTTGCTACTACTATTTCCCTCTGGGGGATCAATAAAATATGGATAGGCTACAATATTATGCGATTAAAACCCAATTGATATCTTGGTGTGGCCCTGCATTTAGAAAGTATATCTCTTCAGTGCAGACTTTGGTAACTCAGACTTTGGTCACACTTTGGTCCATGTCCAGACTCTGGACAGGGACCGTGTCCAGACTCTGGACAGGGACCTTGCCCAGGCTCTGGATAGGGCCCAAATTAGCCAATTGGTCACACCTGATCACCCCTAGATCTCCATATATGGAGCAGGCCTGTTCTGACATCTGCATAGACTCCATATTTGGGCATGCCTGAGAAAGAACTCCATATATGGGCATAAAAGGGACACAAACATACAATAATAACTGCATGGGGAATGCATTTCCAACTTGTTCTAAGTAGGCCAGTGTGCAATGGGCCCCCCTAGTAAACTAAATTAAGCTAGATGAATTCAGTCACTTCACTGAGCTTTATCTTGTTTCTTTGGTCATGTGTGGTGAGAGAAAGTTCAGGTTCACAAATCCAGAAATGTTTAAGTGAGAGGATGACGGACTAGAACCCATGGTGCTATGATGACAGTATGTGCATGCAGTAGCCTATAGCCTTTAGCTATTTAATCGTAATGTCTGACTGGAAGTGCAGCTCCGAAGTCTGGCAACCATTTACCCTGTTTATTGAAAAGGGGGGAGGGGTGTAGGAAACAAGAGGGACTGGACAGTAAAATGTGTTCATTTAACTCTGAGAGTGTAAAAATTGACATGTAAGGGTCAGGGTTGTACTGTGTTGAGAAAACGTGTGTGTGTGTGTGTGTGTGTGTGTGTGTGTGTGTGTGTGTGTGTCCACCCTGTTACCTGCTGAGACAGCCCTGTCTCTGCTTAGAAATTATTCATGCCTTGAAGAAAAGAAAGGACAGGACAAAGAGTGTTTAGGCCTCCTGTCACAATCCTACCTTAAAAAAGGGAGGACCAGCGGGCGGGCTGGCGGTGGGACCTCTGACATCAATAACCATATATAGTATCCCAATGCAGCTATTCCCAAATAGGGCATCGCAATGTCTGTCATTTTGTGGTGCCACAGATAGAAACTCCATCGGAAACTATGTTTAATTCTGTGTCAAAACATATTTGAAAACAGAAAAAAAGTATTTATTTAACATAGTATATAACTAGAACTGCACTCTGTCGAGTGCATACTTGCTTGTTGCACACTAGTAGGCCATTATGGCCGCCTAGTGTGCAAGCAGAGCCCGCTACAAACTGTCAAATCTCAGTTTCTCTGTGAAGGAACGTTTGAAATGTTGAATTATTAGGTTTAACTATTTGCTACCTACCTACTTTATGCATGTAGAAAAGTATTATTATTAAGTATGGTACAAATTTCTATCTATAAAAGAAATACAGTTTTATCGATTTAGAACTATTCTGGATCCCTTTTTAGTTTCTCAAAGAAAAATAAATCATCGATATCCGATGAAAAAAAAGCTATATAAACTGAAATAAAATATGTTATCACGTATACAGTATAATTATTTTATTATTTATTGTAAATTGTCAATTGTTTAAAATTTATTTAATCTTGGACTATAGTGATATTACCTTTAATCCTCCCAACATATCGTCATTACGTCACCATCGAAAACCAATTACACTCTGGCATTGGGTCCTTTAATCCACATCTTTATTACGTAATCATTGAGAGCTAGTTATGTATATACTATGTACATGTAATTTGTAAGTTGATTAGCGGTATACTGTGGTTACTTTGCACCGTCTCAGCATCTTCGATGCGTATGCACCGTCCCGGCTTTTTCGATGCGTATGCACCGTCCCAGCTTTTTCGATGCTTATGCACCGTCCCAGCAAATGACGTAATGACTAGTTGTGCCTGATAAAACCAATGGTTTTCGATGGTGGTGACGTAATGACGATATGTTTTAGTGTCGGGAGGATTAAAGGTAATGCTCCTATGTATACATGCATGTAATCTGGCACCACTGCCGTATCAGGCACAAGTAGTCATTATGTCATTTGCTGGGACGGTGCATATGCATCAAAATTGCTGGGACGGTGCATATGCATCAAAATTGCTGGGACGGTGCATAGACTGCATACGAGTCCCCGGCGAAACTAGTACTTGCACGCTCTGCTTGCGCAAGTAACTAGAAATGCACTCTGTCAAGGTGCCAACTTGCGCCTTGCACACAAGTGGGCCATACATGGCCTACTTGTGTGCAAGCAGAGCGTGCAAGTACTGCTACCAAATAATGTGTATTACAACTGCTGTTCTAAATCCTTTAGACCCGTTATTAACCTTATACCAACCTTGAAACGTACCTTAGTTACGTCACCATCAACAGCCAATAAGGGACCAACATTCTTACACATACATACATACATACATACAGTACATACCTAGCCGACCACCAAACATACCTTAGTTACGTCATCAGCCAATCCCTGATTGACCGAAATACGACCGAAATACTTGCGCACTCTGCAGAATCAAATGTTTCATGATTCACCAAGAGCCTGATCGCTTGGTTCCAGGCCTAACTTAATTTATATAAATACTATACTACAGTAATACAGTATATACGTTTAAGGGAAGAGTTAGTGCGAGAGAGTGAGGTGTGTGAGGAAGGGAGAGAGAGAAGGACGGAGGAAAATGAGCTACATGAAAAGTGTCAGGAGGAGAGAGTGTGGCTGAGACGAGGTGTGAGAGTAGGAGCAGATGTGGGGAGTAGGGAGGTGAAAATAGTGTGGGCGGGAATGGGGTGAAGAAGAGTGCAGAGTAGAACAGGAATTGTAGAGACACACAAGTGAGAAAAGAACAAGGGAACAGGAGCCTAGAAAAGGGAGAGCACAGTGGTGAGCTGAAGGAGAACTGATCGGAGGAAAGGAAATGAGTAAGAGCTGAATAGAAGATGTTAAGAGAGGGTAAGGGGTAAGTAAGGGTAAGGGAGAGAAGGGAGAGTGACAGATGGAAGGGTAAGGCTGTGGGGAGGATGGAGAGCCAAGGGAGGAGTTCTAGCACTGGTTCCCAAACACTGCATCTGGACCCATGGAAACATATGTGTCCGTTTTATTTTTGTTCCCTACATTTTTATTTTGAGGGCGCTTGCCCCTCCTATATTCAGCTATTAGTGTAGATTTCCGTCCTACACAAACATTGATTTCCCATTGACAATGAATGGCGAATTTTAAAATTATTATTTCAAAATTATTGAAAATTATTATTAAAAAAAAAAAAACATTCCCAAAATAGGGAATAAAATATTTATATTTATAAATATTAAAATATTTTTTCAGTAATTTCATGAATAAATAAAATAAAAAGTATTATTATAAAACAAATGTTTAAGAAGTAGTGAAAATAGGTGATCTAAGCTCAAAATGCGGCGCGAAGCGACACCTTGTCAGCTTGTAGATCTGCTATATTCACTAGTTTGGGTCCCGGGCAAATATCTAATTTCTCTTTTGGGTCTTGAGATAAAAAGTTTGGGAACCACTGAGTTATAGGACGGAGGTGAAGGAGGAGTGATGGAGGTATGCTTGTCAGATCCTTAGTTTCTGCTCCGACAATCTCCTGGCACACTGTGGAGAATGAGGGAGGACACGGGCAGGGGTGCTTGAACTAGATCAATCTGGGAACCCATCGACAAAAAAAAGGAAAACAGACATTAAAAAAAGATATGGCCCTCCTAAAGGCCTCCTCGAAGGTTTTTGGGCTTCCTCCTCACGGAGGATGCAGGCTGGGGCGCCAACCCATGCTGCTCCCGGGGTGCCGTCTACATTCCGGCTGTCACCCGTCTCTCCGGTGGTCACCAGACTATACCTGGTTGTCACATAGTCTATTCCTATGAGTAGATAGAAGATATATTATGAATAAATACATATATAAATAGAATACCTCAGAAAGAAAATACATCACTTGGATGCACCTGGGACGTATCCTCAGTGAAAGTCCTTATACTATTTTTTTTAATATATATGTTTATTGGTAGTAGGTTTCAACAATGTAGTACAGTTTGAACATACTTTTTTTTTTTTTTTCTCCCTCACCCCATCCCTCCCCCCACAGTTATCGTCATCATTAAAACAATATAAAAAATAACAATAATAATTGAGTACAGACATACAAAAACAACCATGTATATTTGACATATAATATGAACAAGTCCTTATACTTTTAAAAGGAGGTAACATGAGACTTAAGTTGGACAGAGAGTACAGTGGGATACTGGGGGTGCATTCGAGACTGGTGTACTGGAAATGGTGTGGAGAATGAGATCATAAAGTGTGAGAGAATGGGAGAGACTGAGACTCCAGGGGAAGGCTGGAAACCCTATAAAGGAAGTGCAGGGATAGAGAGGTTGAAAGGCCAACTAATATTTGAGTTGTATATTAGATATAGTGCAGGCTAGATTTACAAAACACGGAGAGGAGGCCTGCAAAAGCTGCAGCAATAACCCAATAACTCCTGTGTTTACATTAGCCTGTCTGCGTGTGTGCGCGACTATTTTTAAAGGGTAGCATCACCTTCAAGATCAGCCAAATTCTCATGACTTATCAGTAAATCTCCTATAGACTCTACGTCATCAAACCCCCCCCCCCCCACCCCCACATCTCTCTCTCTCTCAATTCAATTCAATGGGCTTTATTGGAATGAGAAAACATATGTTTACATTGCCAAAGCAAAAAGTGGAACAATACAATCAGAACAAAATGTATGTGCAATTGAAAGTCATAATCTTCAATGAATCAATTTCTATAACGAGATCACTCTGCAGAAATACAGGAATGCACACAATGGTTAGTAGTCTTTGGGGTGGTTGTGTTCCATTTGATATCCTTCTATCACAGCAGCTCATGAATCTTGCTGCTGTGTTTGTACTGTACATCTCTCTCTCTCTGTGTCTCTTTCTTCTTTGGTTCTGACTGACTGCCTGTGTTTTTCCAGGGCTATTTGTCTGAGGGTCTGGTAACTAAATGGTATCGCTCCCCCCGCCTCCTCCTCTCCCCCAACAACTACACCAAGGCCATAGACATGTGGGCTGCTGGCTGCATCTTGGCTGAGATGTTCACGGGACGCATGCTGTTTGCAGGTGCCTATTGCCTACACATTTGCCATACCAGTGGTTCTCAACCATTTTCAGGTTGCAACCCCCCAAAATAATCATATTTGAATTGGGGGCCCCCAACCCTGATAAGCATGTAGGCAGGGGTTGATACTTTACATTTAGTTTGACTTCTTTTTAGGGGTTTTAGCCCCTCCTATATTCAGCTATAGTGTAGATCTTTGTCATAACGCAAACATTAAATGCCATTGACAATGAATGGAGAATTTACGTCATAACAAATCGGCTATTTTGTCCTAACACAAACAAATCGACAATTTTCGTCCTACACTACGTCATATGTGTCTGAGAAAATCGACATGTTACGCCATTAAGAGCGCCCCTCACTTCACATGGGTGGGATTTTTCTTATTGCGAACGCAGTGATTGCGAATGCATTGAGCACTTACTATGAGACCTAGCAGATCATGTCTGTCTGTGTGTGTGTGTGTGTCCTTTGTGCCCATATATGGAGCTGAGTGATTTGTTTGTGATTGATGCAACACACTCCATATTTGGACGTATAGCTGCTTTGGGGACTCCTTATATGGTTATGGCTAAGTTAAAAACTTAACTTAAAAATAACTTAACTTAAAAAAATAAGAACTTAAAAATAAATCTTAAAAAAAACCCAAATATGTACGAGCTGCGTTCGCTTCCCGCGTTTGCGCGTCTTACTGGTATTATTTCTTATTTGACAATTTGGCCAATGTTTGAACAGTTGATTACATTTGATAGAGTAATGGACGGTATTTTCTTAGGTTTTAAAAATGTCTTAAAGGTCCTTATTGTCACTTCACTGTTATCTGCGGATCCCCCAAAAACATGTGGGGACCCTCCCGTGGGTCACGATCCACAGGTTGAGAACTACTGTGCCATACAACTCTATCTACTGTATTTTGTGATCATTATACTGGAATATTATTCATAAATGTGTTTTTTCATGATAAAATTACTTTATTAGGCCTACATATAATCACATCATCACAACCACAACATATCAAGTG
Organism: Protomyctophum bolini; assembly: GCF_963924005.1. NCBI lineage: Eukaryota > Metazoa > Chordata > Actinopteri > Myctophiformes > Myctophidae > Protomyctophum > Protomyctophum bolini. The sequence continues at coordinate 20,309,835 of NC_137867.1, read as the reverse complement.
AGTGATTACTATCGGTGCATAACATAGTCATAAAACATGAGCCCCACAGCATGATCTTCAAATAACTGCAACACGATGTGAAAGGATTGTTTCCATTGAGTGCCCTTCAGCAAAAACACTGTTATTTTTCTGCTGCAGGCTTTATCTTTTCCTGACCAGAATAACAATGACCAGTCATTGACAGGTTTCTGCTGTCTTAAGCCAGTTCTCCCTGACAGACTGTCCTGTCCTCCGTTTCAAAACAGCTTTCCCTGACTTTGCTTTAATTTCACAGTTAACAAGGTGAATGTACCATACATGTAGTTCAGTTAACAAGGTGAATGTACCATACATGTAGTTCAGTTAACAAGGTGAATGTACCATACATGTAGTTAACAAGGTGAATGTACCATACATGTAGTTCAGTTAACAAGGTGAATGTACCATACATGTAGTTCAGTTAACAAGGTGAATGTACCATACATGTAGTTAACAAGGTGAATGTACCATACATGTAGTTCAGTTAACAAGGTGAATGTACCATACATGTAGTTCATGCGGAATGTAATATGTACCCTGCGGCAGTGGTGGAAAGTAACTAGGTACATTTACTTAAGTACTGTCCTAAAATACAATTTGAGATATTTTTTACTTTACTTGAATATCTTCAGTACTTCCACTCCACTACATCTCAGAGGCAAATCGCCTCACATCACGCATTGTGAGTTTGTAGATCGGCTATTATCAAAATATTTGTATACATTTATACATTTTAAATGCGACATTCTGCATACTGAGTACTTTCTACTTTTGGTACTTTAAGTACATTTTGATGCCAATACTTATAATAATGGAGTAATATAGTAATGGAGTAGTTCTACATCGCAGTATTGATACTTTTTCCCACCACTGCCCTGCAGTGTGTATTATTCCCAATGTTCAAAATGTTTGTGTAGTGCCCTCTGCTGTTTGGATTTAGCTTACATACAGTAGAGTAGCTAATGATCAATAGTCTTACATACAGTAGAGTAGCTAATGATCAATAGTCTTACATACAGTAGAGTAGCTAATGATCAATAGTCTTACATACAGTAGAGTAGCTAATGATCAATAGTCTTACATACTGTAGAGTAGCTAATGATCAATAGTCTTACATACAGTAGAGTAGGCTAATGATCATATAGTCTTGCGAGCCAGACGGTTGCCTCCCACTATTCACAAACGCTTCCGTCATACAGTCTGGTGCACGGAAGCTCTGAAAATGATCAGGGGATAAAGAGTCCTCCTCCCCGCTTCCCTTTCGTCTTTCCAGTCACGCAAATTGGTGAAGTAAACTGTAAAGATATTTCGTGAACGGAAATGATGAACGGATTACAGCTTCTGTTCTCGGCTTTCGGGATGTGTAGTTCCAGACTCTATACAGCATTCAGAGATTGTGGAATAGAGCATTCGGAGATTGTGGAATAGCTATCTGGCTACTAATGATCATACAGAGCATTGTCCTGGCTGAAACCATGTAAACATTTTGGGAACTATGTTTTACTGAATTGTGGAGTAAGTAATTAAGTAAGAAACAACAATAAAAATATTCAAATTTGGCTGGTTGGTTAAGAACACATTATTATGTGGTGCAAAAAACGGGAGAATACATAATCATTGTAGTATCACTGCATTATAGCCACTTTGACCTCTGCCTGCTTGCCTCTGACTGGTCCTTTCCCCCCATGCAGGAGCTCATGAGCTGGAGCAAATGCAGCTGATTGTGGACACGGTACCAGTGCTCAGAGAGGAGGACAGGCAGGACCTACTTCAGGTGAGTCCTCCCTCATACCAAATCTACTCGACATCACATCACACTTTCAGTGGCAAGGCACCGTGCAATTTGGGAGACAGTCTTTCTGTTCTTACAATAGACCAGTGGTTCTCAACCAGTGGTCCGGGCACCGCCAGTGCTCCTTGGGGGAGCAATAGACTGCAGGACTGTTGGTTCAAACAGGTGTGGAGTAAAGGCTACTGGGAGAGCATCTCTGTTGTTAAAAATCACACCCGTGTGAAGTGAGGGGCGCTCTTATCATCTTACAACATAATGTTTGTTTAAGCAGCGGGTGCTAATGTTTGTTTTAGTCCTCAACACAAACATTACATTTATCTTTATTGTCTATGGCGTTTTCTTAAACAAGCATCGTTGAAAGACAAACATTAAAGCTGTATATAGGAGGGGATAGCACCCCTCAAAAAGCACACCTGTGTGAAGTGAGGGTCACTAATAAATTAAACTAGTCTAACTCATGTTGATTAGGTAATGTAATGGTGTTATAAAACAAACGGTGCAAAAACAAACATTAAACGCCATTAACAATAAAGAGACAAAATGTCACATTATCCCTTCATTGTCAATGCGTTTACAAAACAAACATTGAAATAAAGACAAACATTAAACCTGTGTATAGGAGGGGCTAGCCGCCTCTCAAAAAGCGATAAAATACAGAGAGATAATGTTATATAGAATGATTTTCAATAATAATAACATATTAATACATTTGTATTACATTTGTTTGAATAGCTCTGTCCCTTCCTTCCCCAGGTGATGCCTTCATATGTCAGTGATGGTTGGAGAGTCAGGAAGACCTTCTCTGAACTGCTTCCTGAGGTGGATGCACAGGGTAAGTGGAGGAGAGAGATACAGGGACACGTGCATGGCTGTGCTTGGCCCAGGGCTAATGTACAGTAAGCCTCGAGGATAGCCTGGGGCTGGAAAAAGAATAAAACATCAAATAAATAAGGAAAAAGGATGAAGGATTAGAGGGGCAGGTAAAGGAGGGATAAAAGATAAGGAGGAAGTGTATGCTTAAAAGTGAAGGGATGGCTAACTACTGTAGAACGTTCTCTGAGCTGCATCTCAAGGGAAATGCTTTGAGTAAATAACATTGGTACTGTAGTACTGATATGATGACAGATAACCTGTGCATCCCCTTATTCTTAGTCATCGTTTATAATAAAAGTCACTGGCAGCAGTGGCCCAGACAGGGGAGATGGAACGATTGTTTGGGAGTCGAATTCCCACTTCTCCTTGCATCTTGTGTTCTTGACTAAGACACTAAACCCACATGGCTGCTTCCCCTACTGCCTGTAAGTGTATGAATATAAGAGTATAGAAACAATGTAAAGTTCTTTCAGAGCTTTAATGTTCTTCTCTTCTCACCTCCAATTTGCTTCTGTTCATCATTCCCTCCTCTGCTCTCTCAGCGGTGGACTTCCTGGAACGTATCTTGACCTTTAATCCTATGGATCGTCTGACAGCTGAAGCGGCGTTGAACCATCCCTTCCTGGGGCAGTATGCCTGTCCACTGGATGAGCCCACCTCCATGCAGCCCTTCCGCATTGAGGACGAACTGGAGGATATTATTCTCACTGAGCAGAGCCACAGCAACAGCAATAGTCAGGCTAGCATCCACTGGGATAGGTTGGTGAACAGCTTTATTTGTTTGTTTGGTTGGTTGGTTGGTTGGTTTATTGGTTGGCTATAGGTCATTAACAAATGTATTAGGTATTTTATACAGAAATGTACACTGTATCCACTCAGAGGGAATACACTTTTTTTGAAAGTTAGATGCCTACAGCTGTGATTTCTAAGAACGCTGAGTCAGGGTTGAGACCACATATAATGAAACCAATATAAAAAATCATTGACCAGTGGTCCCTTTGAAAGCAATAGGAAACACTCTGTTTGAGGTGAGAAGTAGTGTAGATTTCCCTCCTATACACAGGTTTAATGTTTGTCTTTATTTCAATGTTTGTTTTGTAAACGCCATTGACAATGAAGGTCACATTTACATTATAATGTAACTCATTACGTCATATTGTCTCTTTATTGTTAATGGCGTTTAATGTTTGTGTTGGCACAATTTGTTTTACATCAACATTGCATCACCTAATCAACATGAGTTAGACTTTAATATATTAGCGCCCCTCACTTCACACGGGTGTGATTTTTGTAGTTTAAGGCGAGACACCCCAGGTGAATAGGGAAAAAAAGTTAAATAATAGCTATCACAATGAAACTTCTCCAGTTGATTACTTATATTAAAACTAAGATTTTTTGTATTACAAGTTTTCTGAAATTATATGTTTAAATATGCAAATTAGGCATTATATGCGCTAATTTGCATACATTTCGGGACGATAAATCTGAAGATCGGATAAAGCCAGGTTCAAAATTATCATTTCATTTTGTTGACACATTAGAGACAAAGAAAATTTACACATGGGATTTTTGATATCTCTAATTATCACTCCACAAATCAGAAAATAGTGTCAACAGGCATAAAAAACCCAATTTTCGGCATTTTTTTGGTATAAAATGTGATGTAAATCAGGCTGTGAATGATATATCAACAAATCCATGTGTAAATGTCTGCGGAATATAGTTAGGAATAAGACTGGAAAGTTTGGTGTATGTGAGTTCAACTGAAGTGGAGATTCTTTGTCCCAAGTATGAGGAAAACTCATTTTGAGAAAACGGCCTTTAAAGATTTGTATTGTAAAATTCCAAAACGTTTTATTTGAAGCCACTATTTTGAGACAAAATATCTCATCCAAACCTTGGCAACAACATATAATGGCATATATCATTGGAAAGGTCTGGACCTCAAGCTGACTGTGGTCTGATCCAAATATGGTCACTTCCTTTGTACCAACAACCAATCATGAAAATAGAGATGGTGGCTTTTCACCCCGAAAAACGAGCTGTCATTGGCTAAAATAAACTATCCAACTAAACATCTAAATCTGTATTTTTAATGTGTATTTTGCTTTAGTTTGAAAGAAAACATGTTTAGGAAGCAAAATAGCAAAAAAGAAAAAAAAAAGAAAAATCATGATTTCACCTGGGGTGTCTCACCTTAAATAAATGGAGAATTTACATCATATGTAGACAAACATTAAATGCAATTGACAATGAATGGATAATATGTAAATCGGCTATATTTTTGTCCCACACAAAGATTCAATTCCATTAACGATGAAGTAATAGATGAGAAGAGCGCCCCTCACTTTACACGGGTGTGATTTTTATTATTTTTTATAGATGCTTATTAATTAACTGTAGAAGCTTGGTAGCTCTGTGTCTTAGACTTAGAATGGGGTCCGGGGACACCCAGGGGTATTTGGGGGGGTTCCAGGGGTCCACAGCAAAATGTGTTAATATAGCGTCACAATCATTTTAACCACTTTAACCATATTCTATAGGGCATCGCAGTCCCGCCCCCTTTCATGACGACGCCAGGCCCAGGAAATTAATCCCAATGCATTTTTCCAATAGACATTTCAAAAAGTATTTATTTAAAAACCTTTTAAGCGTCATACGAAGCCAACTCGAGTCGTGACAAATCATGACAACAAACACAATATTTTGGACCAAACAAATAATTAAAAAGAAGAAAAACAACAAAAAAAAGTGTTTCTACTTTCTAATTCTTTGTTTGGCCCAAAACATCGTGTTTATTGTCATGATTTGACACCACAAGAGTTGGTTTTGTCCGTGGTGTAAACATCTTTAAATAAATACTTTCTGAAAAGTCTTAGGAAAATGAACGGGTCTCTCGAGGGGGTGGGACTGCGTGCGACGCTCTATATGGTGGATATTCAAAAATAGCAGATATACAAGCTCATATCGCATCACTTTGTGCCACACTATGAAAGATCTTGAAAATGTGTGTCTGACTTGCCCCAGGTATGAAAACAGCTTGTCGTCAGATGTGTGCTGGCAACAGGCAAGTGGAAAGTGTGGCTGTATGCCCCCCACCCGCATCACCTCTGATTTTGGAGACACCACAGAAGAAGAGGAGGTGCAGAGGGATCCACGAGCTGGCTCTACTTCACAATTAGAGGAGGCGCAGGTTAGATATAACTACTATTTTAGTGTGCCAATGTTCCAAAAGGAGAAACACTGTTGTTACCAATATTACTATCCTCAAAATCCCCACTGAAATCACCCTCTGTCCCCTATCTACAGCCCACTTCTGGTAAAAAAAAAAGATAGTGTGAATTCAAACAAATTGTTACTTTAAAGAGTGGTTGACGATCATGTTGTTACTAAATTAGAACTGCAAAAGGCAAAACTGCCTCCCCCTGGCCAGCCGGGGCACCTGATGGAGGGGAAAGGAACTGGTTTGAAATAATGTGTTCCTTCCATGCGCTACGTCCGGCCGGGGAAACTCCCCTCTGTCAGGTGAAAAGAAGCAGCTTGGACTCCTCATGCATAGAAGGAAGCATGAGGTCAGTCCGCTGCCCTCCCCAGGTTGGCAGAGGAAGTGTAGCGCCCAGGATTACATTAGATAATTGACACTGGGTGAAAAAATGGGTTGCCAAATCGTGGGATAGAAGAAAAAAATAACTGCAAAAATCTTTTCCGTTTGACAGGTTGACCCACGTAAATATTCCCACAGCAGCTCAGCAGAACGCTTCCTGGACAACTCTCACTCCTCTCTGGATCGGGCCTGTGGAGTGGGGTTTGGGGAGCTAGACTGTGGCCGCTCATGTGACTACAAAGTGGGCTCCCCCTCCTATCTGGATAAGATCGCATGGAGGGAGGGCAAGCCACAACATTACTCTGAACCCAAGCTGATCTTGGACCTGTCCAACTGGAAACGCAACATTAAAAGCCCACCTGCCCCTGTTCAGCACATAGGGTATGTTGTGGGCGACCCAGAGGACACCAAGACAGAGACGGCAGAAAAGGGGCAACAGAAGGGCGAGGAAACTGGAGATTTATTCCAAGAGATTTCTCGTTGGGTGGAGAGCACGCAATCTCGGCTCCACTCCCCCAGCCCTCCTACAGAGCCCTTGTGCTACACGTCCTCTCCTCCTCTCCCTCTGTCCCCTACTGATGTCCCTCCTTCAGTCTTCCGGCGCTGCCAAGATGTTTTTCGGCAGCCATCGGTTGACTGCGATGATAGTGGCAGTGGCAGACTAAGTCCTCTTCCCCCAATCACCTCTTCCTCCAACTCCCTTCCCTCGCTTTTACCCTCCTCTCCCACCTCCACTCTTGCAGGTCAGTCATCTCAGACGGCCTCTCCTTTCACCTCTCATCCCCTCCCTCCCCCAGTAACTCCTTCACCTTCCTCCGCGTCTTCCTGTTTTCAGGTGTTGGATTGTGATCGTCTGTCATCACTGCCTGCAGAACAGGAAGAGAGGCTCTTTGACCTGGACGTATTCATCTCACGCGCGTTGAAACTGTGCGGGCAGCGTGATGAGAAAAGTGAAGGAACGGAGGAGGAACTGATGGATGAAACCAAACAGATGCACGTTAAGAGAAGGATGCCCAAACTTCCAGAGCACCGGCCTTCCCTGCCAAAGACTCCCAACTCTTGATGTCAGGTGAGCCTTGAGTCAGAAAGGTTATTCAATTCAGCCAGCAGGCTTTACATGGCGAGGGCCAGGATATGAAAATATCAGATCTAAAAGCTCACAACTTGATAGGCTATTTTTGGCATGCGTACATGCATGTACAAATTAGGCTGTAGTCTTTGAAGATGGTTACCCTGCTGAAAACTACATTAGTCTCTTCAGGTGTAGGTATAGGAATGGTACATCAGTACAAACGTCACTTGAACATGTGATTTTGGCAGTGCTTTCAGTTCATAAACGGGATGGATGTGAATAATATCTGGGTTTAAAAAGAAAGCATTTTAGACAATACCCTGGCCTGATGTACGTTGTCTGCGGCAAATACGATATAAAGCAACTCTTGTAGAATGTAAATCAGTATTAGTTCGACATACTGTGTGATGATACATCAAAGCAAATGTCTGATGGTTTGCACCATAATGGGTCATGAAGCAGTCAGTTATTGTTATATTCTATTGCAAAATGTCAGCAACGGACAGTTATCAGACTGATAATGACAGTGGAGCTATTGCATACGGCACAACAACAATAACTTGGGGGGAAGAGAGAGTTTATTTATGGAATCTCTGCTTGGGTTTGATTGTGTATAGCTGTTCTTCCAAACAGGCTCTAAACAGGCTCCCCTGTCAATTGTGTTATTCTGCGTGTCAAACAGTCTTCCTGATGTGAAATTAAGCAAATAATCAGTGACACGGGACATTATCTTTTGTTTGTCAGCTGGAGTTTTTTCTTGCTCCAGAGAAATGAGTCTGAATGTAATCAGTGAAAAGCTGAGCAACCATAACATAATGTTGAACTTAAATGTGGTCACTCATCACTGTTTTAACACACAGTACTTTAGTACTGAGCTCTCGCACTACAATATGCCTTTTAAACTTGTATAAAATCCCAAATTTGTTGTGTTGTTTTGTCATAATTTATTGTTATGCTGTAGTAGTATATTTCTGATGACTGTTGCTAATGTGATATCTATGTTATCTACTGGCATCATGTGGGTTTCTTTAGGCTTTTAGTGGATAATTGTAAGTTATTATTCAGCAGTTAAATTTGTTAACTTATGGTTTGATAATAAGCTGCAATATCAGTCACTTAAGCAGTCACAAGGGCAAATCAAGGGTATGTTTGATGCACCATATACACGGTCATCATCTGCTGTATTCTTATAGTGTCACTCTAAAAGCATCAGAAGGACGAGTCCGAACTGATCAGAAAGATATTGTTCGGTTTTTGTTCATGTTATGCTCTGAAATTAACAGCTAACTGCAAAACATATACACTATATAGCCTACCCTATTATATTTTAAGGCATTATCACAGACTTTGGATAATGTGGTCCCTTTTATGATATTTATATAGCAAAAGGAATGACATCTTGCATAATATAATATTGCTGTGCTTATTACATTTAAAGATATGGGCTACATTATACAAAACATATATTTTTGAAATAATTTTCTATCTACTGTAGACTGTTAGGCTGTAGACCCACAGAATACTAATAATTCTGATATCTGATGTCTCCTCGCCAAGTTAATTAGTAGAATTATATTGTATATGTATATACAGTAGAACAAATGTATTTGGTTTTTGCTAGTTTAAACCTTTTTTTTTATCAGGTCAGTGCTAAATTGACCTGACTAGCCCTAATTTAATAGGAGTTTATATTGATTGTAAGGAGATGCAAAATACTCCTCGGCTAGTGCCAAAAAAACACAAGTAAGTAATCTTGAATCTCATTCCTGTATTCATGTTTAATCTGAATTTAACACCCAGCACTCAGGCCTACACCATTCTTTTAATTGCACACCCTCTTTACCTTAACCCATAGAGGTCCAGTACACAGTAAAATCCAGATTGTTAAGAGTGAAAAATGTACTTACTCTCTCAGTTAGATTTGACTGGTAGCCAAATGGGCCACAGGTGTTTTAGAAAACCACTGCCATCGTTGAAAAAAGGAGTAGTCTTGCACACTGTCTTCACTTAAAGGTCAGTTGACCAAAACATTGTACTGTCTGGAAGTCTTTAAAGGAACTGGTTGGAATAACGTGTTTGTTCCACGTGCTACATCCTACCGGTCAGGTGATACACTGACACGAAGGTAGACAGGAACGCCCACAAACGTCACGTCCGGTTTTAGCCTGGGGTAGAGAAAATGGCCTCCCCATAGTTATAATAGCGTACGATCCTTTGAATCACTTTCAGTGCGATTTGTTGGATGATAGAAATATTGACAACCAAGAAAAATCCATCAGAAGGACATCTGTCGCCCTCGGAAAGTTGACTTATTAAGTATACAAGATGATTTAGCCATGCTTCACATGATGATACATGATGTTACAATCCTAGAAGTAACGGTATCTTCCGCATTGTTCAATAAAAAGCGTTATAATCTGATCGGTGGCCATTTTATCAGAGTTATAATGTATCCGCATGCACGCCACCAACCGATGGGTTCGCATATTTGAAAGCGCATGGCCAAAAACTGATTCAACTTTGCCTTTTATTGAACAATACGGAAGATACAGGTACTTATACCCACCCTAGCAGAATTGTAACATTCATGGGGTGAGCACTTTATATTTGCAATCTGAACATTTGTGTAGGCGTAAGCCATAAGGACTGTAAATGGAGACTGTGCGTAAAACACTTCAGGCCAGGGCTACCATGAGCTCACAGCGCATTGTGACGTGTTGTGAGTTTGTAGATTTTTGGTTTAGTCAGATCTGATTATCCTTATCTCTTTATACTTTATTACATGCGTCAAGTTGCACAAACAAGCACCACCGAATTCATTAAAACGTGTTCTATAAACATCATTGATGAATTAATGGCTTTTAAAAATGTATTATGATAAGTTTCAGCGATCATATCTATAGAAAAGTGTCTCTTACCATGCGAATATATCAGGCCATTTTGTTGTTGGATCATGTCCAGCAGCCAAGGAAAACATTCCAATCGAACTCTAGCTTGTTTCATTTTCTAAATTAGTGTTCCTTGTCGAGTGGCAACAAGGATCTGTGCCTGTGATCTGGCAAGCCTTGACGCCTACTTTTAAATTAGTAGTATTTAAAGCATCTGCGTTTGAAAACCCAACAACCCACTGTTTATTCCGGTTGGGAGAACTATGAACTTTTCCCCAGCTCCACCCCACAGCTATATTGACGCCCCTGATGACACAACGCCGTGTGTACACATAAGAAGTGGCCTGCTCACTCCTCATGCATTGAAGTCAGCATGAGCTAAATTCGGGGCTCTCCCCCGGTTGGCAGACCTAAGTTTACAGCTTAGGCAAATGGCACCAGGTGAAAAAAGGGCGTTATGAAATAGAACAGAATAAATAAATAAGTGAAGACAGTGTGTGTGCACGACTACTAAATTTGTATTTTATAACAGCGCCGGCGTCCCTCTCTTAAGCAACTGTCAGCTTGTGTCTAAAAATAAGAGAACCACTGCCTGCCAACACATTTACTGTATATGGCCTCACAAGAAATAACATTTTTGTTTTCACAGGGTGTCAATTTTTATACTCTAGAAATTGTAATTTAAAATCTCAAACATGGAGTTGTGATAATTAGTAATGTTTTGTCCAAAGACATTTCTGATAACCAAACATTGTATCCGATCTGAACTGAGCAAGCTGACAATGCAGTTTAGTAAATAACTCTCCAAATGTATCTAGGCAAGAGTATAGTAGTCTTGGGCTATACAAAATACATGCAGAACATTCAACACTGGGAATGTAATGGCCTTGTTACAGCATGACTTTACACATTATTTATTACTACAACTGATAACTGACACCTCCTTAATTATTAATTAATGAATTATCCTTAATTATAGAGCCATTCCCAGTTGAAAAGTAAACATTTTGACATTTTTCCTTTGTCAAGTATGCTTTTACTGTCACTTTAATAGTCTGAACACAGTGTGAGAACTACTACGGTTGCTTCTACTGCTATAGCACATGCAGGAATGCAGGACAGTTTACCTAGAACTAGGAATCAGTGGTGGAAAAAGTACTCTGTTTTACTTAAGTAAAAGTATCAATACTGTCATGCAGAAACATTCTGTTACAAGTAAAAGTCCGGTAACCAAAATGTATTTATTTGAGTAAAAGTAATAAAGTATTGGCATCAAAATAATAACAGCTCTATAAGCTCACATCTGCAATTTTCAAATAGCCAAAGTTTAAAGGAGCATTCAGTGATTTGGGTGATTTGGAAAACCCCCCCGGTAACCAGTAGTGCACATGCATGCACTAGAGTGGGGGGGACGCGGCAGGCCAACCGCACACACACCAAGGTCCTCCCCCGCTCGATCATGATTCCTGAAAGGCCCCTCTCTATCCTGATTGGATGAAGACTGCGCCACCTAGCCAAAAACGAAACCTAAGGTTTTTTGACCCCCGGGGGTTATAACTGGGGACATGGAGGAACTCCTTATATGGTCAGCCCACTCTATAGTAGGGAGGATTATCACAACAAAACAGAAGCAATGTTTGAATTAAGTGAAATCACTGAATATACCTTTAAATAGGTCTGAAGTGGTGTGTCTTGTAATAATAACCAACTTTTCTTGTGACCACCGCGCTCTGACTTGTGGTGCGTTACCCGTTCAAATCATATATAAAATAACGGGTCGCACACACCAAGACTGCATTTTTTTGTTTTGCATAATGAAAGACAACTTTTTGGCTATCCAGCCTTCATCAGTTTTTATAATAATAACCACAATCTACAAAGCAATCTGAGAAGAACCCATCGGCAAATAAAGGAGAAACAGTGCCCTCTTTTTTTACGTTAGTCAACAGTCTGTCTCGAGAGCCTATCTACAAAGCAACAGTCTGTAGACTATCTACAAAGTAACTAGTAACTAAAGTTTTCAAATAATTTTAGTGGAGTAAAAAAGTACAATATTTGCCTTTTGAGATGTAGTAGAGTAAAAGTATTGAAATTTCGACATACTCCAGTGAAGTAAAAGTAAATCACAAAAGTACAGTAGCCTACTTACTGTAATTGTAATTAGTTACTTTCCACCACTGCTAATAATTACTTAATATACATTCTGCCTATCATCTGTCCACATTTGAGCCACCGGATCTCTGCTGTACACGGAATAAAATAGCAATTAAATTAATAATTGTATGGCCCACAATTAACACAAATAATTAATCCTGAGGTTGAAGCAAGGTACCTCAGTACACATGATGCTTCCAGTTTGCTGAATGTAATTAGGCTCTCCCTCCTGCATGAAAAAAAGGCTTAAACCTTGTTTTAATTGTCTGCATCGCTTTGTGGACCTGTCAAATCTTGTAGGCTAGGTTCTTGTATTTGTAACATGCTTTAATGAGGCTTTTCATGGGAGATGAACTGTGAGCTTTTTTTATGCTGGACATTTTAAGTACTGTCTCCTTTTGCAGTTTCTGTTTTTGCTGACATGTGTAATAAATAATACTTCTAAAATGGTTATTTGAATTGTGTTCGCTACTTAACACTAAAAATGTTTGTCCTGGTGTGTAGCTGCTTATGCCCACAGTGAACACTGGTGAGCGAAGGCTGGATCATGGAAGTAGTTTTATCAAAACTACTTGCATGAGCCTTGACCTTGACCTTCATGAAGTAAGTACGGTACAAGCATGGGAGGCTGCAGCATGAACAAGAACAACTGGGAAAAGCTAACAGTTATGGGTGAATCAATCTATTAATTATCACCAGTTTTTTATGTAACAAAAAAAGGGGGCTTCAGTAGAACAACTTTGATTTCTAGGTTAGCCTATACCCTCTCTATAGGCTACTATAGGAGAATTGGCTAAAAGTAGGGTACTCATTGTAGCGTTTGTTCAGTATGGTGCCTGTCTATATACAGGGCCAGATTAACCCCATGACTGCCCCCATTGGGCCCTAAGGAATGCAGAAATTAACTAGAAAAAGTGCCCTTCTGGGCACAGGTCTCCTAGGAGTGTGTGATGTTTGGCAAAATGTTTGAGTAATTTAAACGTGTGTGTGTGTGTGTGTGTGTGTGAGAGAGAGGCAACTTGGCCTGTTGTAGCGCCACCATGAGGCTGATTTGAAAACTGTCAAGTGGCATTTCTTCCTCAGCCTATAGTGGGAATAGGCATGTACGGCTTGGGAAGATATGCACAGCTTGGGATACACTGCCATGTCTTCCTTCTCACAATGCATTTCTTTCATGTGGATTCCAAGGGATTCGATTTCCCAAAAGTTGCGTAACTGATCTGACAGTGCTTGTTCCTCTCCAACGCTGATGTGCATCACTTCAATGTCCACAACTTCAGTTATGATATTTAGCGTGGTGACTTCTCCTTGCACCAGTCCAGTCATTCAGTCTCTCCATTTTTCCTGTGACCATTTTCCAATATTGGTCTCCGCCGATTAGGACTCCTAGCTAATTCCACTGCATCCATCCCTGATTCCCTGGGTACATCTGCTATGGGCATTCCTTTCCAGATTTTTATTATAATGGGATGAGAGTTGCAATACACGCCATTGACAGCAGGTTGTCCAACAGTTTCTTCCTCCAAACCATCATGACACTGAATGCTCGTCATATACTGCCCCCCTAGGGGCTAACATCCTGAGAGATGAATAGCACTTTATATTGCACTTTGAATGCATCAGCACTTTCCCCTGCCATTGTTGTCTACTCTCTTTACTTTTTAATGTTTTTAGAAGGCTTTGCCTCTTTTTTAATGTGTCTACTGTTTTTAAATGTGAAGCGAGTTGTGGAGAACGGTATTTTTGCTCCCCTATATATATGCCCAGTGTATATTGTGGAAGTGACAATAACATCTGATTGATTGATGAACAAACTGACACAGGAAATTAAACAGGATAAGGCGCCGATACTGTGATACAGCATATTATTAGGCTTAGTAACATAAATCTGTTTTGAACATATAAATTTGATGATGAATGATGGACGAACCGAGGCGGTATAATATTATATATACGGTATAATATTCAGGTCTGAACGCAGACACGCCATAGAGTTATTATAACTCTATGAGACACGCAGTTTAAGAATGCTCCTCCTAGAAAATGCCTCACTGCGCAACGCGCATGCCTTTACGGTAGGTGAAAGAGAAATTCAAGGCAGCGCATGTGATTGGCTGAGCGCGTGGATTCTCCCCGATTCTCCATCTCCATACAAGCCTGTACAACACTAGTCTCTCAAGACAGACTGTTGCCTCGCGTCAACTAGTCTGTCGGCAAGCAGTAGAAAGAAACGTATCACTGGCCTACAAGTATGGACGCTGTAGTTCAGGAAGTCAGCCGCGCAATCACCCAATCACATTTAGTGGGCGGGATTTACATGTGTGTGCAGCGAGGACATTTCGTCCCACTGGAAGCAAACCTACACGCTTCCATTATTATTGAACATGGCTTCCTCTGGTCAACAAACAACACCAAAGATTAAGAAACCTATTACGAATGTATGTAGAGTTTGTGGAGATTATTTAAAGTATGGAGTAAAAGGACAAGTATTTAATTTATTCACAAATCAGGGATTGGAGACTAGTTTGGAAGCTATAACCGAAGAACCTGTTGTTGCAGACGATCCACTGTTGAACAAATAAGTGTAAACTCCGTCAAACTAAATGTAATGTAAACTGTGTACAGTACAAAGTATGAATAAAAGCGTTGGTTATGATTAAGTGTAACTTCAATCAAATGCGTTAATTGTGTTGTGTGCTAATATTTACGTTTCCCAACAAATGACCCCTTTATTTAAGCAACTTCAGAACAGTCCGTGACGTACAAATATAACGGACGTAAAACAAATGTATTTTGCAGTACAAATTAAAGTTATAAAAGCTTTGGTTTAGTGTTCAATCTGAAAGTGAATTGATTTGGAAACCGCGGGGGCTCCTTTTCACACTGTTTCACAAATCACATTAGGATACAAAGCCTTTCAGACGTGGTATTATCTATATTTTTGCTTTAAACTTTGAGAAGGGGTCCATTACGTTTTACAGGTCAACAAGGACCCATTATCTAGTGTAATCAATGAATATAAATCCTCTTACATTAGCTACATTTATTGTCTAAATTTCAAATTGTGTTGCATATTTATAATAAACTTGATTTAATGGATGGTTGGGTCCATATGATCGTTTGACAGTACTAAAAGTACATTCAGTGTATTTTATTTTAGACACTAATCCCTTAACAGCACTTGATCAAAATGGGTGATCTATAAGGTCACAATACTATAGCACTGAGATGCATTGTGACTCGTGAGTTTAAAGCTGGCTGTTTTTCTGCATGCCATGATGCAACATGCATAAGTAGTAGTACACATGGTTAAATTTTATTTTCTAGCATTATTATGATTAAATGTTAATAAACGGCATGTTTTCAGAGTCTGTAGATGCATTCTGCCCAGCATATGCTGCAGAAATGCCTCGCTCCGTCAACATTTTCACTTGCTCTTCCATTATAGAAATGAGTGGGCATATAACTAAAAGGATAGCGTCCTTTAGCCATCTCTCTGGAAAGGCTTCGGAAAGTAGGGAACACACCGTTGGCCAAGCTTGATATACGAGGCTTTTTCCAAAACCAGTAGGTAAACATAATAAAACATCTCGTCGATCGATTAAATATTTCAAACAAATGTGCTGAAGCGGTTTGATATGTTCAACATTGTGTAGAACAGCAACTCTCCTTAGCACACTAGCAAAATTTTCCTCCTCCGTTACATCCATGTTTTGTTCCGCAAAGGAATGGTTGAAAGTAGGAATGAAAACTGTGCGACACAGCGGTAGTAGTGGAACTCGGCGGAAAAGCAAGGGCCTTTTCCGGTTGATCGAAATTCTAAACAGACGTTGCCCCCAGAGTCTAATTTCGAGGAACAACAGCGGAGGCGCTGTTTTCCCGAATATTTGACGATGGGATTCTCAGATTGGTACAACACTGACACACGCATCTGACTGCGGCCACTGTGCGCTGTCAAGGAGGAAGCAAGCGGTCGAATACCGGTAGTTGTCTTTTAAGACCTTGAAGAAATGACGTATTTTACACTATAACTTCGCAGTGAAAAGGACAGTTATACAACCATATTCAACCACCAGAGGTAAGAGGACGCTCTAGTCCCCGAAAGATAACAATTAATCTGCGATGTAGGAATCTCGATTTTTGTTTACTGCTAAACAACGTTAGCCAGCCACAGCCAGCAGGAGGCTGCTAATTGATGTCACCATGTCAGTATGTCGGCTGAAAGTGCCCATATGTATGTTTTTTGTTAACTTTTTGTCATTTGACTTTTGTATCAAATCAAGTCAATCTAGTCACCCACCCCAATCCACTGGAAGCACCGTTTCATGGTCCATAGCCACTATTAGCCAGGCATAGTTTCATGGTCTCCATAGCCCTAATTTGACTGTTGTCATTATTATATGACCGTCTACTCCAAGGTATAACTTATCCATGAATGTACACATTTTAAATATAGCTTTACTTCAAGCCAATGATATTACCCGTCGAATCGGACAGCTTGTGTTCTGAAATAAATCTGTATCGTTCAATTAAGAGGGGTAAATGGGTTTTTTATCCCGCCTGTGCCAGTGTGCCTGGACTGGAGTTCTCTATATTTATGCGTTTACATCGAGTGTACTAACGGCTTTCAACTGATGAAACAGCGCCACGACCCCCATTGAGAAATACGGTGAAATTCAGGCACAGATGGGGACTAAAACAAGTTCTTTATTGAACAAACGAAATATTTCAGAACACAATGTGGCCCGATTACACGGGTAACATTGGCCTGAAGTCACGCACTTGTCATTTTAAATTGTACATGTTTGGAGAATTAGAACTATAATGGAACATGGTGATTCATTGGGAGGCCCAGGTGGTTGATCGAGACTGTCAGAGATGAATAGGCTACAGGTTTTTTTGTTTTCTTTGTAACAGTGCTGCAGTGTACTTGGATCCCTATAAAATATGAATGACCTTATCAATCATTATGGTTGGGTGTGGGTGAAGGTGAGGATTATAGATGATGCATAGTGCAAACAAAAGAAAGGGAGTCTATGAGTTGCCTGAACAAGACCCACTCCTACAGCATACGCCTAGTCATTTTCACAGTTTATGTGCAGCTGGTTTCCTGCAGTATCATAAATTATAATAGATATATACAAGTTTGATTGAGGTTCTGCTATGGGTCCCATGCTGCTATCCCTTCTAGAAATAATCTGTTTGGTGAATATATACAATCTACCCTACCTACAGTATGACCAGAAGATGAGTTGTAACAGATTCCTAATTTGTCATTATAGGCAAAAATATGTGCCGGTATCTGCTCTTTTCACAATTTTGCACACTTTTCTACAAAGTATAACATTATGCATAAGTGGTTAATCCATATATAAAAAATCACACCTGTGTGAAGTGAACTGAGCAGTGCAGGCTGCTCAACAATAACCACAACACAGCTGGCTGGCTGCAGTTCTAGTTATACTGCTCAGTGTGAATGGCCCTTTTAGGCTGCAGTGTGACCCCAATGTGCCCCCAATCAGCTGCAGGGGTCAATGGGTCATAACCCAAACATACAAACTGACACAAAAGATTTCAAAGTTATATAATATACTTTTAAATCTGCTTTTCGATTATTCAATTAAAAAGCCACCTTTACTTGCAGCTTTACCTAATGAACACTGACTGTGATGTCATTCACAAGCATGTCTGTATAGTTATGCAGCTGAGAGTGAGAGTAAAGCAGGTAAAGCCTAACAATATTGTTGCTGTAGGGGTACAAAGTATCTCCATCTTTTAACTTTTTGTCTTTCTTCGTAAATGAATGCCCTACTTGATCATCACACAAAAGTAGCAGATAGGTTGAGATTGTCGATCTACTACTTTTGCTGTTTTTGAATTTGAATCCTGAAAAGTAACAGTTTTGGACATGACATAATGATGACAGTTATTTACTTTTCTCTTCTCAAGATTCACTGTAAAACTACACTTAAGAATCCTGCAAGCCTTACCATGTAAATGAAGCCTTGCTTGTTGACGAAGCAGTGCACACCAAGCCGTTCTGTGCAAGGAAAGGACATTTAAAATAGAAAATGCCTGCTATAGAGCGCCGCAGTCCCCGCCCCCTTTCAGAAAGCGAGTGGCCCAGGAAGTGAAAGCCCCATGCATTCTGCCATCGGCACTTTTAATATAATTTATTTAAAGACGGTTACGCCGCGGACAAAGCCAATTCGGATCGTGACGAATCATGACAATGAACACAATATTTTGGGCCGATCAAATAATTTATAAGACGAAAAATAAAACAAATAGTGTTGTCTCCTGACTTTCTTTTCTTCTTTCACTTCCTGGGCCACTCGCTTTTCTGAAAGGGGGCGGGGACTGCGGTGCTCTATTCTGCTTACACAAATAACTTGCCCTCCGCTTCAGTTGCATTTCCCCATAGTGTCTGAACTTGGAGACAATGAAAACGTAAGCACATTTTGTATTGACCAACAATTAGACTTACAACCAACTAAGTGGTCCTCGCCGTGGGCTCTCTTTTTGTAACTCATTGTACATAATCATCCTTAGTTCAGGCTGAAACCACGGTTCTTGAGCCATACAAATGGAACTATCAATAGCCAAAACATCAATATTTAATCAATATTCAAAAGCTTTAAGAACGGCTGTAACAAAAAAAATCATACTTGTGTGAAGTAAGGGGGGCTCTTATATCATCATACATCATCCCAATCCGGCCAATCACAATTGTCGTCCTCACCTTTCTGTCATTCCGACCAATCACAATTGGCGTCTTCAATTTTCTGCCATCACTTTTTATGTATGCATATGTACTTTACTCAGCCAATCAAGTCATCGCTACGGGGTGATCAGCCAATCAAATCATCGCTAAAATTCACACAAACAGACAAAGCTGGGCATAGTAGGGGCTAACGCCCCTCGAAAATGTCTTGAAAACATCAAACGTCACTCTCAACCATCTGTAGAATTGAGGGGAACCCATGGCTGACCTCTCCACAGGGCACAGAGTACCATCGCAGCAAGCTTTGTAGCTTCTACTGACGTCAGTGTGTTAGTATGCATGACATAACAGCTACAATAACTGAGCCTGTGCCAGGCCAACAAACAGTGAAACAGCATCTATAGGATAGAGGCCATGGTGGCATTGACTGAA
Source organism: Protomyctophum bolini (assembly GCF_963924005.1). NCBI lineage: Eukaryota > Metazoa > Chordata > Actinopteri > Myctophiformes > Myctophidae > Protomyctophum > Protomyctophum bolini. Next base: position 20,290,278 of record NC_137867.1, on the reverse strand, counting down.
CTGTGCTCACTGTTGTGCAGTGGATGATGATAAATCACAGAATCAAACGTGCATGACTGGATCTAGGCTGCACATTGCACAATAGAATACACTCACCAAATTTTACTATTTTCTATCTTTCCTTACTGTCAAATAAACCGCACAATCATGAATGATAGACTTAATAATTTGATAATGACTGCTATACTGGTTATTGTCACAATACTTGGCCTACTTCGTGTGACATTAAGTTAACTTGGAACAGATATTTCCTTAAATTTAGTTTCACAGGCTCTGTTGATCATGATTTGTTAATTCCCTTCCTCAATTTGGTGTTCCTTTGAAAGAGGATTATGTCAATCTTTCCAAGGTTTTCTTAGATTAAACTCTAAAATTAATTGTCTCTCTGCATCCAGATCATTCATTTTTGACAGCTGTCGTCATTTGTAATCTGTGTGCGTGTGTGTGTGTGTGTGTGTGTGTGTGACCCCCTGCTGTATAGGTCACTCAGTGTGGTGTTTGCTGCTTGAGTCCAGCTGCTGCTTAAGTGCTACTGCTTAATGTTATCAAATTCACAACAGCAGCTCAATCCATGGTGGTGTTTTCTTTATTATTTTTGAGGGGCACTAGTTGGCACCGTTTGTTTTACATCAACATTACATCACCTAATCAACATAAGTTAGACTTAAAGTTGGAAATAATCGTAATAATGATACCATTTCATTGCCCTCTCCATGTCATCTGCTTCAGGGTTTTCAAACTTTTTGCAGGAGACCCTCTACTCTAGTGCAAGGAAGACAGAGAGAGAGAGTAATATAAATCACACCTTTGTCTCTGTTTCCCCCTTCACACGCTGTCCACTGACCAGACCAGACCAGTGATTATCCAGCATGTTGTCCAGGCTACGGCCAACCCTGTCCCTGCGACCCTGTGTCTCTGCTTACAGATGGGCACACACCAAAGAGAAGGGAAAACCCCTTATGCTTAATCCTCGCACCAACAAAGTAAGTTTACTACTATTTTGTGTGTGTGTGTGTGCATTTGCTCCAAATCCAGGCCAATTAGGCTACATGATTATATAAAATAGGCTAAGTAGTGGCATAAGCCTTGACAGATCAACCCACATCCTTAAACATAACCACACCAAACTCCACTAACCTTAACTAAAGTTAATTAAACCAATGCCAATCCACCAAAAATAACATCAGTGTCATTCCAAATTGTGCCATTTCACACGCATTAAATAGAACTGGCCTGTAAATGTGAACCAGCTCAGTGGCCTTGTGGTTAGAGTGTCCGGGTAATACCAAAGACATGGACCCAATGCCTCCCTGCTTGGCACTCGGCATCAAGGGTTGGATTGGGGTCAGTCTCTGGGACATACTAGCGTCATGTCCAGGGGGTGTACTTGTACATCAAGCTGCCTCACGCTACAGAAACAGGAGATAGGCTCCTGCCCTATGACCCTCATGGCTCGGCAAGGCTTACTATAAATTTGAATGTTGATATGCACGACTAGGTTTGTCTTTTGTAATATTTTTTTCTCCCAAATGTACTGAATCCTCATGTACTTTACTGAAGTTTCTTGTCCACGTCCAGTCCCCGTACCATAAACCCTCACCAGAAAGAGGCGAGTAACAGGCCTATGTGCCATGTAGTCAAGACCAGACAAAATCCTTTCTAATTGAATTAACTGTCTCCTAACCGTGCTTTATCACGTGTTTTGTTTAGTGTTTTTTTTTGCTGATGGGTTCCCAGATTGGTGTATGGGTGATAAAGTCTTTATCAAACCTCTATATATAGTATAAATAGTGTTGATCAACCCTTACAAGATAAGGCCTGTCACGGCCATGACATATTATTATATGATTAATTGTCATTACAAATAATTGATTACTGATTTAATTGTTACATTAAATACAATTCCTTTTTAGGCTTTGTAAAGAAAATAATTATACAAATTACTTATAGTAAACAATACAAAGTCTGTTACTGAAATATTCAAAGAAATGACAATATACGGTACTAATAATCAAAAAATTATAATGTACCCTGGCGAAAACAGGCCATCGCTTTAATGATTAATAAATATTAATAAATATTTATATTTATTTAATAATAAATAAATGTGACCGGGTTACTCAGTCAGAAGATGTTTATCACTGGTTATTGATTTCGAAGGACTGGGTTTGACATGGAGAGCATTCTCTCAAAGTATCCTGTCAAAGATTTTTTCCTTGTTTTCTTCCCATTATGACAACTGCACATGATGGGAGCTTGTACAAAAAATAATTTCACTGACTTCACTGACCTGTGAACCTGTGATGTGACAATAAAGAAGTTGAAGATGAAAACGAGCTGAAAAACCTTTCCATCTCCAACTGCCATTAGGCGTACATATACTGTAGGCTCGGACTGGGAAATAATAATAATAAACTAATAATAAACTTTATTTGTATAGCACCTTTCATACATAAATGTAGCTCAAAGTGCTTCACAGGGCAAAAATAGAATACAATAAAACATAAGTAGTTAAAATGATAAAACAATGGCAAAGAACATTGAATATAAGAACATAAAATAAATAAAAACAAATAAAAACAAATAAAATAATAATAAAAACACCACATGCAGCAAATCAGTCAGGGCAGGGTTGGAACGTGCAAATTAAAACTCAATTAAAAGCAATGTTGTAGAAGTGGGTCTTGAGCTGAGCTTTAAAAATGTCTACAGAGGCTGCCTGACGAAGGTACAGTGGGAGTTTGTTCCATGCCGACGGCCCATAGAAGCAAAAAGCTGCTTCCCCGTATTTTTTTGTTGCCATTGTTTTTGGCAACGCGAGCAGGCCAGCAGTGGAAGACCTTAGGGGGCGGTTTGGGACATATTTAGGCAGGCAGTCATTTAGGTAGGAAGGTGCGAGGCCATTGAGAGCTTTATAGACAAGTAAAATAATTTTAAAATCAATCCTAAAAACAACCGGAAGCCAGTGCAGTGATGCCAAAACTGGAGTAATATGTTCTCTCATCTTAGTTCTAGTTAAAACTCTGGCTGCTGCATTTTGGACGAGTTGTAATCTGTCAGTTGTTTTCTTAGGCAGTCCTGAATAAAGTGCATTGCCGTAGTCAAGCCGAGAGAAAACAAAGGCGTGGATTAGCGTTTTTGCATCGTCCAAGGACAAATAGGCTCTGATTCGTGCAATATTTCTAAGGTGAAAAAAGGCAATCTTGGTATTGGTAACATGATTAATGTGAGAATTAAAATTCAATTCAGAATCAATAATAACCCCCAGGTTCTTTACTGTACTGTTACTTTCTACAGTCAGGTTACCAAGTCTGCTTATTATTGATTGTTTCTGCTCACTAGAACCGATTATGAGAACTTCTGTCTTATCCTCATTTAGCTTGAGAAAGTTCTCACTCATCCAACATTTAATGCTAGACAAACAGGTCAACAGCGGGTCTAAAGCACAGGGATCATCTGGAGCAACAGAAAGATAAAGTTGGGTATCATCAGAATAGAAATGAAAATTGACTCCGTGATTGGTAATGAGTTCGCCCAATGGCAGTATGTACAAGGAGAAAAGCAAGGGGCCAAGAATCGAGCCCTGTGGAATACCAGAGCTGATGTCGTGGTTGTCTGAGTCAAACTCGGCTAGATTGACAAAGTAACTTCTGTTTGATAGGTAGGAGGAAAACCAGGACAGGGCCGTACCAGACAGGCCTATCCAGTGCTCCAGACGCTGTATTAAAATTGAATGATCAATCGTGTCAAATGCAGCCGTTAGATCTAGAAGTAAGAGAACAGATACATGTTTCTTGTCGGCAGACACCCTAAGATCATTCATTACTTTTACAAGTGCTGTTTCTGTGCTGTGGCCTTTCCTAAAGCCAGATTGGAATTTGTTGTGCACATTATTATTCTGTAGAAACGCATCCAATTGATGAAAGATGCATTTTTCTAAAACCTTGCCCAGAAAGGGTAGATTTGAAATGGGTCAATAGTTACCCAAAACGGAGGGATCAAGATTGTGTTTCTTGAGTAGGGGCCTAACTACAGCAGTCTTCAGTGAGTCTGGGAAGACACCTGATTGTAGAGAGCTGTTTACAATTTTTAGTATATCTCCAATCACACTGTCCAAGACTTCTTTGAGAAAGGTGGTGGGAATTGTATCCAATGAACAGGAGGATGATGTCATCTGTGATATGGTTTTGCGGAGTTCGTCTTCATCAATTTCGCAGAACGTTAATAGGCTCCCCCTGGGGAGATCTACCCTGGGACCATTAGCTGCTGTTTGAAGGTTTGTGCTAGCAGCAGCACCATTCATAATATCAGCTCTAATGTTAAAAATGTTGTTATCAAAAAAGCATGCAAACTCATTACACTTAGCTTTAAAGGCCGGGAATGACTGCTTGTAGGACTGGGGGGGGTTTATAAGTCGTTCAATGGTAGAGAAAAGGACTCTGGCATTTTTCTTGTTCTCATTAATAATGCCAGAGAAATATGCCTGCCTTGCTAGACGCAAGGCTTTGTTATAGGCGGCTGTTGATTTTTTAAGAATCTCTAGTTGGCTGGTGAGTTTGTTTTTTCTCCAGGCTCGCTCAGCTCTACGACACTCTTGCTTCAGTGAGCGGGTATGCTCATTTATCCAAGGTGTTATTCTGGTGTTGTTTCTTTTTTGTTTTAAAAGGAGCCACTATATCAAGAGCTGACTCTAGTTTAAGATTAAAAATTTGAACCATATCATTCACTGGGGGGGTATCGGGCAAGGGGCGGCCCAGATGACGAGAGAACTCGTCGGCTGCAGAAGGGCTAAAAAAAAACGCTTTTTTATGGTATATTCAGTGATGTTTTTCTCTAGCTCAGAGACAGTCATATTAAAACACAGCAAATAGTGGTCTGATAGCTCAGGCCTTTCAATAGTCCTTTCCACAATGATGTTCAGCCCTTTAGAAATTACCAGGTCCAGAGTGTGCCCATGTTTATGAGTAGGCCCAACAACATGTTGGATAAACTCAAAGGAGTGCAATAACTCTAGGAAGCCCATAGCCACAGTATCTGTAACATCATCCAGATGAAGATTAAGATCGCCAGAGATAAGAGTTCTATCATAGTTAGTGGAGCAGATAGATAAAAGTTCTGATATTTCTGTTAGAAATATTGCTTTACTGCATTTTGGCGGGCGATAGATAAAGCTAATGATTTGTTTGAGTTGAATTTTGCAGGTTCCACCAACTCTATACTCCACAGTTCCAGTACCATACCATAGCAGTGCAGTGCAGTATTTGTCCAGGTTATTAGGTTGTTTGTAGTGGTAGGCTAACTACAGCCAGGCTTGCTATAGACAAGTCTGTGTTTTAACTGTGACCTTAGTTTGCTTGCATATACACAGTATTTACTCACCTGAAACCTGATCAATTCTGTTAAAGTTCAAATATGCTTATTTAGATACTAGGCTGCGTTATAATACCATTCAGTTGCCCTGTATTTGTTCTTGGTTAGCAGTAAAGTAGATCGTTCTGGTAGCAGTTATTATGCAGTAGTTGCTTGCTGCTGAATTAATTTATGAATTTGAATTTGTATACAAATGTGATAGGCTTTTGGGTCTATTTTGTTGCTTATATTTGCATAGTCTCAGAGTTATTTTATCATGTATGAAAAGACAAGCCACTTTCCCCCAGCCTGTTCTCACAGTGCTTTGACCATCTCTATTCCAGCCCACATACCCACCAGTGTCACTATGCACAATTCGATTACGATTCACCAGCTAACGATTCGATTCTGCGATGCATCACGATGCATCACACTTTTCTATATTAATGCACAACATGGCAAGTCGATACAAGCAGTCAGATATACTGAACAACATATTTTATTTTGAATTATATTATATATTGTATACAGAGCATCTAATGTATTATTCATTATTATAATATACTTTTATGTATCCAATACATTATAAAACCAATGTTATTTCTTAAATGATCTTATACATTCTCTGTACAATACAGTGGTTTTTAGCTGGGGGCTTGTCATAGTATGTGAGGTGCAGAATTAATTAATACACTACACTACACCACAGCATTTGTCTACAACAGGGGTATTCAACTAGATTAGGTCGGGGGCCACAGCTGTAGAATGATTGTGTGTGGAGGGCCGCACAGCGTGCGCGCGAAGCGCGGATTTTTTTGGATTCTACAAATGCATTTTGTGTCCAAACACAAAGATGTATGTAGGCCAGGGGTCCTCAACTAAAAATGCTGAAGGTCCACAAATAATAAGTAATAATAAATAAGTTTTGAATAAGACCATGGTCCAGTCTCATGCGTGCGCAAATAAAATTGCGGGTCGCAGGCCACGTGGGCCCCATGGGGTGGGGCTGCCCCCCTCGCCCCCCACCCCTAGAAACAACTATGCCTGATTACTGTCATGATAATCTAGCACTTTATATATCGCGCACATCATACCTGTAACTTTCTCTTTTTTTCCCCAAATTATTATTCCAAGGGCCACTAGGGGGCGCTCCGCGGGCCGCATTTGGCCTGCAGGCCGCCAGTTGAATAGCCCTGGTCTACAATCACAGAGCAGCAAGTGGTTTTCAGCTGGGGGAAATAAAGAGACTGTTCTATTCTATAAACCTCTGTCAGTCTCTACACAGCACTGATGTACAGTAGTGATGTTTCAGTGCGCACAAAACGTTAGTTACGTTCATGTAACGTTATCGGCCAAAGTCGTGTCGTTAATGTAAAATGTATCCACTTCTTTAAATGTATTTTTTGTGGCTTTCGCCTTTATTTATATTTTTTTATGGAGGGACAGACAGTAGGCTGACAGGAAATGGGGAGAGAGATGGGGGGGTGACATGCAGTAAGGGCTGTCGGGATCGGGAGTCGAACCCACGGCAGACTGCCAGACTGGATTACCAGCCAAGGTGCCTGGACCGCTGAGCCACGGCCCAGGCCAAATGTATCCACTTCTAATGTGTCTTACAGATGTCTGTAGTAAACCCCCATGTATGAAAAGCCAAGCCACTTTCCCCCAGCATGTTCTCACAGTGCTTTGACCAGCTCGTAGCACCCTAGCCCCTTAGATAGCACTTTTGTAGACTTAGATAGCATTTTATACAGACTTATAGCATGTTATGTAGACAGCACTAGAATTGCATTGTACAGTATGTAGTCATAGCACTTTATAGTATATATGTATACCGTAGTATAGTATATATGTATAGTTATATGTATAGTTTCATTATAGAGAGATTCCACTGTTATGTTCTTAGCGTGCGCATGTTTCATGAATACTATTACGTATGTGAGGCACATGACCACCAGTGTCAGTGTCAGTGTTTGAGTCCGGCTTATTAGCTCCTAGGCTACAATCTTTCTACTAAGTCTGTGTCTCATAGGAGGGCTGTGGGCAGTTCAGAAACACGTCCACCAGTGACATCATTGATGGGGAAACCAAGCTTATAGAAACTACAGGCTTTCTAGTCCTGAAAAGTTGCAATGTGAATATGGATACGAATATGAATACAATAATACAAATAATTTTGTTTAAATTATTGGTGGACGGGTTTCTGAACAGAAAACAGCCCTCCTATGAGACACAGACTGAGTAGAAAAAAATGGTGCCATTTTATCATTATTATTAGAGAGGACACATTATATGAAGATAGGTTGAAAAGTTCTCCTTTAAAGCATTCAGGACGGGAACGGGGAACCCCTTTTGGTGTTTTAAGGATTATGTTATACTTTAGCTATAGATCTTGAAAACGTTGCACAAATCTTTGAATGTATATTCTTTCAGAGCAAACGTTTTCAAAATATTTGCTTCTGGGGGGTCCCTGACTCCCTGTAACAACATATTTTCAGATGGGGTCGGCGGGCCAATTACTGTACATGGGCATGGGCAACTGGCGGCCCGGGGTTGTCCATAGAAAAGAATACCAGCACTCACATTATATCTAAAAGGATTCTTGTTAATTCCCCAACAGCAAAGAAACAAACTGACATTTCGGCCCTAAGGCCTTCACGCTGATTCACACTGAGGAAGGTCTTAGGACCCAAACGAAAAAAGAAAGAAATCTGTCAACGTTTATAAAAAAAATAATCCGTGGACGTTTTGGAGGAAAAAAATCCAACCATGTTTTGAAAAAATAAATCAGGCAAGAGAAATACGCAACCGCAGGTGCGTGCGTGTGTGCGTTGTGTGCGTGCGTGCTTGTGTGTTCTGGCACTTCATGCAGTGGACATAATGCCTCTCCTTGTTTACGATCCTTGTTAATTTGATTCGTCTGGATTAGTCTAGAATCTCAGTATGAGATGATGGTGCTACATATCGGGACAGTTAAGCACAATTTAGACAACAAGTCCTGGTACATCATTTTCCCCCCGCCTATTTTATGCGTGACTGGCTAATGGTGACCTCAACAGACATGCTTGCATGATATTAAAAAAAAAATCAGGAAAGTGAACATGATCTTTTTAACTGTGCTAAATATAGCTTGCCATAAATTGCCATAAATTGAACACAGGGCAAATGAGTGTACCTCATTAGAGTGGCCCTAGAAACCGACATGTAATCCATATTCATTATTGTTGTATGGTGATGCTTTATCTATGTGCTTTATCACATTCAATAGTCCATTGGTTAGATTTCTGAAGTTATGTCTATAATGTGTTTAATTGTAACTAGAAACTTACATGTCCACACTATGTTCTTTTTGGAAAGCAGGAAGTCAATCTCATTCTTATGTTCCATGATTTCACCATGCATAGACAATTAGACATCATTACCAGAGCGGCAGAAGATTGTCATACTTGCATTTCAACACCGGAGGACACTTAACTTGACTTTAGGCTGCATTGAGGAGAAAAAAAACAGCAGTATCCTCTGCCTTTCAGTTCCGGAGAGAAGTCTAATGTTAAGAGTGCTCCAAGTCTTCCGCAATGTCTGTCCTAATCATGATACTGATGCAATCATGGGAAATTATATTTGTCAGTTGAGTTGTGTAAAAAGGGGCATGTTTCTGCTTCAAGAGTTGCCTTTAATCTGAGTCATACAATTTCATTCAAAACAAGAAGCTAAAAGATCTGTCCATTTTGTGTATTTCACTTTGGACTAGTCGAGTGGAATGAAATGCACCCTCACCATGATTTAGCATTATACAGGGACAGCCCCACTACATCCAAAACACTGTAGCTGTAGTTAGACACCCCCCCCCCCCCCCCCCCACACACACACACACACACACACACACACACACACTATTTTGGCTCACGTTTCACTGGAGGCTTGGCTAAGATACATACAGTATACACACATGCACACAGTTTACATGAACATGGAATAGCTGTCATGTGTAGAGAAAAACAAAACTAAAAAATTGAAAAATCAGTGGTTCCCAAACTGTGGTGGGTGCACCCCTTGTGGTGCGCGAACGCCTTCTAGGGGGTGTGCGACATGAAAAGACTAATGGTGGTGCTATGGTTTTATTTTAAATATATTAACCTATAGCCTATGCTGTATATATTATGCCATATGCAGGTTCATATATGTGCATATATGTGGATAAAAAGGGAATATATGTCAATATATAGTAGCTTATGCAATTTATATTTCCATGTGGGGGGGTGCATCAGCTAGGTCGGGAGGTAACAGGGGGTGCATGGCCAAAAAGGTTTGGGAACCGCTGCTATAAATCATTCCCCATGTGCTATATTCTTCCCCCTCTCTGTTCATGGGGTGTTTCGCTCTACAGTGTTCCTTATTGGCTTTGTGGAACCCACTCCCCTCTCTCACCTCCTTTCTCTTCCTCCCCCAAAACATGTCTCCTGCCCCCTTCTGTTAGGTTTCCCCCTCTCCCTCAGCTGCTACTCGGTATGCCACTATGGCCCCATCATAGAATGTTCATAAATGTTCAAACGGAAGAACATGGAGCATGTTTATGTTTCTATATATACATTATTTCATGAGGGACCCGCTAGCGACTGTACAGTGATCCAGAATGGGTCAGAAAGTGTCCATGTGTATTTAGCATGAAAACTAATCCTATAGTTACTATTATTTGATGCCTCATTCATACAAATTTGACCTTGTGACTATAAATTCATTGCTTTGTCTCTGTGTAATATTCACGTTCTGTGCATGTACTCGTGACACAACATTTTGAAAATGTTACAATTTTCAAAATTGTGTACACAGTGTGTAGATCCGAGTCCTCTAGAATCTTTAAGGCTTAAATACTATCTCAGCATGATGAAATGTCCTCTCTGAAAGTGGCTGGCACTGGTCATAACAAACAGACATGAGTGACGAAGATGGAATGGAAATAGAAATGTTTGGCCTTGACATTTGGGGGTCTGCAGCACAGCAGACCTTCACTTAGAGTACGTATTTGTTTTTACGTCCGGAGACCCTGTCCAGGACAGGCTTCAGACCTGTTAGAAATCTAAACCCCTAACAGACCCCAGCTATCTAGGAAACGTGCATTACTACGGTATGTGCAGCTCTATCTGCACTATGTCCAGTAACGGATCGAGATTCAGAGCGCCTGATTCTCTTTGCGGGTGAGTCATTTCCTGAATGACTTTTTTCTACCTACAGTAGCTAGCATATAATGCATATATATAATATATATATATATAATATATATAATATATAACGCATATAAAAGCTGCGTAATTCAAAATTAAAAGCTGCGTAATTCAAAATTAAAAGCAGCGTAATTCAAAATGAAAAGCAGCGTAATTCAAAATTAAAAGCCGTGTAATTAAAAATGAAAAGCTGCGTAATTCAAAATTAAAAGCTGCGTAATTCAAAATTAAAAGCCGCGTAATTCAAAATTAAAAGCCGCGTAATTCAAAATTAAAAGCCGCGTAATTCAAAATTAAAAGCCGCGCAATTGAAAATTAAAAGCCGCGCAATTGAAAATTAAAAGTTGCGCAATTGAAAATTAAAGTCGCGCAATTGAAAATTAAAGTCGCGTAAGCATATAATGCAGCCCCAATGTCAAAACTCACTACATAGTTCAAAACGTGGACCTGGTATATACTGTATTAGGCAGTATTTATTTATTATTTACTTGTTATATACTTTTCGAGACAAAATTGTGGCTCTCATAATGTAAAGTGAAAGTCTGTGGTGGTGACCAGTCAGTTAGTCCACTCTACAGCATTCAATACCACCCTTCAACTGTAACGCACTCTGACCTTTAGAAGATATGCTTGACATTTCACAGCAGCACAAGAGAGAACTTGATATCTCTTAACCTTAGGGCAGAGTACTGGACTGATTTTAGATGAACTTACTGCCTTAACCAGCTTTGTGTGTGTGTGTGTGTGTGTGTGTGTGTGTGTGTGAGACCAGTAAATATTGTGTTTGATGTGTCTTTAAGCAGTCTCACCAGGTTTCAACATGTTGGCATCTGTGCCCACTCTGTATTGTCTCTAATAAAATGCACAGAGGGTCTCCAGAGGGAATTATATTGTATCCCCCTCTTTCCCTTCTTGACCATAATATTCACACACCCCACTGTATGATAAGAGCAATGTCTATTCGGTGATTCATCCCTTGTTGTAACCCCTATCGTTCTATGTAAGGATAGAATAGCCTCATCACAGGAATTGATTTTCTTTAATATTAACATTGACTCTATTTTTGTATTTCCTCTTCCAGGGTATGGCCTTCACCTTACAGGAGCGACAGATTTTGGGGATACAGGGGCTGTTGCCCCCCAAAGTGGAGACTCAGGACAATCAGGCCATGCGCTTCCAGGGAAACCTCAAGAAGATGACGGACCCACTAGAAAAGTAACAACGTCATTTAGTCAGCTTGTTACAATATGGTCATGGTGGCCGGAACATTGTGGCTGTCCTTTACGGTTCATAAATAATGGACCTGCCTGCCTGATTCATACATGGCAGCTATGTTTGGTGCTCAACACCTGCACGCAATGGACTATAACGCTGGCTTTATTGTTGTACTAATCTTATAAATATAAAAAGTGACTTTTTTTATGTTGAAAAGTGGTGAAGTGGTCCTTTAAGTATTTTTTATATGAATCTAGGCTGCATCCATGGTGATTACACAGAACGTGGACGTTCTGGGCTCATTTCTGATTTGACTAAATATTTTACAATATTAACGCTTCTGAAGAGAAATACAGTTTATTAGACGGACTTATATGGCGGGTTCCACTTCCTGATTTGGATCCGCTTGTAGGCCCGAGGTGATTGGCCAGTAGTGTAAGAGCTGTGATTGGCCAGTAGTATATAAGGGCCACCGAGCTGGGTTGAAAACGCAAAGAGGAAGGCCAAAAAGCACAGGCGGGAATGGCAGTTTTGCATGCGTCACGTCATGACCTTGCACCAGTGAACTGGCACACATTTTGTGAGCTTCATGGGCACAAAATTGTGGGCGTGGAATTCTGGGAAATATAATAATAGATAGTATCCCTTTTAATGCAACATTGATCTCCTTTCCTTAGTCCCACCTCCTCTCTCTCTTCACAGGTATATCTACCTGATGGGCATCCAGGAGAGGAACGAAAGGCTATTCTATAGAGTGTTAATGGAAGACATAGAGGAGCTCATGCCCATAGTCTACACACCCACTGTTGGCCTAGCCTGCACACAGTATGGACACATCTTCAGGAGACCCAAGTAAGAATTTAGTTACGGTATAGTCATATAATTTGTAGAAGCATTGTAAAAATTAATTGTCTAATGCTAAAAACGCTGAAGAAAAAAAAGATGTGTGGGATACCTATTTTCTAAACAACATTTAGTAGTTTGCTTTTTCTCCAACCCTAGAACTTTCAAATGATACTAACCACCATTTTTGGTTTCTCTGCAGAGGCTTGTTCATCTCCCTTCATGACAAAGGCCACATCCGCTCCATCCTAGACAACTGGCCAGAGACTAATGTTGCAGTGAGTACCTGGCAACTGCACTGGAGTAACATCAACTGTCTATTTTATAGATGTACACCAAAAATGTAAACCTCAACAGAGAGGAGCTATGGTGTCACAGATACCTGCACCCTCCATTGCTCTCCCCCTCTTTTACCATGTTGGAAATATGATCTGATCAGACTGAAATCTGATCCTATTCCTGACCCTGACTTTATGCCTGGTTTATATACTTGAGTGCCATGGCACAAATGGCAGATCTACAAGTTCACAATGCATCGCAGCTTGATGACAGCCTGCAACAAAGTAGAAATCACCCTTAAGTTGTCAGCGATTGACATCCTATTACATACTGATCAGGAAATTCACTAGAAATGAAGGGAAAAAAAGTGTGACATGCATTGCAGAAGACAATCGCAAGCAATCTCATGATGAAGTCAAGAATGATACTGAGGGCATGCCATTCCCTTTGACGAATCACAACAGAAATACAGCTTGTTAACACATACAGGATTTACACTTTTTGGACGAATACTTTTCGTAATCAGAAGCAACCAGCTTTTGGTTTGCACTGGAACATTTTGGTCAGACCGACTGACTCACCAACCAACAGTGTCTCGTCTAACAACTGCATGGCCGCAGCTACATTAGAGATATACAACACAGTAACATTAATACCAAATACCAAATCATTATCAAGAAGCAACCATGCCTTTAAGATAGTACAGACACAACATGGCACTGGCATGCACCAGTGCCAGTGTTACTTAGAAACTATCAAGATATGGATCCCACTTTATCCTCAAAGGCTAATGTTATCCTTCACAGTGTGAATTAGAGACAGTCTCCAACTATAAACTATGAAGAGATGGAACACATAATTAATCCCACAGGTTTGGTGGGCTTTCTACATTAGCCTGTGTTAAGACCAATAACCACAGCCAATTAAAGCATGTGCCATTTTCCATGACCAGGTGCTATGGTGTCAACTTGTGCCTGTTCTCTGTCTCTCTAGGCAGTAGTGGTAACTGACGGAGAGCGTATCTTAGGTTTAGGGGACCTGGGTGTGTATGGAATGGGCATCCCTGTTGGAAAGTTGTGCCTGTACACGGCCTGTGCTGGAATCAGACCTGAGAGGTGTCTACCGGTGGTGATAGATGTTGGCACAGACAACGAGGTATGGGGACAGTGTTCAGTGTGTATGTGAGTGAGTGAGCAAGCAAGCAAGCAAGCAGCTGTTTTACACTAAACTGTCCTAGTAATCAATGCATCTCTCTGTCCATGCCCCCAGACCCTCCTGAGAGATCCGTTATACATGGGTTTGTACCAGAAGCGTGACCGCTCTCAAGCGTATGACGACCTGATTGATGAGTTTATGGAGGCCGTGGTTGAAAAATATGGCCAGGACACTCTGATCCAGTTTGAGGACTTTGGGAACCACAACGCCTTTCGCTTAATGCGGAAGTACAAGGAGAAATATTGCACTTTCAATGATGACATTCAAGGTGTGTGCTTATGCTGGCACCTGGGACATATTTCAGTTTTTGAAATGGTGCATGTCATTCCCTAATCACAGCATACCCCTATTATGCACATATTAATTACCGCAAGGTCTTATGTCTTGACTTAAGACGTGGAGGCGTGACAAATGCCATTTCCTATTATGGGTGTGGTAATTATCACTCTGCGCCATGGTGTTATGTGTAAAACGGAGCTGAATTAGTCATGGGTGTGTTTTGGGCGTCACTTCCATCAACTCAATCAGCGTGGCGGATGCCATTCCCTTTAAAAGTCGGCTGCGCTGGCTCTTGTGTCCAACCAAACATTTATTTTTGCACTTCAGACGTGGTGTGACCCCCGTCTTAGCGGTATGCGGATGAGTTTTTGAGTGGTGCAACCACTCCTACAACCAGCAATGTCCGTGTACCTGTTTGTTTGTGTACCTGAATGAGCACGAGTATGTGACTTATTTATACCAGTAGGGGGCGCCAGAAACAGAGAGAGGGGTAGTGCTGTGTCTCTAGTCTAATGAGAGAGAGAGAGTGAGAGAGAGAGAGGGGGGGGGGAATTGCACCACTCAGTTCACACGTGTGTGATTTTTTTTAAATCATGGGGTATAATAGCAGATACCACATTGCACTCTTAATTAACATATAAACAATCCCTCATGCGTAAAATATGCTGGCAAGTCTTAAACCTTATGTGTTTGCACTTCATCCTACTTCAGGACTTCATTCCCAGTTCACTTCAAGAAACTATTTTAATTAATTCTGGTGTGTGTGTGTGTGTGTGTGTGTGTGTGTGTGTGTGTGTGTGTGTGTGTGTGTGTGTGTGTGTGTGTGTGTGTGTGTGTGTGTGTGTGTGTGTATCCTGTGCGTATGTTTAATAGGCACTGCTGCAGTAGCCCTGGCTGGACTGTTGGCAGCTCAGAAAGCTATTGGTAAACCCATCACTGAACACAGGGTGCTTTTCCTGGGAGCTGGAGAGGTAGGACATAACACTCTGTAACTATCAATCCTCTTATTCTTAGCATTTTATTTGCTTCTGACTTGTTAGTTTCTGAGCTAAACTTTGGCCACAGGAAAAGGCATGGAGAGACCCACAGTTAACATGATGATAGAAACGCATAAGGTTATCTCCTGTTTTCCACTAAGCAGATTGAGCAGTCTGTGGTTTAAAGACCTTGCTCAAAGCAATCACAAGAATTGTTACTGGCCAAAAACATCTCAGATGTTTGCATTTTGTTTTTCACAGAGGTCCACTTGTAATAATTGTTACATCATGCCTTTTCTACTATTATTCTACTTTTTGGCGGTTTTCATGCCCTGGCTGACATGGAATATTTACCTTTTCTGGATGGATCAGATTTTGCTTTAGACATAAATGTCATAAATTGTCTAAATTGTCTGCAGGCTGCCCTGGGTATTGCCAACCTGATTGTGATGGCAATGATGGAAAGAGGGATGACCCAGTCTGAAGCCAGGAAGAAAATCTGGATGTATGACAAACATGGACTACTAGTAAAAGTATGTTGTAAAATACATATTTAATGTTTGATTTAAATTATATTAGACAGTGTTGGTGGTTGCTTGTGTGGATGCATTCTTTCTATATGTCCAATGTCCTAGCCAATTTAAATATTAACTTTCTGTAGTCCTTGGAGGGTAGACGCTAAGAGAAGAACAAGCAAGCATGATTGGTGAACCCGCACAAGACCTTCACTTGCACACAAAGGCAAACAGAAAACCTGTATGTCCACTGATCCCGCAGTGATTCAGCAACACCTGAGCCAATGTTGAAGGGATTTGGCACCACACCAGAAGGAAACTAAATCTATTTTGAAATGTAGAATTTCATTTCTACAACATTTTTGTCATTAACAAATTTGGTTTGTCGTTTTCAGGGTATTTATGTCCCAAGATAGATCAGGAGACAACATAACATTAAGCTGTGGTGACTGGTTTGCTCTGCTGTATGTGTGCCCTCTGCTGGCGGCCACCCCTCGTACATAGTGTAGTGTGAAACCTTGGTGTCTCCTAGGCAGACCCCAGGAGGCAGACAATTGGCAATAATTTGTATGCCTGCAGTCTGTGTGTGTGTTGGACCTGGTATACAATGTTTAGTGGTTGTAATCATCTATATCTATAAATTCACTAATCCTGTTCAGTGTGTGGGTGTCAGTCCAGGGCTTAACTCAGGCACAGCCCGACCTATTGACTTCAAAGTTGAGGACAGTGGACATTGCATTGATATTGGTGTATTCTGTTGATGTCGCAATGACACTGTAACTGTGTATTTTATTTGTTTATGCTCAGTGTGGAATAATGCTATGCCAATGTGATTGTATGCGTTTCTGCATAGTGCAGGATTGGGATATACTCTAGTAGTGTATACATCGTTTATTGCTGTCCCGAGCATTGCAAGTTTGGTAAAATACTGGTAAAAGAAAATGTACTGGGTACCCCTAACAACATGTACAGCGTTTAATACTCTTGACAATGGGTGCAACAGGTAATGCATGCATTCCCAACTGACATCGTTCCTGACTTGCAGGGTCCCAGAGTAATTATAGTATTATAACCACTGTGTATTTGTATCCAGAACAGACCCCAGGAGACTGATGGAAACCAGGAAGCATTTGTCCATGACAGTCCAGGGGATGTTCAGAGCTTCCTAGATGCTGTCAACACAATCAAGCCCTCAGCCATCATTGGTAAGCCATGTTTACTAATTCTGCTACTATATACATTTTTGTGTATTTTGTTATTATTTAAAAAAAGGTTTTTATTTTAAAATGTGCAGTTGCATGTTATGGAGCCGCCTCGTGGACCCAGGCGAACGACCCAGGAAATCTGGCATAGGAGTGGGAGTTATTATTCAAGTATTTTTATTGACGTTTGCACATAAGACAGGACAGACAACAGATGCATGACAACAATTACAGAATTACATGACAAAACAACAACTCCAGTACTCAACATTCATGTATAAAATATAAGTCTGAAATACAATGTAAAAACCACAAATGGTATATTAATGAAATCAACTATAACTGAAAAAAATAAAATAAAAAAATAGATTAAAAAAAGAGATGGGAGAGATGGCCAATGACTACGTAGAAAATACTACCGCAAAGTAGGTTAGAAACGGTTGCCAAACTCTGGTATATTTCTGAGTGGAGCCCCTGATTGTATATTTAAGTTCTTCAACGTTTGTGAGATGGCGGCACTGCCTTTTTCCAATTAAATAGTAAGTATCAGGCGTCTGGCAAGTAAAGAGGAAAACGCTATAGCTTCAGCCTGATGAGTTGGTATTTGTATTCCCTCTGGAGGGGCACAAAACAGCATTTTGGATTGGGATCTATAGTTGAGTTACAAATATACGAGAAGGTATTAAATATCTCTGTCCAAAATGCAGTCAATCTGGGACACGACTAAAACATGTGGTTAAGCGTAGCAGACTCCTGACCACACCTGGCACAGGCTGGATCTGAGTCTGGATAAAATGTGGCTAGTCTGCCAGGGGATAAATGTAGTCTATGTAAAACCTTAAATTGTAACAAACCATGTCTAATGCATATTGAGGATGAGTGTACCAGCGAGACTGCCATCTGCCAGGTAAAATCTGGTAAGTCCATACCAAACTCCTCCTCCCATGCCCTTTTCACACGTTCAAGTGATGGGGAAGCCACCCTCTGAATGCAGTCATATAGCCTAGAAATTATGCCCCTGTCGACCGGATCCCAACTCAAACACTCGTCTACCCAAGTACTTGGTGGAGTTGTCAAAGATAAATATTTTCTAATAAAGCTACGTACTTGTAAATACTTAAAGAAGTTTAACTGTGAAATATTTGCTCAAAAGGAGAGGGAGTTAACCTTGTATTTCCCTAACCAATAACCACCGAGTGCAGAGGCGCGTCACTCCAAATTTGGTGACCTCAGTGTTCTCCGTTGTGTTCTACCGGGGAGGTGGGCAGTGGGCACATAGGTTGGCGGGAGCCGCCGTCGGTTTCCAGCGTTAGTTTGAAAACGCCCCTCTAGTCCTTGGAAAGGGAGCATTCTTTCAGGCTGAATGTTATGCCACCTGGACAGAATACTGCCGTAAACAATGAATGTATGCAACATTTATATTTACTGTACTTTGTCATTGCCTCATTCCAAAAGCAGGGTTGTATGTAAATAATATAGAAAACTAAACACCAGCTCATGTTAACCCAGTTCACTCTTCTCTCCTATAGGGGTGTCAGGAGCTGGACGACTCTTCACCCACGATGTCATCAAGGCCATGGGAAGCCTGAATGAACAACCAATCATCTTTGCCCTCAGTAATCCCACCACCAAAGCTGAATGCACCGCTGAGGATGCCTACACACTCACTAACGTAAGAGCTTTTCTGTCTTTCTCTCTCACGCCTCTTCTTAATATTGTATACTAATACTAATTTCAAAACTTGGACTTGGGTGCAGTTGTTTATCCCCTAAAAACTCACCTTTTCTCCATTGCCTTCAGCTCCTAGTTCTGTGAACGTTTTTAAACTCTTTGTAATTAGTAGGCTATTGCCTATGTTCCTTGTAATGTTGTTATATTGTATTCTTATATGCTTATATTGCTAAATGTTTATTTTATTTTTGCATTTTATGATGTAACTTTTATATGGGAATCACTTTGGGTCACCTTCTGTTGTTTTTAAATGTGTTATATAAATAAAGGTGACTTGACTTCTCCGTTGTGTCCTGTCCTCTGGGCTATTGCCTCCACAGGGTAGATGTCTGTTTGCCAGTGGCAGTCCGTTTGATCCAGTGACTCTGAGCGATGGTCGTGTCTTCACTCCTGGTCAAGGGAATAATGCGTACATCTTTCCAGGTGAAATAGAGTTTAACTGTATTTTAAAACGGAAAGAGAATATTTAATGAAAGATGTGTGACCCCTTGAACAAGGGTTATGGTAACAAATGTCGGAAATACATCAAAAGGTAACATTAAGCTTCAAAGTGAAAAGAACAATTAAGCACTGTGTGAGAGGTGTTAAATGGTAAATGTTGCATTTATATAGCACCTTTATCCAAGGCGCTTTACATAGATTGTGCATTACATTCACCCATTCACACGTGTGTGTGTGTGTGTGTGTGTGTGTGTGTGTGTGTGTGTGTGTGTGTGTGTGTGTGTGTGTGTGTGTGTTTGTGTGTGTGTGTGTGTGTGTGTGTGTGCGCGCGCTCACTCTACAGGTGTGGCCCTAGCTGTGATCCTGAGTGGAGTGAGACATATCCAGGACACTGTCTTCTTAGAGGCAGCAAAGGTCTATACTTTTATTGTCTTTATTTCAGCTGCATATTTCCATTCAATTTACAATGACATTTATTTCCGTGTCCGTTAACATTACATGTTTTGTGTCTTATGTGTTCTGCTTGCTCTCCTATGCAGACATTGGCACTGCAAGTGACAGATAAAGAACTTGCAGAAGGCAGACTCTACCCTCCTCTGTCCAACATCAGAGAGGTCTCCATCCAGATGGCTGTCAAAGTGAGACTTCCTGAAAATAATTCAATTACATTTCAACTATATATTCACTACCTAAATAACCACCATTAAGCAAGACTAAGAATTGTCTTTCTTGATCTGTGCCATGAAATCATGGCAAAGATGCCAATTTCTTGTTAATTAGGATGGATGTGGGGAAAATATTTTTTGCCTGCAAGCCCAAAGTTCTCTGCTTTCTCTTTCTCGAACAGAGGTCACACAATGCTTGACTATTCTGAACCTCCTTCCGATCTGCCCCTGACTTTTTGAACTGGTGTATTGAGTGTTTCAATGGTCATCAATGGTCACCCTGAGTATCTGTTCCCTTTCTGTCGTTATGTCTGGACAAATGCTAACCATCTCTCTGTCTCTTCTTCTTACAGGTGGTTGAATATGTCTATGCTAACGGCATGGCATTCCGCTACCCTGAGCCTTTGGAAAAGAACAGCTTTGTGCGTTCTACTGTCTGGAACACCAACTATGACTCTTTCCTTCCAGACATCTATGACTGGCCCGGCGTGGACTTCAACCCTAAGGTCTAGACTGGAAATGGGAGTCTGAGTCCTGACTATGTCACCCATTTAATTACTTTCAACAAGTCTGAACAAACAGCTTTGTATGTCAATGGTCTCATTACATCTGTGTGAGGTTGGAATAGGAATAAACAAGGGCATTTAAAGCAGGAAATGCTGACTGATTTTTATACTTCGAAGCTTGATATAATACATTAAACACCCTCCGTGCCATTGGCGTAGATCTAGGTAAATTAAATGCCTATTATTTAATTCTACGCTTACCGCCATTGGCGTAGATCAATGGCAATTGTGCTTTTATAGCGCTTTCGATCGATCAAGCCATAATGCTACTTGCGTTATCATCAAGTAGCTACCTGTTGTCATGGATCGCCTATCATAGATCGTCTGCACCATGTTTCTTTCAATCGCCTGTATCTCCTATTCCTTGTCCCAGATGGCATTTTTGGTCATAACAACGTTTCTTTGATGGCACAAAGCCGACGATGTGGAGCCCTCCAGTGCCCCGGCATAGACCCATCTTGTAAACAAGGCCTGTCCGGGACCCGTTCCACTTACTAGGTTATGTTCACTTCCGGTAGTCTGGAAATGTGGCTTTTCAAAATAAGAGCTCAACTGGGAAAAATGCTGGCGTGAATTAGATCATAATTTATCAATAGAGCACCGAAGTCTGACGTCACTTTCAGTAGAGGGCGCCAGTACACAGGTTCACACAGGTTTTTTATTTACATTGAAATCTCCATAGGGCGATTTTAGGTCGCTTCATATAAGAACTGTGTTTGAAAAATAAACCGATCATCCCGGCCTATCAGGGGGGTGGCTGTGCGTCGTTAATGATGTCCATTCATATTTGATACAGCCAGTTTCTGGAGAAAATGGAATTAATTTGGCCACAAAAGCCTTGAAACTACATATGAAAGCAATGTCGCTGCTAATATACGTTACACCCAGCTGTCAACACATTGCGTTCCTCGTTGACGTAAGCTCAGCTGGCGGTGACTCGACTCGTACTAACCACGAAACATTCAGTCAGTTTATGTTGTGCGACGGGCAGCTTCAGTCACCCGCCTACCTGGAGATGTAGTCTTTGGGTTGTTTGACTCGTTTCTAACGCTTATTTTGTTACTCTTTGGTTATATTTGTACATTTCCACCTTCAGTCAATGCTTCATATCCATGAGTGAAAAGGCTGATCGGTTTATTTTTCAAACACAGTTCGATCTAAAATCCCCCTATGGAGATTACAATGCAAATAAAAAGTACACAAACCTGTGGACTGGCGCCCTCTAATAACAGTGATGTCAGGACTTCGGTGCTCTATAAATTCTAGCGCTGTAAGTGTTAATTTACTTCTTGAAATTATTTTATGATAATATGCAATTGAGTGTGCCCACATCTGTTTGAGGTCTCCACAGTTATGAGTAGACCTATTGAATAAACTCTTGACTTCACAATCACATGACTTCACCTTTTTTTATACCACACTCCATGTGGTATAATACATTTTTAATCAGTAACAATGATATGCTGAACCAAACTTTCATATCCTAACCATTCAGCTCAACCCTAGAACCAACAACGACTGGTTCACTAAAGCAGAGATGTAGATGGCACCTTATGAGAAAGGGAGGGCAAACTGTAACTCATTTTTATTTATCTATTTTTTTTGTATTTTATTTTGTATGTTATAGTTGATTTCATTAATATACAATTGGGCAAGCGGTTGAAGATGGATGGTGAAACAGTGAGATTCGGGTCAGTAACGTCTGTCTCTTCAGTAAACATGGTTTATTAGAAGAGGTCAAAGGTGAAAGGGTACTTGAGTAAAAGTACAAAAGTATTGGTATAAAAATGTACCAAAAGTAGAAAGTACACTCAGTATTCAGAACGTCCCATTTCACAAGTTTTCAAATGTTTAAAATATTTATAGGTGTCGTTGCATGTTCCCACCAGAGGGCGCCCTACACTATATTGAGAAACTTCACTTCCTTCCAGGTCATTGATTTGTTGCTGAGAGAACAAGCTGTTAACAACTAACTGGTATGAAAAAAACACACCTTTCCATGATTCATAACAGACTGTGATCCTGAAGCAAAGAGAATTCAGTCAAGTTTAGACGGGTTGCCAACTATTATATTTTCAAATAAGGGACACCTCCCGGGCTATAGCCCATATCGTACGGCATACTATAGCACGCCGTTTTTCATCATTTTTGAGGATTTGAAAAAAATTAACAAAACGATGGGTTATAGCCCATGTTTTTTGAAATGTTGAAAAAAAAAGTTATCCTCGTTTCTCATCATTTTGGACCATGGGCTATAGCCCATATCGTACGGCATACTATAGCACGCCGTTTTTCATCATTTTTGAGGATTTGAAAAAAATGAAAAAACCGATGGGTTATAGCCCATGTTTTTTGAAATTTTGAAAAAAAAAGTTATCCTCGTTTCTCATCATTTTGGACCGTGGGCTATAGCCCATATCGTACGCCATACTATAGCACGCCGTTTTTCATCATTTTTGAGGATTTGAAAAAAATGTGTTGCGGACCAAGGTCCTTATGATTATTGTGTTGAGGTGGAATATGCTGTATAGTTTGTGGCTTGTATTATATTGTTTTCCTTTTGTGTTTCTGTGAGTGTGAAGTGGCTGATTGAACCCAGATGGTGATGCAGATTGACAGGCACAACTTGTGCCTGCTCCTCCCTCCTCAATTCGTTGATTCCCATCCACACCCTCGTCTGCGATTGGCTGAGCTATTAGCCTGTTCTCTATAAAATGCTCAGTCTGACTTGGCTTCTAGGAGGACAACAGCTACCAGTTTGAGCAGAGGCTCTGTCGTGTCTTCCACCCAATGCAACCCTTTTCTTTTTGTTTCCTTTGATGTTCAGTTCTGTGAGTTTGTTTGTCTTTAGTCCTTCGTGAGTAAGTTGAGTTTTGTCTTCTTGGTTTATGTTAGTTCTTAGTTTGTTTCTTTTGTAATCTGTTACCCTATGGCGGCAGAGTGGGGAAAATTTGCTGTGTTAAAGCCCACCTAGTTTTCGTTTTGTTACTGTCTCCTCGGAGGCGTGAGTGTGTTTATTGCCATTTTGAGGGTCCCCTCATTTCGATGTGTCCCGCTCTGCAGCACAAAGATGGTCAGAAAAACAAAAAAACTGTTGGGTTTTCCCTTTCTGAAAGGCATTGTCTCTGTCAGGCTAGGATACCGATCAGGTACCGATCATAATCCTATGCGATACGGGAGTTTACAATCTCTCGTCATAATGATGTGTTGGCTATTTCAGAGAAGTTCTGTTTTTTTTGTGATTGCTCTAGTGTTAGGAGTGGAAATGTGTTCGTTAACGCTCTGTTGCATTTCTGTGGTTTACGTTCGCCCTGGTCTCTGTTTTGTGCCGGTGGGTACTTGTGTGTGTGTTTACCAGATGGCAGCGTTATGTTTGATTTTCGGCAATGATCTAGCTGGGGTGAGATTGTTGGAAAATACTGTGATAAATTTGGGTCAGTCGCTGAGTATGGGTGCCACGGTTATTCTCTGCTTGCGCTTTGACCCGTGCCACGGGTAGGGAAAGGCTGTGGTGAAATTACCTTGAGTAATACCTTCATGTGTTATGGTCAATCAGTAAATCCTTCTGCCACCAAGCCTAGACAAAAGGTTACTGATGTGCTGCCCATATAGGACTGATTTTGTGTGTGTGATGTGATGTTTGATAAAGAGGCTTGTTGTTCGCACCCGCTGTTGGCAATCTCGAGTGAAGTTCGGTCCAGCAGGTGGTGGTACCTCAATTTTGTTTTTCGTTGTGAAGTTCTGTGTTTTGAAACTTTGTCTGGCCATTTAGGCATTCATAAAATGTATTGTCACATTTTGCTTGTTTCTAGTATTAAGTTATGGGAAAACCTAACCAGGTTATCCCTCTGACTCCTTTGTTAACTATCCCAGTCATGATAGGTCCATTTGAACATAACATTAGTTTTGTCTGGCCCACTTCTCAAATTGAAGTCTGTTTGATTGTTGTTTTGGTCCCCTTTTCTCCACACGAAATGCCCTTATAGTGACCCCTTTTCTTTTCCACTTGACATGTCCTTAGACTTTGTGATCTCCTCTTCTTTTCATATTTTTGTACATTTGTGTTAAATGCTTAAACTTTGCCTTAAATTCTAGTAATTCATTCATAAATGTGAAAGGGTATTTGGCATATCCCCTGCACGTACTGTTGAATTTTGGTTACTTTGGTGGTTGATCTGTTTTGAGTATTTTCTCACACATGTAATTTGTTCGTTGTGAATATGAAGAGCCGATACTGTGAAGGCCAATACTGTGATTAAGTGACTGAAGTGTGACTAATTTATTTCTCTGTTTTCGCCTTTCTGTTCTTTTTGCAGTTGTACGGAGGTACTGAGTTCATTTCGATACCTGCTCCTGTGGTGTTCTTCGTGTGTGTTGTGTTTTGTTCCCCAGAAAGTGGTTGCTGCATTCTAAGCTCTAGTGGCTCTAGCTTGCATGATTCTGAGTATTTGAAAATTCTGTATTTGTTCTTTTGCAGCACCGGATTCCTTGGCACAATAAGCAAACATGATTAGTTTGATTAGAAATAATGTATTTTTATTTTCAGATCCACTATCTCACACCATTGTCCTCTCCCTTGATGTGGACATGGGTGTGAATTCTGCTTTTGGGTGATGTGTTTTTATAGCATATTTTGTTTAAAAGTGACTAGTTTGTTCGTTGGTCTGGTATTTGCACAGGTTTTGTAGATGTAATAATGTCACTAAACCTGTATTTTGTGATTTGCCTCTTAGGGAGGATGGTGTAAAGTGTGTTGCTGCGAAAGTGTGGTTCGTTGAAATGTGTTAAACTTTGTCTGCTCTAGATTGATAACAGGTCTTGGCAGGTCCCTTTATCACCCGTGTGTCGGAGATTTCTGCTTTTGTGATTTTTGTATCCGTTTGTTGGTGACTTTTGTGATACCGTACATAAGGATACTGGGTTTTGTTTTGTTTGTAGTCCTGTGAAGCTCTCCTGTGTAGCTTGCCTGTCCCAAGTGTCCAGACGCCAGACTAGTTCGAGGCGGATGTGAGTGGCAGTTGGGCCACAGCTGTACTATTGGAGAATGACACAGGTATTGACCATCTCATGTGTCCTTAAAGTTAAAGTTTACGTGGGATCTAGCCCATTACCTTACATTGTTGATATTGCTCTTAATCCTTTGGTCTTTTTAAGACAGATGGCTAACTCGAATCAAATACTTATGTGGTGGTCATTACTGGTGGAATGTCAACTTGGAAATCTGTTAACTAAAAAGGGAGTTTGTCTTTGCAGAGGTCCTTTCCTGTGTTTGTTGACCCAGCCTAAGTAAGCTTCTTTCTTTGGGGGGATAAGTTTTCTCTTGGGTGGGGGGTGTTACGGACCAAGGTCCGTATGATTATTGTGTTGAGGTGGAATATACTGTATAGTTTGTGGCTTGTATTATATTGTTTTCCTTTTGTGTTTCTGTGAGTGTGAAGTGGCTGATTGAACCCAGATGGTGATGCAGATTGACAGGCACAACTTGTGCCTGCTCCTCCCTCCTCAATTCGTTGATTCCCATCCACACCCTCATCTGCGATTGGCTGAGCTATTAGCCTGTTCTCTATAAAATGCTCAGTCTGACTTGGCTTCTAGGAGGACAACAGCTACCAGTTTGAGCAGAGGCTCTGTCGTGTCTTCCACCCAATGCAACCCTTTTCTTTTTGTTTCCTTTGATGTTCAGTTCTGTGAGTTTGTTTGTCTTTAGTCCTTCGTGAGTAAGTTGAGTTTTGTCTTCTTGGTTTATGTTAGTTCTTAGTTTGTTTCTTTTGTAATCTATTTATTTGCTAATTCGTTAAAGTAAGATCCTAAGTTATATTTCCATATTTATATTGTATATTATAATTCTGTATATAAGTCAAAGCCCACTTCATCCTGTAAGGGTGTTAGGTAGGTTTTTGTTTGGTTTATCCAACTCCTTGTTTTCTCCTGCTATAGCCCATATCGTACGGCATACTATGGCACGCAGTTTTTCATAATTTCTGAGGATTTGAAAAAAATGAAAAAATGAAAAAAACGATGGGTTATAGCCCATGTTTTTTGAAATTTTGAAAAAAAAAGTTAGCCTCGTTTCTCATCATTTTGGATCGTGGGCTATAGCCCATATCGTACGCCATACTATGGCACGCAGTTTTTCATCTTTGAGGATTTGAAAAAAATGAAAAAAACGATGGGTTATAGCCCATGTTTTTTGAAATTTTGAAAAAAAAAATCCAGGCCCATGAATTAGAGGATAAAGCTCACATGTTACCCAAATAGTTGAATACACAAAAGCTAAGGCACTGGTGTCGTACTTCTGGTTTACCGGAACGGGGTTCAACTCCCTGCAGTGCCCTGCTCAATGTGTTGTATTTACCGGAAAAATTGCGGAATGTTGCGGAGGATGAAAAAATGAAAAAAGAAAAAAAAAAACGATGGGTTATAGCCCATGTTTTTTGAAATTTTGAAAAAAAAAGTTAGCCTCGTTTCTCATCATTTTGGACCGTGGGCTATAGCCCATATCGTACGGCATACTATGGCACGCCGTTTTTCATCATTTCTGAGGATTTGAAAAAAATGAAAAAATGAAAAAAACGATGGGTTATAGCCCATGTTTTTTGAAATTTTGAAAAAAAAAGTTAGCCTCGTTTCTCATCATTTTGGACCGTGGGCTATAGCCCATATCGTACGCCATACTTTAGCACGCCGTTTTTCATCATTTTTGAGAATTTGAAAAAAAAAAAAAAAAAAAAAAAACGATGGGTTATAGGCCATGTTTTTTGAAATTTTGAAAAAAAAAGGTTAGCCTCGTTTCTCATCATTTTGGACCGTGGGCTATAGCCCATATCGTACGGCATACTATGGCACGCAGTTTTTCATCATTTCTGAGGATTTGGAAAAAATGAAAAAAACGATGGGTTATAGCCCATGTTTTTTGAAATTTTGAAAAAAAAAGTTAGCCTCGTTTCTCATCATTTTGGATCGTGGGCTATAGCCCATATCGTACGCCATACTATGGCACGCAGTTTTTCATCATCTTTGAGGATTTGAAAAAAAAACGATGGGTTATAGCCCATGTTTTTTGAAATTTTGAAAAAAAAAATCCAGGCCGGCATGAATTAGTAACCTGACGCTGCCAGATGAGGGCGGTATTGCGGAAACATATTCCCCAACACAACACTCATCTGGGATCTCTGACGGAGTTGAGCCCTGAGTCAGATCTGCTTCGTACCGAACCAATCAGCGTGAGCTAAAGGCGGGATGCGGATGTGACGGTATATAGACACGTCGATATGATTGGTTGTGTTTGCACGCCCACACGGTGATAGACAGACGCTCCCATCCAATCATCTACCATGTATCTTGAAAAAAAGGAACAGCCCCGTCATCGAATTTGCTTCCGCGATCCCAGATCCAAATAAGCTGTGAAACAAATTTGTGTAGCAAGCTTTTTGGATCTGGCAGCGTCAGGTTACCTACGAACGGCTGCAATTTGAAACTGGCCCCCGTAAAATCTGAATCCCCCCCACCCATTTTCCCCCTCACTGTAGGCTATATGTTTATTTTCCCTTTTTTACCTCTATGATAATACGTTTTTGTATTGAGTTGTACTTGCAATGTATTGTATTTCTGCAAACTGTTAATACATAAATCAATTAAACAATCAATCAATGTTTGTTTTGACTGTTTTACATCACACCCAATCAACATGAGTTAGACTTTAATATATTAGCGCCCCTCACTTCACACAGATGTGATTTTTATAATTGAGCTTACTGTGGGCACACATGCTGGAACCTTTTACTTTAAAATGTTTATTGTTTCTGAATTATTTAACTTTAACGCCCAATGCAAAAACCTATATTTAGGTTCATCTTACGGTATGCCTGAAAAGGAATCTTTGAAATGTTTCATAGTTTTAGAAATATAGTGCTTTCAAATTTGAGAACTTTATAATCGGGCTCAATGGCAGATATTGACATTTAGGCTACTATACTTTACAACATTTTTTTTTTTATTGCATGCAGGCCTACTTCCACTCGCCTGTGTGTGTGTGTGTGTGTGTGTGTGCGCGTGTGTGCGTGCGTGCGGTCCACACACAGCTGCAGCCGATGAGATGATCCCTTCACTCTGACGGAACCTCAACCAACCAATGACCGACGGACTTTCCATTGACGTGGTTCAACAGACACGGATACTGTAGGGTTTAAAATGGAGACGCATGCGATGCAGTGGCAGTGTTTGGGGCGTAGCTGCTGCAAGGTAAGGTTTTTATCCACCAATAAGTCGCTATTGTTTAAACATTAGAGTTGTTAAAAGGACTGTTGGTTGTTTATTGTGACACTAAATGGACAACACTATGAGGAATTAGTTGGTCCTTTGAGAAGCAAACAAGCTCACCTAAACCGGTGGGAGTTAATCACTACATTTACTGAAGTAGGCCTACTGTGGAAAATATATTGTACTTTTATACTACACTACAATTATTTGGACATTTTTAATTGCTAGTTACTTTATCGATTTGGATTATTATTAAAATAAACAGCCTAGCTACATTGCAGTTATTTACCACTATTCTACAATCACATTTTGGCCATTTGAAAGTAGCTGATCTACAAGCTCACAATGCATTGCTATGCAACGCATTGTGAGCTTGTAGATCTGCTATATTCAGTTTTTTTTTTTTTTTTTAATGGGACATTCTGCATAATGAGTACATTTGGTCATTTGAAGTATGCCAGTACCCTTTTACTCAAATGCATAGGTAATGGTAACACAAGTTGTAACTGTGGCAGTTGCATTCATAAGATTCATATAAAATAAATGTCCATCTCTGCTGGGTGGAAAACTCAAATGTACAAACATACATTTAGTAAAGTAGATCTACAAGCTCAAAATGTGTTTCTTTGTGTTTGGATTAAAGTCTGGGTGCCACACTTTAAAACTAAATGAATCCACAGCACTCTCTAGTTTGTATTGTTGAGCCATTTCTGCCATACAGAGCAACTTGATTTCAACTTTTAAAGGGCCACTTCAACCCTTTTGCAACCAGATCTTATGTTCATGATGTTTGGGAGACAAACATTTTCCTGGGGCTTTTGTGTGGTTTTTAGATATTTTATTATTTCAAAGTGTCCATCATGGGCTCCATGATGTCCATGGACACTGGGCTCACTTCCTTCCTCGACTACAATTCCCATAATGCTTTGGTGCACTGCTCCTCCTTGTGGATAGGGGGAGGGCTGTCTTACTGAGACAACATTTAGTCCAGGAAGGAAGTGAATCCAGTGTCCATGACATCATGGAGTCCATGGACACTGAAATATCTAAACACAACTTATTACCCCATTAAAAACCCCATGGGAAAGTGTTTCTTGTCTCCCAAACATCATCATTGCAAAAGGGCTGAACAAAAGAATTGTCCCATGTCACTGACAGGTTAAATGGCCTGTCAGTGACATGGGACTATTTTTTAATTTTGTGGATTAAATGTTTTTTTTGTATCAGTTGCCCACACACACCCACACCACTACAACCAAATGACAAACTACAGCTTTAAGTTAACAAACTAAACCTGTGAGGGAAATATAATGTAGATGTTTCTACAATGTATACAATCTGGATATAGTGTAATGTTGGCGTATGTTTGTGTCTTACAGGTTGATCATATGACCTTGGTGTCATGCGATGACCTTGGATGCAGTCTTCAGGAGATGGCTGGTATTGGTAATAGAGTGTCTACTCGGTTGAGCTGAAACTTCTAACGGTGTCAACGAACGCTCTTCCTGAGATTACGAGGCGAACGGTGACGATCGGGACGTATTGTGCCATACAACCTTCGCGGCTCTATTAATACCGGCTATCTTCAACCGAGCGACGGAAGCCCCACCACGGTACGTACCGGGATTGCATGTGGCTGTAGTAGAAACTAGGGCTGTGTCACATTACATGTTATGTATGACAAGGAATGGTCTTTTGGCTTTTAGGTTTCATAAAAAAAACGAGGCAGATGTCACTAATTATATGCATTTTATTACGTTTATACTTTTCCAAAAAATACACTTCACCCCTTTTGCAACCAAATCTTATTTTAATATTTTGGGAGTGTTTTACTCATTGCTGGCTGTCTGAATAAAATAAAAATCATTATAATTTACATTATTGCTTATAGCTGCTTTAATCACACTTTTGTGACTGTTGATACAGTAAAATATTGGTGACACAGCCCTGTCGGTGACTGTTGTTAATACAGTAAAATAATGGTGACACAGCCCTGTCAGTGACTGTTATGAATTCCAAAATGTCATCCTGTAGGCCGACAACTAATGTTTCCTATTTTCCCTGTCATTTCAGAACGTGAAGCTGACAAGGCGACGTCTGTATTGAAGGTACGAACTCTATGCTGTTGCCGCTGCTGGGTGCTGTTAGCAGTGGAGGTTGGTAATGAACCTTTTGATTCCTGCTGCTTGTGTAAGTGGGCTACATGCTACCGTAGGCTACCGTAGGTTGTCATTTGCACCGTGTATCGTTTCACATCATTTGTGTATAATGCCACTCTACATCACATGCCACTATGGGCTATGTGATGTTTGTGTAGGCATGTGATTTATTTATCGTTTAACATAATTTACGGGTAAAGCTTTCACGTCACATCACATATGTATGTTCTGTTCTAGTGTCTCCTTTCTCTTCTTTGCTTTTAATAAAGTTATTTATTTTGGTCGTCTCAGAAAAAAAAAACACTTTCTTTCTCCTTGCCTATCTATTGCCCTAGTTCTTCACTAGTGGACTGTGTACAAATGTGATGTGACTTATGTCCGGTATCATTATGGTAGCATGTAGCCTGCTTAACACTGTTTACAGCCTTCTATGCTGTAGATCTGTCCACACTAACAGGAAGAACATTATGGCAGATTTTCTTCCTTGGTTAGTGTGTTTTGTTTAGTGCTGATATTTAAGGTAAGTGGGCGTAGTTTATTATCTTTGGCTGTCGGGCAGAAACCTTGTATCTCCATAGTTTTGTAATTTATTTACTTGGTCATGCTACAGTGTCACACACTAAAGTAGCAAATAGCTGATCTACAAGCTCAGGATGCAAAGATCATCCATTATTGAATATAACCTATTTTTGTATGTATCGAACCATTTAAGTATAAACAAGAGCTTGTGACTAAACATTGGAACACAGGTTATTATATTAATAATAAATGTAATCGTATCACAGGTTTTCTTTTTGTGTCCAGTAACTGTTTTGGACGTGCACGGTTTCTACCCCGACCTTTCATCTCCTCTCCTATTCTTTGCTTTAATAAAGTTGTTGGTTTTTCTGGTCTCAGAGTTTTTAATCGCATTTTGCTTCATATAAAGTAATTTCTTTCTTTCCTGTCGCTAGTTCTTCACTAGTGTATGTGGTGCGTGTGTCGGGTCGTGTCTCGCGTACAGTTTCTAATCATTTGATTGGAGCTGTATGTCGTTTCACGTCATTTGCGTTGAGTCATTTGCCGGTAAAGCGCCATCACGTCAGTTCACATCAGATATGAACACAGGCCACGTATGTGATGTGCATTTATGTGATTTTTCTTGTGATTCATTTTCACAGTAATTGCGGATAGCTCGTCTGTGTCGTCGCACGCCATACGAATTTTGTTCATTGCTGTTGTGTTCTAATCCGTTGTGTTCTCATGCTGTATTGCTGACAAATACTGGGGTCCAAAGAATGCTTCTGCCATTGCATAATTTGCACCTCGTATAATTTATGTCAATCGTCCACAAATGGCATAAATTGTAATTTTTTAAATGTGGGCAATTATTTTGAAAACACTAAATATCAATTTTAAAATAAAAATGTAGAAAACAAGGGACAACTGGCTAAAAAAACTTGCACCACGAAAACCTAAGGCCAACTGCTTGGGCAGAGACTAAGAATCTTTTTGTTTTGTTCATGTTCATAAAGCGCTCCAAGTGCTTTAAGTGAGAAGTCCAGCAGCAAACCTCTAGGTCATAAGACTATTGTTGGTGCTATATCATCAGATCCAATTTGTGTAAAGCTTCATCTAAGCCCACATCACATATGAACACAGGCCCGGTATGTGATGTGTGTTTATGTCTCGTATCATTTCACATTTGTGAGTAAGGCTTCATCACGTCATCCCCACATCACATGATTAACTTAGGGTTAGGGCTAGGGTTAGGTATGTGATGTGGATTGATGTGATGTATGTCTTTTATAATGTGCGAGTGAAGCTTAATCGTGTCAGTTTACATCACATTATGTGGTGTGTATTGATGTGATTTATTTATGCTGCCATTTACAGCTAAAACTTCATTCATGCCGGTCAGTAGGCGAGGCATTGATGATGGGCCTATGACCCAAAGGTTTTATGCTGCACTTTTCACTTTTAGCACTTTGGAGCACTTTATGAGCACGGAAAAATAAAGATTTTCTTAGTTTGTCAGGAGTTTTCTTTAAGGCATTTGTGGAGTGAGTCTTCTTCTTCTCGATTTCAATTGTATAAAGACATAATCATGGCTATTATTTATAGTCTGTTATGAATCAAATTGTTATGAATGATTGCTTTTGGACATGTAAATTACAACAAAACCAACTAAGGCACTGGTGTCGGACTTCTGGTTTACCAGAATGGGGTTCAACTCCCTGCGTTGCCCTCAATTTGTTGTATTTACATGGTTCATTTTCTGCTCATTGTGTTTCCTTTGCATAGATGATAACCCCCAGGTTCTTTACTGTGTTTGTACTCTCTACAGTTGGGTTACAAGTCCATTTAGGGACCAAGCCCAAAGGGACTCTTGGTCCCTTATTTTTCTCTTATCCTTCCACCAAAAATGCCAGTTCTGGCTGAACCGTCGTTTTCGCGAAAAAATATGTGACCAAATTTGACCGAGACTGCCATTGGATTCTTTTTGCTTTTTCATGTCGTATGAAAGCTGTGAATCATAGCTTCAAATTGATGTATCTGTTGTTCATATGGTATTTGGGTTTAGAGTTAAAGTTAGACTAAACCAAATTATAAAAAGGAAACTATCTGACACGTTGGAAAGAAGCAACACAAAAGCAGAGTAAACTAGAATGCTATCTGGCCCTAAACAGAGAACACACAGTGGCAGAATACCTGAGCACCGTGACCGACCCAAAACAAAGAGAAATCGTAACTAGGTACAGACTCGGTGAGCACAGGTCTTGCGATGGAGAGGCTGTCATAGGCAGACCTGTATCCCGAGAACACAGACTATGCACACAAAATGAAGTGGAAACCGAGCTACACTTCCTAACCATCTGTCCATTGCACCAAGACATCAGAGACGCATACATACTTCCCACAGATTACAACCACACACGGAGATTTTGAAAACCTGACCAATGACAAAAAACTCCCATATCTGCTGGGCAAAGCACAACAATGTGCAAATGTAGCAGCAAGATTTCAGTTGCTGTGATAGAAGGATATCAAATGGAACACAACCACCATAAAGATTAATCATTGTGTATATTCCTGCACTATACCTGCACCGAGTGCTCTTGGTACATAGAAATTGATCTATTGAAGATTCTGACTTTCAAATGTACATCATTTTTGTTTTGATTGTATTGCTGTATTCTTTCTGCTTTAGCAATGTAAACGTATGTTTTCTCATGCCAATAGTGTGTGTGGTTAGTAAGCATTAAGACTGAAGAAAATCTAAGCTCTTAAACTGGTACTCCTTTGCATATAAATGAGAGATTAGGCAAAAACTTTATCTTTACTGAACTGCTCAAATACATATGCCTAATTACAATATATTCATAAAGTGAGAATGTAATTTCCACAAAGAAGATTACAAACGAGCCACAAGGTCATGAGGAGCCCTTTTCTAATCTCCGAATGCCATTATGATGTCGCTGCTGATGCTCGGCAGGAGAATGACTCATGGTCACAGGTTGTCTTTTCCAGACCAGATATCAAGCTAGAAGTGACAGGAGAAAGTGATGAGTGACTGAAACACACAGGTGGTGTGTAATGTGAAACTGAACCAAATTAACCCTACTTCCTGGGCATGTGAAAATGGCCAATTTACACACTCACATGCTATACTATGGCAAATAAAACCAAATGCACTATACTACTGTTAAAAATCACACCCGTGTGAACCGAGTGGTTCAACTCTCCTCTCCCTCCCTCCTCTCGCTCCCTCTCCCTCTCCCCCTCCCGTGCCCAAAGTGCCCTATGGTAGATCCGGCCAAGTGTACAGGTTGAGGACAAATCATGTTGCCGTTTGGATTGTTTCACCTTCTCAGACAAAATTTATTAACATTTGAGTACACACTCAATTATAATGATATTGAGGTATTGGGAAATTCTATTTTAAAGAAAGTAAATTTAACTTACCTCCTTATATTCCCTTTAAATTTATGTTTTTGTATAATATGGCAAAACCTTATGTTGGCTATAATCTATTTCCACATGACCATAAAATTCTGCAGTGTTAATTTAAATAAACGAACACTAAACGAGGGTTTTAATGTGTACATTCTTAGACAGCTTTCCACAATCTTGTAGAATAGATTCATCATTTTGTGAGCAAAGTCTTCATTGTTTGACAGCCATTGACAAATATCTGGCACTTGATTGACTAGTATAGTACTGACAAAATTAATCATGTATTCATTTTAAGACAGCTGGGCTTTTGCTCATTTTAAATAAGTCAAGTCAATTTTATTTATATAGCACATAAGTGCTTTCCAGAATAGGTAGACCGTATTCCATCACAGTGCAATAACAAAACATGTAATACAATCGAAAAAATGGGCCAAAATAACAACAAAAACAATGAACAACAATAAACACTAAACTTCACACTGTATTAAAAGCCAGACTAAAAAGGTGTGTTTTCAGGTTGGATTTTAAAATCTCCAGGGGGGGGGCTATAGCCTTTATGTGGAGTGGAAGATTATCCCAAAGTGTAGGTCCAGCTACAAAGAAAGCCTGATCACCTTTTG
The DNA here is from genome assembly GCF_963924005.1 of Protomyctophum bolini. Taxonomy (NCBI): domain Eukaryota; kingdom Metazoa; phylum Chordata; class Actinopteri; order Myctophiformes; family Myctophidae; genus Protomyctophum; species Protomyctophum bolini. Next base: position 20,254,805 of record NC_137867.1, on the reverse strand, counting down.
TTTTCAGATTTGAAGGGGGGGGGGGGGGGGGGCTGCAATGAGTTTGAGAGTGGAGGATCTGAGTGTCCTGGTGGTATAGGGGGAGCTGTTATTAGTTCAGAAATGTAGAAAGGGGCAATGCCGTTTAGGGATTTAAATACAAAGAGTGATTTGAATTGAATGCGGAATTTAACAGGCAACCAGTGTAGTTTTTCCAATGCTGGGGTGATATTATCTCGTTTTGTCGTTCCAGTTATCAGTCTGGCAGCAGCAAATAAGACAACTTTGCAAGTTAGTGAAAGGGAGCTTAGAGCTGCTGATGTCATTAGTATTAGCTTTTACTCTACCTTTAAATGTGAGAATATTTTGGCACAAAGAGACATGTTTGCTCGCTATGGTTTTACAGTGGTTAATTATGTACTGTATACATGTATTAGCGTAGCCACAATACTGTATATATGCTTACAGTGAATGAATGCAGATTTGGGTTAAAGAAGGACCGGCCCACCCTTTGGATCTTTTTATAATCGGCTTAATCGATTAGTCTGAATTAAGCCCTGTAATATACAGTACTTCGTTTTCCAATGGAGAATAGCCAATAAACAACCTCACAATGTAGTGAAGAAAGTAGTCCGCACACAGGCTTTGCTCCAGTACCGTAGTTCATCAGGATCCTGATGAAGGCCGTCGTGTATTTACTAATGGTGTTTTAAATACAATTAAACACTACTGGAGCAAAGCCTGTGTGTGGACTACTTTCTTCACTGTATGCATAGGCCTATCTACCTTAGTCCAGCAACAGCCAGGAACTGCAAGCCACCTGCTTTTTTTAAACCTCACAATGTGTCATATGGTCATTGTGATTTTTTTTTACCTTTTTAGAACTGCTATTTTAAATATTTTCTTTAAAAAAATCGTGAAGGCCCAGGCGGTGGCGTAACCGTCTGGGCACCCGACTGGTAATCCAGTCACAGTGTGCCGCGGGTTCGACTCCCGAGCCCGACACGGCCTTTACTGCATGTCATCCCCCCATCTCTCTCCCGTTTCCTGTCAGCCTACTGTCTGTCCCTTCAAAAACCAATAAAAGGCGTAAGCCTCAAAAAAATCTTAAAAAAAACAAAACAATCGTGATATTGATTTGAAGGCATATCGAGTCGACCAGTCCTACATGGTGTTAAGCTGTATACTAAGGACAGATTGTGTGCAGACCCTCAAATGTTCATGAAGTTAAATCGGTCTGGTATTGCAGTTTATCAGTTTTCCCCCATCTTCTCAAAAGTGTCACTGAAGACACCTCCTCATTCACCTCCTCATTCAATTATTCGCACCGGAATTATGAAAGGCTCTTATTTCTGGTAATGCTTTGACTGCGGCGGTCTGGTGGTGAGGCAGATTTTAATGAGAATCTCTTATCTTAGTCTCGTCTTTCAGGTGTTCAAAAGACTTTTCTGTTAAATAATATAATCCCCAGAACCAGCACAATTACTGCTAATTCGGTCAAAAGGTGAAGGGACGGACGGGGACCATTTCAAATGTCGCTATACATTATGTGGCTCAAAATGGAATTTTGATTTCAATTATCGTGTTGAGCCTGAAGGCGAAATCTTGATTATAGAGCCCTTTGCCTTCAGAAATTTAATATAATCTAGAATTAGGATTTGAAAAAAATGAAAAAAACGATGGGTTATAGCCCATGTTTTTTGAAATTTTGAAAAGAAAAGTTATCCTCGTTTCTCATCATTTTGGACCATGGGCTATAGCCTATATCGTACGGCATACTATAGCGCGCCGTTTTTCATCATTTTTGATGATTTGAAAAAAATGACGAAATGACAAAAACGATGGGTTATAGCCCATGTTTTTGAAATTTTGAAAAAAAAGGTTAGCCTCGTTTCTCATCATTTTGGACCATGGGCTATAGCCCATATCGTACGGCATACTATAGCGCGCCGTTTTTCATCATTTTTGAGGATTTGAAAAAAATGACGAAATGACAAAAACGATGGGTTATAGCCCATGTTTTTGAAATTTTGAAAAAAAAAAGTTAGCCTCGTTTCTCATCATTTTGGACCATGGGCTATAGCCCATATCGTACGGCATACTATAGCGCGCCGTTTTTCATCATTTTTGAGGATTTGAAAAAAATGACGAAATGACAAAAACGATGGGTTATAGCCCATGTTTTTTGAAATTTTGAAAAAAAAAGTTAGCCTCGTTTCTCATCATTTTGGACCATGGGCTATAGCCCATATCGTACGGCATACTATAGCGCGCCGTTTTTCATCATTTTTGAGGATTTGAAAAAAATGACGAAATGACAAAAACAATGGGTTATAGCCCATGTTTTTGAAATTTTGAAAAAAAAAGTTAGCCTCGTTTCTCATCATTTTGGACCATGGGCTATAGCCCATATCGTACGGCATACTATAGCGCGCCGTTTTTCATCATTTTTGAGGATTTGAAAAAAATGACGAAATGACAAAAACAATGGGTTATAGCCCATGTTTTTGAAATTTTGAAAAAAAAAGTTAGCCTCGTTTCTCATCATTTTGGACCATGGGCTATAGCCCATATCGTACGGCATACTATAGCGCGCCGTTTTTCATCATTTTTGAGGATTTGAAAAAAATGACGAAATGACAAAAACGATGGGTTATAGCCCATGTTTTTGAAATTTTGAAAAAAAAAGTTAGCCTCGTTTCTCATCATTTTGGACCATGGGCTATAGCCCATATCGTACGGCATACTATAGCGCGCCGTTTTTCATCATTTTTGAGGATTTGAAAAAAATGACGAAATGACAAAAACGATGGGTTATAGCCCATGTTTTTGAAATTTTGAAAAAAAAAGTTATCCTCGTTTCTCATCATTTTGGACCATGGGCTATAGCCTATATCGTACGGCATACTATAGCGCGCCGTTTTTCATCATTTTTGATGATTTGAAAAAAATGACGAAATGACAAAAACGATGGGTTATAGCCCATGTTTTTGAAATTTTGAAAAAAAAAGTTAGCCTCGTTTCTCATCATTTTGGACCATGGGCTATAGCCCATATCGTACGGCATACTATAGCGCGCCGTTTTTCATCATTTTTGAGGATTTGAAAAAAATGACGAAATGACAAAAACAATGGGTTATAGCCCATGTTTTTGAAATTTTGAAAAAAAAAGTTAGCCTCGTTTCTCATCATTTTGGACCATGGGCTATAGCCCATATCGTACGGCATACTATAGCGCGCCGTTTTTCATCATTTTTGAGGATTTGAAAAAAATGACGAAATGACAAAAACGATGGGTTATAGCCCATGTTTTTGAAATTTTGAAAAAAAAAGTTAGCCTCGTTTCTCATCATTTTGGACCATGGGCTATAGCCCATATCGTACGGCATACTATAGCGCGCCGTTTTTCATCATTTTTGAGGATTTGAAAAAAATGACGAAATGACAAAAACGATGGGTTATAGCCCATGTTTTTGAAATTTTGAAAAAAAAAGTTATCCTCGTTTCTCATCATTTTGGACCATGGGCTATAGCCTATATCGTACGGCATACTATAGCGCGCCGTTTTTCATCATTTTTGATGATTTGAAAAAAATGACGAAATGACAAAAACGATGGGTTATAGCCCATGTTTTTGAAATTTTGAAAAAAAAAGTTAGCCTCGTTTCTCATCATTTTGGACCATGGGCTATAGCCCATATCGTACGGCATACTATAGCGCGCCGTTTTTCATAATTTTTGAGGATTTGAAAAAAATGACGAAATGACAAAAACAATGGGTTATAGCCCATGTTTTTGAAATTTTGAAAAAAAAAGTTAGCCTCGTTTCTCATCATTTTGGACCATGGGCTATAGCCCATATCGTACGGCATACTATAGCGTGCCGTTTTTCATCATTTTTGAGGATTTGAAAAAAATGACGAAATGACAAAAACGATGGGTTATAGCCCATGTTTTTGAATTTAAAAAAAAAAAAGTTAGCCTCGTTTCTCATCATTTTGGACCATGGGCTATAGCCCATATCGTACGGCATACTATAGCGCGCCGTTTTTCATAATTTTTGAGGATTTGAAAAAAATGACGAAATGACAAAAACAATGGGTTATAGCCCATGTTTTGAAATTTTGAAAAAAAAAGTTAGCCTCGTTTCTCATCATTTTGGACCATGGGCTATAGCCCATATCGTACGGCATACTATAGCGCGCCGTTTTTCATCATTTTTGAGGATTTGAAAAAAATGACGAAATGACAAAAACGATGGGTTATAGCCCATGTTTTTGAATTTAAAAAAAAAAAAAGTTAGCCTCGTTTCTCATCATTTTGGACCATGGGCTGTAGCCCATATCGTACAGCATACTATAGCGCGCCGTTTATCATCATTTTTGAGGATTTGAAAAAAATGACGAAATGACAAAAACGATGGGTTATAGCCCATGTTTTTGAAATTTTGAAAAAAAAAGTTAGCCTCGTTTCTCATCATTTTGGACCATGGGCTATAGCCCATATCGTACGGCATACTATAGCGCGCCGTTTTTCATCATTTTTGAGGATTTGAAAAAAATGACGAAATGACAAAAACGATGGGTTATAGCCCATGTTTTTGAAATTTTGAAAAAAAAAGTTATCCTCGTTTCTCATCATTTTGGACCATGGGCTATAGCCTATATCGTACGGCATACTATAGCGCGCCGTTTTTCATCATTTTTGATGATTTGAAAAAAATGACGAAATGACAAAAACGATGGGTTATAGCCCATGTTTTTGAAATTTTGAAAAAAAAAGTTAGCCTCGTTTCTCATCATTTTGGACCATGGGCTATAGCCCATATCGTACGGCATACTATAGCGTGCCGTTTTTCATCATTTTTGAGGATTTGAAAAAAATGACGAAATGACAAAAACGATGGGTTATAGCCCATGTTTTTGAATTTAAAAAAAAAAAAGTTAGCCTCGTTTCTCATCATTTTGGACCATGGGCTATAGCCCATATCGTACGGCATACTATAGCGCGCCGTTTTTCATAATTTTTGAGGATTTGAAAAAAATGACGAAATGACAAAAACAATGGGTTATAGCCCATGTTTTTGAAATTTTGAAAAAAAAAGTTAGCCTCGTTTCTCATCATTTTGGACCATGGGCTATAGCCCATATCGTACGGCATACTATAGCGCGCCGTTTTTCATCATTTTTGAGGATTTGAAAAAAATGACGAAATGACAAAAACGATGGGTTATAGCCCATGTTTTTGAATTTAAAAAAAAAAAAAGTTAGCCTCGTTTCTCATCATTTTGGACCATGGGCTGTAGCCCATATCGTACAGCATACTATAGCGCGCCGTTTATCATCATTTTTGAGGATTTGAAAAAAATGACGAAATGACAAAAACGATGGGTTATAGCCCATGTTTTTGAAATTTTGAAAAAAAAAGTTAGCCTCGTTTCTCATCATTTTGGACCATGGGCTATAGCCCATATCGTACGGCATACTATAGCGCGCCGTTTTTCATCATTTTTGAGGATTTGAAAAAAATGACAAAATGACAAAAACGATGGGTTATAGCCCATGTTTTTTGAAATTTTGAAAAAAAAAGTTAGCCTCGTTTCTCATCATTTTGGACCATGGGCTATAGCCCATATCGTACGGCATACTATAGCGCGCCGTTTTTCATCATTTTTGAGGATTTGAAAAAAATGACGAAATGACAAAAACAATGGGTTATAGCCCATGTTTTTGAAATTTTGAAAAAAAAAGTTAGCCTCGTTTCTCATCATTTTGGACCATGGGCTATAGCCCATATCGTACGGCATACTATAGCGCGCCGTTTTTCATCATTTTTGAGGATTTTAAAAAAATGACGAAATGACAAAAACGATGGGTTATAGCCCATGTTTTTGAAATTTTGAAAAAAAAAGTTAGCCTCGTTTCTCATCATTTTGGACCATGGGCTATAGCCCATATCGTACGGCATACTATAGCGCGCCGTTTTTCATCATTTTTGAGGATTTGAAAAAAATGACGAAATGACAAAAACGATGGGTTATAGCCCATGTTTTTGAAATTTTGAAAAAAAAGGTTAGCCTCGTTTCTCATCATTTTGGACCATGGGCTATAGCCCATATCGTACGGCATACTATAGCGCGCCGTTTTTCATCATTTTTGAGGATTTGAAAAAAATGACGAAATGACAAAAACGATGGGTTATAGCCCATGTTTTTGAAATTTTGAAAAAAAAAGTTATCCTCGTTTCTCATCATTTTGGACCATGGGCTATAGCCTATATCGTACGGCATACTATAGCGCGCCGTTTTTCATCATTTTTGATGATTTGAAAAAAATGACGAAATGACAAAAACGATGGGTTATAGCCCATGTTTTTGAAATTTTGAAAAAAAAAGTTAGCCTCGTTTCTCATCATTTTGGACCATGGGCTATAGCCCATATCGTACGGCATACTATAGCGCGCCGTTTTTCATCATTTTTGAGGATTTGAAAAAAATGACGAAATGACAAAAACGATGGGTTATAGCCCATGTTTTTTGAAATTTTGAAAAAAAAAGTTAGCCTCGTTTCTCATCATTTTGGACCATGGGCTGTAGCCCATATCGTACAGCATACTATAGCGCGCCGTTTTTCATCATTTTTGAGGATTTGAAAAAAATGACGAAATGACAAAAACAATGGGTTATAGCCCATGTTTTTGAAATTTTGAAAAAAAAAGTTAGCCTCGTTTCTCATCATTTTGGATCATGGGCTATAGCCCATATCGTACGGCATACTATAGCGCGCCGTTTTTCATCATTTTTGAGGATTTGAAAAAAATGACGAAATGACAAAAACGATGGGTTATAGCCCATGTTTTTGAAATTTTGAAAAAAAAAGTTATCCTCGTTTCTCATCATTTTGGACCATGGGCTATAGCCTATATCGTACGGCATACTATAGCGCGCCGTTTTTCATCATTTTTGATGATTTGAAAAAAATGACGAAATGACAAAAACGATGGGTTATAGCCCATGTTTTTGAAATTTTGAAAAAAAAAGTTAGCCTCGTTTCTCATCATTTTGGACCATGGGCTATAGCCCATATCGTACGGCATACTATAGCGCGCCGTTTTTCATCATTTTTGAGGATTTGAAAAAAATGACGAAATGACAAAAACAATGGGTTATAGCCCATGTTTTTGAAATTTTGAAAAAAAAAGTTAGCCTCGTTTCTCATCATTTTGGACCATGGGCTATAGCCCATATCGTACGGCATACTATAGCGCGCCGTTTTTCATCATTTTTGAGGATTTGAAAAAAATGACGAAATGACAAAAACGATGGGTTATAGCCCATGTTTTTGAATTTAAAAAAAAAAAAGTTAGCCTCGTTTCTCATCATTTTGGACCATGGGCAATAGCCCATATCGTACGGCATACTATAGCGCGCCGTTTTTCATAATTTTTGAGGATTTGAAAAAAATGACGAAATGACAAAAACGATGGGTTATAGCCCATGTTTTTGAATTTAAAAAAAAAAAAGTTAGCCTCGTTTCTCATCATTTTGGACCATGGGCTGTAGCCCATATCGTACAGCATACTATAGCGCGCCGTTTATCATCATTTTTGAGGATTTGAAAAAAATGACGAAATGACAAAAACGATGGGTTATAGCCCATGTTTTTGAAATTTTGAAAAAAAAAGTTAGTCTCGTTTCTCATCATTTGGACCATGGGCTATAGCCCATATCGTACGGCATACTATAGCGCGCCGTTTTTCATCATTTTTGAGGATTTGAAAAAAATGACAAAATGACAAAAACGATGGGTTATAGCCCATGTTTTTTGAAATTTTGAAAAAAAAAGTTAGCCTCATTTCTCATCATTTTGGACCATGGGCTATAGCCCATATCGTACGGCATACTATAGCGCGCCGTTTTTCATCATTTTTGAGGATTTGAAAAAAATGACGAAATGACAAAAACAATGGGTTATAGCCCATGTTTTTGAAATTTTGAAAAAAAAAGTTAGCCTCGTTTCTCATCATTTTGGACCATGGGCTATAGCCCATATCGTACGGCATACTATAGCGCGCCGTTTTTCATCATTTTTGAGGATTTGAAAAAAATGACGAAATGACAAAAACAATGGGTTATAGCCCATGTTTTTGAAATTTTGAAAAAAAAAGTTAGCCTCGTTTCTCATCATTTTGGACCATGGGCTATAGCCCATATCGTACGGCATACTATAGCGCGCCGTTTTTCATCATTTTTGAGGATTTGAAAAAAATGACGAAATGACAAAAACGATGGGTTATAGCCCATGTTTTTGAAATTTTGAAAAAAAAAGTTATCCTCGTTTCTCATCATTTTGGACCATGGGCTATAGCCTATATCGTACGGCATACTATAGCGCGCCGTTTTTCATCATTTTTGATGATTTGAAAAAAATGACGAAATGACAAAAACGATGGGTTATAGCCCATGTTTTTGAAATTTTGAAAAAAAAAGTTAGCCTCGTTTCTCATCATTTTGGACCATGGGCTATAGCCCATATCGTACGGCATACTATAGCGCGCCGTTTTTCATCATTTTTGAGGATTTGAAAAAAATGACGAAATGACAAAAACGATGGGTTATAGCCCATGTTTTTTGAAATTTTGAAAAAAAAAGTTAGCCTCGTTTCTCATCATTTTGGACCATGGGCTGTAGCCCATATCGTACAGCATACTATAGCGCGCCGTTTTTCATCATTTTTGAGGATTTGAAAAAAATGACGAAATGACAAAAACAATGGGTTATAGCCCATGTTTTTGAAATTTTGAAAAAAAAAGTTAGCCTCGTTTCTCATCATTTTGGATCATGGGCTATAGCCCATATCGTACGGCATACTATAGCACGCCGTTTTTCATCATTTTTGAGGATTTGAAAAAAATGACAAAATGACAAAAACGATGGGTTATAGCCCATGTTTTTGAAATTTTGAAAAAAAAAGTTATCCTCGTTTCTCATCATTTTGGACCATGGGCTATAGCCTATATCGTACGGCATACTATAGCGCGCCGTTTTTCATCATTTTTGATGATTTGAAAAAAATGACGAAATGACAAAAACGATGGGTTATAGCCCATGTTTTTGAAATTTTGAAAAAAAAAGTTAGCCTCGTTTCTCATCATTTTGGACCATGGGCTATAGCCCATATCGTACGGCATACTATAGCGCGCCGTTTTTCATCATTTTTGAGGATTTGAAAAAAATGACAAAATGACAAAAACGATGGGTTATAGCCCATGTTTTTGAAATTTTGAAAAAAAAAGTTATCCTCGTTTCTCATCATTTTGGACCATGGGCTATAGCCTATATCGTACGGCATACTATAGCGCGCCGTTTTTCATCATTTTTGAGGATTTGAAAAAAATGACGAAATGACAAAAACAATGGGTTATAGCCCATGTTTTTGAAATTTTGAAAAAAAAAGTTAGCCTCGTTTCTCATCATTTTGGACCATGGGCTATAGCCCATATCGTACGGCATACTATAGCGCGCCGTTTTTCATCATTTTTGAGGATTTGAAAAAAATGACAAAATGACAAAAACGATGGGTTATAGCCCATGTTTTTGAAATTTTGAAAAAAAAAGTTATCCTCGTTTCTCATCATTTTGGACCATGGGCTATAGCCTATATCGTACGGCATACTATAGCGCGCCGTTTTTCATCATTTTTGAGGATTTGAAAAAAATGACGAAATGACAAAAACAATGGGTTATAGCCCATGTTTTTGAAATTTTGAAAAAAAAAGTTAGCCTCGTTTCTCATCATTTTGGACCATGGGCTATAGCCCATATCGTACGGCATACTATAGCGCGCCGTTTTTCATCATTTTTGATGATTTGAAAAAAATGACGAAATGACAAAAACGATGGGTTATAGCCCATGTTTTTGAAATTTTGAAAAAAAAAGTTAGCCTCGTTTCTCATCATTTTGGACCATGGGCTATAGCCCATATCGTACGGCATACTATAGCGCGCCGTTTTTCATCATTTTTGAGGATTTGAAAAAAATGACGAAATGACAAAAACGATGGGTTATAGCCCATGTTTTTGAAATTTTGAAAAAAAAAGTTAGCCTCGTTTCTCATCATTTTGGACCATGGGCTATAGCCCATATCGTACGGCATACTATAGCACGCCGTTTTTCATCATTTTTGAGGATTTGAAAAAAATGACGAAATGACAAAAACGATGGGTTATATCCCATGTTTTTGAAATTTTGAAAAAAAAAGTTAGCCTCGTTTCTCATCATTTTGGACCATGGGCTATAGCCCATATCGTACGGCATACTATAGCGCGCCGTTTTTCATCATTTTTGAGGATTTGAAAAAAATGACGAAATGACAAAAACGATGGGTTATAGCCCATGTTTTTGAATTTAAAAAAAAAAAAAGTTAGCCTCGTTTCTCATCATTTTGGACCATGGGCTGTAGCCCATATCGTACAGCATACTATAGCGCGCCGTTTATCATCATTTTTGAGGATTTGAAAAAAATGACGAAATGACAAAAACGATGGGTTATAGCCCATGTTTTTGAAATTTTGAAAAAAAAAGTTAGCCTCGTTTCTCATCATTTTGGACCATGGGCTATAGCCCATATCGTACGGCATACTATAGCTCGCCGTTTTTCATCATTTTTGAGGATTTGAAAAAAATGACAAAATGACAAAAACGATGGGTTATAGCCCATGTTTTTTGAAATTTTGAAAAAAAAAGTTAGCCTCGTTTCTCATCATTTTGGACCATGGGCTATAGCCCATATCGTACGGCATACTATAGCGCGCCGTTTTTCATCATTTTTGAGGATTTGAAAAAAATGACGAAATGACAAAAACAATGGGTTATAGCCCATGTTTTTGAAATTTTGAAAAAAAAAGTTAGCCTCGTTTCTCATCATTTTGGACCATGGGCTATAGCCCATATCGTACGGCATACTATAGCGCGCCGTTTTTCATCATTTTTGAGGATTTGAAAAAAATGACGAAATGACAAAAACGATGGGTTATAGCCCATGTTTTTGAAATTTTGAAAAAAAAAGTTAGCCTCGTTTCTCATCATTTTGGACCATGGGCTATAGCCCATATCGTACGGCATACTATAGCGCGCCGTTTTTCATCATTTTTGAGGATTTGAAAAAAATGACGAAATGACAAAAACGATGGGTTATAGCCCATGTTTTTGAAATTTTGAAAAAAAAAGTTAGCCTCGTTTCTCATCATTTTGGACCATGGGCTATAGCCCATATCGTACGGCATACTATAGCGCGCCGTTTTTCATCATTTTTGAGGATTTGAAAAAAATGACGAAATGACAAAAACGATGGGTTATAGCCCATGTTTTTGAAATTTTGAAAAAAAAAGTTATCCTCGTTTCTCATCATTTTGGACCATGGGCTATAGCCTATATCGTACGGCATACTATAGCGCGCCGTTTTTCATCATTTTTGATGATTTGAAAAAAATGACGAAATGACAAAAACGATGGGTTATAGCCCATGTTTTTGAAATTTTGAAAAAAAAAGTTAGCCTCGTTTCTCATCATTTTGGACCATGGGCTATAGCCCATATCGTACGGCATACTATAGCGCGCCGTTTTTCATCATTTTTGAGGATTTGAAAAAAATGACGAAATGACAAAAACGATGGGTTATAGCCCATGTTTTTTGAAATTTTGAAAAAAAAAGTTAGCCTCGTTTCTCATCATTTTGGACCATGGGCTGTAGCCCATATCGTACAGCATACTATAGCGCGCCGTTTTTCATCATTTTTGAGGATTTGAAAAAAATGACGAAATGACAAAAACAATGGGTTATAGCCCATGTTTTTGAAATTTTGAAAAAAAAAGTTAGCCTCGTTTCTCATCATTTTGGATCATGGGCTATAGCCCATATCGTACGGCATACTATAGCGCGCCGTTTTTCATCATTTTTGAGGATTTGAAAAAAATGACGAAATGACAAAAACGATGGGTTATAGCCCATGTTTTTGAAATTTTGAAAAAAAAAGTTATCCTCGTTTCTCATCATTTTGGACCATGGGCTATAGCCTATATCGTACGGCATACTATAGCGCGCCGTTTTTCATCATTTTTGATGATTTGAAAAAATGACGAAATGACAAAAACGATGGGTTATAGCCCATGTTTTTGAAATTTTGAAAAAAAAAGTTAGCCTCGTTTCTCATCATTTTGGACCATGGGCTATAGCCCATATCGTACGGCATACTATAGCGCGCCGTTTTTCATCATTTTTGAGGATTTGAAAAAAATGACGAAATGACAAAAACAATGGGTTATAGCCCATGTTTTTGAAATTTTGAAAAAAAAAGTTAGCCTCGTTTCTCATCATTTTGGACCATGGGCTATAGCCCATATCGTACGGCATACTATAGCGCGCCGTTTTTCATCATTTTTGAGGATTTGAAAAAAATGACGAAATGACAAAAACGATGGGTTATAGCCCATGTTTTTTAATTTAAAAAAAAAAAAGTTAGCCTCGTTTCTCATCATTTTGGACCATGGGCTATAGCCCATATCGTACGGCATACTATAGCGCGCCGTTTTTCATAATTTTTGAGGATTTGAAAAAAATGACGAAATGACAAAAACAATGGGTTATAGCCCATGTTTTTGAAATTTTGAAAAAAAAAGTTAGCCTCGTTTCTCATCATTTTGGACCATGGGCTATAGCCCATATCGTACGGCATACTATAGCGCGCCGTTTTTCATCATTTTTGAGGATTTGAAAAAAATGACGAAATGACAAAAACGATGGGTTATAGCCCATGTTTTTTAATTTAAAAAAAAAAAGTTAGCCTCGTTTCTCATCATTTTGGACCATGGGCTGTAGCCCATATCGTACAGCATACTATAGCGCGCCGTTTATCATCATTTTTGAGGATTTGAAAAAAATGACGAAATGACAAAAACGATGGGTTATAGCCCATGTTTTTGAAATTTTGAAAAAAAAAGTTAGTCTCGTTTCTCATCATTTGGACCATGGGCTATAGCCCATATCGTACGGCATACTATAGCGCGCCGTTTTTCATCATTTTTGAGGATTTGAAAAAAATGACAAAATGACAAAAACGATGGGTTATAGCCCATGTTTTTTGAAATTTTGAAAAAAAAAGTTAGCCTCGTTTCTCATCATTTTGGACCATGGGCTATAGCCCATATCGTACGGCATACTATAGCGCGCCGTTTTTCATCATTTTTGAGGATTTGAAAAAAATGACGAAATGACAAAAACAATGGGTTATAGCCCATGTTTTTGAAATTTTGAAAAAAAAAGTTAGCCTCGTTTCTCATCATTTTGGACCATGGGCTATAGCCCATATCGTACGGCATACTATAGCGCGCCGTTTTTCATCATTTTTGAGGATTTGAAAAAAATGACGAAATGACAAAAACAATGGGTTATAGCCCATGTTTTTGAAATTTTGAAAAAAAAAGTTAGCCTCGTTTCTCATCATTTTGGACCATGGGCTATAGCCCATATCGTACGGCATACTATAGCGCGCCGTTTTTCATCATTTTTGATGATTTGAAAAAAATGACGAAATGACAAAAACGATGGGTTATAGCCCATGTTTTTGAAATTTTGAAAAAAAAAGTTAGCCTCGTTTCTCATCATTTTGGACCATGGGCTATAGCCCATATCGTACGGCATACTATAGCGCGCCGTTTTTCATCATTTTTGAGGATTTGAAAAAAATGACGAAATGACAAAAACGATGGGTTATAGCCCATGTTTTTTGAAATTTTGAAAAAAAAAGTTAGCCTCGTTTCTCATCATTTTGGACCATGGGCTGTAGCCCATATCGTACAGCATACTATAGCGCGCCGTTTTTCATCATTTTTGAGGATTTGAATAAAATGACGAAATGACAAAAACAATGGGTTATAGCCCATGTTTTTGAAATTTTGAAAAAAAAAGTTAGCCTCGTTTCTCATCATTTTGGATCATGGGCTATAGCCCATATCGTACGGCATACTATAGCACGCCGTTTTTCATCATTTTTGAGGATTTGAAAAAAATGACAAAATGACAAAAACGATGGGTTATAGCCCATGTTTTTGAAATTTTGAAAAAAAAAGTTATCCTCGTTTCTCATCATTTTGGACCATGGGCTATAGCCTATATCGTACGGCATACTATAGCGCGCCGTTTTTCATCATTTTTGATGATTTGAAAAAAATGACGAAATGACAAAAACGATGGGTTATAGCCCATGTTTTTGAAATTTTGAAAAAAAAAGTTAGCCTCGTTTCTCATCATTTTGGACCATGGGCTATAGCCCATATCGTACGGCATACTATAGCGCGCCGTTTTTCATCATTTTTGAGGATTTGAAAAAAATGACAAAATGACAAAAACGATGGGTTATAGCCCATGTTTTTGAAATTTTGAAAAAAAAAGTTATCCTCGTTTCTCATCATTTTGGACCATGGGCTATAGCCTATATCGTACGGCATACTATAGCGCGCCGTTTTTCATCATTTTTGAGGATTTGAAAAAAATGACGAAATGACAAAAACAATGGGTTATAGCCCATGTTTTTGAAATTTTGAAAAAAAAAGTTAGCCTCGTTTCTCATCATTTTGGACCATGGGCTATAGCCCATATCGTACGGCATACTATAGCGCGCCGTTTTTCATCATTTTTGAGGATTTGAAAAAAATGACAAAATGACAAAAACGATGGGTTATAGCCCATGTTTTTGAAATTTTGAAAAAAAAAGTTATCCTCGTTTCTCATCATTTTGGACCATGGGCTATAGCCTATATCGTACGGCATACTATAGCGCGCCGTTTTTCATCATTTTTGAGGATTTGAAAAAAATGACGAAATGACAAAAACAATGGGTTATAGCCCATGTTTTTGAAATTTTGAAAAAAAAAGTTAGCCTCGTTTCTCATCATTTTGGACCATGGGCTATAGCCCATATCGTACGGCATACTATAGCGCGCCGTTTTTCATCATTTTTGATGATTTGAAAAAAATGACGAAATGACAAAAACGATGGGTTATAGCCCATGTTTTTGAAATTTTGAAAAAAAAAGTTAGCCTCGTTTCTCATCATTTTGGACCATGGGCTATAGCCCATATCGTACGGCATACTATAGCGCGCCGTTTTTCATCATTTTTGAGGATTTGAAAAAAATGACAAAATGACAAAAACGATGGGTTATAGCCCATGTTTTTGAAATTTTGAAAAAAAAAGTTATCCTCGTTTCTCATCATTTTGGACCATGGGCTATAGCCTATATCGTACGGCATACTATAGCGCGCCGTTTTTCATCATTTTTGATGATTTGAAAAAAATGACGAAATGACAAAAACGATGGGTTATAGCCCATGTTTTTGAAATTTTGAAAAAAAAAGTTAGCCTCGTTTCTCATCATTTTGGATCATGGGCTATAGCCCATATCGTACGGCATACTATAGCGCGCCGTTTTTCATCATTTTTGAGGATTTAAAAAAAATGACGAAATGACAAAAACGATGGGTTATAGCCCATGTTTTTGAAATTTTGAAAAAAAAAGTTATCCTCGTTTCTCATCATTTTGGACCATGGGCTATAGCCTATATCGTACGGCATACTATAGCGCGCCGTTTTTCATCATTTTTGATGATTTGAAAAAAATGACGAAATGACAAAAACGATGGGTTATAGCCCATGTTTTTGAAATTTTGAAAAAAAAAGTTAGCCTCGTTTCTCATCATTTTGGACCATGGGCTATAGCCCATATCGTACGGCATACTATAGCGCGCCGTTTTTCATAATTTTTGAGGATTTGAAAAAAATGACGAAATGACAAAAACAATGGGTTATAGCCCATGTTTTTGAAATTTTGAAAAAAAAAGTTAGCCTCGTTTCTCATCATTTTGGACCATGGGCTATAGCCCATATCGTACGGCATACTATAGCGCGCCGTTTTTCATCATTTTTGAGGATTTGAAAAAAATGACGAAATGACAAAAACGATGGGTTATAGCCCATGTTTTTGAAATTTTGAAAAAAAAAGTTAGCCTCGTTTCTCATCATTTTGGACCATGGGCTATAGCCCATATCGTACGGCATACTATAGCGCGCCGTTTTTCATCATTTTTGAGGATTTGAAAAAAATGACAAAATGACAAAAACGATGGGTTATAGCCCATGTTTTTGAAATTTTGAAAAAAAAAGTTATCCTCGTTTCTCATCATTTTGGACCATGGGCTATAGCCTATATCGTACGGCATACTATAGCGCGCCGTTTTTCATCATTTTTGATGATTTGAAAAAAATGACGAAATGACAAAAACGATGGGTTATAGCCCATGTTTTTGAAATTTTGAAAAAAAAAGTTAGCCTCGTTTCTCATCATTTTGGATCATGGGCTATAGCCCATATCGTACGGCATACTATAGCGCGCCGTTTTTCATCATTTTTGAGGATTTAAAAAAAATGACGAAATGACAAAAACGATGGGTTATAGCCCATGTTTTTGAAATTTTGAAAAAAAAAGTTAGCCTCGTTTCTCATCATTTTGGACCATGGGCTATAGCCTATATCGTACGGCATACTATAGCGCGCCGTTTTTCATCATTTTTGATGATTTGAAAAAAATGACGAAATGACAAAAACGATGGGTTATAGCCCATGTTTTTGAAATTTTGAAAAAAAAAGTTAGCCTCGTTTCTCATCATTTTGGACCATGGGCTATAGCCCATATCGTACGGCATACTATAGCGCGCCGTTTTTCATAATTTTTGAGGATTTGAAAAAAATGACGAAATGACAAAAACAATGGGTTATAGCCCATGTTTTTGAAATTTTGAAAAAAAAAGTTAGCCTCGTTTCTCATCATTTTGGACCATGGGCTATAGCCCATATCGTACGGCATACTATAGCGCGCCGTTTTTCATCATTTTTGAGGATTTGAAAAAAATGACGAAATGACAAAAACGATGGGTTATAGCCCATGTTTTTGAATTAAAAAAAAAAAAGTTAGCCTCGTTTCTCATCATTTTGGACCATGGGCTATAGCCCATATCGTACGGCATACTATAGCGCGCCGTTTTTCATCATTTTTGAGGATTTGAAAAAAATGACGAAATGACAAAAACGATGGGTTATAGCCCATGTTTTTGAATTTAAAAAAAAAAAAGTTAGCCTCGTTTCTCATCATTTTGGACCATGGGCTGTAGCCCATATCGTACAGCATACTATAGCACGCCGTTTATCATCATTTTTGAGGATTTGAAAAAAATGACGAAATGACAAAAACGATGGGTTATAGCCCATGTTTTTGAAATTTTGAAAAAAAAAGTTAGCCTCGTTTCTCATCATTTTGGACCATGGGCTATAGCCCATATCGTACGGCATACTATAGCGCGCCGTTTTTCATCATTTTTGAGGATTTGAAAAAAATGACAAAATGACAAAAACGATGGGTTATAGCCCATGTTTTTTGAAATTTTGAAAAAAAAAGTTAGTCTCGTTTCTCATCATTTTGGACCATGGGCTATAGCCCATATCGTACGGCATACTATAGCGCGCCGTTTTTCATCATTTTTGAGGATTTGAAAAAAATGACGAAATGACAAAAACAATGGGTTATAGCCCATGTTTTTGAAATTTTGAAAAAAAAAGTTAGCCTCGTTTCTCATCATTTTGGACCATGGGCTATAGCCCATATCGTACGGCATACTATAGCGCGCCGTTTTTCATCATTTTTGAGGATTTGAAAAAAATGACGAAATGACAAAAACAATGGGTTATAGCCCATGTTTTTGAAATTTTGAAAAAAAAAGTTAGCCTCGTTTCTCATCATTTTGGACCATGGGCTATAGCCCATATCGTACGGCATACTATAGCGCGCCGTTTTTCATCATTTTTGAGGATTTGAAAAAAATGACGAAATGACAAAAACGATGGGTTATAGCCCATGTTTTTGAAATTTTGAAAAAAAAAGTTAGCCTCGTTTCTCATCATTTTGGACCATGGGCTATAGCCCATATCGTACGGCATACTATAGCGCGCCGTTTTTCATCATTTTTGAGGATTTGAAAAAAATGACGAAATGACAAAAACGATGGGTTATAGCCCATGTTTTTGAAATTTTGAAAAAAAAAGTTATCCTCGTTTCTCATCATTTTGGACCATGGGCTATAGCCTATATCGTACGGCATACTATAGCGCGCCGTTTTTCATCATTTTTGATGATTTGAAAAAAATGACGAAATGACAAAAACGATGGGTTATAGCCCATGTTTTTGAAATTTTGAAAAAAAAAGTTAGCCTCGTTTCTCATCATTTTGGACCATGGGCTATAGCCCATATCGTACGGCATACTATAGCGCGCCGTTTTTCATCATTTTTGAGGATTTGAAAAAAATGACGAAATGACAAAAACGATGGGTTATAGCCCATGTTTTTGAAATTTTGAAAAAAAAAGTTAGCCTCGTTTCTCATCATTTTGGACCATGGGCTATAGCCCATATCGTACGGCATACTATAGCGCGCCGTTTTTCATCATTTTTGAGGATTTGAAAAAAATGACGAAATGACAAAAACGATGGGTTATAGCCCATGTTTTTGAAATTTTGAAAAAAAAAGTTATCCTCGTTTCTCATCATTTTGGACCATGGGCTATAGCCTATATCGTACGGCATACTATAGCGCGCCGTTTTTCATCATTTTTGATGATTTGAAAAAAATGACGAAATGACAAAAACGATGGGTTATAGCCCATGTTTTTGAAATTTTGAAAAAAAAAGTTAGCCTCGTTTCTCATCATTTTGGACCATGGGCTATAGCCCATATCGTACGGCATACTATAGCGCGCCGTTTTTCATCATTTTTGAGGATTTGAAAAAAATGACGAAATGACAAAAACGATGGGTTATAGCCCATGTTTTTGAAATTTTGAAAAAAAAAGTTAGCCTCGTTTCTCATCATTTTGGACCATGGGCTATAGCCCATATCGTACGGCATACTATAGCGCGCCGTTTTTCATCATTTTTGAGGATTGAAAAAAATGACGAAATGACAAAAACGATGGAAATTTTGAAATTTTGAAAAAAAAAAGTTATCCTCGTTTCTCATCATTTTGGACCATGGGCTATAGCCTATATCGTACGGCATACTATAGCGCGCCGTTTTTCATCATTTTTGATGATTTGAAAAAAATGACGAAATGACAAAAACGATGGGTTATAGCCCATGTTTTTGAAATTTTGAAAAAAAAAGTTAGCCTCGTTTCTCATCATTTTGGACCATGGGCTATAGCCCATATCGTACGGCATACTATAGCGCGCCGTTTTTCATCATTTTTGAGGATTTGAAAAAAATGACGAAATGACAAAAACGATGGGTTATAGCCCATGTTTTTGAATTAAAAAAAAAAAAAGTTAGCCTCGTTTCTCATCATTTTGGACCATGGGCTGTAGCCCATATCGTACAGCATACTATAGCGCGCCGTTTATCATCATTTTTGAGGATTTGAAAAAAATGACGAAATGACAAAAACGATGGGTTATAGCCCATGTTTTTGAAATTTTGAAAAAAAAAGTTAGCCTCGTTTCTCATCATTTTGGACCATGGGCTATAGCCCATATCGTACGGCATACTATAGCGCGCCGTTTTTCATCATTTTTGAGGATTTGAAAAAAATGACAAAATGACAAAAACGATGGGTTATAGCCCATGTTTTTTGAAATTTTGAAAAAAAAAGTTAGCCTCGTTTCTCATCATTTTGGACCATGGGCTATAGCCCATATCGTACGGCATACTATAGCGCGCCGTTTTTCATCATTTTTGAGGATTTGAAAAAAATGACGAAATGACAAAAACAATGGGTTATAGCCCATGTTTTTGAAATTTTGAAAAAAAAAGTTAGCCTCGTTTCTCATCATTTTGGACCATGGGCTATAGCCCATATCGTACGGCATACTATAGCGCGCCGTTTTTCATCATTTTTGAGGATTTGAAAAAAATGACGAAATGACAAAAACAATGGGTTATAGCCCATGTTTTTGAAATTTTGAAAAAAAAAGTTAGCCTCGTTTCTCATCATTTTGGACCATGGGCTATAGCCCATATCGTACGGCATACTATAGCGCGCCGTTTTTCATCATTTTTGAGGATTTGAAAAAAATGACGAAATGACAAAAACGATGGGTTATAGCCCATGTTTTTGAAATTTTGAAAAAAAAAGTTAGCCTCGTTTCTCATCATTTTGGACCATGGGCTATAGCCCATATCGTACGGCATACTATAGCGCGCCGTTTTTCATCATTTTTGAGGATTTGAAAAAAATGACGAAATGACAAAAACGATGGGTTATAGCCCATGTTTTTGAAATTTTGAAAAAAAAAGTTAGCCTCGTTTCTCATCATTTTGGACCATGGGCTATAGCCCATATCGTACGGCATACTATAGCGCGCCGTTTTTCATCATTTTTGAGGATTTGAAAAAAATGACGAAATGACAAAAACGATGGGTTATAGCCCATGTTTTTGAAATTTTGAAAAATAAAGTTAGCCTCGTTTCTCATCATTTTGGACCATGGGCTATAGCCCATATCGTACGGCATACTATAGCGCGCCGTTTTTCATCATTTTTGAGGATTTGAAAAAAATGACGAAATTACAAAAACGATGGGTTATAGCCCATGTTTTTGAAATTTTGAAAAAAAAAGTTATCCTCGTTTCTCATCATTTTGGACCATGGGCTATAGCCTATATCGTACGGCATACTATAGCGCGCCGTTTTTCATCATTTTTGATGATTTGAAAAAAATGACGAAATGACAAAAACGATGGGTTATAGCCCATGTTTTTGAAATTTTGAAAAAAAAAGTTAGCCTCGTTTCTCATCATTTTGGACCATGGGCTATAGCCCATATCGTACGGCATACTATAGCGCGCCGTTTTTCATCATTTTTGAGGATTTAAAAAAAATGACGAAATGACAAAAACGATGGGTTATAGCCCATGTTTTTTGAAATTTTGAAAAAAAAAGTTAGCCTCGTTTCTCATCATTTTGGACCATGGGCTGTAGCCCATATCGTACAGCATACTATAGCGCGCCGTTTTTCATCATTTTTGAGGATTTGAAAAAAATGACGAAATGACAAAAACAATGGGTTATAGCCCATGTTTTTGAAATTTTGAAAAAAAAAGTTAGCCTCGTTTCTCATCATTTTGGATCATGGGCTATAGCCCATATCGTACGGCATACTATAGCGCGCCGTTTTTCATCATTTTTGAGGATTTGAAAAAAATGACAAAATGACAAAAACGATGGGTTATAGCCCATGTTTTTGAAATTTTGAAAAAAAAAGTTATCCTCGTTTCTCATCATTTTGGACCATGGGCTATAGCCTATATCGTACGGCATACTATAGCGCGCCGTTTTTCATCATTTTTGATGATTTGAAAAAAATGACGAAATGACAAAAACGATGGGTTATAGCCCATGTTTTTGAAATTTTGAAAAAAAAAGTTAGCCTCGTTTCTCATCATTTTGGACCATGGGCTATAGCCCATATCGTACGGCATACTATAGCGCGCCGTTTTTCATCATTTTTGAGGATTTGAAAAAAATGACAAAATGACAAAAACGATGGGTTATAGCCCATGTTTTTGAAATTTTGAAAAAAAAAGTTATCCTCGTTTCTCATCATTTTGGACCATGGGCTATAGCCTATATCGTACGGCATACTATAGCGCGCCGTTTTTCATCATTTTTGAGGATTTGAAAAAAATGACGAAATGACAAAAACAATGGGTTATAGCCCATGTTTTTGAAATTTTGAAAAAAAAAGTTAGCCTCGTTTCTCATCATTTTGGACCATGGGCTATAGCCCATATCGTACGGCATACTATAGCGCGCCGTTTTTCATCATTTTTGAGGATTTGAAAAAAATGACAAAATGACAAAAACGATGGGTTATAGCCCATGTTTTTGAAATTTTGAAAAAAAAAGTTATCCTCGTTTCTCATCATTTTGGACCATGGGCTATAGCCTATATCGTACGGCATACTATGGCGCGCCGTTTTTCATCATTTTTGATGATTTGAAAAAAATGACGAAATGACAAAAACGATGGGTTATAGCCCATGTTTTTGAAATTTTGAAAAAAAAAGTTAGCCTCGTTTCTCATCATTTTGGACCATGGGCTATAGCCTATATCGTACGGCATACTATAGCGCGCCGTTTTTCATCATTTTTGAGGATTTGAAAAAAATGACGAAATGACAAAAACAATGGGTTATAGCCCATGTTTTTGAAATTTTGAAAAAAAAAGTTAGCCTCGTTTCTCATCATTTTGGACCATGGGCTATAGCCCATATCGTACGGCATACTATAGCGCGCCGTTTTTCATCATTTTTGAGGATTTGAAAAAAATGACAAAATGACAAAAACGATGGGTTATAGCCCATGTTTTTGAAATTTTGAAAAAAAAAGTTATCCTCGTTTCTCATCATTTTGGACCATGGGCTATAGCCTATATCGTACGGCATACTATAGCGCGCCGTTTTTCATCATTTTTGATGATTTGAAAAAAATGACGAAATGACAAAAACGATGGGTTATAGCCCATGTTTTTGAAATTTTGAAAAAAAAAGTTAGCCTCGTTTCTCATCATTTTGGACCATGGGCTATAGCCCATATCGTACGGCATACTATAGCGCGCCGTTTTTCATCATTTTTGAGGATTTGAAAAAAATGACAAAATGACAAAAACGATGGGTTATAGCCCATGTTTTTGAAATTTTGAAAAAAAAAGTTATCCTCGTTTCTCATCATTTTGGACCATGGGCTATAGCCTATATCGTACGGCATACTATAGCGCGCCGTTTTTCATCATTTTTGAGGATTTGAAAAAAATGACGAAATGACAAAAACAATGGGTTATAGCCCATGTTTTTGAAATTTTGAAAAAAAAAGTTAGCCTCGTTTCTCATCATTTTGGACCATGGGCTATAGCCCATATCGTACGGCATACTATAGCGCGCCGTTTTTCATCATTTTTGAGGATTTGAAAAAAATGACAAAATGACAAAAACGATGGGTTATAGCCCATGTTTTTGAAATTTTGAAAAAAAAAGTTATCCTCGTTTCTCATCATTTTGGACCATGGGCTATAGCCTATATCGTACGGCATACTATAGCGCGCCGTTTTTCATCATTTTTGAGGATTTGAAAAAAATGACGAAATGACAAAAACAATGGGTTATAGCCCATGTTTTTGAAATTTTGAAAAAAAAAGTTAGCCTCGTTTCTCATCATTTTGGACCATGGGCTATAGCCCATATCGTACGGCATACTATAGCGCGCCGTTTTTCATCATTTTTGATGATTTGAAAAAAATGACGAAATGACAAAAACGATGGGTTATAGCCCATGTTTTTGAAATTTTGAAAAAAAAAGTTAGCCTCGTTTCTCATCATTTTGGACCATGGGCTATAGCCCATATCGTACGGCATACTATAGCGCGCCGTTTTTCATCATTTTTGAGGATTTGAAAAAAATGACAAAATGACAAAAACGATGGGTTATAGCCCATGTTTTTGAAATTTTGAAAAAAAAAGTTATCCTCGTTTCTCATCATTTTGGACCATGGGCTATAGCCTATATCGTACGGCATACTATAGCGCGCCGTTTTTCATCATTTTTGATGATTTGAAAAAAATGACGAAATGACAAAAACGATGGGTTATAGCCCATGTTTTTGAAATTTTGAAAAAAAAAGTTAGCCTCGTTTCTCATCATTTTGGATCATGGGCTATAGCCCATATCGTACGGCATACTATAGCGCGCCGTTTTTCATCATTTTTGAGGATTTGAAAAAAATGACGAAATGACAAAAACGATGGGTTATAGCCCATGTTTTTGAAATTTTGAAAAAAAAAGTTATCCTCGTTTCTCATCATTTTGGACCATGGGCTATAGCCTATATCGTACGGCATACTATAGCGCGCCGTTTTTCATCATTTTTGATGATTTGAAAAAAATGACGAAATGACAAAAACGATGGGTTATAGCCCATGTTTTTGAAATTTTGAAAAAAAAAGTTAGCCTCGTTTCTCATCATTTTGGACCATGGGCTATAGCCCATATCGTACGGCATACTATAGCGCGCCGTTTTTCATAATTTTTGAGGATTTGAAAAAAATGACGAAATGACAAAAACAATGGGTTATAGCCCATGTTTTTGAAATTTTGAAAAAAAAAGTTAGCCTCGTTTCTCATCATTTTGGACCATGGGCTATAGCCCATATCGTACTGCATACTATAGCGCGCCGTTTTTCATCATTTTTGAGGATTTGAAAAAAATGACGAAATGACAAAAACGATGGGTTATAGCCCATGTTTTTGAATTAAAAAAAAAAAAAGTTAGCCTCGTTTCTCATCATTTTGGACCATGGGCTATAGCCCATATCGTACGGCATACTATAGCGCGCCGTTTTTCATCATTTTTGAGGATTTGAAAAAAATGACGAAATGACAAAAACGATGGGTTATAGCCCATGTTTTTGAATTAAAAAAAAAAAAAGTTAGCCTCGTTTCTCATCATTTTGGACCATGGGCTGTAGCCCATATCGTACAGCATACTATAGCGCGCCGTTTATCATCATTTTTGAGGATTTGAAAAAAATGACGAAATGACAAAAACGATGGGTTATAGCCCATGTTTTTGAAATTTTGAAAAAAAAAGTTAGCCTCGTTTCTCATCATTTTGGACCATGGGCTATAGCCCATATCGTACGGCATACTATAGCGCGCCGTTTTTCATCATTTTTGAGGATTTGAAAAAAATGACAAAATGACAAAAACGATGGGTTATAGCCCATGTTTTTTGAAATTTTGAAAAAAAAAGTTAGCCTCGTTTCTCATCATTTTGGACCATGGGCTATAGCCCATATCGTACGGCATACTATAGCGCGCCGTTTTTCATCATTTTTGAGGATTTGAAAAAAATGACGAAATGACAAAAACAATGGGTTATAGCCCATGTTTTTGAAATTTTGAAAAAAAAAGTTAGCCTCGTTTCTCATCATTTTGGACCATGGGCTATAGCCCATATCGTACGGCATACTATAGCGCGCCGTTTTTCATCATTTTTGAGGATTTGAAAAAAATGACGAAATGACAAAAACAATGGGTTATAGCCCATGTTTTTGAAATTTTGAAAAAAAAAGTTAGCCTCGTTTCTCATCATTTTGGACCATGGGCTATAGCCCATATCGTACGGCATACTATAGCGCGCCGTTTTTCATCATTTTTGAGGATTTGAAAAAAATGACGAAATGACAAAAACGATGGGTTATAGCCCATGTTTTTGAAATTTTGAAAAAAAAAGTTAGACTCGTTTCTCATCATTTTGGACCATGGGCTATAGCCCATATCGTACGGCATACTATAGCGCGCCGTTTTTCATCATTTTTGAGGATTTGAAAAAAATGACGAAATGACAAAAACGATGGGTTATAGCCCATGTTTTTGAAATTTTGAAAAAAAAAGTTATCCTCGTTTCTCATCATTTTGGACCATGGGCTATAGCCTATATCGTACGGCATACTATAGCGCGCCGTTTTTCATCATTTTTGATGATTTGAAAAAAATGACGAAATGACAAAAACGATGGGTTATAGCCCATGTTTTTGAAATTTTGAAAAAAAAAGTTAGCCTCGTTTCTCATCATTTTGGACCATGGGCTATAGCCCATATCGTACGGCATACTATAGCGCGCCGTTTTTCATCATTTTTGAGGATTTGAAAAAAATGACGAAATGACAAAAACGATGGGTTATAGCCCATGTTTTTGAAATTTTGAAAAAAAAAGTTAGCCTCGTTTCTCATCATTTTGGACCATGGGCTATAGCCCATATCGTACGGCATACTATAGCGCGCCGTTTTTCATCATTTTTGAGGATTTGAAAAAAATGACGAAATGACAAAAACGATGGGTTATAGCCCATGTTTTTGAAATTTTGAAAAAAAAAAGTTATCCTCGTTTCTCATCATTTTGGACCATGGGCTATAGCCTATATCGTACGGCATACTATAGCGCGCCGTTTTTCATCATTTTTGATGATTTGAAAAAAATGACGAAATGACAAAAACGATGGGTTATAGCCCATGTTTTTGAAATTTTGAAAAAAAAAGTTAGCCTCGTTTCTCATCATTTTGGACCATGGGCTATAGCCCATATCGTACGGCATACTATAGCGCGCCGTTTTTCATCATTTTTGAGGATTTGAAAAAAATGACGAAATGACAAAAACGATGGGTTATAGCCCATGTTTTTGAATTTAAAAAAAAAAAAGTTAGCCTCGTTTCTCATCATTTTGGACCATGGGCTGTAGCCCATATCGTACAGCATACTATAGCGCGCCGTTTATCATCATTTTTGAGGATTTGAAAAAAATGACGAAATGACAAAAACGATGGGTTATAGCCCATGTTTTTGAAATTTTGAAAAAAAAAGTTAGCCTCGTTTCTCATCATTTTGGACCATGGGCTATAGCCCATATCGTACGGCATACTATAGCGCGCCGTTTTTCATCATTTTTGAGGATTTGAAAAAAATGACAAAATGACAAAAACGATGGGTTATAGCCCATGTTTTTTGAAATTTTGAAAAAAAAAGTTAGCCTCGTTTCTCATCATTTTGGACCATGGGCTATAGCCCATATCGTACGGCATACTATAGCGCGCCGTTTTTCATCATTTTTGAGGATTTGAAAAAAATGACGAAATGACAAAAACAATGGGTTATAGCCCATGTTTTTGAAATTTTGAAAAAAAAAGTTAGCCTCGTTTCTCATCATTTTGGACCATGGGCTATAGCCCATATCGTACGGCATACTATAGCGCGCCGTTTTTCATCATTTTTGAGGATTTGAAAAAAATGACGAAATGACAAAAACAATGGGTTATAGCCCATGTTTTTGAAATTTTGAAAAAAAAAGTTAGCCTCGTTTCTCATCATTTTGGACCATGGGCTATAGCCCATATCGTACGGCATACTATAGCGCGCCGTTTTTCATCATTTTTGAGGATTTGAAAAAAATGACGAAATGACAAAAACGATGGGTTATAGCCCATGTTTTTGAAATTTTGAAAAAAAAAGTTAGCCTCGTTTCTCATCATTTTGGACCATGGGCTATAGCCCATATCGTACGGCATACTATAGCGCGCCGTTTTTCATCATTTTTGAGGATTTGAAAAAAATGACGAAATGACAAAAACGATGGGTTATAGCCCATGTTTTTGAAATTTTGAAAAAAAAAGTTATCCTCGTTTCTCATCATTTTGGACCATGGGCTATAGCCTATATCGTACGGCATACTATAGCGCGCCGTTTTTCATCATTTTTGATGATTTGAAAAAAATGACGAAATGACAAAAACGATGGGTTATAGCCCATGTTTTTGAAATTTTGAAAAAAAAAGTTAGCCTCGTTTCTCATCATTTTGGAACATGGGCTATAGCCCATATCGTACGGCATACTATAGCGCGCCGTTTTTCATCATTTTTGAGGATTTGAAAAAAATGACGAAATGACAAAAACGATGGGTTATAGCCCATGTTTTTGAAATTTTGAAAAATAAAGTTAGCCTCGTTTCTCATCATTTTGGACCATGGGCTATAGCCCATATCGTACGGCATACTATAGCGCGCCGTTTTTCATCATTTTTGAGGATTTGAAAAAAATGACGAAATGACAAAAACGATGGGTTATAGCCCATGTTTTTGAAATTTTGAAAAAAAAAGTTATCCTCGTTTCTCATCATTTTGGACCATGGGCTATAGCCTATATCGTACGGCATACTATAGCGCGCCGTTTTTCATCATTTTTGATGATTTGAAAAAAATGACGAAATGACAAAAACGATGGGTTATAGCCCATGTTTTTGAAATTTTGAAAAAAAAAGTTAGCCTCGTTTCTCATCATTTTGGACCATGGGCTATAGCCTATATCGTACGGCATACTATAGCGCGCCGTTTTTCATCATTTTTGATGATTTGAAAAAAATGACGAAATGACAAAAACGATGGGTTATAGCCCATGTTTTTGAAATTTTGAAAAAAAAAGTTAGCCTCGTTTCTCATCATTTTGGACCATGGGCTATAGCCCATATCGTACGGCATACTATAGCGCGCCGTTTTTCATCATTTTTGAGGATTTGAAAAAAATGACGAAATGACAAAAACGATGGGTTATAGCCCATGTTTTTTGAAATTTTGAAAAAAAAAGTTAGCCTCGTTTCTCATCATTTTGGACCATGGGCTGTAGCCCATATCGTACAGCATACTATAGCGCGCCGTTTTTCATCATTTTTGAGGATTTGAAAAAATTGACGAAATGACAAAAACAATGGGTTATAGCCCATGTTTTTGAAATTTTGAAAAAAAAAGTTAGCCTCGTTTCTCATCATTTTGGATCATGGGCTATAGCCCATATCGTACGGCATACTATAGCGCGCCGTTTTTCATCATTTTTGAGGATTTGAAAAAAATGACAAAATGACAAAAACGATGGGTTATAGCCCATGTTTTTGAAATTTTGAAAAAAAAAGTTATCCTCGTTTCTCATCATTTTGGACCATGGGCTATAGCCTATATCGTACGGCATACTATAGCGCGCCGTTTTTCATCATTTTTGAGGATTTTGAAAAAAATGACGAAATGACAAAAACGATGGGTTATAGCCCATGTTTTTGAAATTTTGAAAAAAAAAGTTAGCCTCGTTTCTCATCATTTTGGACCATGGGCTATAGCCCATATCGTACGGCATACTATAGCGCGCCGTTTTTCATCATTTTTGAGGATTTGAAAAAAATGACAAAATGACAAAAACGATGGGTTATAGCCCATGTTTTTGAAATTTTGAAAAAAAAAGTTATCCTCGTTTCTCATCATTTTGGACCATGGGCTATAGCCTATATCGTACGGCATACTATAGCGCGCCGTTTTTCATCATTTTTGAGGATTTGAAAAAAATGACGAAATGACAAAAACAATGGGTTATAGCCCATGTTTTTGAAATTTTGAAAAAAAAAGTTAGCCTCGTTTCTCATCATTTTGGACCATGGGCTATAGCCCATATCGTACGGCATACTATAGCGCGCCGTTTTTCATCATTTTTGATGATTTGAAAAAAATGACGAAATGACAAAAACGATGGGTTATAGCCCATGTTTTTGAAATTTTGAAAAAAAAAGTTAGCCTCGTTTCTCATCATTTTGGACCATGGGCTATAGCCCATATCGTACGGCATACTATAGCGCGCCGTTTTTCATCATTTTTGAGGATTTGAAAAAAAGTGACAAAATGACAAAAACGATGGGTTATAGCCCATGTTTTTGAAATTTTGAAAAAAAAAGTTATCCTCGTTTCTCATCATTTTGGACCATGGGCTATAGCCTATATCGTACGGCATACTATAGCGCGCCGTTTTTCATCATTTTTGATGATTTGAAAAAAATGACGAAATGACAAAAACGATGGGTTATAGCCCATGTTTTTGAAATTTTGAAAAAAAAAGTTAGCCTCGTTTCTCATCATTTTGGACCATGGGCTATAGCCCATATCGTACGGCATACTATAGCGCGCCGTTTTTCATCATTTTTGAGGATTTGAAAAAAATGACAAAATGACAAAAACGATGGGTTATAGCCCATGTTTTTGAAATTTTGAAAAAAAAAGTTATCCTCGTTTCTCATCATTTTGGACCATGGGCTATAGCCTATATCGTACGGCATACTATAGCGCGCCGTTTTTCATCATTTTTGAGGATTTGAAAAAAATGACGAAATGACAAAAACAATGGGTTATAGCCCATGTTTTTGAAATTTTGAAAAAAAAAGTTAGCCTCGTTTCTCATCATTTTGGACCATGGGCTATAGCCCATATCGTACGGCATACTATAGCGCGCCGTTTTTCATCATTTTTGATGATTTGAAAAAAATGACGAAATGACAAAAACGATGGGTTATAGCCCATGTTTTTGAAATTTTGAAAAAAAAAGTTAGCCTCGTTTCTCA
Source organism: Protomyctophum bolini (assembly GCF_963924005.1). Taxonomy (NCBI): domain Eukaryota; kingdom Metazoa; phylum Chordata; class Actinopteri; order Myctophiformes; family Myctophidae; genus Protomyctophum; species Protomyctophum bolini. The sequence goes on along the minus strand of NC_137867.1, from coordinate 20,224,748 downwards.
TCATTTTGGACCATGGGCTATAGCCCATATCGTACGGCATACTATAGCGCGCCGTTTTTCATCATTTTTGAGGATTTGAAAAAAATGACAAAATGACAAAAACGATGGGTTATAGCCCATGTTTTTGAAATTTTGAAAAAAAAAGTTATCCTCGTTTCTCATCATTTTGGACCATGGGCTATAGCCTATATCGTACGGCATACTATAGCGCGCCGTTTTTCATCATTTTTGATGATTTGAAAAAAATGACGAAATGACAAAAACGATGGGTTATAGCCCATGTTTTTGAAATTTTGAAAAAAAAAGTTAGCCTCGTTTCTCATCATTTTGGACCATGGGCTATAGCCCATATCGTACGGCATACTATAGCGCGCCGTTTTTCATCATTTTTGAGGATTTGAAAAAAATGACAAAATGACAAAAACAATGGGTTATAGCCCATGTTTTTGAAATTTTGAAAAAAAAAGTTATCCTCGTTTCTCATCATTTTGGACCATGGGCTATAGCCTATATCGTACGGCATACTATAGCGCGCCGTTTTTCATCATTTTTGAGGATTTGAAAAAAATGACGAAATGACAAAAACAATGGGTTATAGCCCATGTTTTTGAAATTTTGAAAAAAAAAGTTAGCCTCGTTTCTCATCATTTTGGACCATGGGCTATAGCCCATATCGTACGGCATACTATAGCGCGCCGTTTTTCATCATTTTTGAGGATTTGAAAAAAATGACAAAATGACAAAAACGATGGGTTATAGCCCATGTTTTTGAAATTTTGAAAAAAAAAGTTATCCTCGTTTCTCATCATTTTGGACCATGGGCTATAGCCTATATCGTACGGCATACTATAGCGCACCGTTTTTCATCATTTTTGAGGATTTGAAAAAAATGACGAAATGACAAAAACAATGGGTTATAGCCCATGTTTTTGAAATTTTGAAAAAAAAAGTTAGCCTCGTTTCTCATCATTTTGGACCATGGGCTATAGCCCATATCGTACGGCATACTATAGCACGCCGTTTTTCATCATTTTTGAGGATTTGAAAAAAATGACGAAATGACAAAAACGATGGGTTATATCCCATGTTTTTGAAATTTTGAAAAAAAAAGTTAGCCTCGTTTCTCATCATTTTGGACCATGGGCTATAGCCCATATCGTACGGCATACTATAGCGCGCCGTTTTTCATCATTTTTGAGGATTTGAAAAAAATGACGAAATGACAAAAACGATGGGTTATAGCCCATGTTTTTGAAATTTTGAAAAAAAAAGTTAGCCTCGTTTCTCATCATTTTGGACCATGGGCTATAGCCCATATCGTACGGCATACTATAGCGCACCGTTTTTCATCATTTTTGAGGATTTGAAAAAAATGACAAAATGACAAAAACGATGGGTTATAGCCCATGTTTTTTGAAATTTTGAAAAAAAAAGTTAGCCTCGTTTCTCATCATTTTGGACCATGGGCTATAGCCCATATCGTACGGCATACTATAGCGCGCCGTTTTTCATCATTTTTGAGGATTTGAAAAAAATGACAAAATGACAAAAACGATGGGTTATAGCCCATGTTTTTGAAATTTTGAAAAAAAAAGTTATCCTCGTTTCTCATCATTTTGGACCATGGGCTATAGCCTATATCGTACGGCATACTATAGCGCGCCGTTTTTCATCATTTTTGAGGATTTGAAAAAAATGACGAAATGACAAAAACAATGGGTTATAGCCCATGTTTTTGAAATTTTGAAAAAAAAAGTTAGCCTCGTTTCTCATCATTTTGGACCATGGGCTATAGCCCATATCGTACGGCATACTATAGCGCGCCGTTTTTCATCATTTTTGAGGATTTGAAAAAAATGACAAAATGACAAAAACGATGGGTTATAGCCCATGTTTTTGAAATTTTGAAAAAAAAAGTTATCCTCGTTTCTCATCATTTTGGACCATGGGCTATAGCCTATATCGTACGGCATACTATAGCGCGCCGTTTTTCATCATTTTTGAGGATTTGAAAAAAATGACGAAATGACAAAAACAATGGGTTATAGCCCATGTTTTTGAAATTTTGAAAAAAAAAGTTAGCCTCGTTTCTCATCATTTTGGACCATGGGCTATAGCCCATATCGTACGGCATACTATAGCGCGCCGTTTTTCATCATTTTTGAGGATTTGAAAAAAATGACAAAATGACAAAAACGATGGGTTATAGCCCATGTTTTTGAAATTTTGAAAAAAAAAGTTATCCTCGTTTCTCATCATTTTGGACCATGGGCTATAGCCTATATCGTACGGCATACTATAGCGCGCCGTTTTTCATCATTTTTGAGGATTTGAAAAAAATGACGAAATGACAAAAACAATGGGTTATAGCCCATGTTTTTGAAATTTTGAAAAAAAAAGTTAGCCTCGTTTCTCATCATTTTGGACCATGGGCTATAGCCCATATCGTACGGCATACTATAGCGCGCCGTTTTTCATCATTTTTGAGGATTTGAAAAAAATGACAAAATGACAAAAACGATGGGTTATAGCCCATGTTTTTGAAATTTTGAAAAAAAAAGTTATCCTCGTTTCTCATCATTTTGGACCATGGGCTATAGCCCATATCGTACGGCATACTATAGCGCGCCGTTTTTCATCATTTTTGAGGATTTGAAAAAAATGACAAAATGACAAAAACGATGGGTTATAGCCCATGTTTTTGAAATTTTGAAAAAAAAAGTTATCCTCGTTTCTCATCATTTTGGACCATGGGCTATAGCCTATATCGTACGGCATACTATAGCGCGCCGTTTTTCATCATTTTTGAGGATTTGAAAAAAATGACGAAATGACAAAAACAATGGGTTATAGCCCATGTTTTTGAAATTTTGAAAAAAAAAGTTAGCCTCGTTTCTCATCATTTTGGACCATGGGCTATAGCCCATATCGTACGGCATACTATAGCGCGCCGTTTTTCATCATTTTTGAGGATTTGAAAAAAATGACAAAATGACAAAAACGATGGGTTATAGCCCATGTTTTTGAAATTTTGAAAAAAAAAGTTATCCTCGTTTCTCATCATTTTGGACCATGGGCTATAGCCTATATCGTACGGCATACTATAGCGCGCCGTTTTTCATCATTTTTGAGGATTTGAAAAAAATGACGAAATGACAAAAACAATGGGTTATAGCCCATGTTTTTGAAATTTTGAAAAAAAAAGTTAGCCTCGTTTCTCATCATTTTGGACCATGGGCTATAGCCCATATCGTACGGCATACTATAGCGCGCCGTTTTTCATCATTTTTGAGGATTTGAAAAAAATGACAAAATGACAAAAACGATGGGTTATAGCCCATGTTTTTGAAATTTTGAAAAAAAAAGTTATCCTCGTTTCTCATCATTTTGGACCATGGGCTATAGCCTATATCGTACGGCATACTATAGCGCGCCGTTTTTCATCATTTTTGAGGATTTGAAAAAAATGACGAAATGACAAAAACAATGGGTTATAGCCCATGTTTTTGAAATTTTGAAAAAAAAAGTTAGCCTCGTTTCTCATCATTTTGGACCATGGGCTATAGCCCATATCGTACGGCATACTATAGCGCGCCGTTTTTCATCATTTTTGAGGATTTGAAAAAAATGACAAAATGACAAAAACGATGGGTTATAGCCCATGTTTTTGAAATTTTGAAAAAAAAAGTTATCCTCGTTTCTCATCATTTTGGACCATGGGCTATAGCCTATATCGTACGGCATACTATAGCGCGCCGTTTTTCATCATTTTTGAGGATTTGAAAAAAATGACGAAATGACAAAAACAATGGGTTATAGCCCATGTTTTTGAAATTTTGAAAAAAAAAGTTAGCCTCGTTTCTCATCATTTTGGACCATGGGCTATAGCCCATATCGTACGGCATACTATAGCGCGCCGTTTTTCATCATTTTTGAGGATTTGAAAAAAATGACGAAATGACAAAAACGATGGGTTATATCCCATGTTTTTGAAATTTTGAAAAAAAAAGTTAGCCTCGTTTCTCATCATTTTGGACCATGGGCTATAGCCCATATCGTACGGCATACTATAGCGCGCCGTTTTTCATCATTTTTGAGGATTTGAAAAAAATGACAAAATGACAAAAACGATGGGTTATAGCCCATGTTTTTGAAATTTTGAAAAAAAAAGTTATCCTCGTTTCTCATCATTTTGGACCATGGGCTATAGCCTATATCGTACGGCATACTATAGCGCACCGTTTTTCATCATTTTTGAGGATTTGAAAAAAATGACGAAATGACAAAAACAATGGGTTATAGCCCATGTTTTTGAAATTTTGAAAAAAAAAGTTAGCCTCGTTTCTCATCATTTTGGACCATGGGCTATAGCCCATATCGTACGGCATACTATAGCACGCCGTTTTTCATCATTTTTGAGGATTTGAAAAAAATGACGAAATGACAAAAACGATGGGTTATATCCCATGTTTTTGAAATTTTGAAAAAAAAAGTTAGCCTCGTTTCTCATCATTTTGGACCATGGGCTATAGCCCATATCGTACGGCATACTATAGCGCGCCGTTTTTCATCATTTTTGAGGATTTGAAAAAAATGACGAAATGACAAAAACGATGGGTTATAGCCCATGTTTTTGAAATTTTGAAAAAAAAAGTTAGCCTCGTTTCTCATCATTTTGGACCATGGGCTATAGCCCATATCGTACGGCATACTATAGCGCACCGTTTTTCATCATTTTTGAGGATTTGAAAAAAATGACAAAATGACAAAAACGATGGGTTATAGCCCATGTTTTTTGAAATTTTGAAAAAAAAAGTTAGCCTCGTTTCTCATCATTTTGGACCATGGGCTATAGCCCATATCGTACGGCATACTATAGCGCGCCGTTTTTCATCATTTTTGAGGATTTGAAAAAAATGACAAAATGACAAAAACGATGGGTTATAGCCCATGTTTTTGAAATTTTGAAAAAAAAAGTTATCCTCGTTTCTCATCATTTTGGACCATGGGCTATAGCCTATATCGTACGGCATACTATAGCGCGCCGTTTTTCATCATTTTTGAGGATTTGAAAAAAATGACGAAATGACAAAAACAATGGGTTATAGCCCATGTTTTTGAAATTTTGAAAAAAAAAGTTAGCCTCGTTTCTCATCATTTTGGACCATGGGCTATAGCCCATATCGTACGGCATACTATAGCGCGCCGTTTTTCATCATTTTTGAGGATTTGAAAAAAATGACAAAATGACAAAAACGATGGGTTAGAGCCCATGTTTTTGAAATTTTGAAAAAAAAAGTTATCCTTGTTTCTCATCATTTTGGACCATGGGCTATAGCCTATATCGTACGGCATACTATAGCGCGCCGTTTTTCATCATTTTTGAGGATTTGAAAAAAATGACGAAATGACAAAAACAATGGGTTATAGCCCATGTTTTTGAAATTTTGAAAAAAAAAGTTAGCCTCGTTTCTCATCATTTTGGACCATGGGCTATAGCCCATATCGTACGGCATACTATAGCGCGCCGTTTTTCATCATTTTTGAGGATTTGAAAAAAATGACAAAATGACAAAAACGATGGGTTATAGCCCATGTTTTTGAAATTTTGAAAAAAAAAGTTATCCTCGTTTCTCATCATTTTGGACCATGGGCTATAGCCTATATCGTACGGCATACTATAGCGCGCCGTTTTTCATCATTTTTGAGGATTTGAAAAAAATGACGAAATGACAAAAACAATGGGTTATAGCCCATGTTTTTGAAATTTTGAAAAAAAAAGTTAGCCTCGTTTCTCATCATTTTGGACCATGGGCTATAGCCCATATCGTACGGCATACTATAGCGCGCCGTTTTTCATCATTTTTGAGGATTTGAAAAAAATGACGAAATGACAAAAACGATGGGTTATATCCCATGTTTTTGAAATTTTGAAAAAAAAAGTTAGCCTCGTTTCTCATCATTTTGGACCATGGGCTATAGCCCATATCGTACGGCATACTATAGCGCGCCGTTTTTCATCATTTTTGAGGATTTGAAAAAAATGACGAAATGACAAAAACGATGGGTTATAGCCCATGTTTTTGAAATTTTGAAAAAAAAAGTTAGCCTCGTTTCTCATCATTTTGGACCATGGGCTATAGCCCATATCGTACGGCATACTATAGCGCGCCGTTTTTCATCATTTTTGAGGATTTGAAAAAAATGACAAAATGACAAAAACGATGGGTTATAGCCCATGTTTTTTGAAATTTTGAAAAAAAAAGTTATCCTCGTTTCTCATCATTTTGGACCATGGGTTATAGCCCATATCGTACGGCATACTATAGCGCGCCGTTTTTCATCATTTTTGAGGATTTGAAAAAAATGACGAAATGACAAAAACAATGGGTTATAGCCCATGTTTTTGAAATTTTGAAAAAAAAAGTTAGCCTCGTTTCTCATCATTTTGGACCATGGGCTATAGCCCATATCGTACGGCATACTATAGCGCGCCGTTTTTCATCATTTTTGAGGATTTGAAAAAAATGACGAAATGACAAAAACGATGGGTTATAGCCCATGTTTTTGAAATTTTGAAAAAAAAAGTTAGCCTCGTTTCTCATCATTTTGGACCATGGGCTATAGCCCATATCGTACGGCATACTATAGCGCGCCGTTTTTCATCATTTTTGAGGATTTGAAAAAAATGACAAAATGACAAAAACGATGGGTTATAGCCCATGTTTTTTGAAATTTTGAAAAAAAAAGTTAGCCTCGTTTCTCATCATTTTGGACCATGGGCTATAGCCCATATCGTACGGCATACTATAGCGCGCCGTTTTTCATCATTTTTGAGGATTTGAAAAAAATGACGAAATGACAAAAACAATGGGTTATAGCCCATGTTTTTGAAATTTTGAAAAAAAAAGTTAGCCTCGTTTCTCATCATTTTGGACCATGGGCTATAGCCCATATCGTACGGCATACTATAGCGCGCCGTTTTTCATCATTTTTGAGGATTTGAAAAAAATGACGAAATGACAAAAACAATGGGTTATAGCCCATGTTTTTGAAATTTTGAAAAAAAAAGTTAGCCTCGTTTCTCATCATTTTGGACCATGGGCTATAGCCCATATCGTACGGCATACTATAGCGCGCCGTTTTTCATCATTTTTGAGGATTTGAAAAAAATGACGAAATGACAAAAACGATGGGTTATAGCCCATGTTTTTGAAATTTTGAAAAAAAAAGTTAGCCTCGTTTCTCATCATTTTGGACCATGGGCTATAGCCCATATCGTACGGCATACTATAGCACGCCGTTTTTCATCATTTTTGAGGATTTGAAAAAAATGACGAAATGACAAAAACGATGGGTTATATCCCATGTTTTTGAAATTTTGAAAAAAAAAGTTAGCCTCGTTTCTCATCATTTTGGACCATGGGCTATAGCCCATATCGTACGGCATACTATAGCGCGCCGTTTTTCATCATTTTTGAGGATTTGAAAAAAATGACGAAATGACAAAAACGATGGGTTATAGCCCATGTTTTTGAAATTTTGAAAAAAAAAGTTAGCCTCGTTTCTCATCATTTTGGACCATGGGCTATAGCCCATATCGTACGGCATACTATAGCGCACCGTTTTTCATCATTTTTGAGGATTTGAAAAAAATGACAAAATGACAAAAACGATGGGTTATAGCCCATGTTTTTTGAAATTTTGAAAAAAAAAGTTAGCCTCGTTTCTCATCATTTTGGACCATGGGCTATAGCCCATATCGTACGGCATACTATAGCGCGCCGTTTTTCATCATTTTTGAGGATTTGAAAAAAATGACAAAATGACAAAAACGATGGGTTATAGCCCATGTTTTTGAAATTTTGAAAAAAAAAGTTATCCTCGTTTCTCATCATTTTGGACCATGGGCTATAGCCTATATCGTACGGCATACTATAGCGCGCCGTTTTTCATCATTTTTGAGGATTTGAAAAAAATGACGAAATGACAAAAACAATGGGTTATAGCCCATGTTTTTGAAATTTTGAAAAAAAAAGTTAGCCTCGTTTCTCATCATTTTGGACCATGGGCTATAGCCCATATCGTACGGCATACTATAGCGCGCCGTTTTTCATCATTTTTGAGGATTTGAAAAAAATGACAAAATGACAAAAACGATGGGTTATAGCCCATGTTTTTGAAATTTTGAAAAAAAAAGTTATCCTCGTTTCTCATCATTTTGGACCATGGGCTATAGCCTATATCGTACGGCATACTATAGCGCGCCGTTTTTCATCATTTTTGAGGATTTGAAAAAAATGACGAAATGACAAAAACAATGGGTTATAGCCCATGTTTTTGAAATTTTGAAAAAAAAAGTTAGCCTCGTTTCTCATCATTTTGGACCATGGGCTATAGCCCATATCGTACGGCATACTATAGCGCGCCGTTTTTCATCATTTTTGAGGATTTGAAAAAAATGACAAAATGACAAAAACGATGGGTTATAGCCCATGTTTTTGAAATTTTGAAAAAAAAAGTTAGCCTCGTTTCTCATCATTTTGGACCATGGGCTATAGCCCATATCGTACGGCATACTATAGCGCGCCGTTTTTCATCATTTTTGAGGATTTGAAAAAAATGACAAAATGACAAAAACGATGGGTTATAGCCCATGTTTTTTGAAATTTTGAAAAAAAAAGTTATCCTCGTTTCTCATCATTTTGGACCATGGGTTATAGCCCATATCGTACGGCATACTATAGCGCGCCGTTTTTCATCATTTTTGAGGATTTGAAAAAAATGACGAAATGACAAAAACAATGGGTTATAGCCCATGTTTTTGAAATTTTGAAAAAAAAAGTTAGCCTCGTTTCTCATCATTTTGGACCATGGGCTATAGCCCATATCGTACGGCATACTATAGCGCGCCGTTTTTCATCATTTTTGAGGATTTGAAAAAAATGACGAAATGACAAAAACGATGGGTTATAGCCCATGTTTTTGAAATTTTGAAAAAAAAAGTTAGCCTCGTTTCTCATCATTTTGGACCATGGGCTGTAGCCCATATCGTACAGCATACTATAGCGCGCCGTTTTTCATCATTTTTGAGGATTTGAAAAAAATGACGAAATGACAAAAACGATGGGTTATAGCCCATGTTTTTGAAATTTTGAAAAAAAAAGTTAGCCTCGTTTCTCATCATTTTGGACCATGGGCTATAGCCCATATCGTACGGCATACTATAGCGCGCCGTTTTTCATCATTTTTGAGGATTTGAAAAAAATGACAAAATGACAAAAACGATGGGTTATAGCCCATGTTTTTTGAAATTTTGAAAAAAAAAGTTAGCCTCGTTTCTCATCATTTTGGACCATGGGCTATAGCCCATATCGTACGGCATACTATAGCGCGCCGTTTTTCATCATTTTTGAGGATTTGAAAAAAATGACGAAATGACAAAAACAATGGGTTATAGCCCATGTTTTTGAAATTTTGAAAAAAAAAGTTAGCCTCGTTTCTCATCATTTTGGACCATGGGCTATAGCCCATATCGTACGGCATACTATAGCGCGCCGTTTTTCATCATTTTTGAGGATTTGAAAAAAATGACGAAATGACAAAAACGATGGGTTATAGCCCATGTTTTTGAAATTTTGAAAAAAAAAGTTAGCCTCGTTTCTCATCATTTTGGACCATGGGCTATAGCCCATATCGTACGGCATACTATAGCACGCCGTTTTTCATCATTTTTGAGGATTTGAAAAAAATGACGAAATGACAAAAACGATGGGTTATATCCCATGTTTTTGAAATTTTGAAAAAAAAAGTTAGCCTCGTTTCTCATCATTTTGGACCATGGGCTATAGCCCATATCGTACGGCATACTATAGCGCGCCGTTTTTCATCATTTTTGAGGATTTGAAAAAAATGACGAAATGACAAAAACGATGGGTTATAGCCCATGTTTTTGAAATTTTGAAAAAAAAAGTTAGCCTCGTGTCTCATCATTTTGGACCATGGGCTATAGCCCATATCGTACGGCATACTATAGCGCACCGTTTTTCATCATTTTTGAGGATTTGAAAAAAATGACAAAATGACAAAAACGATGGGTTATAGCCCATGTTTTTTGAAATTTTGAAAAAAAAAGTTAGCCTCGTTTCTCATCATTTTGGACCATGGGCTATAGCCCATATCGTACGGCATACTATAGCGCGCCGTTTTTCATCATTTTTGAGGATTTGAAAAAAATGACAAAATGACAAAAACGATGGGTTATAGCCCATGTTTTTGAAATTTTGAAAAAAAAAGTTATCCTCGTTTCTCATCATTTTGGACCATGGGCTATAGCCTATATCGTACGGCATACTATAGCGCGCCGTTTTTCATCATTTTTGAGGATTTGAAAAAAATGACGAAATGACAAAAACAATGGGTTATAGCCCATGTTTTTGAAATTTTGAAAAAAAAAGTTAGCCTCGTTTCTCATTATTTTGGACCATGGGCTATAGCCCATATCGTACGGCATACTATAGCGCGCCGTTTTTCATCATTTTTGAGGATTTGAAAAAAATGACAAAATGACAAAAACGATGGGTTATAGCCCATGTTTTTGAAATTTTGAAAAAAAAAGTTATCCTCGTTTCTCATCATTTTGGACCATGGGCTATAGCCTATATCGTACGGCATACTATAGCGCGCCGTTTTTCATCATTTTTGAGGATTTGAAAAAAATGACGAAATGACAAAAACAATGGGTTATAGCCCATGTTTTTGAAATTTTGAAAAAAAAAGTTAGCCTCGTTTCTCATCATTTTGGACCATGGGCTATAGCCCATATCGTACGGCATACTATAGCGCGCCGTTTTTCATCATTTTTGAGGATTTGAAAAAAATGACAAAATGACAAAAACGATGGGTTATAGCCCATGTTTTTGAAATTTTGAAAAAAAAAGTTATCCTCGTTTCTCATCATTTTGGACCATGGGCTATAGCCTATATCGTACGGCATACTATAGCGCGCCGTTTTTCATCATTTTTGAGGATTTGAAAAAAATGACGAAATGACAAAAACAATGGGTTATAGCCCATGTTTTTGAAATTTTGAAAAAAAAAGTTAGCCTCGTTTCTCATCATTTTGGACCATGGGCTATAGCCCATATCGTACGGCATACTATAGCGCGCCGTTTTTCATCATTTTTGAGGATTTGAAAAAAATGACGAAATGACAAAAACGATGGGTTATATCCCATGTTTTTGAAATTTTGAAAAAAAAAGTTAGCCTCGTTTCTCATCATTTTGGACCATGGGCTATAGCCCATATCGTACGGCATACTATAGCGCGCCGTTTTTCATCATTTTTGAGGATTTGAAAAAAATGACGAAATGACAAAAACGATGGGTTATAGCCCATGTTTTTGAAATTTTGAAAAAAAAAGTTAGCCTCGTTTCTCATCATTTCGGACCATGGGCTATAGCCCATATCGTACGGCATACTATAGCGCGCCGTTTTTCATCATTTTTGAGGATTTGAAAAAAATGACAAAATGACAAAAACGATGGGTTATAGCCCATGTTTTTTGAAATTTTGAAAAAAAAAGTTAGCCTCGTTTCTCATCATTTTGGACCATGGGCTATAGCCCATATCGTACGGCATACTATAGCGCGCCGTTTTTCATCATTTTTGAGGATTTGAAAAAAATGACAAAATGACAAAAACGATGGGTTATAGCCCATGTTTTTGAAATTTTGAAAAAAAAAGTTATCCTCGTTTCTCATCATTTTGGACCATGGGCTATAGCCTATATCGTACGGCATACTATAGCGCGCCGTTTTTCATCATTTTTGAGGATTTGAAAAAAATGACGAAATGACAAAAACAATGGGTTATAGCCCATGTTTTTGAAATTTTGAAAAAAAAAGTTAGCCTCGTTTCTCATCATTTTGGACCATGGGCTATAGCCCATATCGTACGGCATACTATAGCGCGCCGTTTTTCATCATTTTTGAGGATTTGAAAAAAATGACAAAATGACAAAAACGATGGGTTATAGCCCATGTTTTTGAAATTTTGAAAAAAAAAGTTATCCTCGTTTCTCATCATTTTGGACCATGGGCTATAGCCTATATCGTACGGCATACTATAGCGCGCCGTTTTTCATCATTTTTGAGGATTTGAAAAAAATGACGAAATGACAAAAACAATGGGTTATAGCCCATGTTTTTGAAATTTTGAAAAAAAAAGTTAGCCTCGTTTCTCATCATTTTGGACCATGGGCTATAGCCCATATCGTACGGCATACTATAGCGCGCCGTTTTTCATCATTTTTGATGATTTGAAAAAAATGACGAAATGACAAAAACGATGGGTTATAGCCCATGTTTTTGAAATTTTGAAAAAAAAAGTTAGCCTCGTTTCTCATCATTTTGGACCATGGGCTATAGCCCATATCGTACGGCATACTATAGCGCGCCGTTTTTCATCATTTTTGAGGATTTGAAAAAAATGACAAAATGACAAAAACGATGGGTTATAGCCCATGTTTTTGAAATTTTGAAAAAAAAAGTTATCCTCGTTTCTCATCATTTTGGACCATGGGCTATAGCCTATATCGTACGGCATACTATAGCGCGCCGTTTTTCATCATTTTTGATGATTTGAAAAAAATGACGAAATGACAAAAACGATGGGTTATAGCCCATGTTTTTGAAATTTTGAAAAAAAAAGTTAGCCTCGTTTCTCATCATTTTGGATCATGGGCTATAGCCCATATCGTACGGCATACTATAGCGCGCCGTTTTTCATCATTTTTGAGGATTTGAAAAAAATGACGAAATGACAAAAACGATGGGTTATAGCCCATGTTTTTGAAATTTTGAAAAAAAAAGTTATCCTCGTTTCTCATCATTTTGGACCATGGGCTATAGCCTATATCGTACGGCATACTATAGCGCGCCGTTTTTCATCATTTTTGATGATTTGAAAAAAATGACGAAATGACAAAAACGATGGGTTATAGCCCATGTTTTTGAAATTTTGAAAAAAAAAGTTAGCCTCGTTTCTCATCATTTTGGACCATGGGCTATAGCCCATATCGTACGGCATACTATAGCGCGCCGTTTTTCATAATTTTTCAGGATTTGAAAAAAATGACGAAATGACAAAAACAATGGGTTATAGCCCATGTTTTTGAAATTTTGAAAAAAAAAGTTAGCCTCGTTTCTCATCATTTTGGACCATGGGCTATAGCCCATATCGTACGGCATACTATAGCGCGCCGTTTTTCATCATTTTTGAGGATTTGAAAAAAATGACGAAATGACAAAAACGATGGGTTATAGCCCATGTTTTTGAATTTAAAAAAAAAAAAGTTAGCCTCGTTTCTCATCATTTTGGACCATGGGCTATAGCCCATATCGTACGGCATACTATAGCGCGCCGTTTTTCATCATTTTTGAGGATTTGAAAAAAATGACGAAATGACAAAAACGATGGGTTATAGCCCATGTTTTTGAATTTAAAAAAAAAAAAGTTAGCCTCGTTTCTCATCATTTTGGACCATGGGCTGTAGCCCATATCGTACAGCATACTATAGCGCGCCGTTTATCATCATTTTTGAGGATTTGAAAAAAATTACGAAATGACAAAAACGATGGGTTATAGCCCATGTTTTTGAAATTTTGAAAAAAAAAGTTAGCCTCGTTTCTCATCATTTTGGACCATGGGCTATAGCCCATATCGTACGGCATACTATAGCGCGCCGTTTTTCATCATTTTTGAGGATTTGAAAAAAATGACAAAATGACAAAAACGATGGGTTATAGCCCATGTTTTTTGAAATTTTGAAAAAAAAAGTTAGCCTCGTTTCTCATCATTTTGGACCATGGGCTATAGCCCATATCGTACGGCATACTATAGCGCGCCGTTTTTCATCATTTTTGAGGATTTGAAAAAAATGACGAAATGACAAAAACAATGGGTTATAGCCCATGTTTTTGAAATTTTGAAAAAAAAAGTTAGCCTCGTTTCTCATCATTTTGGAACATGGGCTATAGCCCATATCGTACGGCATACTATAGCGCGCCGTTTTTCATCATTTTTGAGGATTTGAAAAAAATGACGAAATGACAAAAACAATGGGTTATAGCCCATGTTTTTGAAATTTTGAAAAAAAAAGTTAGCCTCGTTTCTCATCATTTTGGACCATGGGCTATAGCCCATATCGTACGGCATACTATAGCGCGCCGTTTTTCATCATTTTTGAGGATTTGAAAAAAATGACGAAATGACAAAAACGATGGGTTATAGCCCATGTTTTTGAAATTTTGAAAAAAAAAGTTAGCCTCGTTTCTCATCATTTTGGACCATGGGCTATAGCCCATATCGTACGGCATACTATAGCGCGCCGTTTTACATCATTTTTGAGGATTTGAAAAAAATGACGAAATGACAAAAACGATGGGTTATAGCCCATGTTTTTGAAATTTTGAAAAAAAAAGTTATCCTCGTTTCTCATCATTTTGGACCATGGGCTATAGCCTATATCGTACGGAATACTATAGCGCGCCGTTTTTCATCATTTTTGATGATTTGAAAAAAATGACGAAATGACAAAAACGATGGGTTATAGCCCATGTTTTTGAAATTTTGAAAAAAAAAGTTAGCCTCGTTTCTCATCATTTTGGACCATGGGCTATAGCCCATATCGTACGGCATACTATAGCGCGCCGTTTTTCATCACTTTTGAGGATTTGAAAAAAATGACGAAATGACAAAAACGATGGGTTATAGCCCATGTTTTTTGAAATTTTGAAAAAAAAAGTTAGCCTCGTTTCTCATCATTTTGGACCATGGGCTGTAGCCCATATCGTACAGCATACTATAGCGCGCCGTTTTTCATCATTTTTGAGGATTTGAAAAAATTGACGAAATGACAAAAACAATGGGTTATAGCCCATGTTTTTGAAATTTTGAAAAAAAAAGTTAGCCTCGTTTCTCATCATTTTGGATCATGGGCTATAGCCCATATCGTACGGCATACTATAGCGCGCCGTTTTTCATCATTTTTGAGGATTTGAAAAAAATGACAAAATGACAAAAACGATGGGTTATAGCCCATGTTTTTGAAATTTTGGAAAAAAAAGTTATCCTCGTTTCTCATCATTTTGGACCATGGGCTATAGCCTATATCGTACGGCATACTATAGCGCGCCGTTTTTCATCATTTTTGAGGATTTTGAAAAAAATGACGAAATGACAAAAACGATGGGTTATAGCCCATGTTTTTGAAATTTTGAAAAAAAAAGTTAGCCTCGTTTCTCATCATTTTGGACCATGGGCTATAGCCCATATCGTACGGCATACTATAGCGCGCCGTTTTTCATCATTTTTGAGGATTTGAAAAAAATGACAAAATGACAAAAACGATGGGTTATAGCCCATGTTTTTGAAATTTTGAAAAAAAAAGTTATCCTCGTTTCTCATCATTTTGGACCATGGGCTATAGCCTATATCGTACGGCATACTATAGCGCGCCGTTTTTCATCATTTTTGAGGATTTGAAAAAAATGACGAAATGACAAAAACAATGGGTTATAGCCCATGTTTTTGAAATTTTGAAAAAAAAAGTTAGCCTCGTTTCTCATCATTTTGGACCATGGGCTATAGCCCATATCGTACGGCATACTATAGCGCGCCGTTTTTCATCATTTTTGAGGATTTGAAAAAAATGACAAAATGACAAAAACGATGGGTTATAGCCCATGTTTTTGAAATTTTGAAAAAAAAAGTTATCCTCGTTTCTCATCATTTTGGACCATGGGCTATAGCCTATATCGTACGGCATACTATAGCGCACCGTTTTTCATCATTTTTGAGGATTTGAAAAAAATGACGAAATGACAAAAACAATGGGTTATAGCCCATGTTTTTGAAATTTTGAAAAAAAAAGTTAGCCTCGTTTCTCATCATTTTGGACCATGGGCTATAGCCCATATCGTACGGCATACTATAGCACGCCGTTTTTCATCATTTTTGAGGATTTGAAAAAAATGACGAAATGACAAAAACGATGGGTTATATCCCATGTTTTTGAAACTTTGAAAAAAAAAGTTAGCCTCGTTTCTCATCATTTTGGACCATGGGCTATAGCCCATATCGTACGGCATACTATAGCGCGCCGTTTTTCATCATTTTTGAGGATTTGAAAAAAATGACGAAATGACAAAAACGATGGGTTATAGCCCATGTTTTTGAAATTTTGAAAAAAAAAGTTAGCCTCGTTTCTCATCATTTTGGACCATGGGCTATAGCCCATATCGTACGGCATACTATAGCGCACCGTTTTTCATCATTTTTGAGGATTTGAAAAAAATGACAAAATGACAAAAACGATGGGTTATAGCCCATGTTTTTTGAAATTTTGAAAAAAAAAGTTAGCCTCGTTTCTCATCATTTTGGACCATGGGCTATAGCCCATATCGTACGGCATACTATAGCGCGCCGTTTTTCATCATTTTTGAGGATTTGAAAAAAATGACAAAATGACAAAAACGATGGGTTATAGCCCATGTTTTTGAAATTTTGAAAAAAAAAGTTATCCTCGTTTCTCATCATTTTGGACCATGGGCTATAGCCTATATCGTACGGCATACTATAGCGCGCCGTTTTTCATCATTTTTGAGGATTTGAAAAAAATGACGAAATGACAAAAACAATGGGTTATAGCCCATGTTTTTGAAATTTTGAAAAAAAAAGTTAGCCTCGTTTCTCATCATTTTGGACCATGGGCTATAGCCCATATCGTACGGCATACTATAGCGCGCCGTTTTTCATCATTTTTGAGGATTTGAAAAAAATGACAAAATGACAAAAACGATGGGTTATAGCCCATGTTTTTGAAATTTTGAAAAAAAAAGTTATCCTCGTTTCTCATCATTTTGGACCATGGGCTATAGCCTATATCGTACGGCATACTATAGCGCGCCGTTTTTCATCATTTTTGAGGATTTGAAAAAAATGACGAAATGACAAAAACAATGGGTTATAGCCCATGTTTTTGAAATTTTGAAAAAAAAAGTTAGCCTCGTTTCTCATCATTTTGGACCATGGGCTATAGCCCATATCGTACGGCATACTATAGCGCGCCGTTTTTCATCATTTTTGAGGATTTGAAAAAAATGACAAAATGACAAAAACGATGGGTTATAGCCCATGTTTTTGAAATTTTGAAAAAAAAAGTTATCCTCGTTTCTCATCATTTTGGACCATGGGCTATAGCCTATATCGTACGGCATACTATAGCGCGCCGTTTTTCATCATTTTTGAGGATTTGAAAAAAATGACAAAATGACAAAAACAATGGGTTATAGCCCATGTTTTTGAAATTTTGAAAAAAAAAGTTAGCCTCGTTTCTCATCATTTTGGACCATGGGCTATAGCCCATATCGTACGGCATACTATAGCGCGCCGTTTTTCATCATTTTTGAGGATTTGAAAAAAATGACAAAATGACAAAAACGATGGGTTATAGCCCATGTTTTTGAAATTTTGAAAAAAAAAGTTATCCTCGTTTCTCATCATTTTGGACCATGGGCTATAGCCTATATCGTACGGCATACTATAGCGCGCCGTTTTTCATCATTTTTGAGGATTTGAAAAAAATGACGAAATGACAAAAACAATGGGTTATAGCCCATGTTTTTGAAATTTTGAAAAAAAAGTTAGCCTCGTTTCTCATCATTTTGGACCATGGGCTATAGCCCATATCGTACGGCATACTATAGCGCGCCGTTTTTCATCATTTTTGAGGATTTGAAAAAAATGACGAAATGACAAAAACGATGGGTTATATCCCATGTTTTTGAAATTTTGAAAAAAAAAGTTAGCCTCGTTTCTCATCATTTTGGACCATGGGCTATAGCCCATATCGTACGGCATACTATAGCGCGCCGTTTTTCATCATTTTTGAGGATTTGAAAAAAATGACAAAATGACAAAAACGATGGGTTATAGCCCATGTTTTTGAAATTTTGAAAAAAAAAGTTATCCTCGTTTCTCATCATTTTGGACCATGGGCTATAGCCTATATCGTACGGCATACTATAGCGCACCGTTTTTCATCATTTTTGAGGATTTGAAAAAAATGACGAAATGACAAAAACAATGGGTTATAGCCCATGTTTTTGAAATTTTGAAAAAAAAAGTTAGCCTCGTTTCTCATCATTTTGGACCATGGGCTATAGCCCATATCGTACGGCATACTATAGCACGCCGTTTTTCATCATTTTTGAGGATTTGAAAAAAATGACGAAATGACAAAAACGATGGGTTATATCCCATGTTTTTGAAATTTTGAAAAAAAAAGTTAGCCTCGTTTCTCATCATTTTGGACCATGGGCTATAGCCCATATCGTACGGCATACTATAGCGCGCCGTTTTTCATCATTTTTGAGGATTTGAAAAAAATGACGAAATGACAAAAACGATGGGTTATAGCCCATGTTTTTGAAATTTTGAAAAAAAAAGTTAGCCTCGTTTCTCATCATTTTGGACCATGGGCTATAGCCCATATCGTACGGCATACTATAGCGCACCGTTTTTCATCATTTTTGAGGATTTGAAAAAAATGACAAAATGACAAAAACGATGGGTTATAGCCCATGTTTTTTGAAATTTTGAAAAAAAAAGTTAGCCTCGTTTCTCATCATTTTGGACCATGGGCTATAGCCCATATCGTACGGCATACTATAGCGCGCCGTTTTTCATCATTTTTGAGGATTTGAAAAAAATGACAAAATGACAAAAACGATGGGTTATAGCCCATGTTTTTGAAATTTTGAAAAAAAAAGTTATCCTCGTTTCTCATCATTTTGGACCATGGGCTATAGCCTATATCGTACGGCATACTATAGCGCGCCGTTTTTCATCATTTTTGAGGATTTGAAAAAAATGACGAAATGACAAAAACAATGGGTTATAGCCCATGTTTTTGAAATTTTGAAAAAAAAAGTTAGCCTCGTTTCTCATCATTTTGGACCATGGGCTATAGCCCATATCGTACGGCATACTATAGCGCGCCGTTTTTCATCATTTTTGAGGATTTGAAAAAAATGACAAAATGACAAAAACGATGGGTTATAGCCCATGTTTTTGAAATTTTGAAAAAAAAAGTTATCCTTGTTTCTCATCATTTTGGACCATGGGCTATAGCCTATATCGTACGGCATACTATAGCGCGCCGTTTTTCATCATTTTTGAGGATTTGAAAAAAATGACGAAATGACAAAAACAATGGGTTATAGCCCATGTTTTTGAAATTTTGAAAAAAAAAGTTAGCCTCGTTTCTCATCATTTTGGACCATGGGCTATAGCCCATATCGTACGGCATACTATAGCGCGCCGTTTTTCATCATTTTTGAGGATTTGAAAAAAATGACAAAATGACAAAAACGATGGGTTATAGCCCATGTTTTTGAAATTTTGAAAAAAAAAGTTAGCCTCGTTTCTCATCATTTTGGACCATGGGCTATAGCCCATATCGTACGGCATACTATAGCGCGCCGTTTTTCATCATTTTTGAGGATTTGAAAAAAATGACGAAATGACAAAAACGATGGGTTATATCCCATGTTTTTGAAATTTTGAAAAAAAAAGTTAGCCTCGTTTCTCATCATTTTGGACCATGGGCTATAGCCCATATCGTACGGCATACTATAGCGCGCCGTTTTTCATCATTTTTGAGGATTTGAAAAAAATGACGAAATGACAAAAACGATGGGTTATATCCCATGTTTTTGAAATTTTGAAAAAAAAAGTTAGCCTCGTTTCTCATCATTTTGGACCATGGGCTATAGCCCATATCGTACGGCATACTATAGCGCGCCGTTTTTCATCATTTTTGAGGATTTGAAAAAAATGACGAAATGACAAAAACGATGGGTTATAGCCCATGTTTTTGAAATTTTGAAAAAAAACGTTAGCCTCGTTTCTCATCATTTTGGACCATGGGCTATAGCCCATATCGTACGGCATACTATAGCGCGCCGTTTTTCATCATTTTTGAGGATTTGAAAAAAATGACAAAATGACAAAAACGATGGGTTATAGCCCATGTTTTTTGAAATTTTGAAAAAAAAAGTTAGCCTCGTTTCTCATCATTTTGGACCATGGGCTATAGCCCATATCGTACGGCATACTATAGCGCGCCGTTTTTCATCATTTTTGAGGATTTGAAAAAAATGACAAAATGACAAAAACGATGGGTTATAGCCCATGTTTTTGAAATTTTGAAAAAAAAAGTTATCCTCGTTTCTCATCATTTTGGACCATGGGCTATAGCCTATATCGTACGGCATACTATAGCGCGCCGTTTTTCATCATTTTTGAGGATTTGAAAAAAATGACGAAATGACAAAAACAATGGGTTATAGCCCATGTTTTTGAAATTTTGAAAAAAAAAGTTAGCCTCGTTTCTCATCATTTTGGACCATGGGCTATAGCCCATATCGTACGGCATACTATAGCGCGCCGTTTTTCATCATTTTTGAGGATTTGAAAAAAATGACAAAATGACAAAAACGATGGGTTATAGCCCATGTTTTTGAAATTTTGAAAAAAAAAGTTATCCTCGTTTCTCATCATTTTGGACCATGGGCTATAGCCTATATCGTACGGCATACTATAGCGCGCCGTTTTTCATCATTTTTGAGGATTTGAAAAAAATGACGAAATGACAAAAACAATGGGTTATAGCCCATGTTTTTGAAATTTTGAAAAAAAAAGTTAGCCTCGTTTCTCATCATTTTGGACCATGGGCTATAGCCCATATCGTACGGCATACTATAGCGCGCCGTTTTTCATCATTTTTGAGGATTTGAAAAAAATGACAAAATGACAAAAACGATGGGTTATAGCCCATGTTTTTTGAAATTTTGAAAAAAAAAGTTATCCTCGTTTCTCATCATTTTGGACCATGGGTTATAGCCCATATCGTACGGCATACTATAGCGCGCCGTTTTTCATCATTTTTGAGGATTTGAAAAAAATGACGAAATGACAAAAACAATGGGTTATAGCCCATGTTTTTGAAATTTTGAAAAAAAAAGTTAGCCTCGTTTCTCATCATTTTGGACCATGGGCTATAGCCCATATCGTACGGCATACTATAGCGCGCCGTTTTTCATCATTTTTGAGGATTTGAAAAAAATGACGAAATGACAAAAACGATGGGTTATAGCCCATGTTTTTGAAATTTTGAAAAAAAAAGTTAGCCTCGTTTCTCATCATTTTGGACCATGGGCTGTAGCCCATATCGTACAGCATACTATAGCGCGCCGTTTTTCATCATTTTTGAGGATTTGAAAAAAATGACGAAATGACAAAAACGATGGGTTATAGCCCATGTTTTTGAAATTTTGAAAAAAAAAGTTAGCCTCGTTTCTCATCATTTTGGACCATGGGCTATAGCCCATATCGTACGGCATACTATAGCGCGCCGTTTTTCATCATTTTTGAGGATTTGAAAAAAATGACAAAATGACAAAAACGATGGGTTATAGCCCATGTTTTTTGAAATTTTGAAAAAAAAAGTTAGCCTCGTTTCTCATCATTTTGGACCATGGGCTATAGCCCATATCGTACGGCATACTATAGCGCGCCGTTTTTCATCATTTTTGAGGATTTGAAAAAAATGACGAAATGACAAAAACAATGGGTTATAGCCCATGTTTTTGAAATTTTGAAAAAAAAAGTTAGCCTCGTTTCTCATCATTTTGGACCATGGGCTATAGCCCATATCGTACGGCATACTATAGCGCGCCGTTTTTCATCATTTTTGAGGATTTGAAAAAAATGACAAAATGACAAAAACGATGGGTTATAGCCCATGTTTTTTGAAATTTTGAAAAAAAAAGTTAGCCTCGTTTCTCATCATTTTGGACCATGGGCTATAGCCCATATCGTACGGCATACTATAGCGCGCCGTTTTTCATCATTTTTGAGGATTTGAAAAAAATGACGAAATGACAAAAACAATGGGTTATAGCCCATGTTTTTGAAATTTTGAAAAAAAAAGTTAGCCTCGTTTCTCATCATTTTGGACCATGGGCTATAGCCCATATCGTACGGCATACTATAGCGCGCCGTTTTTCATCATTTTTGAGGATTTGAAAAAAATGACGAAATGACAAAAACGATGGGTTATAGCCCATGTTTTTGAAATTTTGAAAAAAAAAGTTAGCCTCGTTTCTCATCATTTTGGACCATGGGCTATAGCCCATATCGTACGGCATACTATAGCACGCCGTTTTTCATCATTTTTGAGGATTTGAAAAAAATGACGAAATGACAAAAACGATGGGTTATATCCCATGTTTTTGAAATTTTGAAAAAAAAAGTTAGCCTCGTTTCTCATCATTTTGGACCATGGGCTATAGCCCATATCGTACGGCATACTATAGCGCGCCGTTTTTCATCATTTTTGAGGATTTGAAAAAAATGACGAAATGACAAAAACGATGGGTTATAGCCCATGTTTTTGAAATTTTGAAAAAAAAAGTTAGCCTCGTGTCTCATCATTTTGGACCATGGGCTATAGCCCATATCGTACGGCATACTATAGCGCACCGTTTTTCATCATTTTTGAGGATTTGAAAAAAATGACAAAATGACAAAAACGATGGGTTATAGCCCATGTTTTTTGAAATTTTGAAAAAAAAAGTTAGCCTCGTTTCTCATCATTTTGGACCATGGGCTATAGCCCATATCGTACGGCATACTATAGCGCGCCGTTTTTCATCATTTTTGAGGATTTGAAAAAAATGACAAAATGACAAAAACGATGGGTTATAGCCCATGTTTTTGAAATTTTGAAAAAAAAAGTTATCCTCGTTTCTCATCATTTTGGACCATGGGCTATAGCCTATATCGTACGGCATACTATAGCGCGCCGTTTTTCATCATTTTTGAGGATTTGAAAAAAATGACGAAATGACAAAAACAATGGGTTATAGCCCATGTTTTTGAAATTTTGAAAAAAAAAGTTAGCCTCGTTTCTCATTATTTTGGACCATGGGCTATAGCCCATATCGTACGGCATACTATAGCGCGCCGTTTTTCATCATTTTTGAGGATTTGAAAAAAATGACAAAATGACAAAAACGATGGGTTATAGCCCATGTTTTTGAAATTTTGAAAAAAAAAGTTATCCTCGTTTCTCATCATTTTGGACCATGGGCTATAGCCTATATCGTACGGCATACTATAGCGCGCCGTTTTTCATCATTTTTGAGGATTTGAAAAAAATGACGAAATGACAAAAACAATGGGTTATAGCCCATGTTTTTGAAATTTTGAAAAAAAAAGTTAGCCTCGTTTCTCATCATTTTGGACCATGGGCTATAGCCCATATCGTACGGCATACTATAGCGCGCCGTTTTTCATCATTTTTGAGGATTTGAAAAAAATGACAAAATGACAAAAACGATGGGTTATAGCCCATGTTTTTGAAATTTTGAAAAAAAAAGTTATCCTCGTTTCTCATCATTTTTCGACCATGGGCTATAGCCTATATCGTACGGCATACTATAGCGCGCCGTTTTTCATCATTTTTGAGGATTTGAAAAAAATGACGAAATGACAAAAACAATGGGTTATAGCCCATGTTTTTGAAATTTTGAAAAAAAAAGTTAGCCTCGTTTCTCATCATTTTGGACCATGGGCTATAGCCCATATCGTACGGCATACTATAGCGCGCCGTTTTTCATCATTTTTGAGGATTTGAAAAAAATGACGAAATGACAAAAACGATGGGTTATATCCCATGTTTTTGAAATTTTGAAAAAAAAAGTTAGCCTCGTTTCTCATCATTTTGGACCATGGGCTATAGCCCATATCGTACGGCATACTATAGCGCGCCGTTTTTCATCATTTTTGAGGATTTGAAAAAAATGACGAAATGACAAAAACGATGGGTTATAGCCCATGTTTTTGAAATTTTGAAAAAAAAAGTTAGCCTCGTTTCTCATCATTTTGGACCATGGGCTATAGCCCATATCGTACGGCATACTATAGCGCGCCGTTTTTCATCATTTTTGAGGATTTGAAAAAAATGACAAAATGACAAAAACGATGGGTTATAGCCCATGTTTTTTGAAATTTTGAAAAAAAAAGTTAGCCTCGTTTCTCATCATTTTGGACCATGGGCTATAGCCCATATCGTACGGCATACTATAGCGCGCCGTTTTTCATAATTTTTGAGGATTTGAAAAAAATGACAAAATGACAAAAACGATGGGTTATAGCCCATGTTTTTGAAATTTTGAAAAAAAAAGTTATCCTCGTTTCTCATCATTTTGGACCATGGGCTATAGCCTATATCGTACGGCATACTATAGCGCGCCGTTTTTCATCATTTTTGAGGATTTGAAAAAAATGACGAAATGACAAAAACAATGGGTTATAGCCCATGTTTTTGAAATTTTGAAAAAAAAAGTTAGCCTCGTTTCTCATCATTTTGGACCATGGGCTATAGCCCATATCGTACGGCATACTATAGCGCGCCGTTTTTCATCATTTTTGAGGATTTGAAAAAAATGACAAAATGACAAAAACGATGGGTTATAGCCCATGTTTTTGAAATTTTGAAAAAAAAAGTTATCCTCGTTTCTCATCATTTTGGACCATGGGCTATAGCCTATATCGTACGGCATACTATAGCGCGCCGTTTTTCATCATTTTTGAGGATTTGAAAAAAATGACGAAATGACAAAAACAATGGGTTATAGCCCATGTTTTTGAAATTTTGAAAAAAAAAGTTAGCCTCGTTTCTCATCATTTTGGACCATGGGCTATAGCCCATATCGTACGGCATACTATAGCGCGCCGTTTTTCATCATTTTTGAGGATTTGAAAAAAATGACAAAATGACAAAAACGATGGGTTATAGCCCATGTTTTTTGAAATTTTGAAAAAAAAAGTTATCCTCGTTTCTCATCATTTTGGACCATGGGTTATAGCCCATATCGTACGGCATACTATAGCGCGCCGTTTTTCATCATTTTTGAGGATTTGAAAAAAATGACGAAATGACAAAAACAATGGGTTATAGCCCATGTTTTTGAAATTTTGAAAAAAAAAGTTAGCCTCGTTTCTCATCATTTTGGACCATGGGCTATAGCCCATATCGTACGGCATACTATAGCGCGCCGTTTTTCATCATTTTTGAGGATTTGAAAAAAATGACGAAATGACAAAAACGATGGGTTATAGCCCATGTTTTTGAAATTTTGAAAAAAAAAGTTAGCCTCGTTTCTCATCATTTTGGACCATGGGCTGTAGCCCATATCGTACAGCATACTATAGCGCGCCGTTTTTCATCATTTTTGAGGATTTGAAAAAAATGACGAAATGACAAAAACGATGGGTTATAGCCCATGTTTTTGAAATTTTGAAAAAAAAAGTTAGCCTCGTTTCTCATCATTTTGGACCATGGGCTATAGCCCATATCGTACGGCATACTATAGCGCGCCGTTTTTCATCATTTTTGAGGATTTGAAAAAAATGACAAAATGACAAAAACGATGGGTTATAGCCCATGTTTTTTGAAATTTTGAAAAAAAAAGTTAGCCTCGTTTCTCATCATTTTGGACCATGGGCTATAGCCCATATCGTACGGCATACTATAGCGCGCCGTTTTTCATCATTTTTGAGGATTTGAAAAAAATGACGAAATGACAAAAACAATGGGTTATAGCCCATGTTTTTGAAATTTTGAAAAAAAAAGTTAGCCTCGTTTCTCATCATTTTGGACCATGGGCTATAGCCCATATCGTACGGCATACTATAGCGCGCCGTTTTTCATCATTTTTGAGGATTTGAAAAAAATGACGAAATGACAAAAACAATGGGTTATAAACCATGTTTTTGAAATTTTGAAAAAAAAAGTTAGCCTCGTTTCTCATCATTTTGGACCATGGGCTATAGCCCATATCGTACGGCATACTATAGCGCGCCGTTTTTCATCATTTTTGAGGATTTGAAAAAAATGACAAAATGACAAAAACGATGGGTTATAGCCCATGTTTTTTGAAATTTTGAAAAAAAAAGTTATCCTCGTTTCTCATCATTTTGGACCATGGGCTATAGCCCATATCGTACGGCATACTATAGCGCGCCGTTTTTCATCATTTTTGAGGATTTGAAAAAAATGACGAAATGACAAAAACAATGGGTTATAGCCCATGTTTTTGAAATTTTGAAAAAAAAAGTTAGCCTCGTTTCTCATCATTTTGGACCATGGGCTATAGCCCATATCGTACGGCATACTATAGCGTGCCGTTTTTCATCATTTTTGAGGATTTGAAAAAAATGACGAAATGACAAAAACGATGGGTTATAGCCCATGTTTTTGAAATTTTGAAAAAAAAAGTTAGCCTCGTTTCTCATCATTTTGGACCATGGGCTGTAGCCCATATCGTACAGCATACTATAGCGCGCCGTTTTTCATCATTTTTGAGGATTTGAAAAAAATGACGAAATGACAAAAACGATGGGTTATAGCCCATGTTTTTGAAATTTTGAAAAAAAAAGTTAGCCTCGTTTCTCATCATTTTGGACCATGGGCTATAGCCCATATCGTACGGCATACTATAGCGCGCCGTTTTTCATCATTTTTGAGGATTTAAAAAAAATGACAAAATGACAAAAACGATGGGTTATAGCCCATGTTTTTTGAAATTTTGAAAAAAAAAGTTAGCCTCGTTTCTCATCATTTTGGACCATGGGCTATAGCCCATATCGTACGGCATACTATAGCGCGCTGTTTTTCATCATTTTTGAGGATTTGAAAAAAATGACGAAATGACAAAAACAATGGGTTATAGCCCATGTTTTTGAAATTTTGAAAAAAAAAGTTAGCCTCGTTTCTCATCATTTTGGACCATGGGCTATAGCCCATATCGTACGGCATACTATAGCGCGCCGTTTTTCATCATTTTTGAGGATTTGAAAAAAATGACGAAATGACAAAAACAATGGGTTATAGCCCATGTTTTTGAAATTTTGAAAAAAAAAGTTAGCCTCGTTTCTCATCATTTTGGACCATGGGCTATAGCCCATATCGTACGGCATACTATAGCGCGCCATTTTTCATCATTTTTGAGGATTTGAAAAAAATGACAAAATGACAAAAACGATGGGTTATAGCCCATGTTTTTTGAAATTTTGAAAAAAAAAGTTATCCTCGTTTCTCATCATTTTGGACCATGGGCTATAGCCCATATCGTACGGCATACTATAGCGCGCCGTTTTTCATCATTTTTGAGGATTTGAAAAAAATGACGAAATGACAAAAACAATGGGTTATAGCCCATGTTTTTGAAATTTTGAAAAAAAAAGTTAGCCTCGTTTCTCATCATTTTGGACCATGGGCTATAGCCCATATCGTACGGCATACTATAGCGCGCCGTTTTTCATCATTTTTGAGGATTTGAAAAAAATGACGAAATGACAAAAACGATGGGTTATAGCCCATGTTTTTGAAATTTTGAAAAAAAAAGTTAGCCTCGTTTCTCATCATTTTGGACCATGGGCTGTAGCCCATATCGTACAGCATACTATAGCGCGCCGTTTTTCATCATTTTTGAGGATTTGAAAAAAATGACGAAATGACAAAAACGATGGGTTATAGCCCATGTTTTTGAAATTTTGAAAAAAAAAGTTAGCCTCGTTTCTCATCATTTTGGACCATGGGCTATAGCCCATATCGTACGGCATACTATAGCGCGCCGTTTTTCATCATTTTTGAGGATTTAAAAAAAATGACAAAATGACAAAAACGATGGGTTATAGCCCATGTTTTTTGAAATTTTGAAAAAAAAAGTTAGCCTCGTTTCTCATCATTTTGGACCATGGGCTATAGCCCATATCGTACGGCATACTATAGCGCGCCGTTTTTCATCATTTTTGAGGATTTGAAAAAAATGACGAAATGACAAAAACAATGGGTTATAGCCCATGTTTTTGAAATTTTGAAAAAAAAAGTTAGCCTCGTTTCTCATCATTTTGGACCATGGGCTATAGCCCATATCGTACGGCATACTATAGCGCGCCGTTTTTCATCATTTTTGAGGATTTGAAAAAAATGACGAAATGACAAAAACAATGGGTTATAGCCCATGTTTTTGAAATTTTGAAAAAAAAAGTTAGCCTCGTTTCTCATCATTTTGGACCATGGGCTATAGCCCATATCGTACGGCATACTATAGCGCGCCGTTTTTCATCATTTTTGAGGATTTGAAAAAAATGACGAAATGACAAAAACGATGGGTTATAGCCCATGTTTTTGAAATTTTGAAAAAAAAAGTTAGCCTCGTTTCTCATCATTTTGGACCATGGGCTATAGCCCATATCGTACGGCATACTATAGAGCGCCGTTTTTCATCATTTTTGAGGATTTGAAAAAAATGACAAAATGACAAAAACGATGGGTTATAGCCCATGTTTTTTGAAATTTTGGAAAAAAAAGTTAGCCTCGTTTCTCATCATTTTGGACCATGGGCTATAGCCCATATCGTACGGCATACTATAGCGCGCCGTTTTTCATCATTTTTGAGGATTTGAAAAAAATGACGAAATGACAAAAACAATGGGTTATAGCCCATGTTTTTGAAATTTTGAAAAAAAAAGTTAGCCTCGTTTCTCATCATTTTGGACCATGGGCTGTAGCCCATATCGTACAGCATACTATAGCGCGCCGTTTTTCATCATTTTTGAGGATTTGAAAAAAATGACGAAATGACAAAAACGATGGGTTATAGCCCATGTTTTTGAAATTTTGAAAAAAAAAGTTAGCCTCGTTTCTCATCATTTTGGACCATGGGCTATAGCCCATATCGTACGGCATACTATAGCGCGCCGTTTTTCATCATTTTTGAGGATTTAAAAAAAATGACAAAATGACAAAAACGATGGGTTATAGCCCATGTTTTTTGAAATTTTGAAAAAAAAAGTTAGCCTCGTTTCTCATCATTTTGGACCATGGGCTATAGCCCATATCGTACGGCATACTATAGCGCGCCGTTTTTCATCATTTTTGAGGATTTGAAAAAAATGACGAAATGACAAAAACAATGGGTTATAGCCCATGTTTTTGAAATTTTGAAAAAAAAAGTTAGCCTCGTTTCTCATCATTTTGGACCATGGGCTATAGCCCATATCGTACGGCATACTATAGCGCGCCGTTTTTCATCATTTTTGAGGATTTGAAAAAAATGACGAAATGACAAAAACAATGGGTTATAGCCCATGTTTTTGAAATTTTGAAAAAAAAAGTTAGCCTCGTTTCTCATCATTTTGGACCATGGGCTATAGCCCATATCGTACGGCATACTATAGCGCGCCGTTTTTCATCATTTTTGAGGATTTGAAAAAAATGACGAAATGACAAAAACGATGGGTTATAGCCCATGTTTTTGAAATTTTGAAAAAAAAAGTTAGCCTCGTTTCTCATCATTTTGGACCATGGGCTATAGCCCATATCGTACGGCATACTATAGCGCGCCGTTTTTCATCATTTTTGAGGATTTGAAAAAAATGACAAAATGACAAAAACGATGGGTTATAGCCCATGTTTTTTGAAATTTTGAAAAAAAAAGTTAGCCTCGTTTCTCATCATTTTGGACCATGGGCTATAGCCCATATCGTACGGCATACTATAGCGCGCCGTTTTTCATCATTTTTGAGGATTTGAAAAAAATGACGAAATGACAAAAACAATGGGTTATAGCCCATGTTTTTGAAATTTTGAAAAAAAAAGTTAGCCTCGTTTCTCATCATTTTGGACCATGGGCTATAGCCCATATCGTACGGCATACTATAGCGCGCCGTTTTTCATCATTTTTGAGGATTTGAAAAAAATGACAAAATGACAAAAACGATGGGTTATAGCCCATGTTTTTGAAATTTTGAAAAAAAAAGTTAGCCTCGTTTCTCATCATTTTGGACCATGGGCTGTAGCCCATATCGTACGGCATACTATAGCGCGCCGTTTTTCATAATTTTTGAGGATTTGAAAAAAATGACGAAATGACAAAAACGATGGGTTATAGCCCATGTTTTTGAAATTTTGAAAAAAAAAGTTAGCCTCGTTTCTCATCATTTTGGACCATGGGCTTTAGCTCATATCGTACAGAATACTATAGCGCGCCGTTTTTCATCATTTTTGATGATTTGAAAAAAATGACGAAATGACAAAAACGATGGGTTATAGGCCATGTTTTTGAAATTTTGAAAAAAAAAGTTAGCCTCGTTTCTCATCATTTTGGACCATGGGCTATAGCCCATATCGTACGGCATACTATAGCGCGCCGTTTTTCATCATTTTTGAGGATTTGAAAAAAATGACAAAATGACAAAAACGATGGGTTATAGCCCATGTTTTTGAAATTTTGAAAAAAACCAGTTATCCTCGTTTCTCATCATTTTGGACCATGGGCTATAGCCTATATCGTACGGCATACTATAGCGCGCCGTTTTTCATCATTTTTGATGATTTGAAAAAAATGGCGAAATGACAAAAACGATGGGTTATAGCCCATGTTTTTGAAATTTTGAAAAAAAAAGTTAGCCTCGTTTCTCATCATTTTGGACCATGGGCTGTAGCCCATATCGTACGGCATACTATAGCGCGCCGTTTTTCATAATTTTTGAGGATTTGAAAAAAATGACGAAATGACAAAAACGATGGGTTATAGCCCATGTTTTTGAAATTTTGAAAAAAAAAGTTAGCCTCGTTTCTCATCATTTTGGACCATGGGCTTTAGCTCATATCGTACAGAATACTATAGCGCGCCGTTTTTCATCATTTTTGATGATTTGAAAAAAATGACGAAATGACAAAAACGATGGGTTATAGGCCATGTTTTTGAAATTTTGAAAAAAAAAGTTAGCCTCGTTTCTCATCATTTTGGACCATGGGCTATAGCCCATATCGTACGGCATACTATAGCGCGCCGTTTTTCATCATTTTTGAGGATTTGAAAAAAATGACGAAATGACAAAAACAATGGGTTATAGCCCATGTTTTTGAAATTTTGAAAAAAAAAGTTAGCCTCGTTTCTCATCATTTTGGACCATGGGCTATAGCCCATATCGTACGGCATACTATAGCGCGCCGTTTTTCATAATTTTTGAGGATTTGAAAAAAATGACGAAATGACAAAAACGATGGGTTATAGACCATGTTTTTGAAATTTTGAAAAAAAAAGTTAGCCTCGTTTCTCATCATTTTGGACCATGGGCTGTAGCCCATATCGTACGGCATACTATAGCGCGCCGTTTTTCATCATTTTTGAGGATTTGAAAAAAATGACGAAATGACAAAAACGATGGGTTATAGCCCATGTTTTTGAAATTTTGAAAAAAAAAGTTATCCTCGTTTCTCATCATTTTGGACCATGGGCTATAGCCTATATCGTACGGCATACTATAGCGCGCCGTTTTTCATCATTTTTGATGATTTGAAAAAAATGACGAAATGACAAAAACGATGGGTTATAGCCCATGTTTTTGAAATTTTGAAAAAAAAAGTTTGCCTCGTTTCTCATCATTTTGGACCATGGGCTATAGCCCATATCGTACGGCATACTATAGCGCGCCGTTTTTCATCATTTTTGAGGATTTGAAAAAAATGACGAAATGACAAAAACGATGGGTTATAGCCCATGTTTTTGAAATTTTGAAAAAAAAAGTTAGCCTCGTTTCTCATCATTTTGGACCATGGGCTATAGCCTATATCGTACGGCATACTATAGCGCGCCGTTTTTCATCATTTTTGATGATTTGAAAAAAATGACGAAATGACAAAAACGATGGGTTATAGCCCATGTTTTTGAAATTTTGAAAAAAAAAGTTAGCCTCGTTTCTCATCATTTTGGACCATGGGCTATAGCCCATATCGTACGGCATACTATAGCGCGCCGTTTTTTTCGTCATTTTTGAGGATTTGAAAAAAATGACAAAATTACAAAAACGATGGGTTATAGCCCATGTTTTTGAAATTTTGAAAAACAAAGTTAGCCTCGTTTCTCATCATTTTGGACCATGGGCTATAGCCCATATCGTACGGCATACTATAGCGCGCCGTTTTTCATCATTTTTGAGGATTTGAAAAAAATGATGAAATGACAAAAACGATGGGTTATAGCCCATGTTTTTGAAATTTTGAAAAAAAAAGTTAGCCTCGTTTCTCATCATTTTGGACCATGGGCTTTAGCCCATATCGTACGGCATACTATAGCGCGCCGTTTTTCATCATTTTTGAGGATTTGAAAAAAATGACAAAATGACAAAAACGATGGGTTATAGCCCATGTTTTTTGAAATTTTGAAAAAAAAAGTTAGCCTCGTTTCTCATCATTTTGGACCATGGGCTATAGCCCATATCGTACGGCATACTATAGCGCGCCGTTTTTCATCATTTTTGAGGATTTGAAAAAAATGACAAAATGACAAAAACGATGGGTTATAGCCCATGTTTTTGAAATTTTGAAAAAAAAAGTTAGCCTCGTTTCTCATCATTTTGGACCATGGGCTATAGCCTATATCGTACGGCATACTATAGCGCGCCGTTTTTCATCATTTTTGAGGATTTGAAAAAAATGACGAAATGACAAAAACAATGGGTTATAGCCCATGTTTTTGAAATTTTGAAAAAAAAAGTTAGCCTCGTTTCTCATCATTTTGGACCATGGGCTATAGCCCATATCGTACGGCATACTATAGCGCGCCGTTTTTCATCATTTTTGAGGATTTGAAAAAAATGACAAAATGACAAAAACGATGGGTTATAGCCCATGTTTTTGAAATTTTGAAAAAAAAAGTTATCCTCGTTTCTCATCATTTTGGACCATGGGCTATAGCCTATATCGTACGGCATACTATAGCGCGCCGTTTTTCATCATTTTTGAGGATTTGAAAAAAATGACGAAATGACAAAAACAATGGGTTATAGCCCATGTTTTTGAAATTTTGAAAAAAAAAGTTATCCTCGTTTCTCATCATTTTGGACCATGGGCTATAGCCCATATCGTACGGCATACTATAGCGCGCCGTTTTTCATCATTTTTGAGGATTTGAAAAAAATGACGAAATGACAAAAACGATGGGTTATAGCCCATGTTTTTGAAATTTTGAAAAAAAAAAGTTAGCCTCGTTTCTCATCATTTTGGACCATGGGCTATAGCCCATATCGTACGGCATACTATAGCGCGCCGTTTTTCATCATTTTTGAGGATTTGAAAAAAATGACGAAATGACAAAAACGATGGGTTATAGCCCATGTTTTTGAAATTTTGAAAAAAAAAGTTAGCCTCGTTTCTTATCATTTTGGACCATGGGCTATAGCCCATATCGTACGGCATACTATAGCGCGCCGTTTTTCATCATTTTTGAGGATTTGAAAAAAATGACGAAATGACAAAAACAATGGGTTATAGCCCATGTTTTTGAAATTTTGAAAAAAAAAGTTAGCCTCGTTTCTTATCATTTTGGACCATGGGCTATAGCCCATATCGTACGGCATACTATAGCGCGCCGTTTTTCATCATTTTTGAGGATTTGAAAAAAATGACAAAATGACAAAAACGATGGGTTATAGCCCATGTTTTTTGAAATTTTGAAAAAAAAAGTTATCCTCGTTTCTCATCATTTTGGACCATGGGTTATAGCCCATATCGTACGGCATACTATAGCGCGCCGTTTTTCATCATTTTTGAGGATTTGAAAAAAATGACGAAATGACAAAAACAATGGGTTATAGCCCATGTTTTTGAAATTTTGAAAAAAAAAGTTAGCCTCGTTTCTCATCATTTTGGACCATGGGCTATAGCCCATATCGTACGGCATACTATAGCGCGCCGTTTTTCATCATTTTTGAGGATTTGAAAAAAATGACGAAATGACAAAAACGATGGGTTATAGCCCATGTTTTTGAAATTTTGAAAAAAAAAGTTAGCCTCGTTTCTCATCATTTTGGACCATGGGCTGTAGCCCATATCGTACAGCATACTATAGCGCGCCGTTTTTCATCATTTTTGAGGATTTGAAAAAAATGACGAAATGACAAAAACGATGGGTTATAGCCCATGTTTTTGAAATTTTGAAAAAAAAAGTTAGCCTCGTTTCTCATCATTTTGGACCATGGGCTATAGCCCATATCGTACGGCATACTATAGCGCGCCGTTTTTCATCATTTTTGAGGATTTGAAAAAAATGACAAAATGACAAAAACGATGGGTTATAGCCCATGTTTTTTGAAATTTTGAAAAAAAAAAGTTAGCCTCGTTTCTCATCATTTTGGACCATGGGCTATAGCCCATATCGTACGGCATACTATAGCGCGCCGTTTTTCATCATTTTTGAGGATTTGAAAAAAATGACGAAATGACAAAAACAATGGGTTATAGCCCATGTTTTTGAAATTTTGAAAAAAAAAGTTAGCCTCGTTTCTCATCATTTTGGACCATGGGCTATAGCCCATATCGTACGGCATACTATAGCGCGCCGTTTTTCATCATTTTTGAGGATTTGAAAAAAATGACGAAATGACAAAAACAATGGGTTATAGCCCATGTTTTTGAAATTTTGAAAAAAAAAGTTAGCCTCGTTTCTCATCATTTTGGACCATGGGCTATAGCCCATATCGTACGGCATACTATAGCGCGCCGTTTTTCATCATTTTTGAGGATTTGAAAAAAATGACAAAATGACAAAAACGATGGGTTATAGCCCATGTTTTTTGAAATTTTGAAAAAAAAAAGTTATCCTCGTTTCTCATCATTTTGGACCATGGGCTATAGCCCATATCGTACGGCATACTATAGCGCGCCGTTTTTCATCATTTTTGAGGATTTGAAAAAAAGGACGAAATGACAAAAACAATGGGTTATAGCCCATGTTTTTGAAATTTTGAAAAAAAAAGTTAGCCTCGTTTCTCATCATTTTGGACCATGGGCTATAGCCCATATCGTACGGCATACTATAGCGCGCCGTTTTTCATCATTTTTGAGGATTTGAAAAAAATGACGAAATGACAAAAACGATGGGTTATAGCCCATGTTTTTGAAATTTTGAAAAAAAAAGTTAGCCTCGTTTCTCATCATTTTGGACCATGGGCTGTAGCCCATATCGTACAGCATACTATAGCGCGCCGTTTTTCATCATTTTTGAGGATTTGAAAAAAATGACGAAATGACAAAAACGATGGGTTATAGCCCATGTTTTTGAAATTTTGAAAAAAAAAGTTAGCCTCGTTTCTCATCATTTTGGACCATGGGCTATAGCCCATATCGTACGGCATACTATAGCGCGCCGTTTTTCATCATTTTTGAGGATTTGAAAAAAATGACGAAATGACAAAAACAATGGGTTATAGCCCATGTTTTTGAAATTTTGAAAAAAAAAGTTAGCCTCGTTTCTCATCATTTTGGACCATGGGCTATAGCCCATATCGTACGGCATACTATAGCGCGCCGTTTTTCATCATTTTTGAGGATTTGAAAAAAATGACGAAATGACAAAAACGATGGGTTATAGCCCATGTTTTTGAAATTTTGAAAAAAAAAGTTAGCCTCGTTTCTCATCATTTTGGACCATGGGCTATAGCCCATATCGTACGGCATACTATAGCGCGCCGTTTTTCATCATTTTTGAGGATTTGAAAAAAATGACAAAATGACAAAA
This sequence comes from Protomyctophum bolini, assembly GCF_963924005.1. Taxonomy (NCBI): domain Eukaryota; kingdom Metazoa; phylum Chordata; class Actinopteri; order Myctophiformes; family Myctophidae; genus Protomyctophum; species Protomyctophum bolini. Next base: position 20,189,027 of record NC_137867.1, on the reverse strand, counting down.
ACGATGGGTTATAGCCCATGTTTTTTGAAATTTTGAAAAAAAAAGTTAGCCTCGTTTCTCATCATTTTAGACCATGGGCTATAGCCCATATCGTACGGCATACTATAGCGCGCCGTTTTTCATCATTTTTGAGGATTTGAAAAAAATGACGAAATGACAAAAACAATGGGTTATAGCCCATGTTTTTGAAATTTTGAAAAAAAAAGTTAGCCTCGTTTCTCATCATTTTGGACCATGGGCTATAGCCCATATCGTACGGCATACTATAGCGCGCCGTTTTTCATCATTTTTGAGGATTTGAAAAAAATGACAAAATGACAAAAACGATGGGTTATAGCCCATGTTTTTGAAATTTTGAAAAAAAAAGTTAGCCTCGTTTCTCATCATTTTGGACCATGGGCTATAGCCCATATCGTACGGCATACTATAGCGCGCCGTTTTTCATCATTTTTGAGGATTTGAAAAAAATGACGAAATGACAAAAACGATGGGTTATAGCCCATGTTTTTGAAATTTTGAAAAAAAAAGTTAGCCTCGTTTCTCATCATTTTGGACCATGGGCTATAGCCCATATCGTACGGCATACTATAGCGCGCCGTTTTTCATCATTTTTGAGGATTTGAAAAAAATGACAAAATGACAAAAACGATGGGTTATAGCCCATGTTTTTTGAAATTTTGAAAAAAAAAGTTAGCCTCGTTTCTCATCATTTTGGACCATGGGCTATAGCCCATATCGTACGGCATACTATAGCGCGCCGTTTTTCATCATTTTTGAGGATTTGAAAAAAATGACGAAATGACAAAAACAATGGGTTATAGCCCATGTTTTTGAAATTTTGAAAAAAAAAGTTAGCCTCGTTTCTCATCATTTTGGACCATGGGCTATAGCCCATATCGTACGGCATACTATAGCGCGCCGTTTTTCATCATTTTTGAGGATTTGAAAAAAATGACAAAATGACAAAAACGATGGGTTATAGCCCATGTTTTTGAAATTTTGAAAAAAAAAGTTAGCCTCGTTTCTCATCATTTTGGACCATGGGCTGTAGCCCATATCGTACGGCATACTATAGCGCGCCGTTTTTCATAATTTTTGAAGATTTGAAAAAAATGACGAAATGACAAAAACGATGGGTTATAGCCCATGTTTTTGAAATTTTGAAAAAAAAAGTTAGCCTCGTTTCTCATCATTTTGGACCATGGGCTTTAGCTCATATCGTACAGAATACTATAGCGCGCCGTTTTTCATCATTTTTGATGATTTGAAAAAAATGACGAAATGACAAAAACGATGGGTTATAGGCCATGTTTTTGAAATTTTGAAAAAAAAAGTTAGCCTCGTTTCTCATCATTTTGGACCATGGGCTATAGCCCATATCGTACGGCATACTATAGCGCGCCGTTTTTCATCATTTTTGAGGATTTGAAAAAAATGACAAAATGACAAAAACGATGGGTTATAGCCCATGTTTTTGAAATTTTGAAAAAAAACAGTTATCCTCGTTTCTCATCATTTTGGACCATGGGCTATAGCCTATATCGTACGGCATACTATAGCGCGCCGTTTTTCATCATTTTTGATGATTTGAAAAAAATGGCGAAATGACAAAAACGATGGGTTATAGCCCATGTTTTTGAAATTTTGAAAAAAAAAAGTTAGCCTCGTTTCTCATCATTTTGGACCATGGGCTATAGCCCATATCGTACGGCATACTATAGCGCGCCGTTTTTCATCATTTTTGAGGATTTGAAAAAAATGACGAAATGACAAAAACGATGGGTTATAGCCCATGTTTTTGAAATTTTGAAAAAAAAAGTTAGCCTCGTTTCTCATCATTTTGGACCATGGGCTATAGCCCATATCGTACGGCATACTATAGCGCGCCGTTTTTCATCATTTTTGAGGATTTGAAAAAAATGACAAAATGACAAAAACGATGGGTTATAGCCCATGTTTTTTGAAATTTTGAAAAAAAAAGTTAGCCTCGTTTCTCATCATTTTAGACCATGGGCTATAGCCCATATCGTACGGCATACTATAGCGCGCCGTTTTTCATCATTTTTGAGGATTTGAAAAAAATGACGAAATGACAAAAACAATGGGTTATAGCCCATGTTTTTGAAATTTTGAAAAAAAAAGTTAGCCTCGTTTCTCATCATTTTGGACCATGGGCTATAGCCCATATCGTACGGCATACTATAGCGCGCCGTTTTTCATCATTTTTGAGGATTTGAAAAAAATGACAAAATGACAAAAACGATGGGTTATAGCCCATGTTTTTGAAATTTTGAAAAAAAAAGTTAGCCTCGTTTCTCATCATTTTGGACCATGGGCTATAGCCCATATCGTACGGCATACTATAGCGCGCCGTTTTTCATCATTTTTGAGGATTTGAAAAAAATGACGAAATGACAAAAACGATGGGTTATAGCCCATGTTTTTGAAATTTTGAAAAAAAAAGTTAGCCTCGTTTCTCATCATTTTGGACCATGGGCTATAGCCCATATCGTACGGCATACTATAGCGCGCCGTTTTTCATCATTTTTGAGGATTTGAAAAAAATGACAAAATGACAAAAACGATGGGTTATAGCCCATGTTTTTTGAAATTTTGAAAAAAAAAGTTAGCCTCGTTTCTCATCATTTTGGACCATGGGCTATAGCCCATATCGTACGGCATACTATAGCGCGCCGTTTTTCATCATTTTTGAGGATTTGAAAAAAATGACAAAATGACAAAAACGATGGGTTATAGCCCATGTTTTTTGAAATTTTGAAAAAAAAAAGTTAGCCTCGTTTCTCATCATTTTAGACCATGGGCTATAGCCCATATCGTACGGCATACTATAGCGCGCCGTTTTTCATCATTTTTGAGGATTTGAAAAAAATGACGAAATGACAAAAACAATGGGTTATAGCCCATGTTTTTGAAATTTTGAAAAAAAAAGTTAGCCTCGTTTCTCATCATTTTGGACCATGGGCTATAGCCCATATCGTACGGCATACTATAGCGCGCCGTTTTTCATCATTTTTGAGGATTTGAAAAAAATGACAAAATGACAAAAACGATGGGTTATAGCCCATGTTTTTGAAATTTTGAAAAAAAAAGTTAGCCTCGTTTCTCATCATTTTGGACCATGGGCTATAGCCCATATCGTACGGCATACTATAGCGCGCCGTTTTTCATCATTTTTGAGGATTTGAAAAAAATGACGAAATGACAAAAACGATGGGTTATAGCCCATGTTTTTGAAATTTTGAAAAAAAAAGTTAGCCTCGTTTCTCATCATTTTGGACCATGGGCTATAGCCCATATCGTACGGCATACTATAGCGCGCCGTTTTTCATCATTTTTGAGGATTTGAAAAAAATGACAAAATGACAAAAACGATGGGTTATAGCCCATGTTTTTTGAAATTTTGAAAAAAAAAGTTAGCCTCGTTTCTCATCATTTTGGACCATGGGCTATAGCCCATATCGTACGGCATACTATAGCGCGCCGTTTTTCATCATTTTTGAGGATTTGAAAAAAATGACAAAATGACAAAAACGATGGGTTATAGCCCATGTTTTTGAAATTTTGAAAAAAAAAGTTATCCTCGTTTCTCATCATTTTGGACCATGGGCTATAGCCTATATCGTACGGCATACTATAGCGCGCCGTTTTTCATCATTTTTGAGGATTTGAAAAAAATGACGAAATGACAAAAACAATGGGTTATAGCCCATGTTTTTGAAATTTTGAAAAAAAAAGTTATCCTCGTTTCTCATCATTTTGGACCATGGGCTATAGCCCATATCGTACGGCATACTATAGCGCGCCGTTTTTCATCATTTTTGAGGATTTGAAAAAAATGACGAAATGACAAAAACGATGGGTTATAGCCCATGTTTTTGAAATTTTGAAAAAAAAAGTTAGCCTCGTTTCTCATCATTTTGGACCATGGGCTATAGCCCATATCGTACGGCATACTATAGCGCGCCGTTTTTCATCATTTTTGAGGATTTGAAAAAAATGACGAAATGACAAAAACGATGGGTTATAGCCCATGTTTTTGAAATTTTGAAAAAAAAAGTTAGCCTCGTTTCTTATCATTTTGGACCATGGGCTATAGCCCATATCGTACGGCATACTATAGCGCGCCGTTTTTCATCATTTTTGAGGATTTGAAAAAAATGACGAAATGACAAAAACAATGGGTTATAGCCCATGTTTTTGAAATTTTGAAAAAAAAAGTTAGCCTCGTTTCTTATCATTTTGGACCATGGGCTATAGCCCATATCGTACGGCATACTATAGCGCGCCGTTTTTCATCATTTTTGAGGATTTGAAAAAAATGACAAAATGACAAAAACGATGGGTTATAGCCCATGTTTTTTGAAATTTTGAAAAAAAAAGTTATCCTCGTTTCTCATCATTTTGGACCATGGGTTATAGCCCATATCGTACGGCATACTATAGCGCGCCGTTTTTCATCATTTTTGAGGATTTGAAAAAAATGACGAAATGACAAAAACAATGGGTTATAGCCCATGTTTTTGAAATTTTGAAAAAAAAAGTTAGCCTCGTTTCTCATCATTTTGGACCATGGGCTATAGCCCATATCGTACGGCATACTATAGCGCGCCGTTTTTCATCATTTTTGAGGATTTGAAAAAAATGACGAAATGACAAAAACGATGGGTTATAGCCCATGTTTTTGAAATTTTGAAAAAAAAAGTTAGCCTCGTTTCTCATCATTTTGGACCATGGGCTGTAGCCCATATCGTACAGCATACTATAGCGCGCCGTTTTTCATCATTTTTGAGGATTTGAAAAAAATGACGAAATGACAAAAACGATGGGTTATAGCCCATGTTTTTGAAATTTTGAAAAAAAAAGTTAGCCTCGTTTCTCATCATTTTGGACCATGGGCTATAGCCCATATCGTACGGCATACTATAGCGCGCCGTTTTTCATCATTTTTGAGGATTTGAAAAAAATGACAAAATGACAAAAACGATGGGTTATAGCCCATGTTTTTTGAAATTTTGAAAAAAAAAAGTTAGCCTCGTTTCTCATCATTTTGGACCATGGGCTATAGCCCATATCGTACGGCATACTATAGCGCGCCGTTTTTCATCATTTTTGAGGATTTGAAAAAAATGACGAAATGACAAAAACAATGGGTTATAGCCCATGTTTTTGAAATTTTGAAAAAAAAAGTTAGCCTCGTTTCTCATCATTTTGGACCATGGGCTATAGCCCATATCGTACGGCATACTATAGCGCGCCGTTTTTCATCATTTTTGAGGATTTGAAAAAAATGACGAAATGACAAAAACAATGGGTTATAGCCCATGTTTTTGAAATTTTGAAAAAAAAAGTTAGCCTCGTTTCTCATCATTTTGGACCATGGGCTATAGCCCATATCGTACGGCATACTATAGCGCGCCGTTTTTCATCATTTTTGAGGATTTGAAAAAAATGACAAAATGACAAAAACGATGGGTTATAGCCCATGTTTTTTGAAATTTTGAAAAAAAAAAGTTATCCTCGTTTCTCATCATTTTGGACCATGGGCTATAGCCCATATCGTACGGCATACTATAGCGCGCCGTTTTTCATCATTTTTGAGGATTTGAAAAAAAGGACGAAATGACAAAAACAATGGGTTATAGCCCATGTTTTTGAAATTTTGAAAAAAAAAGTTAGCCTCGTTTCTCATCATTTTGGACCATGGGCTATAGCCCATATCGTACGGCATACTATAGCGCGCCGTTTTTCATCATTTTTGAGGATTTGAAAAAAATGACGAAATGACAAAAACGATGGGTTATAGCCCATGTTTTTGAAATTTTGAAAAAAAAAGTTAGCCTCGTTTCTCATCATTTTGGACCATGGGCTGTAGCCCATATCGTACAGCATACTATAGCGCGCCGTTTTTCATCATTTTTGAGGATTTGAAAAAAATGACGAAATGACAAAAACGATGGGTTATAGCCCATGTTTTTGAAATTTTGAAAAAAAAAGTTAGCCTCGTTTCTCATCATTTTGGACCATGGGCTATAGCCCATATCGTACGGCATACTATAGCGCGCCGTTTTTCATCATTTTTGAGGATTTGAAAAAAATGACGAAATGACAAAAACAATGGGTTATAGCCCATGTTTTTGAAATTTTGAAAAAAAAAGTTAGCCTCGTTTCTCATCATTTTGGACCATGGGCTATAGCCCATATCGTACGGCATACTATAGCGCGCCGTTTTTCATCATTTTTGAGGATTTGAAAAAAATGACGAAATGACAAAAACGATGGGTTATAGCCCATGTTTTTGAAATTTTGAAAAAAAAAGTTAGCCTCGTTTCTCATCATTTTGGACCATGGGCTATAGCCCATATCGTACGGCATACTATAGCGCGCCGTTTTTCATCATTTTTGAGGATTTGAAAAAAATGACAAAATGACAAAAACGATGGGTTATAGCCCATGTTTTTTGAAATTTTGAAAAAAAAAGTTAGCCTCGTTTCTCATCATTTTAGACCATGGGCTATAGCCCATATCGTACGGCATACTATAGCGCGCCGTTTTTCATCATTTTTGAGGATTTGAAAAAAATGACGAAATGACAAAAACAATGGGTTATAGCCCATGTTTTTGAAATTTTGAAAAAAAAAGTTAGCCTCGTTTCTCATCATTTTGGACCATGGGCTATAGCCCATATCGTACGGCATACTATAGCGCGCCGTTTTTCATCATTTTTGAGGATTTGAAAAAAATGACAAAATGACAAAAACGATGGGTTATAGCCCATGTTTTTGAAATTTTGAAAAAAAAAGTTAGCCTCGTTTCTCATCATTTTGGACCATGGGCTATAGCCCATATCGTACGGCATACTATAGCGCGCCGTTTTTCATCATTTTTGAGGATTTGAAAAAAATGACGAAATGACAAAAACAATGGGTTATAGCCCATGTTTTTGAAATTTTGAAAAAAAAAGTTAGCCTCGTTTCTCATCATTTTGGACCATGGGCTATAGCCCATATCGTACGGCATACTATAGCGCGCCGTTTTTCATCATTTTTGAGGATTTGAAAAAAATGACAAAATGACAAAAACGATGGGTTATAGCCCATGTTTTTTGAAATTTTGAAAAAAAAAAGTTATCCTCGTTTCTCATCATTTTGGACCATGGGCTATAGCCCATATCGTACGGCATACTATAGCGCGCCGTTTTTCATCATTTTTGAGGATTTGAAAAAAAGGACGAAATGACAAAAACAATGGGTTATAGCCCATGTTTTTGAAATTTTGAAAAAAAAAGTTAGCCTCGTTTCTCATCATTTTGGACCATGGGCTATAGCCCATATCGTACGGCATACTATAGCGCGCCGTTTTTCATCATTTTTGAGGATTTGAAAAAAATGACGAAATGACAAAAACGATGGGTTATAGCCCATGTTTTTGAAATTTTGAAAAAAAAAGTTAGCCTCGTTTCTCATCATTTTGGACCATGGGCTGTAGCCCATATCGTACAGCATACTATAGCGCGCCGTTTTTCATCATTTTTGAGGATTTGAAAAAAATGACGAAATGACAAAAACGATGGGTTATAGCCCATGTTTTTGAAATTTTGAAAAAAAAAGTTAGCCTCGTTTCTCATCATTTTGGACCATGGGCTATAGCCCATATCGTACGGCATACTATAGCGCGCCGTTTTTCATCATTTTTGAGGATTTGAAAAAAATGACGAAATGACAAAAACAATGGGTTATAGCCCATGTTTTTGAAATTTTGAAAAAAAAAGTTAGCCTCGTTTCTCATCATTTTGGACCATGGGCTATAGCCCATATCGTACGGCATACTATAGCGCGCCGTTTTTCATCATTTTTGAGGATTTGAAAAAAATGACGAAATGACAAAAACGATGGGTTATAGCCCATGTTTTTGAAATTTTGAAAAAAAAAGTTAGCCTCGTTTCTCATCATTTTGGACCATGGGCTATAGCCCATATCGTACGGCATACTATAGCGCGCCGTTTTTCATCATTTTTGAGGATTTGAAAAAAATGACAAAATGACAAAAACGATGGGTTATAGCCCATGTTTTTTGAAATTTTGAAAAAAAAAGTTAGCCTCGTTTCTCATCATTTTAGACCATGGGCTATAGCCCATATCGTACGGCATACTATAGCGCGCCGTTTTTCATCATTTTTGAGGATTTGAAAAAAATGACGAAATGACAAAAACAATGGGTTATAGCCCATGTTTTTGAAATTTTGAAAAAAAAAGTTAGCCTCGTTTCTCATCATTTTGGACCATGGGCTATAGCCCATATCGTACGGCATACTATAGCGCGCCGTTTTTCATCATTTTTGAGGATTTGAAAAAAATGACAAAATGACAAAAACGATGGGTTATAGCCCATGTTTTTGAAATTTTGAAAAAAAAAGTTAGCCTCGTTTCTCATCATTTTGGACCATGGGCTATAGCCCATATCGTACGGCATACTATAGCGCGCCGTTTTTCATCATTTTTGAGGATTTGAAAAAAATGACGAAATGACAAAAACGATGGGTTATAGCCCATGTTTTTGAAATTTTGAAAAAAAAAGTTAGCCTCGTTTCTCATCATTTTGGACCATGGGCTATAGCCCATATCGTACGGCATACTATAGCGCGCCGTTTTTCATCATTTTTGAGGATTTGAAAAAAATGACAAAATGACAAAAACGATGGGTTATAGCCCATGTTTTTTGAAATTTTGAAAAAAAAAGTTAGCCTCGTTTCTCATCATTTTGGACCATGGGCTATAGCCCATATCGTACGGCATACTATAGCGCGCCGTTTTTCATCATTTTTGAGGATTTGAAAAAAATGACGAAATGACAAAAACAATGGGTTATAGCCCATGTTTTTGAAATTTTGAAAAAAAAAGTTAGCCTCGTTTCTCATCATTTTGGACCATGGGATATAGCCCATATCGTACGGCATACTATAGCGCGCCGTTTTTCATCATTTTTGAGGATTTGAAAAAAATGACAAAATGACAAAAACGATGGGTTATAGCCCATGTTTTTGAAATTTTGAAAAAAAAAGTTAGCCTCGTTTCTCATCATTTTGGACCATGGGCTGTAGCCCATATCGTACGGCATACTATAGCGCGCCGTTTTTCATAATTTTTGAAGATTTGAAAAAAATGACGAAATGACAAAAACGATGGGTTATAGCCCATGTTTTTGAAATTTTGAAAAAAAAAGTTAGCCTCGTTTCTCATCATTTTGGACCATGGGCTTTAGCTCATATCGTACAGAATACTATAGCGCGCCGTTTTTCATCATTTTTGATGATTTGAAAAAAATGACGAAATGACAAAAACGATGGGTTATAGGCCATGTTTTTGAAATTTTGAAAAAAAAAGTTAGCCTCGTTTCTCATCATTTTGGACCATGGGCTATAGCCCATATCGTACGGCATACTATAGCGCGCCGTTTTTCATCATTTTTGAGGATTTGAAAAAAATGACAAAATGACAAAAACGATGGGTTATAGCCCATGTTTTTGAAATTTTGAAAAAAAACAGTTATCCTCGTTTCTCATCATTTTGGACCATGGGCTATAGCCTATATCGTACGGCATACTATAGCGCGCCGTTTTTCATCATTTTTGATGATTTGAAAAAAATGGCGAAATGACAAAAACGATGGGTTATAGCCCATGTTTTTGAAATTTTGGAAAAAAAAAGTTAGCCTCGTTTCTCATCATTTTGGACCATGGGCTATAGCCCATATCGTACGGCATACTATAGCGCGCCGTTTTTCATCATTTTTGAGGATTTGAAAAAAATGACGAAATGACAAAAACGATGGGTTATAGCCCATGTTTTTGAAATTTTGAAAAAAAAAGTTAGCCTCGTTTCTCATCATTTTGGACCATGGGCTATAGCCCATATCGTACGGCATACTATAGCGCGCCGTTTTTCATCATTTTTGAGGATTTGAAAAAAATGACAAAATGACAAAAACGATGGGTTATAGCCCATGTTTTTGAAATTTTGAAAAAAAAAGTTAGCCTCGTTTCTCATCATTTTGGACCATGGGCTATAGCCCATATCGTACGGCATACTATAGCGCGCCGTTTTTCATCATTTTTGAGGATTTGAAAAAAATGACGAAATGACAAAAACGATGGGTTATAGCCCATGTTTTTGAAATTTTGAAAAAAAAAGTTAGCCTCGTTTCTCATCATTTTGGACCATGGGCTATAGCCCATATCGTACGGCATACTATAGCGCGCCGTTTTTCATCATTTTTGAGGATTTGAAAAAAATGACAAAATGACAAAAACGATGGGTTATAGCCCATGTTTTTTGAAATTTTGAAAAAAAAAGTTAGCCTCGTTTCTCATCATTTTGGACCATGGGCTATAGCCCATATCGTACGGCATACTATAGCGCGCCGTTTTTCATCATTTTTGAGGATTTGAAAAAAATGACGAAATGACAAAAACAATGGGTTATAGCCCATGTTTTTGAAATTTTGAAAAAAAAAGTTAGCCTCGTTTCTCATCATTTTGGACCATGGGCTATAGCCCATATCGTACGGCATACTATAGCGCGCCGTTTTTCATCATTTTTGAGGATTTGAAAAAAATGACAAAATGACAAAAACGATGGGTTATAGCCCATGTTTTTGAAATTTTGAAAAAAAAAGTTAGCCTCGTTTCTCATCATTTTGGACCATGGGCTGTAGCCCATATCGTACGGCATACTATAGCGCGCCGTTTTTCATAATTTTTGAAGATTTGAAAAAAATGACGAAATGACAAAAACGATGGGTTATAGCCCATGTTTTTGAAATTTTGAAAAAAAAAGTTAGCCTCGTTTCTCATCATTTTGGACCATGGGCTTTAGCTCATATCGTACAGAATACTATAGCGCGCCGTTTTTCATCATTTTTGATGATTTGAAAAAAATGACGAAATGACAAAAACGATGGGTTATAGGCCATGTTTTTGAAATTTTGAAAAAAAAAAGTTAGCCTCGTTTCTCATCATTTTGGACCATGGGCTATAGCCCATATCGTACGGCATACTATAGCGCGCCGTTTTTCATCATTTTTGAGGATTTGAAAAAAATGACAAAATGACAAAAACGATGGGTTATAGCCCATGTTTTTGAAATTTTGAAAAAAAACAGTTATCCTCGTTTCTCATCATTTTGGACCATGGGCTATAGCCTATATCGTACGGCATACTATAGCGCGCCGTTTTTCATCATTTTTGATGATTTGAAAAAAATGGCGAAATGACAAAAACGATGGGTTATAGCCCATGTTTTTGAAATTTTGAAAAAAAAAAGTTAGCCTCGTTTCTCATCATTTTGGACCATGGGCTATAGCCCATATCGTACGGCATACTATAGCGCGCCGTTTTTCATCATTTTTGAGGATTTGAAAAAAATGACAAAATGACAAAAACGATGGGTTATAGCCCATGTTTTTTGAAATTTTGAAAAAAAAAGTTAGCCTCGTTTCTCATCATTTTGGACCATGGGCTATAGCCCATATCGTACGGCATACTATAGCGCGCCGTTTTTCATCATTTTTGAGGATTTGAAAAAAATGACGAAATGACAAAAACAATGGGTTATAGCCCATGTTTTTGAAATTTTGAAAAAAAAAGTTAGCCTCGTTTCTCATCATTTTGGACCATGGGCTATAGCCCATATCGTACGGCATACTATAGCGCGCCGTTTTTCATAATTTTTGAGGATTTGAAAAAAATGACGAAATGACAAAAACGATGGGTTATAGACCATGTTTTTGAAATTTTGAAAAAAAAAGTTAGCCTCGTTTCTCATCATTTTGGACCATGGGCTGTAGCCCATATCGTACGGCATACTATAGCGCGCCGTTTTTCATCATTTTTGAGGATTTGAAAAAAATGACAAAATGACAAAAACGATGGGTTATAGCCCATGTTTTTGAAATTTTGAAAAAAAACAGTTATCCTCGTTTCTCATCATTTTGGACCATGGGCTATAGCCTATATCGTACGGCATACTATAGCGCGCCGTTTTTCATCATTTTTGATGATTTGAAAAAAATGGCGAAATGACAAAAACGATGGGTTATAGCCCATGTTTTTGAAATTTTGAAAAAAAAAAGTTAGCCTCGTTTCTCATCATTTTGGACCATGGGCTATAGCCCATATCGTACGGCATACTATAGCGCGCCGTTTTTCATAATTTTTGAGGATTTGAAAAAAATGACAAAATGACAAAAACGATGGGTTATAGCCCATGTTTTTTGAAATTTTGAAAAAAAAAGTTAGCCTCGTTTCTCATCATTTTGGACCATGGGCTATAGCCCATATCGTACGGCATACTATAGCGCGCCGTTTTTCATCATTTTTGAGGATTTGAAAAAAATGACGAAATGACAAAAACAATGGGTTATAGCCCATGTTTTTTGAAATTTTGAAAAAAAAAGTTAGCCTCGTTTCTCATCATTTTGGACCATGGGCTATAGCCCATATCGTACGGCATACTATAGCGCGCCGTTTTTCATCATTTTTGAGGATTTGAAAAAAATGACGAAATGACAAAAACAATGGGTTATAGCCCATGTTTTTGAAATTTTGAAAAAAAAAGTTAGCCTCGTTTCTCATCATTTTGGACCATGGGCTATAGCCCATATCGTACGGCATACTATAGCGCGCCGTTTTTCATAATTTTTGAGGATTTGAAAAAAATGACGAAATGACAAAAACGATGGGTTATAGACCATGTTTTTGAAATTTTGAAAAAAAAAGTTAGCCTCGTTTCTCATCATTTTGGACCATGGGCTGTAGCCCATATCGTACGGCATACTATAGCGCGCCGTTTTTCATCATTTTTGAGGATTTGAAAAAAATGACGAAATGACAAAAACGATGGGTTATAGCCCATGTTTTTGAAATTTTGAAAAAAAAAGTTATCCTCGTTTCTCATCATTTTGGACCATGGGCTATAGCCTATATCGTACGGCATACTATAGCGCGCCGTTTTTCATCATTTTTGATGATTTGAAAAAAATGACGAAATGACAAAAACGATGGGTTATAGCCCATGTTTTTGAAATTTTGAAAAAAAAAGTTAGCCTCGTTTCTCATCATTTTGGACCATGGGCTATAGCCCATATCGTACGGCATACTATAGCGCGCCGTTTTTCATCATTTTTGAGGATTTGAAAAAAATGACGAAATGACAAAAACGATGGGTTATAGCCCATGTTTTTGAAATTTTGAAAAAAAAAGTTAGCCTCGTTTCTCATCATTTTGGACCATGGGCTATAGCCCATATCGTACGGCATACTATAGCGCGCCGTTTTTCATCATTTTTGAGGATTTGAAAAAAATGACGAAATGACAAAAACGATGGGTTATAGCCCATGTTTTTGAAATTTTGAAAAAAAAAGTTAGCCTCGTTTCTTATCATTTTGGACCATGGGCTATAGCCCATATCGTACGGCATACTATAGCGCGCCGTTTTTCATCATTTTTGAGGATTTGAAAAAAATGACGAAATGACAAAAACAATGGGTTATAGCCCATGTTTTTGAAATTTTGAAAAAAAAAAGTTAGCCTCGTTTCTTATCATTTTGGACCATGGGCTATAGCCCATATCGTACGGCATACTATAGCGCGCCGTTTTTCATCATTTTTGAGGATTTGAAAAAAATGACAAAATGACAAAAACGATGGGTTATAGCCCATGTTTTTTGAAATTTTGAAAAAAAAAGTTATCCTCGTTTCTCATCATTTTGGACCATGGGTTATAGCCCATATCGTACGGCATACTATAGCGCGCCGTTTTTCATCATTTTTGAGGATTTGAAAAAAATGACGAAATGACAAAAACAATGGGTTATAGCCCATGTTTTTGAAATTTTGAAAAAAAAAGTTAGCCTCGTTTCTCATCATTTTGGACCATGGGCTATAGCCCATATCGTACGGCATACTATAGCGCGCCGTTTTTCATCATTTTTGAGGATTTGAAAAAAATGACGAAATGACAAAAACGATGGGTTATAGCCCATGTTTTTGAAATTTTGAAAAAAAAAGTTAGCCTCGTTTCTCATCATTTTGGACCATGGGCTGTAGCCCATATCGTACAGCATACTATAGCGCGCCGTTTTTCATCATTTTTGAGGATTTGAAAAAAATGACGAAATGACAAAAACGATGGGTTATAGCCCATGTTTTTGAAATTTTGAAAAAAAAAGTTAGCCTCGTTTCTCATCATTTTGGACCATGGGCTATAGCCCATATCGTACGGCATACTATAGCGCGCCGTTTTTCATCATTTTTGAGGATTTGAAAAAAATGACAAAATGACAAAAACGATGGGTTATAGCCCATGTTTTTTGAAATTTTGAAAAAAAAAGTTAGCCTCGTTTCTCATCATTTTGGACCATGGGCTATAGCCCATATCGTACGGCATACTATAGCGCGCCGTTTTTCATCATTTTTGAGGATTTGAAAAAAATGACGAAATGACAAAAACAATGGGTTATAGCCCATGTTTTTGAAATTTTGAAAAAAAAAGTTAGCCTCGTTTCTCATCATTTTGGACCATGGGCTATAGCCCATATCGTACGGCATACTATAGCGCGCCGTTTTTCATCATTTTTGAGGATTTGAAAAAAATGACGAAATGACAAAAACAATGGGTTATAGCCCATGTTTTTGAAATTTTGAAAAAAAAAGTTAGCCTCGTTTCTCATCATTTTGGACCATGGGCTATAGCCCATATCGTACGGCATACTATAGCGCGCCGTTTTTCATCATTTTTGAGGATTTGAAAAAAATGACAAAATGACAAAAACGATGGGTTATAGCCCATGTTTTTTGAAATTTTGAAAAAAAAAAGTTATCCTCGTTTCTCATCATTTTGGACCATGGGCTATAGCCCATATCGTACGGCATACTATAGCGCGCCGTTTTTCATCATTTTTGAGGATTTGAAAAAAATGACGAAATGACAAAAACAATGGGTTATAGCCCATGTTTTTGAAATTTTGAAAAAAAAAGTTAGCCTCGTTTCTCATCATTTTGGACCATGGGCTATAGCCCATATCGTACGGCATACTATAGCGCGCCGTTTTTCATCATTTTTGAGGATTTGAAAAAAATGACGAAATGACAAAAACGATGGGTTATAGCCCATGTTTTTGAAATTTTGAAAAAAAAAGTTAGCCTCGTTTCTCATCATTTTGGACCATGGGCTATAGCCCATATCGTACGGCATACTATAGCGCGCCGTTTTTCATCATTTTTGAGGATTTGAAAAAAATGACGAAATGACAAAAACGATGGGTTATAGCCCATGTTTTTGAAATTTTGAAAAAAAAAGTTAGCCTCGTTTCTCATCATTTTGGACCATGGGCTATAGCCCATATCGTACGGCATACTATAGCGCGCCGTTTTTCGTCATTTTTGAGGATTTGAAAAAAATGACAAAATGACAAAAACGATGGGTTATAGCCCATGTTTTTTGAAATTTTGAAAAAAAAAGTTAGCCTCGTTTCTCATCATTTTGGACCATGGGCTATAGCCCATATCGTACGGCATACTATAGCGCGCCGTTTTTCATCATTTTTGAGGATTTGAAAAAAATGACGAAATGACAAAAACAATGGGTTATAGCCCATGTTTTTGAAATTTTGAAAAAAAAAGTTAGCCTCGTTTCTCATCATTTTGGACCATGGGCTATAGCCCATATCGTACGGCATACTATAGCGCGCCGTTTTTCATCATTTTTGAGGATTTGAAAAAAATGACAAAATGACAAAAACGATGGGTTATAGCCCATGTTTTTGAAATTTTGAAAAAAAAAGTTAGCCTCGTTTCTCATCATTTTGGACCATGGGCTGTAGCCCATATCGTACGGCATACTATAGCGCGCCGTTTTTCATAATTTTTGAGGATTTGAAAAAAATGACGAAATGACAAAAACGATGGGTTATAGCCCATGTTTTTGAAATTTTGAAAAAAAAAGTTAGCCTCGTTTCTCATCATTTTGGACCATGGGCTTTAGCTCATATCGTACAGAATACTATAGCGCGCCGTTTTTCATCATTTTTGATGATTTGAAAAAAATGACGAAATGACAAAAACGATGGGTTATAGGCCATGTTTTTGAAATTTTGAAAAAAAAAGTTAGCCTCGTTTCTCATCATTTTGGACCATGGGCTATAGCCCATATCGTACGGCATACTATAGCGCGCCGTTTTTCATCATTTTTGAGGATTTGAAAAAAATGACAAAATGACAAAAACGATGGGTTATAGCCCATGTTTTTTGAAATTTTGAAAAAAAAAAGTTATCCTCGTTTCTCATCATTTTGGACCATGGGCTATAGCCCATATCGTACGGCATACTATAGCGCGCCGTTTTTCATCATTTTTGAGGATTTGAAAAAAATGACGAAATGACAAAAACAATGGGTTATAGCCCATGTTTTTGAAATTTTGAAAAAAAAAGTTAGCCTCGTTTCTCATCATTTTGGACCATGGGCTATAGCCCATATCGTACGGCATACTATAGCGCGCCGTTTTTCATCATTTTTGAGGATTTGAAAAAAATGACGAAATGACAAAAACGATGGGTTATAGCCCATGTTTTTGAAATTTTGAAAAAAAAAGTTAGCCTCGTTTCTCATCATTTTGGACCATGGGCTATAGCCCATATCGTACGGCATACTATAGCGCGCCGTTTTTCATCATTTTTGAGGATTTGAAAAAAATGACGAAATGACAAAAACGATGGGTTATAGCCCATGTTTTTGAAATTTTGAAAAAAAAAGTTAGCCTCGTTTCTCATCATTTTGGACCATGGGCTATAGCCCATATCGTACGGCATACTATAGCGCGCCGTTTTTCATCATTTTTGAGGATTTGAAAAAAATGACAAAATGACAAAAACGATGGGTTATAGCCCATGTTTTTTGAAATTTTGAAAAAAAAAGTTAGCCTCGTTTCTCATCATTTTGGACCATGGGCTATAGCCCATATCGTACGGCATACTATAGCGCGCCGTTTTTCATCATTTTTGAGGATTTGAAAAAAATGACGAAATGACAAAAACAATGGGTTATAGCCCATGTTTTTGAAATTTTGAAAAAAAAAGTTAGCCTCGTTTCTCATAATTTTGGACCATGGGCTATAGCCCATATCGTACGGCATACTATAGCGCGCCGTTTTTCATCATTTTTGAGGATTTGAAAAAAATGACAAAATGACAAAAACGATGGGTTATAGCCCATGTTTTTGAAATTTTGAAAAAAAAAGTTAGCCTCGTTTCTCATCATTTTGGACCATGGGCTGTAGCCCATATCGTACGGCATACTATAGCGCGCCGTTTTTCATAATTTTTGAGGATTTGAAAAAAATGACGAAATGACAAAAACGATGGGTTATAGCCCATGTTTTTGAAATTTTGAAAAAAAAAGTTAGCCTCGTTTCTCATCATTTTGGACCATGGGCTTTAGCTCATATCGTACAGAATACTATAGCGCGCCGTTTTTCATCATTTTTGATGATTTGAAAAAAATGACGAAATGACAAAAACGATGGGTTATAGGCCATGTTTTTGAAATTTTGAAAAAAAAAGTTAGCCTCGTTTCTCATCATTTTGGACCATGGGCTATAGCCCATATCGTACGGCATACTATAGCGCGCCGTTTTTCATCATTTTTGAGGATTTGAAAAAAATGACAAAATGACAAAAACGATGGGTTATAGCCCATGTTTTTGAAATTTTGAAAAAAAACAGTTATCCTCGTTTCTCATCATTTTGGACCATGGGCTATAGCCTATATCGTACGGCATACTATAGCGCGCCGTTTTTCATCATTTTTGATGATTTGAAAAAAATGGCGAAATGACAAAAACGATGGGTTATAGCCCATGTTTTTGAAATTTTGAAAAAAAAAAGTTAGCCTCGTTTCTCATCATTTTGGACCATGGGCTATAGCCCATATCGTACGGCATACTATAGCGCGCCGTTTTTCATCATTTTTGAGGATTTGAAAAAAATGACAAAATGACAAAAACGATGGGTTATAGCCCATGTTTTTTGAAATTTTGAAAAAAAAAGTTAGCCTCGTTTCTCATCATTTTGGACCATGGGCTATAGCCCATATCGTACGGCATACTATAGCGCGCCGTTTTTCATCATTTTTGAGGATTTGAAAAAAATGACGAAATGACAAAAACGATGGGTTATAGACCATGTTTTTGAAATTTTGAAAAAAAAAGTTAGCCTCGTTTCTCATCATTTTGGACCATGGGCTGTAGCCCATATCGTACGGCATACTATAGCGCGCCGTTTTTCATCATTTTTGAGGATTTGAAAAAAATGACGAACTGACAAAAACGATGGGTTATAGCCCATGTTTTTGAAATTTTGAAAAAAAAAGTTATCCTCGTTTCTCATCATTTTGGACCATGGGCTATAGCCTATATCGTACGGCATACTATAGCGCGCCGTTTTTCATCATTTTTGATGATTTGAAAAAAATGACGAAATGACAAAAACGATGGGTTATAGCCCATGTTTTTGAAATTTTGAAAAAAAAAGTTAGCCTCGTTTCTCATCATTTTGGACCATGGGCTATAGCCCATATCGTACGGCATACTATAGCGCGCCGTTTTTCATCATTTTTGAGGATTTGAAAAAAATGACGAAATGACAAAAACGATGGGTTATAGCCCATGTTTTTGAAATTTTGAAAAAAAAAGTTAGCCTCGTTTCTCATCATTTTGGACCATGGGCTATAGCCTATATCGTACGGCATACTATAGCGCGCCGTTTTTCATCATTTTTGATGATTTGAAAAAAATGACGAAATGACAAAAACGATGGGTTATAGCTCATGTTTTTGAAATTTTGAAAAAAAAAGTTAGCCTCGTTTCTCATCATTTTGGACCATGGGCTATAGCCCATATCGTACGGCATACTATAGCGCGCCGTTTTTTTCGTCATTTTTGAGGATTTGAAAAAAATGACAAAATGACAAAAACGATGGGTTATAGCCCATGTTTTTGAAATTTTGAAAAACAAAGTTAGCCTCGTTTCTCATCATTTTGGACCATGGGCTATAGGTTATATCGTACGGCATACTATAGCGCGCCGTTTTTCATCATTTTTGAGGATTTGAAAAAAATGACGAAATGACAAAAACGATGGGTTATATCCCATGTTTTTGAAATTTTGAAAAGAAAAGTTAGCCTCGTTTCTCATCATTTTGGACCATGGGCTATAGCCCATATCGTACGGCATACTATAGCGCGCCGTTTTTCATCATTTTTGAGGATTTGAAAAAAATGACGAAATGACAAAAACGATGGGTTATAGCCCATGTTTTTGAAATTTTGAAAAAAAAAGTTAGCCTCGTTTCTCATCATTTTGGACCATGGGCTATAGCCCATATCGTACGGCATACTATAGCGCGCCGTTTTTCATCATTTTTGAGGATTTGAAAAAAATGACGAAATGACAAAAACAATGGGTTATAGCCCATGTTTTTGAAATTTTGAAAAAAAAAGTTAGCCTCGTTTCTCATCATTTTGGACCATGGGCTATAGCCCATATCGTACGGCATACTATAGCGCGCCGTTTTTCATCATTTTTGAGGATTTGAAAAAAATGACAAAATGACAAAAACGATGGGTTATAGCCCATGTTTTTGAAATTTTGAAAAAAAAAGTTATCCTCGTTTCTCATCATTTTGGACCATGGGCTATAGCCTATATCGTACGGCATACTATAGCGCGCCGTTTTTCATCATTTTTGAGGATTTGAAAAAAATGACGAAATGACAAAAACAATGGGTTATAGCCCATGTTTTTGAAATTTTGAAAAAAAAAGTTAGCCTCGTTTCTCATCATTTTGGACCATGGGCTATAGCCCATATCGTACGGCATACTATAGCGCGCCGTTTTTCATCATTTTTGAGGATTTGAAAAAAATGACGAAATGACAAAAACGATGGGTTATAGCCCATGTTTTTGAAATTTTGAAAAAAAAAGTTAGCCTCGTTTCTCATCATTTTGGACCATGGGCTATAGCCCATATCGTACGGCATACTATAGCGCGCCGTTTTTCATCATTTTTGAGGATTTGAAAAAAATGACGAAATGACAAAAACGATGGGTTATAGCCCATGTTTTTGAAATTTTGAAAAAAAAAGTTAGCCTCGTTTCTTATCATTTTGGACCATGGGCTATAGCCCATATCGTACGGCATACTATAGCGCGCCGTTTTTCATCATTTTTGAGGATTTGAAAAAAATTACAAAATGACAAAAACGATGGGTTATAGCCCATGTTTTTTGAAATTTTGAAAAAAAAAGTTATCCTCGTTTCTCATCATTTTGGACCATGGGCTATAGCCCATATCGTACGGCATACTATAGCGCGCCGTTTTTCATCATTTTTGAGGATTTGAAAAAAATGACGAAATGACAAAAACAATGGGTTATAGCCCATGTTTTTGAAATTTTGAAAAAAAAAGTTAGCCTCGTTTCTCATCATTTTGGACCATGGGCTATAGCCCATATCGTACGGCATACTATAGCGCGCCGTTTTTCATCATTTTTGAGGATTTGAAAAAAATGACGAAATGACAAAAACGATGGGTTATAGCCCATGTTTTTGAAATTTTGAAAAAAAAAGTTAGCCTCGTTTCTCATCATTTTGGACCATGGGCTGTAGCCCATATCGTACAGCATACTATAGCGCGCCGTTTTTCATCATTTTTGAGGATTTGAAAAAAATGACGAAATGACAAAAACGATGGGTTATAGCCCATGTTTTTGAAATTTTGAAAAAAAAAGTTAGCCTCGTTTCTCATCATTTTGGACCATGGGCTATAGCCCATATCGTACGGCATACTATAGCGCGCCGTTTTTCATCATTTTTGAGGATTTGAAAAAAATGACAAAATGACAAAAACGATGGGTTATAGCCCATGTTTTTTGAAATTTTGAAAAAAAAAGTTAGCCTCGTTTCTCATCATTTTGGACCATGGGCTATAGCCCATATCGTACGGCATACTATAGCGCGCCGTTTTTCATCATTTTTGAGGATTTGAAAAAAATGACGAAATGACAAAAACAATGGGTTATAGCCCATGTTTTTGAAATTTTGAAAAAAAAAGTTAGCCTCGTTTCTCATCATTTTGGACCATGGGCTATAGCCCATATCGTACGGCATACTATAGCGCGCCGTTTTTCATCATTTTTGAGGATTTGAAAAAAATGACGAAATGACAAAAACAATGGGTTATAGCCCATGTTTTTGAAATTTTGGAAAAAAAAGTTAGCCTCGTTTCTCATCATTTTGGACCATGGGCTATAGCCCATATCGTACGGCATACTATAGCGCGCCGTTTTTCATCATTTTTGAGGATTTGAAAAAAATGACAAAATGACAAAAACGATGGGTTATAGCCCATGTTTTTTGAAATTTTGAAAAAAAAAGTTATCCTCGTTTCTCATCATTTTGGACCATGGGCTATAGCCCATATCGTACGGCATACTATAGCGCGCCGTTTTTCATCATTTTTGAGGATTTGAAAAAAATGACGAAATGACAAAAACAATGGGTTATAGCCCATGTTTTTGAAATTTTGAAAAAAAAAGTTAGCCTCGTTTCTCATCATTTTGGACCATGGGCTATAGCCCATATCGTACGGCATACTATAGCGCGCCGTTTTTCATCATTTTTGAGGATTTGAAAAAAATGACAAAATGACAAAAACGATGGGTTATAGCCCATGTTTTTGAAATTTTGAAAAAAAAAGTTAGCCTCGTTTCTCATCATTTTGGACCATGGGCTGTAGCCCATATCGTACGGCATACTATAGCGCGCCGTTTTTCATAATTTTTGAGGATTTGAAAAAAATGACGAAATGACAAAAACGATGGGTTATAGCCCATGTTTTTGAAATTTTGAAAAAAAAAGTTAGCCTCGTTTCTCATCATTTTGGACCATGGGCTTTAGCTCATATCGTACAGAATACTATAGCGCGCCGTTTTTCATCATTTTTGATGATTTGAAAAAAATGACGAAATGACAAAAACGATGGGTTATAGGCCATGTTTTTGAAATTTTGAAAAAAAAAGTTAGCCTCGTTTCTCATCATTTTGGACCATGGGCTATAGCCCATATCGTACGGCATACTATAGCGCGCCGTTTTTCATCATTTTTGAGGATTTGAAAAAAATGACAAAATGACAAAAACGATGGGTTATAGCCCATGTTTTTGAAATTTTGAAAAAAAACAGTTATCCTCGTTTCTCATCATTTTGGACCATGGGCTATAGCCTATATCGTACGGCATACTATAGCGCGCCGTTTTTCATCATTTTTGATGATTTGAAAAAAATGGCGAAATGACAAAAACGATGGGTTATAGCCCATGTTTTTGAAATTTTGAAAAAAAAAAGTTAGCCTCGTTTCTCATCATTTTGGACCATGGGCTATAGCCCATATCGTACGGCATACTATAGCGCGCCGTTTTTCATCATTTTTGAGGATTTGAAAAAAATGACAAAATGACAAAAACGATGGGTTATAGCCCATGTTTTTTGAAATTTTGAAAAAAAAAGTTAGCCTCGTTTCTCATCATTTTGGACCATGGGCTATAGCCCATATCGTACGGCATACTATAGCGCGCCGTTTTTCATCATTTTTGAGGATTTGAAAAAAATGACGAAATGACAAAAACAATGGGTTATAGCCCATGTTTTTGAAATTTTGAAAAAAAAAGTTAGCCTCGTTTCTCATCATTTTGGACCATGGGCTATAGCCCATATCGTACGGCATACTATAGCGCGCCGTTTTTCATAATTTTTGAGGATTTGAAAAAAATGACGAAATGACAAAAACGATGGGTTATAGCCCATGTTTTTGAAATTTTGAAAAAAAAAGTTAGCCTCGTTTCTCATCATTTTGGACCATGGGCTATAGCCCATATCGTACGGCATACTATAGCGCGCCGTTTTTTTCGTCATTTTTGAGGATTTGAAAAAAATGACAAAATGACAAAAACGATGGGTTATAGCCCATGTTTTTGAAATTTTGAAAAACAAAGTTAGCCTCGTTTCTCATCATTTTGGACCATGGGCTATAGCCCATATCGTACGGCATACTATAGCGCGCCGTTTTTCATCATTTTTGAGGATTTGAAAAAAATGACAAAATGACAAAAACGATGGGTTATAGCCCATGTTTTTTGAAATTTTTTAAAAAAAAGTTAGCCTCGTTTCTCATCATTTTGGACCATGGGCTATAGCCCATATCGTACGGCATACTATAGCGCGCCGTTTTTCATCATTTTTGAGGATTTGAAAAAAATGACGAAATGACAAAAACAATGGGTTATAGCCCATGTTTTTGAAAATTTGAAAAAAAAAGTTAGCCTCGTTTCTCATCATTTTGGACCATGGGCTGTAGCCCATATCGTACGGCATACTATAGCGCGCCGTTTTTCATCATTTTTGAGGATTTGAAAAAAATTACGAAATGACAAAAACGATGGGTTATAGCCCATGTTTTTGAAATTTTGAAAAAAAAAGTTATCCTCGTTTCTCATCATTTTGGACCATGGGCTATAGTCTATATCGTACGGCATACTATAGCGCGCCGTTTTTCATCATTTTTGATGATTTGAAAAAAATGACGAAATGACAAAAACGATGGGTTATAGCCCATGTTTTTGAAATTTTGGAAAAAAAAGTTAGCCTCGTTTCTCATCATTTTGGACCATGGGCTATAGCCCATATCGTACGGCATACTATAGCGCGCCGTTTTTCATCATTTTTGAGGATTTGAAAAAAATGGCGAAATGACAAAAACGATGGGTTATAGCCCATGTTTTTGAAATTTTGAAAAAAAAAGTTAGCCTCGTTTCTAATCATTTTGGACCATGGGCTATAGCCCATATCGTACGGCATACTATAGCGCGCCGTTTTTCATCATTTTTGAGGATTTGAAAAAAATGACAAAATGACAAAAACGATGGGTTATAGCCCATGTTTTTTGAAATTTTGAAAAAAAAAGTTAGCCTCGTTTCTCATCATTTTGGACCATGGGCTGTAGCCCATATCGTACAGCATACTATAGCGCGCCGTTTTTCATCATTTTTGAGGATTTGAAAAAAATGACGAAATGACAAAAACGATGGGTTATAGCCCATGTTTTTGAAATTTTGAAAAAAAAAGTTAGCCTCGTTTCTCATCATTTTGGACCATGGGCTATAGCCCATATCGTACGGCATACTATAGCGCGCCGTTTTTCATCATTTTTGAGGATTTAAAAAAAATGACAAAATGACAAAAACGATGGGTTATAGCCCATGTTTTTTGAAATTTTGAAAAAAAAAGTTAGCCTCGTTTCTCATCATTTTGGACCATGGGCTATAGCCCATATCGTACGGCATACTATAGCGCGCCGTTTTTCATCATTTTTGAGGATTTGAAAAAAATGACGAAATGACAAAAACAATGGGTTATAGCCCATGTTTTTGAAATTTTGAAAAAAAAAGTTAGCCTCGTTTCTCATCATTTTGGACCATGGGCTATAGCCCATATCGTACGGCATACTATAGCGCGCCGTTTTTCATCATTTTTGAGGATTTGAAAAAAATGACGAAATGACAAAAACAATGGGTTATAGCCCATGTTTTTGAAATTTAAAAAAAAAAAGTTAGCCTCGTTTCTCATCATTTTGGACCATGGGCTATAGCCCATATCGTACGGCATACTATAGCGCGCCGTTTTTCATCATTTTTGAGGATTTGAAAAAAATGACGAAATGACAAAAACGATGGGTTATAGCCCATGTTTTTGAAATTTTGAAAAAAAAAGTTAGCCTCGTTTCTCATCATTTTGGACCATGGGCTATAGCCCATATCGTACGGCATACTATAGCGCGCCGTTTTTCATCATTTTTGAGGATTTGAAAAAAATGACAAAATGACAAAAACGATGGGTTATAGCCCATGTTTTTTGAAATTTTGAAAAAAAAAGTTAGCCTCGTTTCTCATCATTTTGGACCATTGGCTATAGCCCATATCGTACGGCATACTATAGCGCGCCGTTTTTCATCATTTTTGAGGATTTGAAAAAAATGACGAAATGACAAAAACAATGGGTTATAGCCCATGTTTTTGAAATTTTGAAAAAAAAAGTTAGCCTCGTTTCTCATCATTTTGGACCATGGGCTATAGCCCATATCGTACGGCATACTATAGCGCGCCGTTTTTCATCATTTTTGAGGATTTGAAAAAAATGACGAAATGACAAAAACGATGGGTTATAGCCCATGTTTTTGAAATTTTGAAAAAAAAAGTTAGCCTCGTTTCTCATCATTTTGGACCATGGGCTATAGCCCATATCGTACGGCATACTATAGCGCGCCGTTTTTCATCATTTTTGAGGATTTGAAAAAAATGACAAAATGACAAAAACGATGGGTTATAGCCCATGTTTTTTGAAATTTTGAAAAAAAAAGTTAGCCTCGTTTCTCATCATTTTGGACCATTGGCTATAGCCCATATCGTACGGCATACTATAGCGCGCCGTTTTTCATCATTTTTGAGGATTTGAAAAAAATGACGAAATGACAAAAACAATGGGTTATAGCCCATGTTTTTGAAATTTTGAAAAAAAAAGTTAGCCTCGTTTCTCATCATTTTGGACCATGGGCTATAGCCCATATCGTACGGCATACTATAGCGCGCCGTTTTTCATCATTTTTGAGGATTTGAAAAAAATGACAAAATGACAAAAACGATGGGTTATAGCCCATGTTTTTGAAATTTTGAAAAAAAAAGTTAGCCTCGTTTCTCATCATTTTGGACCATGGGCTGTAGCCCATATCGTACGGCATACTATAGCGCGCCGTTTTTCATAATTTTTGAGGATTTGAAAAAAATGACGAAATGACAAAAACGATGGGTTATAGCCCATGTTTTTGAAATTTTGAAAAAAAAAGTTAGCCTCGTTTCTCATCATTTTGGACCATGGGCTTTAGCTCATATCGTACAGAATACTATAGCGCGCCGTTTTTCATCATTTTTGATGATTTGAAAAAAATGACGAAATGACAAAAACGATGGGTTATAGCCCATGTTTTTGAAATTTTGAAAAAAAAAGTTAGCCTCGTTTCTCATCATTTTGGACCATGGGCTATAGCCCATATCGTACGGCATACTATAGCGCGCCGTTTTTCATCATTTTTGAGGATTTGAAAAAAATGACAAAATGACAAAAACGATGGGTTATAGCCCATGTTTTTGAAATTTTGAAAAAAAACAGTTATCCTCGTTTCTCATCATTTTGGACCATGGGCTATAGCCTATATCGTACGGCATACTATAGCGCGCCGTTTTTCATCATTTTTGAGGATTTGAAAAAAATGACGAAATGACAAAAACAATGGGTTATAGCCCATGTTTTTGAAATTTTGAAAAAAAAAGTTAGCCTTGTTTCTCATCATTTTGGACCATGGGCTATAGCCCATATCGTACGGCATACTATAGCGCGCCGTTTTTCATAATTTTTGAGGATTTGAAAAAAATGACGAAATGACAAAAACGATGGGTTATAGACCATGTTTTTGAAATTTTGAAAAAAAAAGTTAGCCTCGTTTCTCATCATTTTGGACCATGGGCTGTAGCCCATATCGTACGGCGTACTATAGCGCGCCGTTTTTCATCATTTTTGAGGATTTGAAAAAAATGACGAAATGACAAAAACGATGGGTTATAGCCCATGTTTTTGAAATTTTGAAAAAAAAAGTTATCCTCGTTTCTCATCATTTTGGACCATGGGCTATAGCCTATATCGTACGGCATACTATAGCGCGCCGTTTTTCATCATTTTTGATGATTTGAAAAAAATGACGAAATGACAAAAACGATGGGTTATAGCCCATGTTTTTGAAATTTTGAAAAAAAAAGTTAGCCTCGTTTCTCATCATTTTGGACCATGGGCTATAGCCCATATCGTACGGCATACTATAGCGCGCCGTTTTTCATCATTTTTGAGGATTTGAAAAAAATGACGAAATGACAAAAACGATGGGTTATAGCCCATGTTTTTGAAATTTTGAAAAAAAAAGTTAGCCTCGTTTCTCATCATTTTGGACCATGGGCTATAGCCTATATCGTACGGCATACTATAGCGCGCCGTTTTTCATCATTTTTGATGATTTGAAAAAAATTACGAAATGACAAAAACGATGGGTTATAGCCCATGTTTTTGAAATTTTGAAAAGAAAAGTTAGCCTCGTTTCTCATCATTTTGGACCATGGGCTATAGCCCATATCGTACGGCATACTATAGCGCGCCGTTTTTTTCGTCATTTTTGAGGATTTGAAAAAAATGACAAAATGACAAAAACGATGGGTTATAGCCCATGTTTTTGAAATTTTGGAAAAAAACAGTTATCCTCGTTTCTCATCATTTTGGACCATGGGCTATAGCCTATATCGTACGGCATACTATAGCGCGCCGTTTTTCATCGTTTTTGAGGATTTGAAAAAAATGACAAAATGACAAAAACGATGGGTTATAGCCCATGTTTTTTGAAATTTTGAAAAAAAAAGTTAGCCTCGTTTCTCATCATTTTGGACCATGGGCTATAGCCCATATCGTACGGCATACTATAGCGCGCCGTTTTTCATCATTTTTGAGGATTTGAAAAAAATGACGAAATGACAAAAACAATGGGTTATAGCCCATGTTTTTGAAATTTTGAAAAAAAAAGTTAGCCTCGTTTCTCATCATTTTGGACCATGGGCTGTAGCCCATATCGTACGGCATACTATAGCGCGCCGTTTTTCATCATTTTTGAGGATTTGAAAAAAATTACGAAATGACAAAAACGATGGGTTATAGCCCATGTTTTTGAAATTTTGAAAAAAAAAGTTATCCTCGTTTCTCATCATTTTGGACCATGGGCTATAGTCTATATCGTACGGCATACTATAGCGCGCCGTTTTTCATCATTTTTGATGATTTGAAAAAAATGACGAAATGACAAAAATGATGGGTTATAGCCCATGTTTTTGAAATTTTGAAAAAAAAAGTTAGCCTCGTTTCTCATCATTTTGGACCATGGGCTATAGCCCATATCGTACGGCATACTATAGCGCGCCGTTTTTCATCATTTTTGAGGATTTGAAAAAAATGACAAAATGACAAAAACGATGGGTTATAGCCCATGTTTTTGAAATTTTGAAAAAAAAAAGTTATCCTCGTTTCTCATCATTTTGGACCATGGGCTATAGCCTATATCGTACGGCATACTATAGCGCGCCGTTTTTCATCATTTTTGATGATTTGAAAAAAATGACGAAATGACAAAAACGATGGGTTATAGCCCATGTTTTTGAAATTTTGAAAAAAAAAGTTAGCCTCGTTTCTAATCATTTTGGACCATGGGCTATAGCCCATATCGTACGGCATACTATAGCGCGCTGTTTTTCATCATTTTTGAGGATTTGAAAAAAATGACGAAATGACAAAAACGATGGGTTATAGCCCATGTTTTTGAAATTTTGAAAAAAAAAGTTATCCTCGTTTCTCATCATTTTGGACCATGGGCTGTAGCCCATATCGTACGGCATACTATAGCGCGCCGTTTTTCATCATTTTTGAGGATTTGAAAAAAATTACGAAATGACAAAAACGATGGGTTATAGCCCATGTTTTTGAAATTTTGAAAAAAAAAGTTATCCTCGTTTCTCATCATTTTGGACCATGGGCTATAGTCTATATCGTACGGCATACTATAGCGCGCCGTTTTTCATCATTTTTGATGATTTGAAAAAAATGACGAAATGACAAAAACGATGGGTTATAGCCCATGTTTTTGAAATTTTGAAAAAAAAAGTTAGCCTCGTTTCTCATCATTTTGGACCATGGGCTATAGCCCATATCGTACGGCATACTATAGCGCGCCGTTTTTCATCATTTTTGAGGATTTGAAAAAAATGACAAAATGACAAAAACGATGGGTTATAGCCCATGTTTTTGAAATTTTGAAAAAAAAAAGTTATCCTCGTTTCTCATCATTTTGGACCATGGGCTATAGCCTATATCGTACGGCATACTATAGCGCGCCGTTTTTCATCATTTTTGATGATTTGAAAAAAATGACGAAATGACAAAAACGATGGGTTATAGCCCATGTTTTTGAAATTTTGAAAAAAAAAGTTAGCCTCGTTTCTAATCATTTTGGACCATGGGCTATAGCCCATATCGTACGGCATACTATAGCGCGCCGTTTTTCATCATTTTTGAGGATTTGAAAAAAATGACAAAATGACAAAAACGATGGGTTATAGCCCATGTTTTTGAAATTTTGAAAAAAAAAAGTTATCCTCGTTTCTCATCATTTTGGACCATGGGCTATAGCCTATATCGTACCGAAACCAAATATGAGAAATGTATAACTTTGGCATGCTACTAGTCCTACATACTTGTTGTAAACTCCAAGTACTGGATCCTCGTCTGGTTTGACAGACAGGTAGTGTGTGCCGGCTGGGTGGTGTGTGACAATCCGGTTGAAGTATACCTTTGGTACGGCGACAGCGGCGGCGGGCCCGGGAGAACAATAACGCGACACGAGACAGTATCATACTAAAGGTTCACAAAGTTTATTACACACACACAGGAAATATATAGAGCTGGATCCCAATGACGTGACAGCAACACTTGAGACATAATAACCTCTGCAGCAAGTTGACCTTGCTGTCTGAGATGTCTCCCGTAGCTAACTATAAAGTATGCTACAGTTCAGGCAGTACACAATACATATCAAGTACATTGTGTACTCACATACAAGTACACAGCCATGGGCGATCAGATTATAACAGTGTGTACCCTCACAAGTTCACCACCATCATCTCTACAATCCAATCATTGGCTAAATTCACACTCTGTATGTGAATGGTGTGAATAATGTCCTTCACACAAATGAGACATACACATGGAGAGCAAGCACGATAAGTAGAGGCTGGTGAGCATATGGTACACCTTCAGTGTTGACGGTGGATAATATGGCGAGGCAGACATCACCATGAGTATGACTTGAAGCATACCGATATTGAATGTAGTTGCATTGCATGTTACACTCATGTTATTATGAATACCAGTTATTGTGACATTGTTAAGTTTTCACAAAAATAAATCACGAATACAGGTCAAATATAACCGTGACCTGACCTTTAACCCATTCTGACCTGAGATCACATAAAAAAATGTCTTCTACATCCTGACAGTTTTCTGAAAAAGCTATGTTTCTATGGCAGTCGTTCTTAGATTTTTCAAAAATAGCAGACCTACAAGCTCGTAGCGCGCCACTCGGTGGCGCACTATGAGCTTGTAGATCTGCTATTTTTAAATAGCTAAAGCATAAAGCTAAAGCATAAAGTCCATGTTTCTGATGTCAGGGGGGAGGGAGTTCCAGAGGTGAGGGGCAGAGCGGCTGAAGGCTCTTGAGCCCATGGTGGAGAGATGGGCTGGGAGGACTTTCAGGGTGAGGGAGGAGGCAGACCTGAGAGACCGGATGGGGATGTTGACGTGGACAAGGTCAGACAGGTATGGGGGTGCGAGGTTATGGATGGCCTTGAATGTGTGGAGAAGGATTTTGAAGTCGATATGGTATTTGATGGGGAGCCAGTGGAGTTGGTGTAAAACAGGGGTGATGTGACTGATGACAGGGGTTCTGGTGACGATACGCGCAGCAGCATTCTGGACTAGTTGGAGTTTATGGAGGAGTTTGTGGGGGAGACCAAAGAGAAGGGAATTACAGTAGTCCAGGCGGGAAGTGACAAGAGAGTGAACCAGGATAGTGGCACTGTGGGGAGTGAGTGAGGGGCGGAGGCGGTTGATGTTTCTGAGTTGGAAGTAGGCAGATCGGATGGTGGTGTTGATGTGGGTGTGGAATGAAAGGGTACTGTCGAGGACGACACCCATTGTCAGCGTATAGATCTATTTTCAAATAGCTGAAATATATAGTGCTGAAGTGGTTATGTGTTTTGAAGTGTGTTGTAATAATGGAGTTGGAACAACTGATGTTCAGGAGGCGGAGAAACACACCTTGACCATACCTTCACGCCATCCTCCGCCCTCCATGACAATCTACCTGAGCCTACTTTTACCCGCCGCCAGCCAGTACCGAAGCCATTTGCAATAATTTTAACAGTCAAGGGTGCTCCGCTTCCGTCTGCAAGATGCTCCATGTTTGCACCCACTGCGGGGGCGCCCATGCCCGCATCACCTGCCCCCAACACCCCACCAATCCCTCCAAACCCAGCTGACTCTCTCCACCCCCATCAACATCCCCGCCCCGGCCGCCACACTTTCACGCCACCCAGACCCCGCAACCGCCTGCTTCCTCCTCGGAGGCCTGAACTACCCCTCCACCCTGACAGCTGGAAATGTTTTTTGGGGTTTTCTGGCAGGACGCCTATTATTTTCCCTCCTGCACCGCCTAACCTGGCTCTCAGTCACCCACCAGTTTCTCCTCCGCGCTGCCCACGTCCCTAGCCACCACAACGCCATCGCTGACTCCCTTTCTCGCTTTCTTTTCCAGGAATTCAAGACCTTGGCCCCACACTCCGATCCCCTTCCGGTCCCAGTCCCTCCATTTTACGACATCACCTTCCCCTAGAGCATCCTCTCCACCACCTCATCCTCCAGTCCCAGCAATCCATCCTGCTGAGCATAGCAGACTCCACCCTCTCATCCTACCGGACAGCGTGGAACAACTTCCAGTCCTTCCACCTCCGCCACAACCTACACTTCCCTTCCCTCGATCTCCTCTCCCTCTCCGCCTACATCAGCCACAGCGCCTCTGCCCTCTCCACCCGTTCCTCCACAATCCGAGTCTACCTCTGCGGGATCAGTTTCTTCACCAAACTCCTAACCGGTTCACCCCATCCCTTCACTCAGCACCCCCAAATCCTTCTCCAACTCAAAGGATTACAGCGCGGTGAACGGCTCCCTCCTCGGCGCCTCCCCCTCACCATAGAGATCCTGGCCTCCTGCATCCATACCATCAGATCCGGCTACGCCAACCAAACCCTCAACTCCACCCTCGAATCCATGTTCCTCCTCGCCTTCTACGGCTCTCTCCGCTGCTCGGAAGTTCACAGCCGCCAACCGGAACTTCGACCCCGCAATCCACCCCTGCCTCTCCGACATAACCTCCCACGACCACGACACACTGGTCTTCACACTGAAACGAAGCAAGACCTCCCAGCATCGCCTAATTCCCATCTACCTCTTCCGCCTCAACTCTCCCACCTGTCCCTTCGAATCCCTGGCCAACCACGTCCGCCTCAGACAATCCCAGCACGCTCTCCCCCCGGACCCCCTCTTCACTGACGAACACGGAACCGTCGCCACCCGCGGCTGGTTCCTCCTCCACCTCCGCCAAATCCTCACCATCTCAGGCTACCCCGCGGAAAACTTTTCCGGCCACTCCTTCCGCATCGGCGCCCCCTCCACAGCCGCCAGCCGAGGCCTCCAGGAGCACACCGTCCGCCTGCTAGGTAGATGGTCATCCCAAGCATACCTGACCTACATCCGCTCCTCCCTCCACGACATCAAGCAGGCCCACAACTCCCTGGCCTAGTGGTCGCCCCAGTAGTCCTTTTTGGGGATCACGCCTCCAAGCGTACCGCGGGCTGACCGCCACGCGGTCACGCCTCCACGTGTACCGCGGGATGACCGCCACGCGACCCCCTCCCCAAAGACTTCAGGGTCGGCGACCCCCCCCCGGAACCCACGCCTCGCCCTCCTCCTCATCATCACTCTCCTCCTCATCACTTCATTCTTTCATTCAATAAAACCTTTAAACCTTCCACAATGGTGTGTTTATTCCAACTAGTGAAATGGAGTTGGAACAACTGATGTTCAGGAGGAGGAGAAACACACCTTGACCATAACTTCACGCCATCCTCCGCCCTCCATGACAATCTACCTGAGCCTACTTATACCCGCCCCAGACAACCCAGCATCCTCTATGCTTTTCGTATCCCGCCACCATCACCACCTCAAGACCAGCAGCATCTCCACTGCTCCATCTCTTCCATCTCTCCTCACCTCCTCCCTTCCTCACAGTTCCCACGGGGGGATCACGCCTCCAAGCGTACCACGGGCTGACCGCCACGCGGTCACGCCTCCACGTGTACCGCGGGATGACCGCCACACGACCCCCTCCCCAAAGACTTCAGGGTCGGCGACCACCCCCCCCAGAACCCACGCCTCGCCCTCCTCCTCATCATCACTCTCCTCCTCATCACATCATTCTTTCATTCAATAAACCCTTTAAACCTTCCACAATGGTGTGTTTATTCCAACTAGTGAACTAATCAGAATCTACAAAGTAACTCAAGTTTTCAAAAAAGAACTGTAGTGGCATAAAAGTACAATATTTGGCTAAGAGATGTAGTGGACTAAAAGTATTGAAAATTAGAAATAGTCAAATAAAGTACAAATACCTCTAAATTATACTTAAGTACAGTACATAAGTAAATGTAATTAGTTACTTACTTTACAAGTTTACATCACTGCACTACACAGGACAGTTTAGCTCCTAATTTCTAATTGTTCAATGAAGTACATTTACTTGAGTACTGTACACTAGCAAGACTTGACGGCAGACTGCTGGGCGAGCGCTGGCGCTTTGGCATGGTGGGGTCAGATCAACATGGAATGAATTATGTACTTCCCATATAAGGAGTATGTCTTGAGTGTACAGGGTTTGATGAGGTCAGATCAACATATGGAATGTCAGAACAGGTCAGCTCCATACAGTATATGGAAAGCTAAGGGTGGTAGCGGGGACAAGGTTTGATGAGGGCCCAGGTAGGGCTGGGCCTTAAGTTTCGGACCTGTTTTAAAAGTTTCGGGCCTGTTGAGAACTGAATGGACAAAAAGGGAGACATCGAAGAGGAATGATGGATGGGGAAGGATCAACAAATGGAACAGGTTCTGACATATATCCATATATGGAGATCTAAAGGCTCATACATAGTCTGGATTTACGGTGGTGGGGTGACCACCGAACTACAACATGACATCACGAGCCGCGGTGAAGAGCAAACCACCGCCACCGCTCCAGCCCTTCTCTCTGTTTTTACCACCGCTCAACGTTATTTCAGCTCCGGTGGTCAGCTCACCACTGGAGCGGTGGTCACCTCACCACCAAAAATCCAGACTATGAATAGGCCTTAAGGGTTTGAGGTAAGATGAGTTGCTGGCCAATATTGATGACACATTTACCATATATCCATCCCTGATGATGTCACAATGACCTGGGCACCTGGGGTGACCAGGGGGCTGATGTCACGATGACCTGGGGGCTTGCCTGGGGTGAGTGACTGGGATTGTGGGTTAGGTGTCAAAAATGCAAGGTTTCATAGACGATATATTTGACAATATTTCTAGGTAGTGAACACTTATTGTCTGTAGTCAAGATTGTCTGTACCTGGAGGTTTGTCATCAGATAGATGTAATGGCATTCTTTCTATACAGTATTTTCTTCCACAACCTGATTAATTCCAAATATGCACTCCTTTCCCCTCATGATACCGTCTTTAATGTTATGTGACACATTAATATTCATTGTACACACATCCTCAACTTATCCACCTTATTTATCAAAATAAATAAATAATAATAATAATTAGCAATGATATGGCTTTGTGATAAATGAACCTTGTGTCTCTATGAAGGAGGTATGGATGTTTGGATCCCTCCCCATTATGCTACTATAAGTCATTATTGCGAACCCAATGAGCACTTACTACGAGTAAGACGCGCAAACGCGGGAAGCGAACGCAGCTCGTACATATTTGGGTTTTGGACGTATAGCTGCTTTGGGGACTCCTTATATGGTGCCCCTTTTGTGCCCATATATGGAGCCGAGTGGACCTGGCCCCTTTTGTGCCCATATATGGAGCCGAGTGGACCTGGCCCCTTTTGTGCCCATATATGGAGCTGAGTGATTGCTGATGCAACACACTCCATATTTGGATAGCGGGAAAGACACACGGACAGACAGACAGACAGACACACACACAGACATGATCTGCTAGGTCTCATAGTAAGTGCTCACTGCGTTTGCAATGAGACCTAGCAGATCATGTCTGTCTGTGTGTCTGTCTGTGTGTGTGTCTGTCCCGCTATCCAAATATGGAGTGTGTTGCATCAGCAATCACTCAGCTCCATATATGGGCACAAAAGGGGCCAGGTCCACTCAGCTCCATATATGGGAACAAAAGGGGCCAGGTCAACATATACAGTAACAGCGGGACAGACAGACAGACAGACAGACATGATCTGCAGGGTCTCAGCTGCGTTCGCTTCCCGCGTTTGCGCGTCTTACTGGTCTATTGGCTATTAACTGCTATTAACGGTTATTAACTGCTACTTATGATCACTCAATACCAAACCATGTTGAATACTCAATACCAAACCAAACTGATGGGAGTGCTCCGATGTTTTTTACTCTTTTTTTGATAGTGATTGGATTCTGTTCATTTTCAGGGCAATTTATTCATATCAGTATAAATAATACTAAATCTAGAGCATTACTGTGACCTTTTGAGTGGAATTGGCAGAGTGAGAAAGTCCTCAGCCAAAGTCACTTCTATACCACTCCCTTGTAGCGCATCCTCAGCCTGTATCCTGAGTTCTGTAATGTCATCTTCATCCCCCTCCTTACGCAAAGCGCATGGCTTGTACCGCTGACTAAAGTGGTACAGTACCAATCTCCGTGCACAGCATGCCCGGGCCACTGCCGCAGCCATTTTAGGTGTACTGTGACCATGCTCCACTGCTTTCTCATGGTGCTCATCTCCCAGGGTGGCCTCGTGAACCAAAATGTCTGCTTTGTTGCACATACGCAATGGACCTTCTCCAGTGACTGAGCTACAATCCCCTAGAATGCAGACTTTCCTCCCGGGTATGGCCTCTTCCAATACCTCACTAGAAGACACCATACGTCCG
Organism: Protomyctophum bolini; assembly: GCF_963924005.1. Lineage (NCBI taxonomy): Eukaryota > Metazoa > Chordata > Actinopteri > Myctophiformes > Myctophidae > Protomyctophum > Protomyctophum bolini. The sequence goes on along the minus strand of NC_137867.1, from coordinate 20,152,971 downwards.
CTCTCTAGTGTTACTGATTCACCTGCTTTCAGGCGCCCATAAAGTGGTCCTGGCTTCAGACCTATGGGGCATAAAAAATGGGATCAGGCAAACCATCCATGTACTGTGACTGCTCTTACAATCTGGCTGGCTTTAAAAGGTGCAACATTTTCAAACCACTAGATTGTGCATTTCTATAGCTAACTACCACCATGAATAAGCTGCACAAATTGCTTTTTTAATTACATTTTTGGCACTGATTCTTTGAATCGGACAACCACTGGTGATGTAGCCTGGTTTGCATTTGATTTGTGGGAGGAGGGATGCTACAAACAAATGACTGTCATAAGGCCATGGACTTGTCTTGGGCAAAACTAAACACTTTGTACTGACTGACTAACTAGTAAAAATAAATACTGGAAGTCATTATACCCAACTCCCGAAGCAGTGCAGTGTTGAGTCTCCCAGGCCGATCGTGCTCTTGAATGGAGAAGCCAAATGATGGGATACGGTGGTACAACCTGAAGGCCTTGACCACAAATCTCTTGTCCTCTAGGAGGTGGTAGCAGTCAGTGGAGGCATCAAGTGAAATGCTCCTCCCAGGACGCTCCTGAGGGTGAAGAGGACCATGTTCTGCTGTCATCTAAAGAAAAACAAGGAAGGAGACCAGATTAAAAACCATGAAGAACTGAGGCCAATTCTACAAATGCCTTCTAAATCAGTAGTTCTCACACTTTCAAGATTTTTCAAAATTAGCAGATGTATAAGCTCACAGTGTGCAATGCTGAAATCTAAAATGACACAGATGCCTTTCCCCGTCTCAATGGGTTAAATAAATCAACATAATAAACAGAAGACAAACACATGGAAAAATAACAACGTGGTATTCCATCACAATGCATGCAAAATATGTCCAAGCTGTGTAGCTGTTGTATTGTTGTTGTGAATTGTTGATTTTGTTGGTGAGTAGTGTTCATTTTATATTGGTTTTCTGTAGCTGTGTTGGTATTGTGTATTGATGTTATGTTGTTGTGGTGATAGTATAGAACCTGTGTGCCTTTCATTGGTCACATTGCGTATCGATTCATTTGTGGGCAACAGCCACCTTTGCATTGACTTTCCATGTAGTTGTGGCGCACACCGGTGTTACAACCCAGCCTAGGGGTCACCAGGTGTAACACAAAAATGGTCTCCCTCCTATAGTTCCCAAATATAATCAGCCAACACCAGTTGAAAAGTACCCGGGTCATAACAACCGGTTCTGGGAAACTGCTGATATGGCCAAGTTGGCCAACTTCACAATCAGCACTGCGTCATTAATACTTACACTGAATGTGAAGACGATTGTTTGGATGATGAATTGCATTTTTAGAGCGCTTTTCCAAGTGCTCAAAGCGCTTTACAATGGTTCATTCATTCATACATTGGGAGGTGAAGCGGCGAACAGTTGTCGCCAGCGACCTCACTTCCCACATTCACACACCAACCAAAAGGGGTTCCCGTCCAGAATGGATTAATATTCACCAAAACCAGAGCAGAACTCCCACCACGAGACTCTGGCAAGCAATACAGTTGCAACAACTATATTAAATGGCAAGTATTTCATACAGCTCAAGTTAAAACATTGTGAACTATCCGTTTAAGCAAAAGCATCAATGCTTCCATGTCGAAATATGTCCGGATTTCAAAATGTACTGGATTAACCCAATTTGGGCGGGAACCCCTTTTGGTGTTAGCATTATGTTATGCTTTAGCTATTGAAAAATAGCAGATCTACAAGCTCATAGCGCGCCACCGAGTGGCTCGCTACGAGCTTGTAGGTATCTATAAACAGAGTTTTGAGGGAATTCGTTTGCCTCCCGTATCTAAAAACAGTGTTTTGATGGAATTCGTTTGCCTCCCGTATCTAAAAACAGTGTTTTGATGGAATTTGTTTGCCTCCCGTATCTAAAAACAGTGTTTTGAGGGAATTCGTTTGCCTCCCGTATCTAAAAACAGTGTTTTGATGGAATTTGTTTGCCTCCCGTATCTAAAAACAGTGTTTTGATGGAATTCGTTTGCCTCCCGTATCTAAAAACAGTGTTTTGATGGAATTCGTTTGCCTCCCGTATCTAAAAATAGTGTTTTGATGGAATTCGTTTGCCTCCCGTATCTAAAAACAGTGTTTTGATGGAATTCGTTTGCCTCCCGTATCTAAAAATAGTGTTTTGATGGAATTCGTTTGCCTCCCGTATCTAAAAACAAAGTTTTTAATAATTTGCCAAAATAATTTGCCAAAATAATTTGCCAGCTTCTAACCATTATTTGACACTTTGGTTGTTGAGAAACAGCTCCTAAAACATTATTTGACACTTTTGGTTGTTGAAAAACAGCTTCTAACCATTATTTGACACTTTGGTTGTTGAGAAACAGCTCCTAAAACATTATTTGACACTTTTGGTTGTTGAGAAACAGCTCCTAAAACATTATTTGACACTTTTGGTTGTTGAAAAACAGCTTCTAACCATTATTTGACACTTTTGGTTGTTGAAAAACAGCTTCTAACCATTATTTGACACTTTGGTTGTTGAGAAACAGCTCCTAAAACATTATTTGACACTTTTGGTTGTTGAGAAACAGCTCCTAAAACATTATTTGACACTTTTGGTTGTTGAAAAACAGCTTCTAACCATTATTTGACACTTTTGGTTGTTAAAAAACAGCTTCTAAACATTATTTGACACTTTGGTTGTTGAGAAACAGCTCCTAAAACATTATTTGACACCTTTGGTTGTTGAGAAACAGCTCCTAAAACATTATTTGACACTTTTGCCTCCCGTATCTAAAAACAGTGTTTTGATGGAATTCGTTTGCCTCCCGTATCTAAAAACAGTGTTTTGATGGAATTCGTTTGCCTCCCGTATCTAAAAACAGTGTTTTGATGGAATTCGTTTGCCTCCCGTATCTAAAAATAGTGTTTTGATGGAATTTGTTTGCCTCCCGTATCTAAAAACAAAGTTTTTAATAATTTGCCAAAATAATTTGCCAAAATAATTTGCCAGCTTCTAACCATTATTTGATACTTTGGTTGTTGAGAAACAGCTCCTAAAACATTATTTGACACTTTTGGTTGTTGAAAAACAGCTTCTAACCATTATTTGACACTTTGGTTGTTGAGAAACAGCTCCTAAAACAATATTTGACACTTTTGGTTGTTGAGAAACAGCTCCTAAAACATTATTTGACACTTTTGGTTGTTGAAAAACAGCTTCTAACCATTATTTGACACTTTGGTTGTTGAGAAACAGCTCCTAAAACATTATTTGACACTTTTGGTTGTTGAGAAACAGCTCCTAAAACATTATTTGACACTTTTGGTTGTTGAAAAACAGCTTCTAACCATTATTTGACACTTTGGTTGTTGAGAAACAGCTCCTAAAACATTATTTGACACTTTTGGTTGTTGAGAAACAGCTCCTAAAACATTATTTGACACTTTTGGTTGTTGAAAAACAGCTTCTAACCATTATTTGACACTTTGGTTGTTGAGAAACAGCTCCTAAAACATTATTTGACACTTTTGGTTGTTGAGAAACAGCTCCTAAAACATTATTTGACACTTTTGGTTGTTGAAAAACAGCTTCTAAACATTATTTGACACTTTGGTTGTTGAGAAACAGCTCCTAAAACATTATTTTACACTTTTGGTTGTTAAAAAACAGCTTCTAACCATTATTTGACACTTTGGTTGTTGAGAAACAGCTCCTAAAACATTATTTGACACTTTTGGTTGTTGAGAAACAGCTCCTAAAACATTATTTGACACTTTAGGTTGTTGTAAAACAGCTTCTAAACATTATTTGACACTTTGGTTGTTGAGAAACAGCTCCTAAAACATTATTTGACACTTTTGGTTGTTGAGAAACAGCTCATAAAACATTATTTGACACTTTTGGTTGTTGAAAAACAGCTTCTAACCATTATTTGACACTTTGGTTGTTGAGAAACAGCTCCTAAAACATTATTTGACACTTTTGGTTGTTGAAAAACAGCTTCTAACCATTATTTGACACTTTGGTTGTTGAGAAACAGCTCCTAAAACATTATTTGACACTTTCGGTTGTTGAGAAACAGCTCCTAAAACATTATTTGACACTTTTGGTTGTTGAAAAACAGCTTCTAACCATTATTTGACACTTTGGTTGTTGAGAAACAGCTCCTAAAACATTATTTGACACTTTTGGTTGTTGAGAAACAGCTCCTAAAACATTATTTGACACTTTTGGTTGTTGAAAAACAGCTTCTAACCATTATTTGACACTTTGGTTGTTGAGAAACAGCTCCTAAAACATTATTTGACACTTTTGGTTGTTGAGAAACAGCTCCTAAAACATTATTTGACTCTTTTGGTTGTTGAAAAACAGCTTCTAACCATTATTTGACACTTTGGTTGTTGAGAAACAGCTCCTAAAACATTATTTTACACTTTTGGTTGTTGAGAAACAGCTCCTAAAACATTATTTGACACTTTTGGTTGTTGAAAAACAGCTTCTAACCATTATTTGACACTTTGGTTGTTGAGAAACAGCTCCTAAAACATTATTTTACACATTTGGTTGTTGAGAAACAGCTCCTAAAACATTATTTGACACTTTTGGTTGTTGTAAAACAGCTTCTAACCATTATTTGACACTTTTGTTAGTGAGAAACAGCTCCTAAAACATTATTTTACACATTTGGTTGTTGAGAAACAGCTCCTAAAACATTATTTGACACTTTTGGTTGTTGAAAAACAGCTTCTAACCATTATTTGACACTTTGGTTGTTGAGAAACAGCTCCTAAAACATTATTTTACACTTTTGGTTATTGAGAAACAGCTCCTAAAACATTATTTGACACTTTTGGTTGTTGTAAAACAGCTTCTAACCATTATTTGACACTTTGGTTGTTGAGAAACAGCTCCTAAAACATTATTTTACACTTTTGGTTGTTGAGAAACAGCTCCTAAAACATTATTTGACACTTTTGGTTGTTGTAAAACAGCTTCTAACCATTATTTGACACTTTGGTTGTTGAGAAACAGCTCCTAAAACATTATTTTACACTTTTGGTTGTTGAGAAACAGCTCCTAAAACATTATTTGACACTTTGGTTGTTGAGAAACAGCTCCTAAAACATTATTTTACACTTTTGGTTATTGAGAAACAGCTCCTAAAACATTATTTGACACTTTTGGTTGTTGAAAAACAGCTTCTAACCATTATTTGACACTTTGGTTGAGAAACAGCTCCTAAAACATTATTTTACACTTTTGGTTAGTGAGAAACAGCTCCTAAAACATTATTTGACACTTTTGGTTGTTGAAAAACAGCTTCTAACCATTATTTGACACTTTGGTTGTTGAGAAACAGCTCCTAAAACATTATTTTACACTTTTGGTTATTGAGAAACAGCTCCTAAAACATTATTTGACACTTTTGGTTGTTGAAAAACAGCTTCTAACCATTATTTGACACTTTGGTTGTTGAGAAACAGCTCCTAAAACATTATTTTACAATTTTGGTTGTTGAGAAACAGCTCCTAAAACATTATTTGACACTTTTGGTTGTTGAAAAACAGCTTCTAACCATTATTTGACACTTTGGTTGTTGAGAAACAGCTCCTAAAACATTATTTTACACTTTTGGTTGTTGAGAAACAGCTCCTAAAACATTATTTGACACTTTTGGTTGTTGAAAAACAGCTTCTAACCATTATTTGACACTTTGGTTGTTGAGAAACAGCTCCTAAAACATTATTTTACACTTTTGGTTATTGAGAAACAGCTCCTAAAACATTATTTGACACTTTTGGTTATTGAAAAACAGCTTCTAACCATTATTTGACACTTTGGTTCTGGTTATTTTGGGAGGCAAATTATTTTGGCAAATTATTTTGGGAGGCAAATTATTTTGGGAGGCAAATTATTTTGGCAAATTATTTTGGGAGGCAAATTATTTTGGCAAATTATTTTGGGAGGCAAATTATTTTGGCAAATTATTTTGGGAGGCAAATTATTTTGGCAAATTATTTTGGGAGGCAAATTATTTTGGCAAATTATTTTGGGAGGCAAATTATTTTGGCAAATTATTTTGGGAGGCAAATTATTTTGGCAAATTATTTTGGGAGGCAAATTATTTTGGCAAATTATTTTGGGAGGCAAATTATTTTGGCAAATTATTTTGGGAGGCAAATTATTTTGGGAGGCAAATTATTTTGGCAAATTATTTTGGGAGGCAAATTATTTTGGGAGGCAAATTATTTTGGGAGGCAAATTATTTTGGCATGCAAATTATTTTGGGAGGCAAATTATTTTGGCATGCAAATTATTTTGGGAGGCAAATTATTTTGGGAGGCAAATTATTTTGGCAAATTATTTTGGGAGGCAAATTATTTTGGCAAATTATTTTGGGAGGCAAATTATTTTGGGAGGCAAATTATTTTGTGAGGCAAATTATTTTGGCAAATTATTTTGGGAGGCAAATTATTTTGGCAGGCAAATTATTTTGGCAAATTATTTTGGGAGGCAAATTATTTTGGGAGGCAAATTATTTTGGGAGGCAAATTATTTTGGCAAATTATTTTGGGAGGCAAATTATTTTGGCAAATTATTTTGGGAGGCAAATTATTTTGGGAGGCAAATTATTTTGGCAGGCAAATTATTTTGGCAAATTATTTTGGGAGGCAAATTATTTTGGCATGCAAATTATTTTGGGAGGCAAATTATTTTGGGAGGCAAATTATTTTGGGAGGCAAATTATTTTGGCAAATTATTTTGGGAGGCAAATTATTTTGGCAAATTATTTTGGGAGGCAAATTATTTTGGGAGGCAAATTATTTTGGCAAATTATTTTGTGAGGCAAATTATTTTGGCAAATTATTTTGGGAGGCAAATTATTTTGGCAAATTATTTTGGGAGGCAAATTATTTTGGCAAATTATTTTGGGAGGCAAATTATTTTGGGAGGCAAATTATTTTGGCAAATTATTTTGGGAAGCAAATTATTTTGGCAAATTATTTTGGGAGGCAAATTATTTTGGGAGGCAAATGTTTTTGGGAGGCAAATTATTTTGGGAGGCAAATTATTTTGGCAAATTATTTTGTGAGGCAAATTATTTTGGCAAATTATTTTGGGAGGCAAATTATTTTGGCAAATTATTTTGGGAGGCAAATTATTTTGGCAAATTATTTTGGGAGGCAAATTATTTTGGCAAATTATTTTACACTTTTGGTTATTGAGAAACAGCTCCTAAAACATTATATGACACTTTTGGTTGTTGAAAAACAGCTTCTAACCATTATTTGACACTTTGGTTGTTGAGAAACAGCTCCTAAAACATTATTTTACACTTTTGGTTATTGAGAAACAGCTCCTAAAACATTATTTGACACTTTTGGTTGTTGAAAAACAGCTTCTAACCATTATTTGACACTTTGGTTGTTGAGAAACAGCTCCTAAAACATTATTTTACACTTTTGGTTGTTGAGAAACAGCTCCTAAAACATTATTTGACACTTTTGGTTGTTGAAAAACAGCTTCTAACCATTATTTGACACTTTGGTTGTTGAGAAACAGCTCCTAAAACATTATTTTACACTTTTGGTTATTGAGAAACAGCTCCTAAAACATTATTTGACACTTTTGGTTGTTGAAAAACAGCTTCTAACCATTATTTGACACTTTGGTTGTTGAGAAACAGCTCCTAAAACATTATTTGACACTTTTGGTTGTTGAAAAACAGCTTCTAACCATTATTTGACACTTTGGTTGTTGAGAAACAGCTCCTAAAACATTATTTGACACTTTCGGTTGTTGAGAAACAGCTCCTAAAACATTATTTGACACTTTTGGTTGTTGAAAAACAGCTTCTAACCATTATTTGACACTTTGGTTGTTGAGAAACAGCTCCTAAAACATTATTTGACACTTTTGGTTGTTGAGAAACAGCTCCTAAAACATTATTTGACACTTTTGGTTGTTGAAAAACAGCTTCTAACCATTATTTGACACTTTGGTTGTTGAGAAACAGCTCCTAAAACATTATTTGACACTTTTGGTTGTTGAGAAACAGCTCCTAAAACATTATTTGACACTTTTGGTTGTTGAAAAACAGCTTCTAAACATTATTTGACACTTTGGTTGTTGAGAAACAGCTCCTAAAACATTATTTTACACTTTTGGTTGTTAAAAAACAGCTTCTAACCATTATTTGACACTTTGGTTGTTGAGAAACAGCTCCTAAAACATTATTTGACACTTTTGGTTGTTGAGAAACAGCTCCTAAAACATTATTTGACACTTTTGGTTGTTGAAAAACAGCTTCTAAACATTATTTGACACTTTGGTTGTTGAGAAACAGCTCCTAAAACATTATTTGACACTTTTGGTTGTTGAGAAACAGCTCATAAAACATTATTTGACACTTTTGGTTGTTGAAAAACAGCTTCTAACCATTATTTGACACTTTGGTTGTTGAGAAACAGCTCCTAAAACATTATTTGACACTTTTGGTTGTTGAAAAACAGCTTCTAACCATTATTTGACACTTTGGTTGTTGAGAAACAGCTCCTAAAACATTATTTGACACTTTCGGTTGTTGAGAAACAGCTCCTAAAACATTATTTGACACTTTTGGTTGTTGAAAAACAGCTTCTAACCATTATTTGACACTTTGGTTGTTGAGAAACAGCTCCTAAAACATTATTTGACACTTTTGGTTGTTGAGAAACAGCTCCTAAAACATTATTTGACACTTTTGGTTGTTGAAAAACAGCTTCTAACCATTATTTGACACTTTGGTTGTTGAGAAACAGCTCCTAAAACATTATTTGACACTTTTGGTTGTTGAGAAACAGCTCCTAAAACATTATTTGACACTTTTGGTTGTTGAAAAACAGCTTCTAACCATTATTTGACACTTTGGTTGTTGAGAAACAGCTCCTAAAACATTATTTTACACTTTTGGTTGTTGAGAAACAGCTCCTAAAACATTATTTGACACTTTTGGTTGTTGAAAAACAGCTTCTAACCATTATTTGACACTTTGGTTGTTGAGAAACAGCTCCTAAAACATTATTTTACACATTTGGTTGTTGAGAAACAGCTCCTAAAACATTATTTGACACTTTTGGTTGTTGTAAAACAGCTTCTAACCATTATTTGACACTTTGGTTAGTGAGAAACAGCTCCTAAAACATTATTTTACACATTTGGTTGTTGAGAAACAGCTCCTAAAACATTATTTGACACTTTTGGTTGTTGAAAAACAGCTTCTAACCATTATTTGACACTTTGGTTGTTGAGAAACAGCTCCTAAAACATTATTTTACACTTTTGGTTATTGAGAAACAGCTCCTAAAACATTATTTGACACTTTTGGTTGTTGTAAAACAGCTTCTAACCATTATTTGACACTTTGGTTGTTGAGAAACAGCTCCTAAAACATTATTTTACACTTTTGGTTGTTGAGAAACAGCTCCTAAAACATTATTTGACACTTTTGGTTGTTGTAAAACAGCTTCTAACCATTATTTGACACTTTGGTTGTTGAGAAACAGCTCCTAAAACATTATTTTACACTTTTGGTTGTTGAGAAACAGCTCCTAAAACATTATTTGACACTTTGGTTGTTGAGAAACAGCTCCTAAAACATTATTTTACACTTTTGGTTATTGAGAAACAGCTCCTAAAACATTATTTGACACTTTTGGTTGTTGAAAAACAGCTTCTAACCATTATTTGACACTTTGGTTGTTGAGAAACAGCTCCTAAAACATTATTTTACACTTTTGGTTAGTGAGAAACAGCTCCTAAAACATTATTTGACACTTTTGGTTGTTGAAAAACAGCTTCTAACCATTATTTGACACTTTGGTTGTTGAGAAACAGCTCCTAAAACATTATTTTACACTTTTGGTTATTGAGAAACAGCTCCTAAAACATTATTTGACACTTTTGGTTGTTGAAAAACAGCTTCTAACCATTATTTGACACTTTGGTTGTTGAGAAACAGCTCCTAAAACATTATTTTACAATTTTGGTTGTTGAGAAACAGCTCCTAAAACATTATTTGACACTTTTGGTTGTTGTAAAACAGCTTCTAACCATTATTTGACACTTTGGTTAGTGAGAAACAGCTCCTAAAACATTATTTTACACTTTTGGTTGTTGAGAAACAGCTCCTAAAACATTATTTGACACTTTTGGTTGTTGTAAAACAGCTTCTAACCATTATTTGACACTTTGGTTGTTGAGAAACAGCTCCTAAAACATTATTTTACACTTTTGGTTAGTGAGAAACAGCTCCTAAAACATTATTTGACACTTTTGGTTGTTGAAAAACAGCTTCTAACCATTATTTGACACTTTGGTTGTTGAGAAACAGCTCCTAAAACATTATTTTACACTTTTGGTTATTGAGAAACAGCTCCTAAAACATTATTTGACACTTTTGGTTGTTGAAAAACAGCTTCTAACCATTATTTGACACTTTGGTTGTTGAGAAACAGCTCCTAAAACATTATTTTACAATTTTGGTTGTTGAGAAACAGCTCCTAAAACATTATTTGACACTTTTGGTTGTTGAAAAACAGCTTCTAACCATTATTTGACACTTTGGTTGTTGAGAAACAGCTCCTAAAACATTATTTTACACTTTTGGTTGTTGAGAAACAGCTCCTAAAACATTATTTGACACTTTTGGTTGTTGAAAAACAGCTTCTAACCATTATTTGACACTTTGGTTGTTGAGAAACAGCTCCTAAAACATTATTTTACACTTTTGGTTATTGAGAAACAGCTCCTAAAACATTATTTGACACTTTTGGTTATTGAAAAACAGCTTCTAACCATTATTTGACACTTTGGTTCTGGTTATTTTGGGAGGCAAATTATTTTGGCAAATTATTTTGGGAGGCAAATTATTTTGGCAAATTATTTTGGGAGGCAAATTATTTTGGCAAATTATTTTGGGAGGCAAATTATTTTGGCAAATTATTTTGGGAGGCAAATTATTTTGGCAAATTATTTTGGGAGGCAAATTATTTTGGCAAATTATTTTGGGAGGCAAATTATTTTGGCAAATTATTTTGGGAGGCAAATTATTTTGGCAAATTATTTTGGGAGGCAAATTATTTTGGCAAATTATTTTGGGAGGCAAATTATTTTGGCAAATTATTTTGGGAGGCAAATTATTTTGGCAAATTATTTTGGGAGGCAAATTATTTTGGGAGGCAAATTATTTTGGCAAATTATTTTGGGAGGCAAATTATTTTGGCATGCAAATTATTTTGGGAGGCAAATTATTTTGGGAGGCAAATTATTTTGGCAAATTATTTTGGGAGGCAAATTATTTTGGCAAATTATTTTGGGAGGCAAATTATTTTGGCAAATTATTTTGGGAGGCAAATTATTTTGGCAAATTATTTTGGCAAATTATTTTGGGAGGCAAATTATTTTGGCAAATTATTTTGGGAGGCAAATTATTTTGGCAAATTATTTTGGGAGGCAAATTATTTTGGCAAATTATTTTGGGAGGCAAATTATTTTGGCAAATTATTTTGGGAGGCAAATTATTTTGGCAAATTATTTTGGGAGGCAAATTATTTTGGGAGGCAAATTATTTTGGCAAATTATTTTGGGAGGCAAATTATTTTGGCATGCAAATTATTTTGGGAGGCAAATTATTTTGGGAGGCAAATTATTTTGGGAGGCAAATTATTTTGGCAAATTATTTTGGGAGGCAAATTATTTTGGCAAATTATTTTGGGAGGCAAATTATTTTGGCAAATTATTTTGTGAGGCAAATTATTTTGGCAAATTATTTTGGGAGGCAAATTATTTTGGCAAATTATTTTGGGAGGCAAATTATTTTGGCAAATTATTTTGGGAGGCAAATTATTTTGGCAAATTATTTTGGGAAGCAAATTATTTTGGCAAATTATTTTGGGAGGCAAATTATTTTGGCAAATTATTTTGGGAGGCAAATTATTTTGGGAGGCAAATTATTTTGGCAAATTATTTTGGCAAATTATTTTGTGAGGCAAATTATTTTGGCAAATTATTTTGGGAGGCAAATTATTTTGGCAAATTATTTTGGGAGGCAAATTATTTTGGCAAATTATTTTGGGAGGCAAATTATTTTGGCAAATTATTTTACACTTTTGGTTATTGAGAAACAGCTCCTAAAACATTATATGACACTTTTGGTTGTTGAAAAACAGCTTCTAACCATTATTTGACACTTTGGTTGTTGAGAAACAGCTCCTAAAACATTATTTTACACTTTTGGTTATTGAGAAACAGCTCCTAAAACATTATTTGACACTTTTGGTTGTTGAAAAACAGCTTCTAACCATTATTTGACACTTTGGTTGTTGAGAAACAGCTCCTAAAACATTATTTTACACTTTTGGTTGTTGAGAAACAGCTCCTAAAACATTATTTGACACTTTTGGTTGTTGAAAAACAGCTTCTAACCATTATTTGACACTTTGGTTGTTGAGAAACAGCTCCTAAAACATTATTTTACACTTTTGGTTATTGAGAAACAGCTCCTAAAACATTATTTGACACTTTTGGTTGTTGAAAAACAGCTTCTAACCATTATTTGACACTTTGGTTGTTGAGAAACAGCTCCTAAAACATTATTTGACACTTTTGGTTGTTGAGAAACAGCTCCTAAAACATTATTTGACACTTTTGGTTGTTGAAAAACAGCTTCTAACCATTATTTGACACTTTGGTTGTTGAGAAACAGCTCCTAAAACATTATTTGACACTTTTGGTTGTTGAGAAACAGCTCCTAAAACATTATTTGACACTTTTGGTTGTTGAAAAACAGCTTCTAAACATTATTTGACACTTTGGTTGTTGAGAAACAGCTCCTAAAACATTATTTTACACTTTTGGTTGTTAAAAAACAGCTTCTAACCATTATTTGACACTTTGGTTGTTGAGAAACAGCTCCTAAAACATTATTTGACACTTTTGGTTGTTGAGAAACAGCTCCTAAAACATTATTTGACACTTTTGGTTGTTGAAAAACAGCTTCTAAACATTATTTGACACTTTGGTTGTTGAGAAACAGCTCCTAAAACATTATTTGACACTTTTGGTTGTTGAGAAACAGCTCATAAAACATTATTTGACACTTTTGGTTGTTGAAAAACAGCTTCTAACCATTATTTGACACTTTGGTTGTTGAGAAACAGCTCCTAAAACATTATTTGACACTTTTGGTTGTTGAAAAACAGCTTCTAACCATTATTTGACACTTTGGTTGTTGAGAAACAGCTCCTAAAACATTATTTGACACTTTCGGTTGTTGAGAAACAGCTCCTAAAACATTATTTGACACTTTTGGTTGTTGAAAAACAGCTTCTAACCATTATTTGACACTTTGGTTGTTGAGAAACAGCTCCTAAAACATTATTTGACACTTTTGGTTGTTGAGAAACAGCTCCTAAAACATTATTTGACACTTTTGGTTGTTGAAAAACAGCTTCTAACCATTATTTGACACTTTGGTTGTTGAGAAACAGCTCCTAAAACATTATTTGACACTTTTGGTTGTTGAGAAACAGCTCCTAAAACCTTATTTGACACTTTTGGTTGTTGAAAAACAGCTTCTAACCATTATTCGACACTTTGGTTTTTGAGAAACAGCTCCTAAAACATTATTTTACACTTTTGGTTGTTGAGAAACAGCTCCTAAAACATTATTTGACACTTTTGGTTGTTGAAAAACAGCTTCTAACCATTATTTGACACTTTGGTTGTTGAGAAACAGCTCCTAAAACATTATTTTACACTTTTGGTTATTGAGAAACAGCTCCTAAAACATTATTTGACACTTTTGGTTGTTGTAAAACAGCTTCTAACCATTATTTGACACTTTGGTTGTTGAGAAACAGCTCCTAAAACATTATTTTACACTTTTGGTTGTTGAGAAACAGCTCCTAAAACATTATTTGACACTTTTGGTTGTTGTAAAACAGCTTCTAACCATTATTTGACACTTTGGTTGTTGAGAAACAGCTCCTAAAACATTATTTTACACTTTTGGTTGTTGAGAAACAGCTCCTAAAACATTATTTGACACTTTGGTTGTTGAGAAACAGCTCCTAAAACATTATTTTACACTTTTGGTTATTGAGAAACAGCTCCTAAAACATTATTTGACACTTTTGGTTGTTGAAAAACAGCTTCTAACCATTATTTGACACTTTGGTTGTTGAGAAACAGCTCCTAAAACATTATTTTACACTTTTGGTTAGTGAGAAACAGCTCCTAAAACATTATTTGACACTTTTGGTTGTTGAAAAACAGCTTCTAACCATTATTTGACACTTTGGTTGTTGAGAAACAGCTCCTAAAACATTATTTTACACTTTTGGTTATTGAGAAACAGCTCCTAAAACATTATTTGACACTTTTGGTTGTTGAAAAACAGCTTCTAACCATTATTTGACACTTTGGTTGTTGAGAAACAGCTCCTAAAACATTATTTTACAATTTTGGTTGTTGAGAAACAGCTCCTAAAACATTATTTGACACTTTTGGTTGTTGTAAAACAGCTTCTAACCATTATTTGACACTTTGGTTAGTGAGAAACAGCTCCTAAAACATTATTTTACACTTTTGGTTGTTGAGAAACAGCTCCTAAAACATTATTTGACACTTTTGGTTGTTGTAAAACAGCTTCTAACCATTATTTGACACTTTGGTTGTTGAGAAACAGCTCCTAAAACATTATTTTACACTTTTGGTTAGTGAGAAACAGCTCCTAAAACATTATTTGACACTTTTGGTTGTTGAAAAACAGCTTCTAACCATTATTTGACACTTTGGTTGTTGAGAAACAGCTCCTAAAACATTATTTTACACTTTTGGTTATTGAGAAACAGCTCCTAAAACATTATTTGACACTTTTGGTTGTTGAAAAACAGCTTCTAACCATTATTTGACACTTTGGTTGTTGAGAAACAGCTCCTAAAACATTATTTTACAATTTTGGTTGTTGAGAAACAGCTCCTAAAACATTATTTGACACTTTTGGTTGTTGAAAAACAGCTTCTAACCATTATTTGACACTTTGGTTGTTGAGAAACAGCTCCTAAAACATTATTTTACACTTTTGGTTGTTGAGAAACAGCTCCTAAAACATTATTTGACACTTTTGGTTGTTGAAAAACAGCTTCTAACCATTATTTGACACTTTGGTTGTTGAGAAACAGCTCCTAAAACATTATTTTACACTTTTGGTTATTGAGAAACAGCTCCTAAAACATTATTTGACACTTTTGGTTATTGAAAAACAGCTTCTAACCATTATTTGACACTTTGGTTCTGGTTATTTTGGGAGGCAAATTATTTTGGCAAATTATTTTGGGAGGCAAATTATTTTGGCAAATTATTTTGGGAGGCAAATTATTTTGGCAAATTATTTTGGGAGGCAAATTATTTTGGCAAATTATTTTGGGAGGCAAATTATTTTGGCAAATTATTTTGGGAGGCAAATTATTTTGGCAAATTATTTTGGGAGGCAAATTATTTTGGCAAATTATTTTGGGAGGCAAATTATTTTGGGAGGCAAATTATTTTGGGAGGCAAATTATTTTGGCAAATTATTTTGGGAGGCAAATTATTTTGGCATGCAAATTATTTTGGGAGGCAAATTATTTTGGGAGGCAAATTATTTTGGCAAATTATTTTGGGAGGCAAATTATTTTGGCAAATTATTTTGGGAGGCAAATTATTTTGGCAAATTATTTTGGGAGGCAAATTATTTTGGCAAATTATTTTGGGAGGCAAATTATTTTGGCAAATTATTTTGGGAGGCAAATTATTTTGGCAAATTATTTTGGGAGGCAAATTATTTTGGCAAATTATTTTGGGAGGCAAATTATTTTGGGAGGCAAATTATTTTGGCAAATTATTTTGGGAGGCAAATTATTTTGGCATGCAAATTATTTTGGGAGGCAAATTATTTTGGGAGGCAAATTATTTTGGGAGGCAAATTATTTTGGCAAATTATTTTGGGAGGCAAATTATTTTGGCAAATTATTTTGGGAGGCAAATTATTTTGGCAAATTATTTTGTGAGGCAAATTATTTTGGCAAATTATTTTGGGAGGCAAATTATTTTGGCAAATTATTTTGGGAGGCAAATTATTTTGGCAAATTATTTTGGGAGGCAAATTATTTTGGCAGGCAAATTATTTTGGCAAATTATTTTGGGAGGCAAATTATTTTGGCATGCAAATTATTTTGGGAGGCAAATTATTTTGGGAGGCAAATTATTTTGGGAGGCAAATTATTTTGGCAAATTATTTTGGGAGGCAAATTATTTTGGGAGGCAAATTATTTTGGCAAATTATTTTGTGAGGCAAATTATTTTGGCAAATTATTTTGGGAGGCAAATTATTTTGGCAAATTATTTTGGGAGGCAAATTATTTTGGCAAATTATTTTGGGAGGCAAATTATTTTGGGAGGCAAATTATTTTGGCAAATTATTTTGGGAAGCAAATTATTTTGGCAAATTATTTTGGGAGGCAAATTATTTTGGCATGCAAATTATTTTGGGAGGCAAATTATTTTGGGAGGCAAATTATTTTGGCAAATTATTTTGGGAGGCAAATTATTTTGGGAGGCAAATTATTTTGGCAAATTATTTTGGGAGGCAAATTATTTTGGCAAATTATTTTGGGAGGCAAATTATTTTGGCAAATTATTTTGGGAGGCAAATTATTTTGGCAAATTATTTTGGGAGGCAAATTATTTTGGGAGGCAAATTATTTTGGCAAATTATTTTGGGAGGCAAATTATTTTGGCATGCAAATTATTTTGGGAGGCAAATTATTTTGGGAGGCAAATTATTTTGGGAGGCAAATTATTTTGGCAAATTATTTTGGGAGGCAAATTATTTTGGCAAATTATTTTGGGAGGCAAATTATTTTGGGAGGCAAATTATTTTGGCAAATTATTTTGTGAGGCAAATTATTTTGGCAAATTATTTTGGGAGGCAAATTATTTTGGCAGGCAAATTATTTTGGCAAATTATTTTGGGAGGCAAATTATTTTGGCATGCAAATTATTTTGGGAGGCAAATTATTTTGGGAGGCAAATTATTTTGGGAGGCAAATTATTTTGGCAAATTATTTTGGGAGGCAAATTATTTTGGGAGGCAAATTATTTTGGCAAATTATTTTGTGAGGCAAATTATTTTGGCAAATTATTTTGGGAGGCAAATTATTTTGGCAAATTATTTTGGGAGGCAAATTATTTTGGCAAATTATTTTGGGAGGCAAATTATTTTGGGAGGCAAATTATTTTGGGAGGCAAATTATTTTGGGAGGCAAATTATTTTGGCAAATTATTTTGGGAAGCAAATTATTTTGGCAAATTATTTTGGGAGGCAAATTATTTTGGCAAATTATTTTGGGAGGCAAATGTTTTTGGGAGGCAAATTATTTTGGCAAATTATTTTGGCAAATTATTTTGTGAGGCAAATTATTTTGGCAAATTATTTTGGGAGGCAAATTATTTTGGCAAATTATTTTGGGAGGCAAATTATTTTGGCAAATTATTTTGGGAGGCAAATTATTTTGGCAAATTATTTTACACTTTTGGTTATTGAGAAACAGCTCCTAAAACATTATATGACACTTTTGGTTGTTGAAAAACAGCTTCTAACCATTATTTGACACTTTGGTTGTTGAGAAACAGCTCCTAAAACATTATTTTACACTTTTGGTTATTGAGAAACAGCTCCTAAAACATTATTTGACACTTTTGGTTGTTGAAAAACAGCTTCTAACCATTATTTGACACTTTGGTTGTTGAGAAACAGCTCCTAAAACATTATTTTACACTTTTGGTTGTTGAGAAACAGCTCCTAAAACATTATTTGACACTTTTGGTTGTTGAAAAACAGCTTCTAACCATTATTTGACACTTTGGTTGTTGAGAAACAGCTCCTAAAACATTATTTTACACTTTTGGTTATTGAGAAACAGCTCCTAAAACATTATTTGACACTTTTGGTTGTTGAAAAACAGCTTCTAACCATTATTTGACACTTTGGTTGTTGAGAAACAGCTCCTAAAACATTATTTGACACTTTTGGTTGTTGAGAAACAGCTCCTAAAACATTATTTGACACTTTTGGTTGTTGAAAAACAGCTTCTAACCATTATTTGACACTTTGGTTGTTGAGAAACAGCTCCTAAAACATTATTTGACACTTTTGGTTGTTGAGAAACAGCTCCTAAAACATTATTTGACACTTTTGGTTGTTGAGAAACAGCTCCTAAAACATTATTTTACACTTTTGGTTGTTGAGAAACAGCTCCTAAAACATTATTTGACACTTTTGGTTGTTGAAAAACAGCTTCTAACCATTATTTGACACTTTGGTTGTTGAGAAACAGCTCCTAAAACATTATTTTACACTTTTGGTTATTGAGAAACAGCTCCTAAAACATTATTTGACACTTTTGGTTATCGAAAAACAGCTTCTAACCATTATTTGACACTTTGGTTCTGGTTATTTTGGGAGGCAAATTATTTTGGCAAATTATTTTGGGAGGCAAATTATTTTGGCAAATTATTTTGGGAGGCAAATTATTTTGGCATGCAAATTATTTTGGGAGGCAAATTATTTTGGGAGGCAAATTATTTTGGGAGGCAAATTATTTTGGCAAATTATTTTGGGAGGCAAATTATTTTGGCAAATTATTTTGGGAGGCAAATTATTTTGGGAGGCAAATTATTTTGGCAAATTATTTTGTGAGGCAAATTATTTTGGCAAATTATTTTGGGAGGCAAATTATTTTGGCAAATTATTTTGGGAGGCAAATTATTTTGGCAAATTATTTTGGGAGGCAAATTATTTTGGTTATTTTGGGAGGCAAATTATTTTGGGAGGCAAATTATTTTGGGAGGCAAATTATTTTGGCAAATTATTTTGGGAGGCAAATTATTTTGGCATGCAAATTATTTTGGGAGGCAAATTATTTTGGGAGGCAAATTATTTTGGGAGGCAAATTATTTTGGCAAATTATTTTGGGAGGCAAATTATTTTGGCAAATTATTTTGGGAGGCAAATTATTTTGGGAGGCAAATTATTTTGGCAAATTATTTTGTGAGGCAAATTATTTTGGCAAATTATTTTGGGAGGCAAATTATTTTGGCAAATTATTTTGGGAGGCAAATTATTTTGGCAAATTATTTTGGGAGGCAAATTATTTTGGCAGGCAAATTATTTTGGCAAATTATTTTGGGAGGCAAATTATTTTGGCATGCAAATTATTTTGGGAGGCAAATTATTTTGGGAGGCAAATTATTTTGGGAGGCAAATTATTTTGGCAAATTATTTTGGGAGGCAAATTATTTTGGGAGGCAAATTATTTTGGCAAATTATTTTGTGAGGCAAATTATTTTGGCAAATTATTTTGGGAGGCAAATTATTTTGGCAAATTATTTTGGGAGGCAAATTATTTTGGCAAATTATTTTGGGAGGCAAATTATTTTGGGAGGCAAATTATTTTGGGAGGCAAATTATTTTGGCAAATTATTTTGGGAAGCAAATTATTTTGGCAAATTATTTTGGGAGGCAAATTATTTTGGCAAATTATTTTGGGAGGCAAATGTTTTTGGGAGGCAAATTATTTTGGCAAATTATTTTGGCAAATTATTTTGTGAGGCAAATTATTTTGGCAAATTATTTTGGGAGGCAAATTATTTTGGCAAATTATTTTGGGAGGCAAATTATTTTGGCAAATTATTTTGGGAGGCAAATTATTTTGGCAAATTATTTTACACTTTTGGTTATTGAGAAACAGCTCCTAAAACATTATATGACACTTTTGGTTGTTGAAAAACAGCTTCTAACCATTATTTGACACTTTGGTTGTTGAGAAACAGCTCCTAAAACATTATTTTACACTTTTGGTTATTGAGAAACAGCTCCTAAAACATTATTTGACACTTTTGGTTGTTGAAAAACAGCTTCTAACCATTATTTGACACTTTGGTTGTTGAGAAACAGCTCCTAAAACATTATTTTACACTTTTGGTTGTTGAGAAACAGCTCCTAAAACATTATTTGACACTTTTGGTTGTTGAAAAACAGCTTCTAACCATTATTTGACACTTTGGTTGTTGAGAAACAGCTCCTAAAACATTATTTTACACTTTTGGTTATTGAGAAACAGCTCCTAAAACATTATTTGACACTTTTGGTTGTTGAAAAACAGCTTCTAACCATTATTTGACACTTTGGTTGTTGAGAAACAGCTCCTAAAACATTATTTGACACTTTTGGTTGTTGAGAAACAGCTCCTAAAACATTATTTGACACTTTTGGTTGTTGAAAAACAGCTTCTAACCATTATTTGACACTTTGGTTGTTGAGAAACAGCTCCTAAAACATTATTTGACACTTTTGGTTGTTGAGAAACAGCTCCTAAAACATTATTTGACACTTTTGGTTGTTGAGAAACAGCTCCTAAAACATTATTTTACACTTTTGGTTGTTGAGAAACAGCTCCTAAAACATTATTTGACACTTTTGGTTGTTGAAAAACAGCTTCTAACCATTATTTGACACTTTGGTTGTTGAGAAACAGCTCCTAAAACATTATTTTACACTTTTGGTTATTGAGAAACAGCTCCTAAAACATTATTTGACACTTTTGGTTATCGAAAAACAGCTTCTAACCATTATTTGACACTTTGGTTCTGGTTATTTTGGGAGGCAAATTATTTTGGCAAATTATTTTGGGAGGCAAATTATTTTGGGAGGCAAATTATTTTGGCAAATTATTTTGGGAGGCAAATTATTTTGGCAAATTATTTTGGGAGGCAAATTATTTTGGCAAATTATTTTGGGAGGCAAATTATTTTGGGAGGCAAATTATTTTGGCAAATTATTTTGGGAGGCAAATTATTTTGGCAAATTATTTTGGGAGGCAAATTATTTTGGGAGGCAAATTATTTTGGCAAATTATTTTGGGAGGCAAATTATTTTGGGAGGCAAATTATTTTGGGAGGCAAATTATTTTGGGAGGCAAATTATTTTGGCAAATTATTTTGTGAGGCAAATTATTTTGTGAGGCAAATTATTTTGGCAAATTATTTTGGGAGGCAAATTATTTTGGCAAATTATTTTGGGAGGCAAATTATTTTGGCAAATTATTTTGGGAGGCAAATTATTTTGGGAGGCAAATTATTTTGGCAAATTATTTTGGGAAGCAAATTATTTTGGCAAATTATTTTGGGAGGCAAATTATTTTGGCATGCAAATTATTTTGGGAGGCAAATTATTTTGGGAGGCAAATTATTTTGGCAAATTATTTTGGGAGGCAAATTATTTTGGCAAATTATTTTGGGAGGCAAATTATTTTGGCAAATTATTTTGGGAGGCAAATTATTTTGGCAAATTATTTTGGGAGGCAAATTATTTTGGCAAATTATTTTGGGAGGCAAATTATTTTGGCAAATTATTTTGGGAGGCAAATTATTTTGGCAAATTATTTTGGGAGGCAAATTATTTTGGGAGGCAAATTATTTTGGCAAATTATTTTGGGAGGCAAATTATTTTGGCATGCAAATTATTTTGGGAGGCAAATTATTTTGGGAGGCAAATTATTTTGGGAGGCAAATTATTTTGGCAAATTATTTTGGGAGGCAAATTATTTTGGGAGGCAAATTATTTTGGGAGGCAAATTATTTTGGCAAATTATTTTGGCAAATTATTTTGTGAGGCAAATTATTTTGGCAAATTATTTTGGGAGGCAAATTATTTTGGCAAATTATTTTGGGAGGCAAATTATTTTGGCAAATTATTTTGGGAGGCAAATTATTTTGGCAGGCAAATTATTTTGGCAAATTATTTTGGGAGGCAAATTATTTTGGCATGCAAATTATTTTGGGAGGCAAATTATTTTGGGAGGCAAATTATTTTGGGAGGCAAATTATTTTGGCAAATTATTTTGGGAGGCAAATTATTTTGGGAGGCAAATTATTTTGGCAAATTATTTTGTGAGGCAAATTATTTTGGCAAATTATTTTGGGAGGCAAATTATTTTGGCAAATTATTTTGGGAGGCAAATTATTTTGGCAAATTATTTTGGGAGGCAAATTATTTTGGGAGGCAAATTATTTTGGGAGGCAAATTATTTTGGGAGGCAAATTATTTTGGCAAATTATTTTGGGAAGCAAATTATTTTGGCAAATTATTTTGGGAGGCAAATTATTTTGGCAAATTATTTTGGGAGGCAAATGTTTTTGGGAGGCAAATTATTTTGGCAAATTATTTTGGCAAATTATTTTGTGAGGCAAATTATTTTGGCAAATTATTTTGGGAGGCAAATTATTTTGGCAAATTATTTTGGGAGGCAAATTATTTTGGCAAATTATTTTGGGAGGCAAATTATTTTGGCAAATTATTTTGGGAGGCAAATTATTTTGGGAGGCAAATTATTTTGGCAAATTATTTTGTGAGGCAAATTATTTTGGCAAATTATTTTGGGAGGCAAATTATTTTGGCAAATTATTTTGGGAGGCAAATTATTTTGGCAAATTATTTTGGGAGGCAAATTATTTTGGTTATTTTGGGAGGCAAATTATTTTGGGAGGCAAATTATTTTGGGAGGCAAATTATTTTGGCAAATTATTTTGGGAGGCAAATTATTTTGGCATGCAAATTATTTTGGGAGGCAAATTATTTTGGGAGGCAAATTATTTTGGGAGGCAAATTATTTTGGCAAATTATTTTGGGAGGCAAATTATTTTGGGAGGCAAATTATTTTGGCAAATTATTTTGTGAGGCAAATTATTTTGGCAAATTATTTTGGGAGGCAAATTATTTTGGCAAATTATTTTGGGAGGCAAATTATTTTGGGAGGCAAATTATTTTGGGAGGCAAATTATTTTGGGAGGCAAATTATTTTGGGAGGCAAATTATTTTGGCAAATTATTTTGGGAGGCAAATTATTTTGGCATGCAAATTATTTTGGGAGGCAAATTATTTTGGGAGGCAAATTATTTTGGCAAATTATTTTGGGAGGCAAATTATTTTGGCAAATTATTTTGGGAGGCAAATTATTTTGGCAAATTATTTTGGGAGGCAAATTATTTTGGCAAATTATTTTGGGAGGCAAATTATTTTGGCAAATTATTTTGGGAGGCAAATTATTTTGGCAAATTATTTTGGGAGGCAAATTATTTTGGGAGGCAAATTATTTTGGCAAATTATTTTGGGAGGCAAATTATTTTGGGAGGCAAATTATTTTGGGAGGCAAATTATTTTGGCAAATTATTTTGGGAGGCAAATTATTTTGGGAGGCAAATTATTTTGGGAGGCAAATTATTTTGGGAGGCAAATTATTTTGGCAAATTATTTTGTGAGGCAAATTATTTTGGCAAATTATTTTGGGAGGCAAATTATTTTGGCAAATTATTTTGGGAGGCAAATTATTTTGGCAAATTATTTTGGGAGGCAAATTATTTTGGCAGGCAAATTATTTTGGCAAATTATTTTGGGAGGCAAATTATTTTGGCATGCAAATTATTTTGGGAGGCAAATTATTTTGGGAGGCAAATTATTTTGGGAGGCAAATTATTTTGGCAAATTATTTTGGGAGGCAAATTATTTTGGCAAATTATTTTGGGAGGCAAATTATTTGGGAGGCAAATTATTTTGGCAAATTATTTTGTGAGGCAAATTATTTTGGCAAATTATTTTGGGAGGCAAATTATTTTGGCAAATTATTTTGGGAGGCAAATTATTTTGGCAAATTATTTTGGGAGGCAAATTATTTTGGGAGGCAAATTATTTTGGCAAATTATTTTGGGAAGCAAATTATTTTGGCAAATTATTTTGGGAGGCAAATTATTTTGGCAAATTATTTTGGGAGGCAAATGTTTTTGGGAGGCAAATTATTTTGGGAGGCAAATTATTTTGGCAAATTATTTTGGCAAATTATTTTGTGAGGCAAATTATTTTGTGAGGCAAATTATTTTGGCAAATTATTTTGGGAGGCAAATTATTTTGGCAAATTATTTTGGGAGGCAAATTATTTTGGCAAATTATTTTGGGAGGCAAATTATTTTGGCAAATTATTTTACACTTTTGGTTATTGAGAAACAGCTCCTAAAACATTATATGACACTTTTGGTTGTTGAAAAACAGCTTCTAACCATTATTTGACACTTTGGTTGTTGAGAAACAGCTCCTAAAACATTATTTTACACTTTTGGTTATTGAGAAACAGCTCCTAAAACATTATTTGACACTTTTGGTTGTTGAAAAACAGCTTCTAACCATTATTTGACACTTTGGTTGTTGAGAAACAGCTCCTAAAACATTATTTTACACTTTTGGTTGTTGAGAAACAGCTCCTAAAACATTATTTGACACTTTTGGTTGTTGAAAAACAGCTTCTAACCATTATTTGACACTTTGGTTGTTGAGAAACAGCTCCTAAAACATTATTTTACACTTTTGGTTATTGAGAAACAGCTCCTAAAACATTATTTGACACTTTTGGTTGTTGAAAAACAGCTTCTAACCATTATTTGACACTTTGGTTGTTGAGAAACAGCTCCTAAAACATTATTTGACACTTTTGGTTGTTGAGAAACAGCTCCTAAAACATTATTTGACACTTTTGGTTGTTGAAAAACAGCTTCTAAACATTATTTGACACTTTGGTTGTTGAGAAACAGCTCCTAAAACATTATTTGACACTTTTGGTTGTTGAGAAACAGCTCATAAAACATTATTTGACACTTTTGGTTGTTGAAAAACAGCTTCTAACCATTATTTGACACTTTGGTTGTTGAGAAACAGCTCCTAAAACATTATTTGACACTTTTGGTTGTTGAAAAACAGCTTCTAACCATTATTTGACACTTTGGTTGTTGAGAAACAGCTCCTAAAACATTATTTTACACTTTTGGTTGTTGAGAAACAGCTCCTAAAACATTATTTGACACTTTTGGTTGTTGAAAAACAGCTTCTAACCATTATTTGACACTTTGGTTGTTGAGAAACAGCTCCTAAAACATTATTTTACACTTTTGGTTATTGAGAAACAGCTCCTAAAACATTATTTGACACTTTTGGTTGTTGAAAAACAGCTTCTAACCATTATTTGACACTTTGGTTGTTGAGAAACAGCTCCTAAAACATTATTTGACACTTTTGGTTGTTGAGAAACAGCTCCTAAAACATTATTTGACACTTTTGGTTGTTGAAAAACAGCTTCTAAACATTATTTGACACTTTGGTTGTTGAGAAACAGCTCCTAAAACATTATTTGACACTTTTGGTTGTTGAGAAACAGCTCATAAAACATTATTTGACACTTTTGGTTGTTGAAAAACAGCTTCTAACCATTATTTGACACTTTGGTTGTTGAGAAACAGCTCCTAAAACATTATTTGACACTTTTGGTTGTTGAAAAACAGCTTCTAACCATTATTTGACACTTTGGTTGTTGAGAAACAGCTCCTAAAACATTATTTGACACTTTCGGTTGTTGAGAAACAGCTCCTAAAACATTATTTGACACTTTTGGTTGTTGAAAAACAGCTTCTAACCATTATTTGACACTTTGGTTGTTGAGAAACAGCTCCTAAAACATTATTTGACACTTTTGGTTGTTGAGAAACAGCTCCTAAAACATTATTTGACACTTTTGGTTGTTGAAAAACAGCTTCTAACCATTATTTGACACTTTGGTTGTTGAGAAACAGCTCCTAAAACATTATTTGACACTTTTGGTTGTTGAGAAACAGCTCCTAAAACATTATTTGACACTTTTGGTTGTTGAAAAACAGCTTCTAACCATTATTTGACACTTTGGTTGTTGAGAAACAGCTCCTAAAACATTATTTTACACATTTGGTTGTTGAGAAACAGCTCCTAAAACATTATTTGACACTTTTGGTTGTTGTAAAACAGCTTCTAACCATTATTTGACACTTTGGTTAGTGAGAAACAGCTCCTAAAACATTATTTTACACATTTGGTTGTTGAGAAACAGCTCCTAAAACATTATTTGACACTTTTGGTTGTTGAAAAACAGCTTCTAACCATTATTTGACACTTTGGTTGTTGAGAAACAGCTCCTAAAACATTATTTTACACTTTTGGTTATTGAGAAACAGCTCCTAAAACATTATTTGACACTTTTGGTTGTTGTAAAACAGCTTCTAACCATTATTTGACACTTTGGTTGTTGAGAAACAGCTCCTAAAACATTATTTTACACTTTTGGTTGTTGAGAAACAGCTCCTAAAACATTATTTGACACTTTTGGTTGTTGTAAAACAGCTTCTAACCATTATTTGACACTTTGGTTGTTGAGAAACAGCTCCTAAAACATTATTTTACACTTTTGGTTGTTGAGAAACAGCTCCTAAAACATTATTTGACACTTTGGTTGTTGAGAAACAGCTCCTAAAACATTATTTTACACTTTTGGTTATTGAGAAACAGCTCCTAAAACATTATTTGACACTTTTGGTTGTTGAAAAACAGCTTCTAACCATTATTTGACACTTTGGTTGTTGAGAAACAGCTCCTAAAACATTATTTTACACTTTTGGTTAGTGAGAAACAGCTCCTAAAACATTATTTGACACTTTTGGTTGTTGAAAAACAGCTTCTAACCATTATTTGACACTTTGGTTGTTGAGAAACAGCTCCTAAAACATTATTTTACACTTTTGGTTATTGAGAAACAGCTCCTAAAACATTATTTGACACTTTTGGTTGTTGAAAAACAGCTTCTAACCATTATTTGACACTTTGGTTGTTGAGAAACAGCTCCTAAAACATTATTTTACAATTTTGGTTGTTGAGAAACAGCTCCTAAAACATTATTTGACACTTTTGGTTGTTGTAAAACAGCTTCTAACCATTATTTGACACTTTGGTTAGTGAGAAACAGCTCCTAAAACATTATTTTACACTTTTGGTTGTTGAGAAACAGCTCCTAAAACATTATTTGACACTTTTGGTTGTTGTAAAACAGCTTCTAACCATTATTTGACACTTTGGTTGTTGAGAAACAGCTCCTAAAACATTATTTTACACTTTTGGTTGTTGAGAAACAGCTCCTAAAACATTATTTGACACTTTGGTTGTTGAGAAACAGCTCCTAAAACATTATTTTACACTTTTGGTTATTGAGAAACAGCTCCTAAAACATTATTTGACACTTTTGGTTGTTGAAAAACAGCTTCTAACCATTATTTGACACTTTGGTTGTTGAGAAACAGCTCCTAAAACATTATTTTACACTTTTGGTTAGTGAGAAACAGCTCCTAAAACATTATTTGACACTTTTGGTTGTTGAAAAACAGCTTCTAACCATTATTTGACACTTTGGTTGTTGAGAAACAGCTCCTAAAACATTATTTTACACTTTTGGTTATTGAGAAACAGCTCCTAAAACATTATTTGACACTTTTGGTTGTTGAAAAACAGCTTCTAACCATTATTTGACACTTTGGTTGTTGAGAAACAGCTCCTAAAACATTATTTGACAATTTTGGTTGTTGAGAAACAGCTCCTAAAACATTATTTGACACTTTTGGTTGTTGAAAAACAGCTTCTAACCATTATTTGACACTTTGGTTGTTGAGAAACAGCTCCTAAAACATTATTTTACACTTTTGGTTGTTGAGAAACAGCTCCTAAAACATTATTTGACACTTTTGGTTGTTGAAAAACAGCTTCTAACCATTATTTGACACTTTGGTTGTTGAGAAACAGCTCCTAAAACATTATTTTACACTTTTGGTTATTGAGAAACAGCTCCTAAAACATTATTTGACACTTTGGTTCTGGTTATTTTGGGAGGCAAATTATTTTGGCAAATTATTTTGGGAGGCAAATTATTTTGGCAAATTATTTTGGGAGGCAAATTATTTTGGCAAATTATTTTGGGAGGCAAATTATTTTGGCAAATTATTTTGGGAGGCAAATTATTTTGGCAAATTATTTTGGGAGGCAAATTATTTTGGCAAATTATTTTGGGAGGCAAATTATTTTGGCAAATTATTTTGGGAGGCAAATTATTTTGGCAAATTATTTTGGGAGGCAAATTATTTTGGCAAATTATTTTGGGAGGCAAATTATTTTGGCAAATTATTTTGGGAGGCAAATTATTTTGGGAGGCAAATTATTTTGGCAAATTATTTTGGGAGGCAAATTATTTTGGGAGGCAAATTATTTTGGCAAATTATTTTGGGAGGCAAATTATTTTGGCAAATTATTTTGGGAGGCAAATTATTTTGGCAAATTATTTTGGCAAATTATTTTGGGAGGCAAATTATTTTGGCAAATTATTTTGGGAGGCAAATTATTTTGGCAAATTATTTTGGGAGGCAAATTATTTTGGGAGGCAAATTATTTTGGCAAATTATTTTGGGAGGCAAATTATTTTGGCAAATTATTTTGGGAGGCAAATTATTTTGGCAAATTATTTTGGGAGGCAAATTATTTTGGCAAATTATTTTGGGAGGCAAATTATTTTGGCAAATTATTTTGGGAGGCAAATTATTTTGGCAAATTATTTTGGGAGGCAAATTATTTTGGCAAATTATTTTGGGAGGCAAATTATTTTGGCAAATTATTTTGGGAGGCAAATTATTTTGGCAAATTATTTTGGGAGGCAAATTATTTTGGCAAATTATTTTGGGAGGCAAATTATTTTGGCAAATTATTTTGGGAGGCAAATTATTTTGGCAAATTATTTTGGGAGGCAAATTATTTTGGCAAATTATTTTGGGAGGCAAATTATTTTGGCAAATTATTTTGGGAGGCAAATTATTTTGGGAGGCAAATTATTTTGGCAAATTATTTTGGGAGGCAAATTATTTTGGCATGCAAATTATTTTGGGAGGCAAATTATTTTGGCATGCAAATTATTTTGGGAGGCAAATTATTTTGGGAGGCAAATTATTTTGGCAAATTATTTTGGGAGGCAAATTATTTTGGCAAATTATTTTGGGAGGCAAATTATTTTGGCAAATTATTTTGTGAGGCAAATTATTTTGGCAAATTATTTTGGGAGGCAAATTATTTTGGCAGGCAAATTATTTTGGCAAATTATTTTGGGAGGCAAATTATTTTGGCAAATTATTTTGGGAGGCAAATTATTTTGGCAAATTATTTTGGCAAATTATTTTGGGAGGCAAATTATTTTGGGAGGCAAATTATTTTGGCAAATTATTTTGGGAGGCAAATTATTTTGGCAAATTATTTTGGGAGGCAAATTATTTTGGCAAATTATTTTGGGAGGCAAATTATTTTGGGAGGCAAATTATTTTGGCAGGCAAATTATTTTGGCAAATTATTTTGGGAGGCAAATTATTTTGGCATGCAAATTATTTTGGGAGGCAAATTATTTTGGGAGGCAAATTATTTTGGCAAATTATTTTGGGAGGCAAATTATTTTGGCAAATTATTTTGGGAGGCAAATTATTTTGGCAAATTATTTTGGGAGGCAAATTATTTTGGGAGGCAAATTATTTTGGCAAATTATTTTGTGAGGCAAATTATTTTGGCAAATTATTTTGGGAGGCAAATTATTTTGGCAAATTATTTTGGGAGGCAAATTATTTTGGCAAATTATTTTGGGAGGCAAATTATTTTGGGAGGCAAATTATTTTGGCAAATTATTTTGGGAAGCAAATTATTTTGGCAAATTATTTTGGGAGGCAAATTATTTTGGCAAATTATTTTGGGAGGCAAATGTTTTTGGGAGGCAAATTATTTTGGGAGGCAAATTATTTTGGCAAATTATTTTGTGAGGCAAATTATTTTGGCAAATTATTTTGGGAGGCAAATTATTTTGGCAAATTATTTTGGGAGGCAAATTATTTTGGCAAATTATTTTGGGAGGCAAATTATTTTGGCAAATTATTTTACACTTTTGGTTATTGAGAAACAGCTCCTAAAACATTATATGACACTTTTGGTTGTTGAAAAACAGCTTCTAACCATTATTTGACACTTTGGTTGTTGAGAAACAGCTCCTAAAACATTATTTTACACTTTTGGTTATTGAGAAACAGCTCCTAAAACATTATTTGACACTTTTGGTTGTTGAAAAACAGCTTCTAACCATTATTTGACACTTTGGTTGTTGAGAAACAGCTCCTAAAACATTATTTTACACTTTTGGTTGTTGAGAAACAGCTCCTAAAACATTATTTGACACTTTTGGTTGTTGAAAAACAGCTTCTAACCATTATTTGACACTTTGGTTGTTGAGAAACAGCTCCTAAAACATTATTTTACACTTTTGGTTATTGAGAAACAGCTCCTAAAACATTATTTGACACTTTTGGTTGTTGAAAAACAGCTTCTAACCATTATTTGACACTTTGGTTGTTGAGAAACAGCTCCTAAAACATTATTTTACACTTTTGGTTGTTGAGAAACAGCTCCTAAAACATTATTTGACACTTTTGGTTGTTGAAAAACAGCTTCTAACCATTATTTGACACTTTGGTTGTTGAGAAACAGCTCCTAAAACATTATTTTACACTTTTGGTTATTGAGAAACAGCTCCTAAAACATTATTTGACACTTTTGGTTGTTGAAAAACAGCTTCTAACCATTATTTGACACTTTGGTTGTTGAGAAACAGCTCCTAAAACATTATTTGACACTTTTGGTTGTTGAGAAACAGCTCCTAAAACATTATTTGACACTTTTGGTTGTTGAAAAACAGCTTCTAACCATTATTTGACACTTTGGTTGTTGAGAAACAGCTCCTAAAACATTATTTGACACTTTTGGTTGTTGAGAAACAGCTCCTAAAACATTATTTGACACTTTTGGTTGTTGAAAAACAGCTTCTAAACATTATTTGACACTTTGGTTGTTGAGAAACAGCTCCTAAAACATTATTTTACACTTTTGGTTGTTAAAAAACAGCTTCTAACCATTATTTGACACTTTGGTTGTTGAGAAACAGCTCCTAAAACATTATTTGACACTTTTGGTTGTTGAGAAACAGCTCCTAAAACATTATTTGACACTTTTGGTTGTTGAAAAACAGCTTCTAAACATTATTTGACACTTTGGTTGTTGAGAAACAGCTCCTAAAACATTATTTGACACTTTTGGTTGTTGAGAAACAGCTCATAAAACATTATTTGACACTTTTGGTTGTTGAAAAACAGCTTCTAAACATTATTTGACACTTTGGTTGTTGAGAAACAGCTCCTAAAACATTATTTTACACTTTTGGTTGTTAAAAAACAGCTTCTAACCATTATTTGACACTTTGGTTGTTGAGAAACAGCTCCTAAAACATTATTTGACACTTTTGGTTGTTGAGAAACAGCTCCTAAAACATTATTTGACACTTTTGGTTGTTGAAAAACAGCTTCTAAACATTATTTGACACTTTGGTTGTTGAGAAACAGCTCCTAAAACATTATTTGACACTTTTGGTTGTTGAGAAACAGCTCATAAAACATTATTTGACACTTTTGGTTGTTGAAAAACAGCTTCTAAACATTATTTGACACTTTGGTTGTTGAGAAACAGCTCCTAAAACATTATTTGACACTTTTGGTTGTTGAAAAACAGCTTCTAACCATTATTTGACACTTTGGTTGTTGAGAAACAGCTCCTAAAACATTATTTGACACTTTCGGTTGTTGAGAAACAGCTCCTAAAACATTATTTGACACTTTTGGTTGTTGAAAAACAGCTTCTAACCATTATTTGACACTTTGGTTGTTGAGAAACAGCTCCTAAAACATTATTTGACACTTTTGGTTGTTGAGAAACAGCTCCTAAAACATTATTTGACACTTTTGGTTGTTGAAAAACAGCTTCTAACCATTATTTGACACTTTGGTTGTTGAGAAACAGCTCCTAAAACATTATTTGACACTTTTGGTTGTTGAGAAACAGCTCCTAAAACATTATTTGACACTTTTGGTTGTTGAAAAACAGCTTCTAACCATTATTTGACACTTTGGTTGTTGAGAAACAGCTCCTAAAACATTATTTTACACTTTTGGTTGTTGATAAACAGCTCCTAAAACATTATTTGACACTTTTGGTTGTTGAAAAACAGCTTCTAACCATTATTTGACACTTTGGTTGTTGAGAAACAGCTCCTAAAACATTATTTTACACATTTGGTTGTTGAGAAACAGCTCCTAAAACATTATTTGACACTTTTGGTTGTTGTAAAACAGCTTCTAACCATTATTTGACACTTTGGTTAGTGAGAAACAGCTCCTAAAACATTATTTTACACTTTTGGTTGTTGAGAAACAGCTCCTAAAACATTATTTGACACTTTTGGTTGTTGTAAAACAGCTTCTAACCATTATTTGACACTTTGGTTGTTGAGAAACAGCTCCTAAAACATTATTTTACACTTTTGGTTGTTGAGAAACAGCTCCTAAAACATTATTTGACACTTTGGTTGTTGAGAAACAGCTCCTAAAACATTATTTTACACTTTTGGTTATTGAGAAACAGCTCCTAAAACATTATTTGACACTTTTGGTTGTTGAAAAACAGCTTCTAACCATTATTTGACACTTTGGTTGTTGAGAAACAGCTCCTAAAACATTATTTTACACTTTTGGTTAGTGAGAAACAGCTCCTAAAACATTATTTGACACTTTTGGTTGTTGAAAAACAGCTTCTAACCATTATTTGACACTTTGGTTGTTGAGAAACAGCTCCTAAAACATTATTTTACACTTTTGGTTATTGAGAAACAGCTCCTAAAACATTATTTGACACTTTTGGTTGTTGAAAAACAGCTTCTAACCATTATTTGACACTTTGGTTGTTGAGAAACAGCTCCTAAAACATTATTTTACAATTTTGGTTGTTGAGAAACAGCTCCTAAAACATTATTTGACACTTTTGGTTGTTGAAAAACAGCTTCTAACCATTATTTGACACTTTGGTTGTTGAGAAACAGCTCCTAAAACATTATTTTACACTTTTGGTTGTTGAGAAACAGCTCCTAAAACATTATTTGACACTTTTGGTTGTTGAAAAACAGCTTCTAACCATTATTTGACACTTTGGTTGTTGAGAAACAGCTCCTAAAACATTATTTTACACTTTTGGTTATTGAGAAACAGCTCCTAAAACATTATTTGACACTTTTGGTTATTGAAAAACAGCTTCTAACCATTATTTGACACTTTGGTTCTGGTTATTTTGGGAGGCAAATTATTTTGGCAAATTATTTTGGGAGGCAAATTATTTTGGCAAATTATTTTGGGAGGCAAATTATTTTGGCAAATTATTTTGGGAGGCAAATTATTTTGGCAAATTATTTTGGGAGGCAAATTATTTTGGCAAATTATTTTGGGAGGCAAATTATTTTGGCAAATTATTTTGGGAGGCAAATTATTTTGGCAAATTATTTTGGGAGGCAAATTATTTTGGCAAATTATTTTGGGAGGCAAATTATTTTGGGAGGCAAATTATTTTGGCAAATTATTTTGGGAGGCAAATTATTTTGGCAAATTATTTTGGGAGGCAAATTATTTTGGGAGGCAAATTATTTTGGCAAATTATTTTGGGAGGCAAATTATTTTGGGAGGCAAATTATTTTGGCAAATTATTTTGGGAGGCAAATTATTTTGGCAAATTATTTTGGGAGGCAAATTATTTTGGCAAATTATTTTGGCAAATTATTTTGGGAGGCAAATTATTTTGGCAAATTATTTTGGGAGGCAAATTATTTTGGCAAATTATTTTGGGAGGCAAATTATTTTGGGAGGCAAATTATTTTGGCAAATTATTTTGGGAGGCAAATTATTTTGGCAAATTATTTTGGGAGGCAAATTATTTTGGCAAATTATTTTGGGAGGCAAATTATTTTGGCAAATTATTTTGGGAGGCAAATTATTTTGGCAAATTATTTTGGGAGGCAAATTATTTTGGCAAATTATTTTGGGAGGCAAATTATTTTGGCAAATTATTTTGGGAGGCAAATTATTTTGGCAAATTATTTTGGGAGGCAAATTATTTTGGCAAATTATTTTGGGAGGCAAATTATTTTGGCAAATTATTTTGGGAGGCAAATTATTTTGGCAAATTATTTTGGGAGGCAAATTATTTTGGCAAATTATTTTGGGAGGCAAATTATTTTGGCAAATTATTTTGGGAGGCAAATTATTTTGGGAGGCAAATTATTTTGGCAAATTATTTTGGGAGGCAAATTATTTTGGGAGGCAAATTATTTTGGCAAATTATTTTGGGAGGCAAATTATTTTGGCAAATTATTTTGGGAGGCAAATTATTTTGGCAAATTATTTTGGCAAATTATTTTGGCAAATTATTTTGGGAGGCAAATTATTTTGGCAAATTATTTTGGGAGGCAAATTATTTTGGCAAATTATTTTGGGAGGCAAATTATTTTGGGAGGCAAATTATTTTGGCAAATTATTTTGGGAGGCAAATTATTTTGGCAAATTATTTTGGGAGGCAAATTATTTTGGCAAATTATTTTGGGAGGCAAATTATTTTGGCAAATTATTTTGGGAGGCAAATTATTTTGGCAAATTATTTTGGGAGGCAAATTATTTTGGCAAATTATTTTGGGAGGCAAATTATTTTGGCAAATTATTTTGGGAGGCAAATTATTTTGGCAAATTATTTTGGGAGGCAAATTATTTTGGCAAATTATTTTGGGAGGCAAATTATTTTGGCAAATTATTTTGGGAGGCAAATTATTTTGGCAAATTATTTTGGGAGGCAAATTATTTTGGCAAATTATTTTGGGAGGCAAATTATTTTGGCAAATTATTTTGGGAGGCAAATTATTTTGGCAAATTATTTTGGGAGGCAAATTATTTTGGCAAATTATTTTGGGAGGCAAATTATTTTGGCAAATTATTTTGGGAGGCAAATTATTTTGGGAGGCAAATTATTTTGGCAAATTATTTTGGGAGGCAAATTATTTTGGGAGGCAAATTATTTTGGCAAATTATTTTGGGAGGCAAATTATTTTGGCATGCAAATTATTTTGGGAGGCAAATTATTTTGGCATGCAAATTATTTTGGGAGGCAAATTATTTTGGGAGGCAAATTATTTTGGCAAATTATTTTGGGAGGCAAATTATTTTGGCAAATTATTTTGGGAGGCAAATTATTTTGGCAAATTATTTTGTGAGGCAAATTATTTTGGCAAATTATTTTGGGAGGCAAATTATTTTGGCAGGCAAATTATTTTGGCAAATTATTTTGGGAGGCAAATTATTTTGGCAAATTATTTTGGGAGGCAAATTATTTTGGCAAATTATTTTGGCAAATTATTTTGGGAGGCAAATTATTTTGGGAGGCAAATTATTTTGGCAAATTATTTTGGGAGGCAAATTATTTTGGCAAATTATTTTGGGAGGCAAATTATTTTGGCAAATTATTTTGGGAGGCAAATTATTTTGGGAGGCAAATTATTTTGGCAGGCAAATTATTTTGGCAAATTATTTTGGGAGGCAAATTATTTTGGCATGCAAATTATTTTGGGAGGCAAATTATTTTGGGAGGCAAATTATTTTGGCAAATTATTTTGGGAGGCAAATTATTTTGGCAAATTATTTTGGGAGGCAAATTATTTTGGCAAATTATTTTGGGAGGCAAATTATTTTGGGAGGCAAATTATTTTGGCAAATTATTTTGTGAGGCAAATTATTTTGGCAAATTATTTTGGGAGGCAAATTATTTTGGCAAATTATTTTGGGAGGCAAATTATTTTGGCAAATTATTTTGGGAGGCAAATTATTTTGGGAGGCAAATTATTTTGGCAAATTATTTTGGGAAGCAAATTATTTTGGCAAATTATTTTGGGAGGCAAATTATTTTGGCAAATTATTTTGGGAGGCAAATGTTTTTGGGAGGCAAATTATTTTGGGAGGCAAATTATTTTGGCAAATTATTTTGTGAGGCAAATTATTTTGGCAAATTATTTTGGGAGGCAAATTATTTTGGCAAATTATTTTGGGAGGCAAATTATTTTGGCAAATTATTTTGGGAGGCAAATTATTTTGGCAAATTATTTTACACTTTTGGTTATTGAGAAACAGCTCCTAAAACATTATATGACACTTTTGGTTGTTGAAAAACAGCTTCTAACCATTATTTGACACTTTGGTTGTTGAGAAACAGCTCCTAAAACATTATTTTACACTTTTGGTTATTGAGAAACAGCTCCTAAAACATTATTTGACACTTTTGGTTGTTGAAAAACAGCTTCTAACCATTATTTGACACTTTGGTTGTTGAGAAACAGCTCCTAAAACATTATTTTACACTTTTGGTTGTTGAGAAACAGCTCCTAAAACATTATTTGACACTTTTGGTTGTTGAAAAACAGCTTCTAACCATTATTTGACACTTTGGTTGTTGAGAAACAGCTCCTAAAACATTATTTTACACTTTTGGTTATTGAGAAACAGCTCCTAAAACATTATTTGACACTTTTGGTTGTTGAAAAACAGCTTCTAACCATTATTTGACACTTTGGTTGTTGAGAAACAGCTCCTAAAACATTATTTTACACTTTTGGTTGTTGAGAAACAGCTCCTAAAACATTATTTGACACTTTTGGTTGTTGAAAAACAGCTTCTAACCATTATTTGACACTTTGGTTGTTGAGAAACAGCTCCTAAAACATTATTTTACACTTTTGGTTATTGAGAAACAGCTCCTAAAACATTATTTGACACTTTTGGTTGTTGAAAAACAGCTTCTAACCATTATTTGACACTTTGGTTGTTGAGAAACAGCTCCTAAAACATTATTTGACACTTTTGGTTGTTGAGAAACAGCTCCTAAAACATTATTTGACACTTTTGGTTGTTGAAAAACAGCTTCTAACCATTATTTGACACTTTGGTTGTTGAGAAACAGCTCCTAAAACATTATTTGACACTTTTGGTTGTTGAGAAACAGCTCCTAAAACATTATTTGACACTTTTGGTTGTTGAAAAACAGCTTCTAAACATTATTTGACACTTTGGTTGTTGAGAAACAGCTCCTAAAACATTATTTTACACTTTTGGTTGTTAAAAAACAGCTTCTAACCATTATTTGACACTTTGGTTGTTGAGAAACAGCTCCTAAAACATTATTTGACACTTTTGGTTGTTGAGAAACAGCTCCTAAAACATTATTTGACACTTTTGGTTGTTGAAAAACAGCTTCTAAACATTATTTGACACTTTGGTTGTTGAGAAACAGCTCCTAAAACATTATTTGACACTTTTGGTTGTTGAGAAACAGCTCATAAAACATTATTTGACACTTTTGGTTGTTGAAAAACAGCTTCTAAACATTATTTGACACTTTGGTTGTTGAGAAACAGCTCCTAAAACATTATTTTACACTTTTGGTTGTTAAAAAACAGCTTCTAACCATTATTTGACACTTTGGTTGTTGAGAAACAGCTCCTAAAACATTATTTGACACTTTTGGTTGTTGAGAAACAGCTCCTAAAACATTATTTGACACTTTTGGTTGTTGAAAAACAGCTTCTAAACATTATTTGACACTTTGGTTGTTGAGAAACAGCTCCTAAAACATTATTTGACACTTTTGGTTGTTGAGAAACAGCTCATAAAACATTATTTGACACTTTTGGTTGTTGAAAAACAGCTTCTAAACATTATTTGACACTTTGGTTGTTGAGAAACAGCTCCTAAAACATTATTTGACACTTTTGGTTGTTGAAAAACAGCTTCTAACCATTATTTGACACTTTGGTTGTTGAGAAACAGCTCCTAAAACATTATTTGACACTTTCGGTTGTTGAGAAACAGCTCCTAAAACATTATTTGACACTTTTGGTTGTTGAAAAACAGCTTCTAACCATTATTTGACACTTTGGTTGTTGAGAAACAGCTCCTAAAACATTATTTGACACTTTTGGTTGTTGAGAAACAGCTCCTAAAACATTATTTGACACTTTTGGTTGTTGAAAAACAGCTTCTAACCATTATTTGACACTTTGGTTGTTGAGAAACAGCTCCTAAAACATTATTTGACACTTTTGGTTGTTGAGAAACAGCTCCTAAAACATTATTTGACACTTTTGGTTGTTGAAAAACAGCTTCTAACCATTATTTGACACTTTGGTTGTTGAGAAACAGCTCCTAAAACATTATTTTACACTTTTGGTTGTTGATAAACAGCTCCTAAAACATTATTTGACACTTTTGGTTGTTGAAAAACAGCTTCTAACCATTATTTGACACTTTGGTTGTTGAGAAACAGCTCCTAAAACATTATTTTACACATTTGGTTGTTGAGAAACAGCTCCTAAAACATTATTTGACACTTTTGGTTGTTGTAAAACAGCTTCTAACCATTATTTGACACTTTGGTTAGTGAGAAACAGCTCCTAAAACATTATTTTACACTTTTGGTTGTTGAGAAACAGCTCCTAAAACATTATTTGACACTTTTGGTTGTTGTAAAACAGCTTCTAACCATTATTTGACACTTTGGTTGTTGAGAAACAGCTCCTAAAACATTATTTTACACTTTTGGTTGTTGAGAAACAGCTCCTAAAACATTATTTGACACTTTGGTTGTTGAGAAACAGCTCCTAAAACATTATTTTACACTTTTGGTTATTGAGAAACAGCTCCTAAAACATTATTTGACACTTTTGGTTGTTGAAAAACAGCTTCTAACCATTATTTGACACTTTGGTTGTTGAGAAACAGCTCCTAAAACATTATTTTACACTTTTGGTTAGTGAGAAACAGCTCCTAAAACATTATTTGACACTTTTGGTTGTTGAAAAACAGCTTCTAACCATTATTTGACACTTTGGTTGTTGAGAAACAGCTCCTAAAACATTATTTTACACTTTTGGTTATTGAGAAACAGCTCCTAAAACATTATTTGACACTTTTGGTTGTTGAAAAACAGCTTCTAACCATTATTTGACACTTTGGTTGTTGAGAAACAGCTCCTAAAACATTATTTTACAATTTTGGTTGTTGAGAAACAGCTCCTAAAACATTATTTGACACTTTTGGTTGTTGAAAAACAGCTTCTAACCATTATTTGACACTTTGGTTGTTGAGAAACAGCTCCTAAAACATTATTTTACACTTTTGGTTGTTGAGAAACAGCTCCTAAAACATTATTTGACACTTTTGGTTGTTGAAAAACAGCTTCTAACCATTATTTGACACTTTGGTTGTTGAGAAACAGCTCCTAAAACATTATTTTACACTTTTGGTTATTGAGAAACAGCTCCTAAAACATTATTTGACACTTTTGGTTATTGAAAAACAGCTTCTAACCATTATTTGACACTTTGGTTCTGGTTATTTTGGGAGGCAAATTATTTTGGCAAATTATTTTGGGAGGCAAATTATTTTGGCAAATTATTTTGGGAGGCAAATTATTTTGGCAAATTATTTTGGGAGGCAAATTATTTTGGCAAATTATTTTGGGAGGCAAATTATTTTGGCAAATTATTTTGGGAGGCAAATTATTTTGGCAAATTATTTTGGGAGGCAAATTATTTTGGCAAATTATTTTGGGAGGCAAATTATTTTGGCAAATTATTTTGGGAGGCAAATTATTTTGGGAGGCAAATTATTTTGGCAAATTATTTTGGGAGGCAAATTATTTTGGCAAATTATTTTGGGAGGCAAATTATTTTGGGAGGCAAATTATTTTGGCAAATTATTTTGGGAGGCAAATTATTTTGGGAGGCAAATTATTTTGGCAAATTATTTTGGGAGGCAAATTATTTTGGCAAATTATTTTGGGAGGCAAATTATTTTGGCAAATTATTTTGGCAAATTATTTTGGGAGGCAAATTATTTTGGCAAATTATTTTGGGAGGCAAATTATTTTGGCAAATTATTTTGGGAGGCAAATTATTTTGGGAGGCAAATTATTTTGGCAAATTATTTTGGGAGGCAAATTATTTTGGCAAATTATTTTGGGAGGCAAATTATTTTGGCAAATTATTTTGGGAGGCAAATTATTTTGGCAAATTATTTTGGGAGGCAAATTATTTTGGCAAATTATTTTGGGAGGCAAATTATTTTGGCAAATTATTTTGGGAGGCAAATTATTTTGGCAAATTATTTTGGGAGGCAAATTATTTTGGCAAATTATTTTGGGAGGCAAATTATTTTGGCAAATTATTTTGGGAGGCAAATTATTTTGGCAAATTATTTTGGGAGGCAAATTATTTTGGCAAATTATTTTGGGAGGCAAATTATTTTGGCAAATTATTTTGGGAGGCAAATTATTTTGGCAAATTATTTTGGGAGGCAAATTATTTTGGGAGGCAAATTATTTTGGCAAATTATTTTGGGAGGCAAATTATTTTGGGAGGCAAATTATTTTGGCAAATTATTTTGGGAGGCAAATTATTTTGGCAAATTATTTTGGGAGGCAAATTATTTTGGCAAATTATTTTGGCAAATTATTTTGGGAGGCAAATTATTTTGGCAAATTATTTTGGGAGGCAAATTATTTTGGCAAATTATTTTGGGAGGCAAATTATTTTGGGAGGCAAATTATTTTGGCAAATTATTTTGGGAGGCAAATTATTTTGGCAAATTATTTTGGGAGGCAAATTATTTTGGCAAATTATTTTGGGAGGCAAATTATTTTGGCAAATTATTTTGGGAGGCAAATTATTTTGGCAAATTATTTTGGGAGGCAAATTATTTTGGCAAATTATTTTGGGAGGCAAATTATTTTGGCAAATTATTTTGGGAGGC
Organism: Protomyctophum bolini; assembly: GCF_963924005.1. NCBI lineage: Eukaryota > Metazoa > Chordata > Actinopteri > Myctophiformes > Myctophidae > Protomyctophum > Protomyctophum bolini. Next base: position 20,112,193 of record NC_137867.1, on the reverse strand, counting down.
AAATTATTTTGGCAAATTATTTTGGGAGGCAAATTATTTTGGCAAATTATTTTGGGAGGCAAATTATTTTGGCAAATTATTTTGGGAGGCAAATTATTTTGGCAAATTATTTTGGGAGGCAAATTATTTTGGCAAATTATTTTGGGAGGCAAATTATTTTGGCAAATTATTTTGGGAGGCAAATTATTTTGGCAAATTATTTTGGGAGGCAAATTATTTTGGCAAATTATTTTGGGAGGCAAATTATTTTGGCAAATTATTTTGGGAGGCAAATTATTTTGGGAGGCAAATTATTTTGGCAAATTATTTTGGGAGGCAAATTATTTTGGGAGGCAAATTATTTTGGCAAATTATTTTGGGAGGCAAATTATTTTGGCATGCAAATTATTTTGGGAGGCAAATTATTTTGGCATGCAAATTATTTTGGGAGGCAAATTATTTTGGGAGGCAAATTATTTTGGCAAATTATTTTGGGAGGCAAATTATTTTGGCAAATTATTTTGGGAGGCAAATTATTTTGGGAGGCAAATTATTTTGGCAAATTATTTTGTGAGGCAAATTATTTTGGCAAATTATTTTGGGAGGCAAATTATTTTGGCAGGCAAATTATTTTGGCAAATTATTTTGGGAGGCAAATTATTTTGGCAAATTATTTTGGGAGGCAAATTATTTTGGGAGGCAAATTATTTTGGGAGGCAAATTATTTTGGCAAATTATTTTGGGAGGCAAATTATTTTGGCAAATTATTTTGGGAGGCAAATTATTTTGGCAAATTATTTTGGGAGGCAAATTATTTTGGGAGGCAAATTATTTTGGCAGGCAAATTATTTTGGCAAATTATTTTGGGAGGCAAATTATTTTGGCATGCAAATTATTTTGGGAGGCAAATTATTTTGGGAGGCAAATTATTTTGGGAGGCAAATTATTTTGGCAAATTATTTTGGCAAATTATTTTGGGAGGCAAATTATTTTGGGAGGCAAATTATTTTGGCAAATTATTTTGGGAGGCAAATTATTTTGGGAGGCAAATTATTTTGGCAAATTATTTTGTGAGGCAAATTATTTTGGCAAATTATTTTGGGAGGCAAATTATTTTGGCAAATTATTTTGGGAGGCAAATTATTTTGGCAAATTATTTTGGGAGGCAAATTATTTTGGGAGGCAAATTATTTTGGCAAATTATTTTGGGAAGCAAATTATTTTGGCAAATTATTTTGGGAGGCAAATTATTTTGGCAAATTATTTTGGGAGGCAAATGTTTTTGGGAGGCAAATTATTTTGGGAGGCAAATTATTTTGGCAAATTATTTTGTGAGGCAAATTATTTTGGCAAATTATTTTGGGAGGCAAATTATTTTGGCAAATTATTTTGGGAGGCAAATTATTTTGGCAAATTATTTTGGGAGGCAAATTATTTTGGCAAATTATTTTACACTTTTGGTTATTGAGAAACAGCTCCTAAAACATTATATGACACTTTTGGTTGTTGAAAAACAGCTTCTAACCATTATTTGACACTTTGGTTGTTGAGAAACAGCTCCTAAAACATTATTTTACACTTTTGGTTATTGAGAAACAGCTCCTAAAACATTATTTGACACTTTTGGTTGTTGAAAAACAGCTTCTAACCATTATTTGACACTTTGGTTGTTGAGAAACAGCTCCTAAAACATTATTTTACACTTTTGGTTGTTGAGAAACAGCTCCTAAAACATTATTTGACACTTTTGGTTGTTGAAAAACAGCTTCTAACCATTATTTGACACTTTGGTTGTTGAGAAACAGCTCCTAAAACATTATTTTACACTTTTGGTTATTGAGAAACAGCTCCTAAAACATTATTTGACACTTTTGGTTGTTGAAAAACAGCTTCTAACCATTATTTGACACTTTGGTTGTTGAGAAACAGCTCCTAAAACATTATTTGACACTTTTGGTTGTTGAGAAACAGCTCCTAAAACATTATTTGACACTTTTGGTTGTTGAAAAACAGCTTCTAACCATTATTTGACACTTTGGTTGTTGAGAAACAGCTCCTAAAACATTATTTGACACTTTTGGTTGTTGAGAAACAGCTCCTAAAACATTATTTGACACTTTTGGTTGTTGAAAAACAGCTTCTAAACATTATTTGACACTTTGGTTGTTGAGAAACAGCTCCTAAAACATTATTTTACACTTTTGGTTGTTAAAAAACAGCTTCTAACCATTATTTGACACTTTGGTTGTTGAGAAACAGCTCCTAAAACATTATTTGACACTTTTGGTTGTTGAGAAACAGCTCCTAAAACATTATTTGACACTTTTGGTTGTTGAAAAACAGCTTCTAAACATTATTTGACACTTTGGTTGTTGAGAAACAGCTCCTAAAACATTATTTGACACTTTTGGTTGTTGAGAAACAGCTCATAAAACATTATTTGACACTTTTGGTTGTTGAAAAACAGCTTCTAACCATTATTTGACACTTTGGTTGTTGAGAAACAGCTCCTAAAACATTATTTGACACTTTTGGTTGTTGAAAAACAGCTTCTAACCATTATTTGACACTTTGGTTGTTGAGAAACAGCTCCTAAAACATTATTTGACACTTTCGGTTGTTGAGAAACAGCTCCTAAAACATTATTTGACACTTTTGGTTGTTGAAAAACAGCTTCTAACCATTATTTGACACTTTGGTTGTTGAGAAACAGCTCCTAAAACATTATTTGACACTTTTGGTTGTTGAGAAACAGCTCCTAAAACATTATTTGACACTTTTGGTTGTTGAAAAACAGCTTCTAACCATTATTTGACACTTTGGTTGTTGAGAAACAGCTCCTAAAACATTATTTGACACTTTTGGTTGTTGAGAAACAGCTCCTAAAACATTATTTGACACTTTTGGTTGTTGAAAAACAGCTTCTAACCATTATTTGACACTTTGGTTGTTGAGAAACAGCTCCTAAAACATTATTTTACACTTTTGGTTGTTGATAAACAGCTCCTAAAACATTATTTGACACTTTTGGTTGTTGAAAAACAGCTTCTAACCATTATTTGACACTTTGGTTGTTGAGAAACAGCTCCTAAAACATTATTTTACACATTTGGTTGTTGAGAAACAGCTCCTAAAACATTATTTGACACTTTTGGTTGTTGTAAAACAGCTTCTAACCATTATTTGACACTTTGGTTAGTGAGAAACAGCTCCTAAAACATTATTTTACACATTTGGTTGTTGAGAAACAGCTCCTAAAACATTATTTGACACTTTTGGTTGTTGAAAAACAGCTTCTAACCATTATTTGACACTTTGGTTGTTGAGAAACAGCTCCTAAAACATTATTTTACACTTTTGGTTATTGAGAAACAGCTCCTAAAACATTATTTGACACTTTTGGTTGTTGTAAAACAGCTTCTAACCATTATTTGACACTTTGGTTGTTGAGAAACAGCTCCTAAAACATTATTTTACACTTTTGGTTGTTGAGAAACAGCTCCTAAAACATTATTTGACACTTTTGGTTGTTGTAAAACAGCTTCTAACCATTATTTGACACTTTGGTTGTTGAGAAACAGCTCCTAAAACATTATTTTACACTTTTGGTTGTTGAGAAACAGCTCCTAAAACATTATTTGACACTTTGGTTGTTGAGAAACAGCTCCTAAAACATTATTTTACACTTTTGGTTATTGAGAAACAGCTCCTAAAACATTATTTGACACTTTTGGTTGTTGAAAAACAGCTTCTAACCATTATTTGACACTTTGGTTGTTGAGAAACAGCTCCTAAAACATTATTTTACACTTTTGGTTAGTGAGAAACAGCTCCTAAAACATTATTTGACACTTTTGGTTGTTGAAAAACAGCTTCTAACCATTATTTGACACTTTGGTTGTTGAGAAACAGCTCCTAAAACATTATTTTACACTTTTGGTTATTGAGAAACAGCTCCTAAAACATTATTTGACACTTTTGGTTGTTGAAAAACAGCTTCTAACCATTATTTGACACTTTGGTTGTTGAGAAACAGCTCCTAAAACATTATTTTACAATTTTGGTTGTTGAGAAACAGCTCCTAAAACATTATTTGACACTTTTGGTTGTTGTAAAACAGCTTCTAACCATTATTTGACACTTTGGTTAGTGAGAAACAGCTCCTAAAACATTATTTTACACTTTTGGTTGTTGAGAAACAGCTCCTAAAACATTATTTGACACTTTTGGTTGTTGTAAAACAGCTTCTAACCATTATTTGACACTTTGGTTGTTGAGAAACAGCTCCTAAAACATTATTTTACACTTTTGGTTAGTGAGAAACAGCTCCTAAAACATTATTTGACACTTTTGGTTGTTGAAAAACAGCTTCTAACCATTATTTGACACTTTGGTTGTTGAGAAACAGCTCCTAAAACATTATTTTACACTTTTGGTTATTGAGAAACAGCTCCTAAAACATTATTTGACACTTTTGGTTGTTGAAAAACAGCTTCTAACCATTATTTGACACTTTGGTTGTTGAGAAACAGCTCCTAAAACATTATTTTACAATTTTGGTTGTTGAGAAACAGCTCCTAAAACATTATTTGACACTTTTGGTTGTTGAAAAACAGCTTCTAACCATTATTTGACACTTTGGTTGTTGAGAAACAGCTCCTAAAACATTATTTTACACTTTTGGTTGTTGAGAAACAGCTCCTAAAACATTATTTGACACTTTTGGTTGTTGAAAAACAGCTTCTAACCATTATTTGACACTTTGGTTGTTGAGAAACAGCTCCTAAAACATTATTTTACACTTTTGGTTATTGAGAAACAGCTCCTAAAACATTATTTGACACTTTTGGTTATTGAAAAACAGCTTCTAACCATTATTTGACACTTTGGTTCTGGTTATTTTGGGAGGCAAATTATTTTGGCAAATTATTTTGGGAGGCAAATTATTTTGGCAAATTATTTTGGGAGGCAAATTATTTTGGCAAATTATTTTGGGAGGCAAATTATTTTGGCAAATTATTTTGGGAGGCAAATTATTTTGGCAAATTATTTTGGGAGGCAAATTATTTTGGCAAATTATTTTGGGAGGCAAATTATTTTGGCAAATTATTTTGGGAGGCAAATTATTTTGGCAAATTATTTTGGGAGGCAAATTATTTTGGCAAATTATTTTGGGAGGCAAATTATTTTGGCAAATTATTTTGGGAGGCAAATTATTTTGGGAGGCAAATTATTTTGGCAAATTATTTTGGCAAATTATTTTGGGAGGCAAATTATTTTGGCAAATTATTTTGGGAGGCAAATTATTTTGGGAGGCAAATTATTTTGGCAAATTATTTTGGGAGGCAAATTATTTTGGCATGCAAATTATTTTGGGAGGCAAATTATTTTGGGAGGCAAATTATTTTGGCAAATTATTTTGGGAGGCAAATTATTTTGGCAAATTATTTTGGGAGGCAAATTATTTTGGGAGGCAAATTATTTTGGCAAATTATTTTGTGAGGCAAATTATTTTGGCAAATTATTTTGGGAGGCAAATTATTTTGGCAAATTATTTTGGGAGGCAAATTATTTTGGCAAATTATTTTGGGAGGCAAATTATTTTGGGAGGCAAATTATTTTGGCAAATTATTTTGGGAGGCAAATTATTTTGGGAGGCAAATTATTTTGGCAAATTATTTTGGGAGGCAAATTATTTTGGCAAATTATTTTGGGAGGCAAATTATTTTGGCAAATTATTTTGGCAAATTATTTTGGGAGGCAAATTATTTTGGCAAATTATTTTGGGAGGCAAATTATTTTGGGAGGCAAATTATTTTGGCAAATTATTTTGGGAGGCAAATTATTTTGGCAAATTATTTTGGGAGGCAAATTATTTTGGCAAATTATTTTGGGAGGCAAATTATTTTGGCAAATTATTTTGGGAGGCAAATTATTTTGGCAAATTATTTTGGGAGGCAAATTATTTTGGCAAATTATTTTGGGAGGCAAATTATTTTGGCAAATTATTTTGGGAGGCAAATTATTTTGGCAAATTATTTTGGCAAATTATTTTGGGAGGCAAATTATTTTGGCAAATTATTTTGGGAGGCAAATTATTTTGGCAAATTATTTTGGGAGGCAAATTATTTTGGCAAATTATTTTGGGAGGCAAATTATTTTGGGAGGCAAATTATTTTGGCAAATTATTTTGGGAGGCAAATTATTTTGGGAGGCAAATTATTTTGGCAAATTATTTTGGGAGGCAAATTATTTTGGCATGCAAATTATTTTGGGAGGCAAATTATTTTGGCATGCAAATTATTTTGGGAGGCAAATTATTTTGGGAGGCAAATTATTTTGGCAAATTATTTTGGGAGGCAAATTATTTTGGCAAATTATTTTGGGAGGCAAATTATTTTGGGAGGCAAATTATTTTGGCAAATTATTTTGTGAGGCAAATTATTTTGGCAAATTATTTTGGGAGGCAAATTATTTTGGCAGGCAAATTATTTTGGCAAATTATTTTGGGAGGCAAATTATTTTGGCAAATTATTTTGGGAGGCAAATTATTTTGGCAAATTATTTTGGGAGGCAAATTATTTTGGGAGGCAAATTATTTTGGCAAATTATTTTGGGAGGCAAATTATTTTGGCAAATTATTTTGGGAGGCAAATTATTTTGGCAAATTATTTTGGGAGGCAAATTATTTTGGGAGGCAAATTATTTTGGCAGGCAAATTATTTTGGCAAATTATTTTGGGAGGCAAATTATTTTGGCATGCAAATTATTTTGGGAGGCAAATTATTTTGGGAGGCAAATTATTTTGGGAGGCAAATTATTTTGGCAAATTATTTTGGGAGGCAAATTATTTTGGGAGGCAAATTATTTTGGCAAATTATTTTGGGAGGCAAATTATTTTGGCAAATTATTTTGGGAGGCAAATTATTTTGGCAAATTATTTTGGGAGGCAAATTATTTTGGCAAATTATTTTGTGAGGCAAATTATTTTGGCAAATTATTTTGGGAGGCAAATTATTTTGGCAAATTATTTTGGGAGGCAAATTATTTTGGCAAATTATTTTGGGAGGCAAATTATTTTGGGAGGCAAATTATTTTGGCAAATTATTTTGGGAAGCAAATTATTTTGGCAAATTATTTTGGGAGGCAAATTATTTTGGCAAATTATTTTGGGAGGCAAATGTTTTTGGGAGGCAAATTATTTTGGGAGGCAAATTATTTTGGCAAATTATTTTGTGAGGCAAATTATTTTGGCAAATTATTTTGGGAGGCAAATTATTTTGGCAAATTATTTTGGGAGGCAAATTATTTTGGCAAATTATTTTGGGAGGCAAATTATTTTGGCAAATTATTTTACACTTTTGGTTATTGAGAAACAGCTCCTAAAACATTATATGACACTTTTGGTTGTTGAAAAACAGCTTCTAACCATTATTTGACACTTTGGTTGTTGAGAAACAGCTCCTAAAACATTATTTTACACTTTTGGTTATTGAGAAACAGCTCCTAAAACATTATTTGACACTTTTGGTTGTTGAAAAACAGCTTCTAACCATTATTTGACACTTTGGTTGTTGAGAAACAGCTCCTAAAACATTATTTTACACTTTTGGTTGTTGAGAAACAGCTCCTAAAACATTATTTGACACTTTTGGTTGTTGAAAAACAGCTTCTAACCATTATTTGACACTTTGGTTGTTGAGAAACAGCTCCTAAAACATTATTTTACACTTTTGGTTATTGAGAAACAGCTCCTAAAACATTATTTGACACTTTTGGTTGTTGAAAAACAGCTTCTAACCATTATTTGACACTTTGGTTGTTGAGAAACAGCTCCTAAAACATTATTTGACACTTTTGGTTGTTGAGAAACAGCTCCTAAAACATTATTTGACACTTTTGGTTGTTGAAAAACAGCTTCTAACCATTATTTGACACTTTGGTTGTTGAGAAACAGCTCCTAAAACATTATTTGACACTTTTGGTTGTTGAGAAACAGCTCCTAAAACATTATTTGACACTTTTGGTTGTTGAAAAACAGCTTCTAAACATTATTTGACACTTTGGTTGTTGAGAAACAGCTCCTAAAACATTATTTTACACTTTTGGTTGTTAAAAAACAGCTTCTAACCATTATTTGACACTTTGGTTGTTGAGAAACAGCTCCTAAAACATTATTTGACACTTTTGGTTGTTGAGAAACAGCTCCTAAAACATTATTTGACACTTTTGGTTGTTGAAAAACAGCTTCTAAACATTATTTGACACTTTGGTTGTTGAGAAACAGCTCCTAAAACATTATTTGACACTTTTGGTTGTTGAGAAACAGCTCATAAAACATTATTTGACACTTTTGGTTGTTGAAAAACAGCTTCTAACCATTATTTGACACTTTGGTTGTTGAGAAACAGCTCCTAAAACATTATTTGACACTTTTGGTTGTTGAAAAACAGCTTCTAACCATTATTTGACACTTTGGTTGTTGAGAAACAGCTCCTAAAACATTATTTGACACTTTCGGTTGTTGAGAAACAGCTCCTAAAACATTATTTGACACTTTTGGTTGTTGAAAAACAGCTTCTAACCATTATTTGACACTTTGGTTGTTGAGAAACAGCTCCTAAAACATTATTTGACACTTTTGGTTGTTGAGAAACAGCTCCTAAAACATTATTTGACACTTTTGGTTGTTGAAAAACAGCTTCTAACCATTATTTGACACTTTGGTTGTTGAGAAACAGCTCCTAAAACATTATTTGACACTTTTGGTTGTTGAGAAACAGCTCCTAAAACATTATTTGACACTTTTGGTTGTTGAAAAACAGCTTCTAACCATTATTTGACACTTTGGTTGTTGAGAAACAGCTCCTAAAACATTATTTTACACTTTTGGTTGTTGATAAACAGCTCCTAAAACATTATTTGACACTTTTGGTTGTTGAAAAACAGCTTCTAACCATTATTTGACACTTTGGTTGTTGAGAAACAGCTCCTAAAACATTATTTTACACATTTGGTTGTTGAGAAACAGCTCCTAAAACATTATTTGACACTTTTGGTTGTTGTAAAACAGCTTCTAACCATTATTTGACACTTTGGTTAGTGAGAAACAGCTCCTAAAACATTATTTTACACATTTGGTTGTTGAGAAACAGCTCCTAAAACATTATTTGACACTTTTGGTTGTTGAAAAACAGCTTCTAACCATTATTTGACACTTTGGTTGTTGAGAAACAGCTCCTAAAACATTATTTTACACTTTTGGTTATTGAGAAACAGCTCCTAAAACATTATTTGACACTTTTGGTTGTTGTAAAACAGCTTCTAACCATTATTTGACACTTTGGTTGTTGAGAAACAGCTCCTAAAACATTATTTTACACTTTTGGTTGTTGAGAAACAGCTCCTAAAACATTATTTGACACTTTTGGTTGTTGTAAAACAGCTTCTAACCATTATTTGACACTTTGGTTGTTGAGAAACAGCTCCTAAAACATTATTTTACACTTTTGGTTGTTGAGAAACAGCTCCTAAAACATTATTTGACACTTTGGTTGTTGAGAAACAGCTCCTAAAACATTATTTTACACTTTTGGTTATTGAGAAACAGCTCCTAAAACATTATTTGACACTTTTGGTTGTTGTAAAACAGCTTCTAACCATTATTTGACACTTTGGTTGTTGAGAAACAGCTCCTAAAACATTATTTTACACTTTTGGTTGTTGAGAAACAGCTCCTAAAACATTATTTGACACTTTTGGTTGTTGTAAAACAGCTTCTAACCATTATTTGACACTTTGGTTGTTGAGAAACAGCTCCTAAAACATTATTTTACACTTTTGGTTGTTGAGAAACAGCTCCTAAAACATTATTTGACACTTTGGTTGTTGAGAAACAGCTCCTAAAACATTATTTTACACTTTTGGTTATTGAGAAACAGCTCCTAAAACATTATTTGACACTTTTGGTTGTTGAAAAACAGCTTCTAACCATTATTTGACACTTTGGTTGTTGAGAAACAGCTCCTAAAACATTATTTTACACTTTTGGTTAGTGAGAAACAGCTCCTAAAACATTATTTGACACTTTTGGTTGTTGAAAAACAGCTTCTAACCATTATTTGACACTTTGGTTGTTGAGAAACAGCTCCTAAAACATTATTTTACACTTTTGGTTATTGAGAAACAGCTCCTAAAACATTATTTGACACTTTTGGTTGTTGAAAAACAGCTTCTAACCATTATTTGACACTTTGGTTGTTGAGAAACAGCTCCTAAAACATTATTTTACAATTTTGGTTGTTGAGAAACAGCTCCTAAAACATTATTTGACACTTTTGGTTGTTGTAAAACAGCTTCTAACCATTATTTGACACTTTGGTTAGTGAGAAACAGCTCCTAAAACATTATTTTACACTTTTGGTTGTTGAGAAACAGCTCCTAAAACATTATTTGACACTTTTGGTTGTTGTAAAACAGCTTCTAACCATTATTTGACACTTTGGTTGTTGAGAAACAGCTCCTAAAACATTATTTTACACTTTTGGTTAGTGAGAAACAGCTCCTAAAACATTATTTGACACTTTTGGTTGTTGAAAAACAGCTTCTAACCATTATTTGACACTTTGGTTGTTGAGAAACAGCTCCTAAAACATTATTTTACACTTTTGGTTATTGAGAAACAGCTCCTAAAACATTATTTGACACTTTTGGTTGTTGAAAAACAGCTTCTAACCATTATTTGACACTTTGGTTGTTGAGAAACAGCTCCTAAAACATTATTTTACAATTTTGGTTGTTGAGAAACAGCTCCTAAAACATTATTTGACACTTTTGGTTGTTGAAAAACAGCTTCTAACCATTATTTGACACTTTGGTTGTTGAGAAACAGCTCCTAAAACATTATTTTACACTTTTGGTTGTTGAGAAACAGCTCCTAAAACATTATTTGACACTTTTGGTTGTTGAAAAACAGCTTCTAACCATTATTTGACACTTTGGTTGTTGAGAAACAGCTCCTAAAACATTATTTTACACTTTTGGTTATTGAGAAACAGCTCCTAAAACATTATTTGACACTTTTGGTTATTGAAAAACAGCTTCTAACCATTATTTGACACTTTGGTTCTGGTTATTTTGGGAGGCAAATTATTTTGGCAAATTATTTTGGGAGGCAAATTATTTTGGCAAATTATTTTGGGAGGCAAATTATTTTGGCAAATTATTTTGGGAGGCAAATTATTTTGGCAAATTATTTTGGGAGGCAAATTATTTTGGCAAATTATTTTGGGAGGCAAATTATTTTGGCAAATTATTTTGGGAGGCAAATTATTTTGGCAAATTATTTTGGGAGGCAAATTATTTTGGCAAATTATTTTGGGAGGCAAATTATTTTGGCAAATTATTTTGGGAGGCAAATTATTTTGGCAAATTATTTTGGGAGGCAAATTATTTTGGGAGGCAAATTATTTTGGCAAAATTATTTTGGCAAATTATTTTGGGAGGCAAATTATTTTGGCAAATTATTTTGGGAGGCAAATTATTTTGGGAGGCAAATTATTTTGGCAAATTATTTTGGGAGGCAAATTATTTTGGCATGCAAATTATTTTGGGAGGCAAATTATTTTGGGAGGCAAATTATTTTGGCAAATTATTTTGGGAGGCAAATTATTTTGGCAAATTATTTTGGGAGGCAAATTATTTTGGGAGGCAAATTATTTTGGCAAATTATTTTGTGAGGCAAATTATTTTGGCAAATTATTTTGGGAGGCAAATTATTTTGGCAAATTATTTTGGGAGGCAAATTATTTTGGCAAATTATTTTGGGAGGCAAATTATTTTGGGAGGCAAATTATTTTGGCAAATTATTTTGGGAGGCAAATTATTTTGGGAGGCAAATTATTTTGGCAAATTATTTTGGGAGGCAAATTATTTTGGCAAATTATTTTGGGAGGCAAATTATTTTGGGAGGCAAATTATTTTGGCAAATTATTTTGGGAGGCAAATTATTTTGGCAAATTATTTTGGGAGGCAAATTATTTTGGGAGGCAAATTATTTTGGCAAATTATTTTGGGAGGCAAATTATTTTGGCAAATTATTTTGGGAGGCAAATTATTTTGGCAAATTATTTTGGGAGGCAAATTATTTTGGCAAATTATTTTGGGAGGCAAATTATTTTGGCAAATTATTTTGGGAGGCAAATTATTTTGGCAAATTATTTTGGGAGGCAAATTATTTTGGCAAATTATTTTGGGAGGCAAATTATTTTGGCAAATTATTTTGGCAAATTATTTTGGGAGGCAAATTATTTTGGCAAATTATTTTGGGAGGCAAATTATTTTGGCAAATTATTTTGGGAGGCAAATTATTTTGGCAAATTATTTTGGGAGGCAAATTATTTTGGGAGGCAAATTATTTTGGCAAATTATTTTGGGAGGCAAATTATTTTGGGAGGCAAATTATTTTGGCAAATTATTTTGGGAGGCAAATTATTTTGGCATGCAAATTATTTTGGGAGGCAAATTATTTTGGCATGCAAATTATTTTGGGAGGCAAATTATTTTGGGAGGCAAATTATTTTGGCAAATTATTTTGGGAGGCAAATTATTTTGGCAAATTATTTTGGGAGGCAAATTATTTTGGGAGGCAAATTATTTTGGCAAATTATTTTGTGAGGCAAATTATTTTGGCAAATTATTTTGGGAGGCAAATTATTTTGGCAGGCAAATTATTTTGGCAAATTATTTTGGGAGGCAAATTATTTTGGCAAATTATTTTGGGAGGCAAATTATTTTGGCAAATTATTTTGGGAGGCAAATTATTTTGGGAGGCAAATTATTTTGGCAAATTATTTTGGGAGGCAAATTATTTTGGCAAATTATTTTGGGAGGCAAATTATTTTGGCAAATTATTTTGGGAGGCAAATTATTTTGGGAGGCAAATTATTTTGGCAGGCAAATTATTTTGGCAAATTATTTTGGGAGGCAAATTATTTTGGCATGCAAATTATTTTGGGAGGCAAATTATTTTGGGAGGCAAATTATTTTGGGAGGCAAATTATTTTGGCAAATTATTTTGGGAGGCAAATTATTTTGGCAAATTATTTTGGGAGGCAAATTATTTTGGCAAATTATTTTGGGAGGCAAATTATTTTGGGAGGCAAATTATTTTGTGAGGCAAATTATTTTGGCAAATTATTTTGGGAGGCAAATTATTTTGGCAAATTATTTTGGGAGGCAAATTATTTTGGCAAATTATTTTGGGAGGCAAATTATTTTGGGAGGCAAATTATTTTGGCAAATTATTTTGGGAAGCAAATTATTTTGGCAAATTATTTTGGGAGGCAAATTATTTTGGCAAATTATTTTGGGAGGCAAATGTTTTTGGGAGGCAAATTATTTTGGGAGGCAAATTATTTTGGCAAATTATTTTGTGAGGCAAATTATTTTGGCAAATTATTTTGGGAGGCAAATTATTTTGGCAAATTATTTTGGGAGGCAAATTATTTTGGCAAATTATTTTGGGAGGCAAATTATTTTGGCAAATTATTTTACACTTTTGGTTATTGAGAAACAGCTCCTAAAACATTATATGACACTTTTGGTTGTTGAAAAACAGCTTCTAACCATTATTTGACACTTTGGTTGTTGAGAAACAGCTCCTAAAACATTATTTTACACTTTTGGTTATTGAGAAACAGCTCCTAAAACATTATTTGACACTTTTGGTTGTTGAAAAACAGCTTCTAACCATTATTTGACACTTTGGTTGTTGAGAAACAGCTCCTAAAACATTATTTTACACTTTTGGTTGTTGAGAAACAGCTCCTAAAACATTATTTGACACTTTTGGTTGTTGAAAAACAGCTTCTAACCATTATTTGACACTTTGGTTGTTGAGAAACAGCTCCTAAAACATTATTTTACACTTTTGGTTATTGAGAAACAGCTCCTAAAACATTATTTGACACTTTTGGTTGTTGAAAAACAGCTTCTAACCATTATTTGACACTTTGGTTGTTGAGAAACAGCTCCTAAAACATTATTTGACACTTTTGGTTGTTGAGAAACAGCTCCTAAAACATTATTTGACACTTTTGGTTGTTGAAAAACAGCTTCTAACCATTATTTGACACTTTGGTTGTTGAGAAACAGCTCCTAAAACATTATTTGACACTTTTGGTTGTTGAGAAACAGCTCCTAAAACATTATTTGACACTTTTGGTTGTTGAAAAACAGCTTCTAAACATTATTTGACACTTTGGTTGTTGAGAAACAGCTCCTAAAACATTATTTTACACTTTTGGTTGTTAAAAAACAGCTTCTAACCATTATTTGACACTTTGGTTGTTGAGAAACAGCTCCTAAAACATTATTTGACACTTTTGGTTGTTGAGAAACAGCTCCTAAAACATTATTTGACACTTTTGGTTGTTGAAAAACAGCTTCTAAACATTATTTGACACTTTGGTTGTTGAGAAACAGCTCCTAAAACATTATTTGACACTTTTGGTTGTTGAGAAACAGCTCATAAAACATTATTTGACACTTTTGGTTGTTGAAAAACAGCTTCTAACCATTATTTGACACTTTGGTTGTTGAGAAACAGCTCCTAAAACATTATTTGACACTTTTGGTTGTTGAAAAACAGCTTCTAACCATTATTTGACACTTTGGTTGTTGAGAAACAGCTCCTAAAACATTATTTGACACTTTCGGTTGTTGAGAAACAGCTCCTAAAACATTATTTGACACTTTTGGTTGTTGAAAAACAGCTTCTAACCATTATTTGACACTTTGGTTGTTGAGAAACAGCTCCTAAAACATTATTTGACACTTTTGGTTGTTGAGAAACAGCTCCTAAAACATTATTTGACACTTTTGGTTGTTGAAAAACAGCTTCTAACCATTATTTGACACTTTGGTTGTTGAGAAACAGCTCCTAAAACATTATTTGACACTTTTGGTTGTTGAGAAACAGCTCCTAAAACATTATTTGACACTTTTGGTTGTTGAAAAACAGCTTCTAACCATTATTTGACACTTTGGTTGTTGAGAAACAGCTCCTAAAACATTATTTTACACTTTTGGTTGTTGATAAACAGCTCCTAAAACATTATTTGACACTTTTGGTTGTTGAAAAACAGCTTCTAACCATTATTTGACACTTTGGTTGTTGAGAAACAGCTCCTAAAACATTATTTTACACATTTGGTTGTTGAGAAACAGCTCCTAAAACATTATTTGACACTTTTGGTTGTTGTAAAACAGCTTCTAACCATTATTTGACACTTTGGTTAGTGAGAAACAGCTCCTAAAACATTATTTTACACATTTGGTTGTTGAGAAACAGCTCCTAAAACATTATTTGACACTTTTGGTTGTTGAAAAACAGCTTCTAACCATTATTTGACACTTTGGTTGTTGAGAAACAGCTCCTAAAACATTATTTTACACTTTTGGTTATTGAGAAACAGCTCCTAAAACATTATTTGACACTTTTGGTTGTTGTAAAACAGCTTCTAACCATTATTTGACACTTTGGTTGTTGAGAAACAGCTCCTAAAACATTATTTTACACTTTTGGTTGTTGAGAAACAGCTCCTAAAACATTATTTGACACTTTTGGTTGTTGTAAAACAGCTTCTAACCATTATTTGACACTTTGGTTGTTGAGAAACAGCTCCTAAAACATTATTTTACACTTTTGGTTGTTGAGAAACAGCTCCTAAAACATTATTTGACACTTTGGTTGTTGAGAAACAGCTCCTAAAACATTATTTTACACTTTTGGTTATTGAGAAACAGCTCCTAAAACATTATTTGACACTTTTGGTTGTTGAAAAACAGCTTCTAACCATTATTTGACACTTTGGTTGTTGAGAAACAGCTCCTAAAACATTATTTTACACTTTTGGTTAGTGAGAAACAGCTCCTAAAACATTATTTGACACTTTTGGTTGTTGAAAAACAGCTTCTAACCATTATTTGACACTTTGGTTGTTGAGAAACAGCTTCTAAAACATTATTTTACACTTTTGGTTATTGAGAAACAGCTCCTAAAACATTATTTGACACTTTTGGTTGTTGAAAAACAGCTTCTAACCATTATTTGACACTTTGGTTGTTGAGAAACAGCTCCTAAAACATTATTTTACAATTTTGGTTGTTGAGAAACAGCTCCTAAAACATTATTTGACACTTTTGGTTGTTGTAAAACAGCTTCTAACCATTATTTGACACTTTGGTTAGTGAGAAACAGCTCCTAAAACATTATTTTACACTTTTGGTTGTTGAGAAACAGCTCCTAAAACATTATTTGACACTTTTGGTTGTTGTAAAACAGCTTCTAACCATTATTTGACACTTTGGTTGTTGAGAAACAGCTCCTAAAACATTATTTTACACTTTTGGTTAGTGAGAAACAGCTCCTAAAACATTATTTGACACTTTTGGTTGTTGAAAAACAGCTTCTAACCATTATTTGACACTTTGGTTGTTGAGAAACAGCTCCTAAAACATTATTTTACACTTTTGGTTATTGAGAAACAGCTCCTAAAACATTATTTGACACTTTTGGTTGTTGAAAAACAGCTTCTAACCATTATTTGACACTTTGGTTGTTGAGAAACAGCTCCTAAAACATTATTTTACAATTTTGGTTGTTGAGAAACAGCTCCTAAAACATTATTTGACACTTTTGGTTGTTGAAAAACAGCTTCTAACCATTATTTGACACTTTGGTTGTTGAGAAACAGCTCCTAAAACATTATTTTACACTTTTGGTTGTTGAGAAACAGCTCCTAAAACATTATTTGACACTTTTGGTTGTTGAAAAACAGCTTCTAACCATTATTTGACACTTTGGTTGTTGAGAAACAGCTCCTAAAACATTATTTTACACTTTTGGTTATTGAGAAACAGCTCCTAAAACATTATTTGACACTTTTGGTTATTGAAAAACAGCTTCTAACCATTATTTGACACTTTGGTTCTGGTTATTTTGGGAGGCAAATTATTTTGGCAAATTATTTTGGGAGGCAAATTATTTTGGCAAATTATTTTGGGAGGCAAATTATTTTGGGAGGCAAATTATTTTGGCAAATTATTTTGGGAGGCAAATTATTTTGGCAAATTATTTTGGGAGGCAAATTATTTTGGCAAATTATTTTGGGAGGCAAATTATTTTGGCAAATTATTTTGGGAGGCAAATTATTTTGGCAAATTATTTTGGGAGGCAAATTATTTTGGCAAATTATTTTGGGAGGCAAATTATTTTGGGAGGCAAATTATTTTGGCAAATTATTTTGGGAGGCAAATTATTTTGGGAGGCAAATTATTTTGGCAAATTATTTTGGGAGGCAAATTATTTTGGCATGCAAATTATTTTGGGAGGCAAATTATTTTGGGAGGCAAATTATTTTGGCAAATTATTTTGGGAGGCAAATTATTTTGGCAAATTATTTTGGGAGGCAAATTATTTTGGGAGGCAAATTATTTTGGCAAATTATTTTGGCAAATTATTTTGGGAGGCAAATTATTTTGGCAAATTATTTTGGGAGGCAAATTATTTTGGCAAATTATTTTGGGAGGCAAATTATTTTGGCAAATTATTTTGGGAGGCAAATTATTTTGGCAAATTATTTTGGGAGGCAAATTATTTTGGGAGGCAAATTATTTTGGCAAATTATTTTGGGAGGCAAATTATTTTGGCATGCAAATTATTTTGGGAGGCAAATTATTTTGGGAGGCAAATTATTTTGGGAGGCAAATTATTTTGGCAAATTATTTTGGGAGGCAAATTATTTTGGCAAATTATTTTGGGAGGCAAATTATTTTGGGAGGCAAATTATTTTGGCAAATTATTTTGTGAGGCAAATTATTTTGGCAAATTATTTTGGGAGGCAAATTATTTTGGCAAATTATTTTGGGAGGCAAATTATTTTGGCAAATTATTTTGGGAGGCAAATTATTTTGGCAGGCAAATTATTTTGGCAAATTATTTTGGGAGGCAAATTATTTTGGGAGGCAAATTATTTTGGGAGGCAAATTATTTTGGGAGGCAAATTATTTTGGGAGGCAAATTATTTTGGGAGGCAAATTATTTTGGCAAATTATTTTGGGAGGCAAATTATTTTGGCAAATTATTTTGGCAAATTATTTTGTGAGGCAAATTATTTTGGCAAATTATTTTGGGAGGCAAATTATTTTGGCAAATTATTTTGGGAGGCAAATTATTTTGGCAAATTATTTTGGGAGGCAAATTATTTTGGCAAATTATTTTGGGAAGCAAATTATTTTGGCAAATTATTTTGGGAGGCAAATTATTTTGGCAAATTATTTTGGGAGGCAAATGTTTTTGGGAGGCAAATTATTTTGGGAGGCAAATTATTTTGGCAAATTATTTTGGCAAATTATTTTGTGAGGCAAATTATTTTGGCAAATTATTTTGGGAGGCAAATTATTTTGGCAAATTTTTTTGGGAGGCAAATTATTTTGGCAAATTATTTTGGGAGGCAAATTATTTTGGCAAATTATTTTACACTTTTGGTTATTGAGAAACAGCTCCTAAAACATTATATGACACTTTTGGTTGTTGAAAAACAGCTTCTAACCATTATTTGACACTTTGGTTGTTGAGAAACAGCTCCTAAAACATTATTTTACACTTTTGGTTATTGAGAAACAGCTCCTAAAACATTATTTGACACTTTTGGTTGTTGAAAAACAGCTTCTAACCATTATTTGACACTTTGGTTGTTGAGAAACAGCTCCTAAAACATTATTTTACACTTTTGGTTGTTGAGAAACAGCTCCTAAAACATTATTTGACACTTTTGGTTGTTGAAAAACAGCTTCTAACCATTATTTGACACTTTGGTTGTTGAGAAACAGCTCCTAAAACATTATTTTACACTTTTGGTTATTGAGAAACAGCTCCTAAAACATTATTTGACACTTTTGGTTGTTGAAAAACAGCTTCTAACCATTATTTGACACTTTGGTTGTTGAGAAACAGCTCCTAAAACATTATTTGACACTTTTGGTTGTTGAGAAACAGCTCCTAAAACATTATTTGACACTTTTGGTTGTTGAAAAACAGCTTCTAACCATTATTTGACACTTTGGTTGTTGAGAAACAGCTCCTAAAACATTATTTGACACTTTTGGTTGTTGAGAAACAGCTCCTAAAACATTATTTGACACTTTTGGTTGTTGAAAAACAGCTTCTAAACATTATTTGACACTTTGGTTGTTGAGAAACAGCTCCTAAAACATTATTTTACACTTTTGGTTGTTAAAAAACAGCTTCTAACCATTATTTGACACTTTGGTTGTTGAGAAACAGCTCCTAAAACATTATTTGACACTTTTGGTTGTTGAGAAACAGCTCCTAAAACATTATTTGACACTTTGGTTGTTGAGAAACAGCTCCTAAAACATTATTTTACACTTTTGGTTATTGAGAAACAGCTCCTAAAACATTATTTGACACTTTTGGTTGTTGAAAAACAGCTTCTAACCATTATTTGACACTTTGGTTGTTGAGAAACAGCTCCTAAAACATTATTTTACACTTTTGGTTAGTGAGAAACAGCTCCTAAAACATTATTTGACACTTTTGGTTGTTGAAAAACAGCTTCTAACCATTATTTGACACTTTGGTTGTTGAGAAACAGCTCCTAAAACATTATTTTACACTTTTGGTTATTGAGAAACAGCTCCTAAAACATTATTTGACACTTTTGGTTGTTGAAAAACAGCTTCTAACCATTATTTGACACTTTGGTTGTTGAGAAACAGCTCCTAAAACATTATTTTACAATTTTGGTTGTTGAGAAACAGCTCCTAAAACATTATTTGACACTTTTGGTTGTTGTAAAACAGCTTCTAACCATTATTTGACACTTTGGTTAGTGAGAAACAGCTCCTAAAACATTATTTTACACTTTTGGTTGTTGAGAAACAGCTCCTAAAACATTATTTGACACTTTTGGTTGTTGTAAAACAGCTTCTAACCATTATTTGACACTTTGGTTGTTGAGAAACAGCTCCTAAAACATTATTTTACACTTTTGGTTAGTGAGAAACAGCTCCTAAAACATTATTTGACACTTTTGGTTGTTGAAAAACAGCTTCTAACCATTATTTGACACTTTGGTTGTTGAGAAACAGCTCCTAAAACATTATTTTACACTTTTGGTTATTGAGAAACAGCTCCTAAAACATTATTTGACACTTTTGGTTGTTGAAAAACAGCTTCTAACCATTATTTGACACTTTGGTTGTTGAGAAACAGCTCCTAAAACATTATTTTACAATTTTGGTTGTTGAGAAACAGCTCCTAAAACATTATTTGACACTTTTGGTTGTTGAAAAACAGCTTCTAACCATTATTTGACACTTTGGTTGTTGAGAAACAGCTCCTAAAACATTATTTTACACTTTTGGTTGTTGAGAAACAGCTCCTAAAACATTATTTGACACTTTTGGTTGTTGAAAAACAGCTTCTAACCATTATTTGACACTTTGGTTGTTGAGAAACAGCTCCTAAAACATTATTTTACACTTTTGGTTATTGAGAAACAGCTCCTAAAACATTATTTGACACTTTTGGTTATTGAAAAACAGCTTCTAACCATTATTTGACACTTTGGTTCTGGTTATTTTGGGAGGCAAATTATTTTGGCAAATTATTTTGGGAGGCAAATTATTTTGGCAAATTATTTTGGGAGGCAAATTATTTTGGCAAATTATTTTGGGAGGCAAATTATTTTGGCAAATTATTTTGGGAGGCAAATTATTTTGGCAAATTATTTTGGGAGGCAAATTATTTTGGCAAATTATTTTGGGAGGCAAATTATTTTGGCAAATTATTTTGGGAGGCAAATTATTTTGGCAAATTATTTTGGGAGGCAAATTATTTTGGCAAATTATTTTGGGAGGCAAATTATTTTGGGAGGCAAATTATTTTGGCAAATTATTTTGGGAGGCAAATTATTTTGGCAAATTATTTTGGGAGGCAAATTATTTTGGGAGGCAAATTATTTTGGCAAATTATTTTGGGAGGCAAATTATTTTGGCATGCAAATTATTTTGGGAGGCAAATTATTTTGAGAGGCAAATTATTTTGGCAAATTATTTTGGGAGGCAAATTATTTTGGGAGGCAAATTATTTTGGGAGGCAAATTATTTTGGGAGGCAAATTATTTTGGCAAATTATTTTGTGAGGCAAATTATTTTGGCAAATTATTTTGGCAAATTATTTTGGCAAATTATTTTGGGAGGCAAATTATTTTGGCAAATTATTTTGGGAGGCAAATTATTTTGGGAGGCAAATTATTTTGGCAAATTATTTTGGGAGGCAAATTATTTTGGGAGGCAAATTATTTTGGCAAATTATTTTGGGAGGCAAATTATTTTGGCAAATTATTTTGGGAGGCAAATTATTTTGGCAAATTATTTTGGCAAATTATTTTGGGAGGCAAATTATTTTGGCAAATTATTTTGGGAGGCAAATTATTTTGGCAAATTATTTTGGGAGGCAAATTATTTTGGGAGGCAAATTATTTTGGCAAATTATTTTGGGAGGCAAATTATTTTGGCAAATTATTTTGGGAGGCAAATTATTTTGGCAAATTATTTTGGGAGGCAAATTATTTTGGCAAATTATTTTGGGAGGCAAATTATTTTGGCAAATTATTTTGGGAGGCAAATTATTTTGGCAAATTATTTTGGGAGGCAAATTATTTTGGCAAATTATTTTGGGAGGCAAATTATTTTGGCAAATTATTTTGGGAGGCAAATTATTTTGGCAAATTATTTTGGGAGGCAAATTATTTTGGCAAATTATTTTGGGAGGCAAATTATTTTGGCAAATTATTTTGGGAGGCAAATTATTTTGGCAAATTATTTTGGGAGGCAAATTATTTTGGCAAATTATTTTGGGAGGCAAATTATTTTGGGAGGCAAATTATTTTGGCAAATTATTTTGGGAGGCAAATTATTTTGGGAGGCAAATTATTTTGGCAAATTATTTTGGGAGGCAAATTATTTTGGCATGCAAATTATTTTGGGAGGCAAATTATTTTGGCATGCAAATTATTTTGGGAGGCAAATTATTTTGGGAGGCAAATTATTTTGGCAAATTATTTTGGGAGGCAAATTATTTTGGCAAATTATTTTGGGAGGCAAATTATTTTGGGAGGCAAATTATTTTGGCAAATTATTTTGTGAGGCAAATTATTTTGGCAAATTATTTTGGGAGGCAAATTATTTTGGCAGGCAAATTATTTTGGCAAATTATTTTGGGAGGCAAATTATTTTGGCAAATTATTTTGGGAGGCAAATTATTTTGGCAAATTATTTTGGGAGGCAAATTATTTTGGGAGGCAAATTATTTTGGCAAATTATTTTGGGAGGCAAATTATTTTGGCAAATTATTTTGGGAGGCAAATTATTTTGGCAAATTATTTTGGGAGGCAAATTATTTTGGGAGGCAAATTATTTTGGCAGGCAAATTATTTTGGCAAATTATTTTGGGAGGCAAATTATTTTGGCATGCAAATTATTTTGGGAGGCAAATTATTTTGGGAGGCAAATTATTTTGGGAGGCAAATTATTTTGGCAAATTATTTTGGGAGGCAAATTATTTTGGCAAATTATTTTGGGAGGCAAATTATTTTGGCAAATTATTTTGGGAGGCAAATTATTTTGGGAGGCAAATTATTTTGGGAGGCAAATTATTTTGGCAAATTATTTTGTGAGGCAAATTATTTTGGCAAATTATTTTGGGAGGCAAATTATTTTGGCAAATTATTTTGGGAGGCAAATTATTTTGGCAAATTATTTTGGGAGGCAAATTATTTTGGGAGGCAAATTATTTTGGCAAATTATTTTGGGAAGCAAATTATTTTGGCAAATTATTTTGGGAGGCAAATTATTTTGGCAAATTATTTTGGGAGGCAAATGTTTTTGGGAGGCAAATTATTTTGGCAAATTATTTTGTGAGGCAAATTATTTTGGCAAATTATTTTGGGAGGCAAATTATTTTGGCAAATTATTTTGGGAGGCAAATTATTTTGGCAAATTATTTTGGGAGGCAAATTATTTTGGCAAATTATTTTACACTTTTGGTTATTGAGAAACAGCTCCTAAAACATTATATGACACTTTTGGTTGTTGAAAAACAGCTTCTAACCATTATTTGACACTTTGGTTGTTGAGAAACAGCTCCTAAAACATTATTTTACACTTTTGGTTATTGAGAAACAGCTCCTAAAACATTATTTGACACTTTTGGTTGTTGAAAAACAGCTTCTAACCATTATTTGACACTTTGGTTGTTGAGAAACAGCTCCTAAAACATTATTTTACACTTTTGGTTGTTGAGAAACAGCTCCTAAAACATTATTTGACACTTTTGGTTGTTGAAAAACAGCTTCTAACCATTATTTGACACTTTGGTTGTTGAGAAACAGCTCCTAAAACATTATTTTACACTTTTGGTTATTGAGAAACAGCTCCTAAAACATTATTTGACACTTTTGGTTGTTGAAAAACAGCTTCTAACCATTATTTGACACTTTGGTTGTTGAGAAACAGCTCCTAAAACATTATTTGACACTTTTGGTTGTTGAGAAACAGCTCCTAAAACATTATTTGACACTTTTGGTTGTTGAAAAACAGCTTCTAACCATTATTTGACACTTTGGTTGTTGAGAAACAGCTCCTAAAACATTATTTGACACTTTTGGTTGTTGAGAAACAGCTCCTAAAACATTATTTGACACTTTTGGTTGTTGAAAAACAGCTTCTAAACATTATTTGACACTTTGGTTGTTGAGAAACAGCTCCTAAAACATTATTTTACACTTTTGGTTGTTAAAAAACAGCTTCTAACCATTATTTGACACTTTGGTTGTTGAGAAACAGCTCCTAAAACATTATTTGACACTTTTGGTTGTTGAGAAACAGCTCCTAAAACATTATTTGACACTTTTGGTTGTTGAAAAACAGCTTCTAAACATTATTTGACACTTTGGTTGTTGAGAAACAGCTCCTAAAACATTATTTGACACTTTTGGTTGTTGAGAAACAGCTCATAAAACATTATTTGACACTTTTGGTTGTTGAAAAACAGCTTCTAACCATTATTTGACACTTTGGTTGTTGAGAAACAGCTCCTAAAACATTATTTGACACTTTTGGTTGTTGAAAAACAGCTTCTAACCATTATTTGACACTTTGGTTGTTGAGAAACAGCTCCTAAAACATTATTTGACACTTTCGGTTGTTGAGAAACAGCTCCTAAAACATTATTTGACACTTTTGGTTGTTGAAAAACAGCTTCTAACCATTATTTGACACTTTGGTTGTTGAGAAACAGCTCCTAAAACATTATTTGACACTTTTGGTTGTTGAGAAACAGCTCCTAAAACATTATTTGACACTTTTGGTTGTTGAAAAACAGCTTCTAACCATTATTTGACACTTTGGTTGTTGAGAAACAGCTCCTAAAACATTATTTGACACTTTTGGTTGTTGAGAAACAGCTCCTAAAACATTATTTGACACTTTTGGTTGTTGAAAACCAGCTTCTAACCATTATTTGACACTTTGGTTGTTGAGAAACAGCTCCTAAAACATTATTTTACACTTTTGGTTGTTGATAAACAGCTCCTAAAACATTATTTGACACTTTTGGTTGTTGAAAAACAGCTTCTAACCATTATTTGACACTTTGGTTGTTGAGAAACAGCTCCTAAAACATTATTTTACACATTTGGTTGTTGAGAAACAGCTCCTAAAACATTATTTGACACTTTTGGTTGTTGTAAAACAGCTTCTAACCATTATTTGACACTTTGGTTAGTGAGAAACAGCTCCTAAAACATTATTTTACACATTTGGTTGTTGAGAAACAGCTCCTAAAACATTATTTGACACTTTTGGTTGTTGAAAAACAGCTTCTAACCATTATTTGACACTTTGGTTGTTGAGAAACAGCTCCTAAAACATTATTTTACACTTTTGGTTATTGAGAAACAGCTCCTAAAACATTATTTGACACTTTTGGTTGTTGTAAAACAGCTTCTAACCATTATTTGACACTTTGGTTGTTGAGAAACAGCTCCTAAAACATTATTTTACACTTTTGGTTGTTGAGAAACAGCTCCTAAAACATTATTTGACACTTTTGGTTGTTGTAAAACAGCTTCTAACCATTATTTGACACTTTGGTTGTTGAGAAACAGCTCCTAAAACATTATTTTACACTTTTGGTTGTTGAGAAACAGCTCCTAAAACATTATTTGACACTTTGGTTGTTGAGAAACAGCTCCTAAAACATTATTTTACACTTTTGGTTATTGAGAAACAGCTCCTAAAACATTATTTGACACTTTTGGTTGTTGAAAAACAGCTTCTAACCATTATTTGACACTTTGGTTGTTGAGAAACAGCTCCTAAAACATTATTTTACACTTTTGGTTAGTGAGAAACAGCTCCTAAAACATTATTTGACACTTTTGGTTGTTGAAAAACAGCTTCTAACCATTATTTGACACTTTGGTTGTTGAGAAACAGCTCCTAAAACATTATTTTACACTTTTGGTTATTGAGAAACAGCTCCTAAAACATTATTTGACACTTTTGGTTGTTGAAAAACAGCTTCTAACCATTATTTGACACTTTGGTTGTTGAGAAACAGCTCCTAAAACATTATTTTACAATTTTGGTTGTTGAGAAACAGCTCCTAAAACATTATTTGACACTTTTGGTTGTTGTAAAACAGCTTCTAACCATTATTTGACACTTTGGTTAGTGAGAAACAGCTCCTAAAACATTATTTTACACTTTTGGTTGTTGAGAAACAGCTCCTAAAACATTATTTGACACTTTTGGTTGTTGTAAAACAGCTTCTAACCATTATTTGACACTTTGGTTGTTGAGAAACAGCTCCTAAAACATTATTTTACACTTTTGGTTAGTGAGAAACAGCTCCTAAAACATTATTTGACACTTTTGGTTGTTGAAAAACAGCTTCTAACCATTATTTGACACTTTGGTTGTTGAGAAACAGCTCCTAAAACATTATTTTACACTTTTGGTTATTGAGAAACAGCTCCTAAAACATTATTTGACACTTTTGGTTGTTGAAAAACAGCTTCTAACCATTATTTGACACTTTGGTTGTTGAGAAACAGCTCCTAAAACATTATTTTACAATTTTGGTTGTTGAGAAACAGCTCCTAAAACATTATTTGACACTTTTGGTTGTTGAAAAACAGCTTCTAACCATTATTTGACACTTTGGTTGTTGAGAAACAGCTCCTAAAACATTATTTTACACTTTTGGTTGTTGAGAAACAGCTCCTAAAACATTATTTGACACTTTTGGTTGTTGAAAAACAGCTTCTAACCATTATTTGACACTTTGGTTGTTGAGAAACAGCTCCTAAAACATTATTTTACACTTTTGGTTATTGAGAAACAGCTCCTAAAACATTATTTGACACTTTTGGTTATTGAAAAACAGCTTCTAACCATTATTTGACACTTTGGTTCTGGTTATTTTGGGAGGCAAATTATTTTGGCAAATTATTTTGGGAGGCAAATTATTTTGGCAAATTATTTTGGGAGGCAAATTATTTTGGGAGGCAAATTATTTTGGCAAATTATTTTGGGAGGCAAATTATTTTGGCAAATTATTTTGGGAGGCAAATTATTTTGGCAAATTATTTTGGGAGGCAAATTATTTTGGCAAATTATTTTGGGAGGCAAATTATTTTGGCAAATTATTTTGGGAGGCAAATTATTTTGGCAAATTATTTTGGGAGGCAAATTATTTTGGGAGGCAAATTATTTTGGCAAATTATTTTGGGAGGCAAATTATTTTGGGAGGCAAATTATTTTGGCAAATTATTTTGGGAGGCAAATTATTTTGGCATGCAAATTATTTTGGGAGGCAAATTATTTTGGGAGGCAAATTATTTTGGCAAATTATTTTGGGAGGCAAATTATTTTGGCAAATTATTTTGGGAGGCAAATTATTTTGGGAGGCAAATTATTTTGGGAGGCAAATTATTTTGGCAAATTATTTTGGCAAATTATTTTGGGAGGCAAATTATTTTGGCAAATTATTTTGGGAGGCAAATTATTTTGGCAAATTATTTTGGGAGGCAAATTATTTTGGCAAATTATTTTGGGAGGCAAATTATTTTGGCAAATTATTTTGGGAGGCAAATTATTTTGGCAAATTATTTTGGGAGGCAAATTATTTTGGGAGGCAAATTATTTTGGCAAATTATTTTGGGAGGCAAATTATTTTGGCATGCAAATTATTTTGGGAGGCAAATTATTTTGGGAGGCAAATTATTTTGGGAGGCAAATTATTTTGGCAAATTATTTTGGGAGGCAAATTATTTTGGCAAATTATTTTGGGAGGCAAATTATTTTGGGAGGCAAATTATTTTGGCAAATTATTTTGTGAGGCAAATTATTTTGGCAAATTATTTTGGGAGGCAAATTATTTTGGCAAATTATTTTGGGAGGCAAATTATTTTGGGAGGCAAATTATTTTGGCAGGCAAATTATTTTGGCAAATTATTTTGGGAGGCAAATTATTTTGGCATGCAAATTATTTTGGGAGGC
The DNA here is from genome assembly GCF_963924005.1 of Protomyctophum bolini. NCBI lineage: Eukaryota > Metazoa > Chordata > Actinopteri > Myctophiformes > Myctophidae > Protomyctophum > Protomyctophum bolini. The sequence continues at coordinate 20,084,560 of NC_137867.1, read as the reverse complement.
AAATTATTTTGGGAGGCAAATTATTTTGGGAGGCAAATTATTTTGGGAGGCAAATTATTTTGGCAAATTATTTTGGGAGGCAAATTATTTTGGCAAATTATTTTGGCAAATTATTTTGTGAGGCAAATTATTTTGGCAAATTATTTTGGGAGGCAAATTATTTTGGCAAATTATTTTGGGAGGCAAATTATTTTGGCAAATTATTTTGGGAGGCAAATTATTTTGGCAAATTATTTTGGGAAGCAAATTATTTTGGCAAATTATTTTGGGAGGCAAATTATTTTGGCAAATTATTTTGGGAGGCAAATGTTTTTGGGAGGCAAATTATTTTGGGAGGCAAATTATTTTGGCAAATTATTTTGGCAAATTATTTTGTGAGGCAAATTATTTTGGCAAATTATTTTGGGAGGCAAATTATTTTGGCAAATTTTTTTGGGAGGCAAATTATTTTGGCAAATTATTTTGGGAGGCAAATTATTTTGGCAAATTATTTTGGCAAATTATTTTACACTTTTGGTTATTGAGAAACAGCTCCTAAAACATTATATGACACTTTTGGTTGTTGAAAAACAGCTTCTAACCATTATTTGACACTTTGGTTGTTGAGAAACAGCTCCTAAAACATTATTTTACACTTTTGGTTATTGAGAAACAGCTCCTAAAACATTATTTGACACTTTTGGTTGTTGAAAAACAGCTTCTAACCATTATTTGACACTTTGGTTGTTGAGAAACAGCTCCTAAAACATTATTTTACACTTTTGGTTGTTGAGAAACAGCTCCTAAAACATTATTTGACACTTTTGGTTGTTGAAAAACAGCTTCTAACCATTATTTGACACTTTGGTTGTTGAGAAACAGCTCCTAAAACATTATTTTACACTTTTGGTTATTGAGAAACAGCTCCTAAAACATTATTTGACACTTTTGGTTGTTGAAAAACAGCTTCTAACCATTATTTGACACTTTGGTTGTTGAGAAACAGCTCCTAAAACATTATTTGACACTTTTGGTTGTTGAGAAACAGCTCCTAAAACATTATTTGACACTTTTGGTTGTTGAAAAACAGCTTCTAACCATTATTTGACACTTTGGTTGTTGAGAAACAGCTCCTAAAACATTATTTGACACTTTTGGTTGTTGAGAAACAGCTCCTAAAACATTATTTGACACTTTTGGTTGTTGAAAAACAGCTTCTAAACATTATTTGACACTTTGGTTGTTGAGAAACAGCTCCTAAAACATTATTTTACACTTTTGGTTGTTAAAAAACAGCTTCTAACCATTATTTGACACTTTGGTTGTTGAGAAACAGCTCCTAAAACATTATTTGACACTTTTGGTTGTTGAGAAACAGCTCCTAAAACATTATTTGACACTTTTGGTTGTTGAAAAACAGCTTCTAAACATTATTTGACACTTTGGTTGTTGAGAAACAGCTCCTAAAACATTATTTGACACTTTTGGTTGTTGAGAAACAGCTCATAAAACATTATTTGACACTTTTGGTTGTTGAAAAACAGCTTCTAACCATTATTTGACACTTTGGTTGTTGAGAAACAGCTCCTAAAACATTATTTGACACTTTTGGTTGTTGAAAAACAGCTTCTAACCATTATTTGACACTTTGGTTGTTGAGAAACAGCTCCTAAAACATTATTTGACACTTTCGGTTGTTGAGAAACAGCTCCTAAAACATTATTTGACACTTTTGGTTGTTGAAAAACAGCTTCTAACCATTATTTGACACTTTGGTTGTTGAGAAACAGCTCCTAAAACATTATTTGACACTTTTGGTTGTTGAGAAACAGCTCCTAAAACATTATTTGACACTTTTGGTTGTTGAAAAACAGCTTCTAACCATTATTTGACACTTTGGTTGTTGAGAAACAGCTCCTAAAACATTATTTGACACTTTTGGTTGTTGAGAAACAGCTCCTAAAACCTTATTTGACACTTTTGGTTGTTGAAAAACAGCTTCTAACCATTATTCGACACTTTGGTTTTTGAGAAACAGCTCCTAAAACATTATTTTACACTTTTGGTTGTTGAGAAACAGCTCCTAAAACATTATTTGACACTTTTGGTTGTTGAAAAACAGCTTCTAACCATTATTTGACACTTTGGTTGTTGAGAAACAGCTCCTAAAACATTATTTTACACTTTTGGTTATTGAGAAACAGCTCCTAAAACATTATTTGACACTTTTGGTTGTTGTAAAACAGCTTCTAACCATTATTTGACACTTTGGTTGTTGAGAAACAGCTCCTAAAACATTATTTTACACTTTTGGTTGTTGAGAAACAGCTCCTAAAACATTATTTGACACTTTTGGTTGTTGTAAAACAGCTTCTAACCATTATTTGACACTTTGGTTGTTGAGAAACAGCTCCTAAAACATTATTTTACACTTTTGGTTGTTGAGAAACAGCTCCTAAAACATTATTTGACACTTTGGTTGTTGAGAAACAGCTCCTAAAACATTATTTTACACTTTTGGTTATTGAGAAACAGCTCCTAAAACATTATTTGACACTTTTGGTTGTTGAAAAACAGCTTCTAACCATTATTTGACACTTTGGTTGTTGAGAAACAGCTCCTAAAACATTATTTTACACTTTTGGTTAGTGAGAAACAGCTCCTAAAACATTATTTGACACTTTTGGTTGTTGAAAAACAGCTTCTAACCATTATTTGACACTTTGGTTGTTGAGAAACAGCTCCTAAAACATTATTTTACACTTTTGGTTAGTGAGAAACAGCTCCTAAAACATTATTTGACACTTTTGGTTGTTGAAAAACAGCTTCTAACCATTATTTGACACTTTGGTTGTTGAGAAACAGCTCCTAAAACATTATTTTACACTTTTGGTTATTGAGAAACAGCTCCTAAAACATTATTTGACACTTTTGGTTGTTGAAAAACAGCTTCTAACCATTATTTGACACTTTGGTTGTTGAGAAACAGCTCCTAAAACATTATTTTACAATTTTGGTTGTTGAGAAACAGCTCCTAAAACATTATTTGACACTTTTGGTTGTTGTAAAACAGCTTCTAACCATTATTTGACACTTTGGTTGTTGAGAAACAGCTCCTAAAACATTATTTTACACATTTGGTTGTTGAGAAACAGCTCCTAAAACATTATTTGACACTTTTGGTTGTTGTAAAACAGCTTCTAACCATTATTTGACACTTTGGTTAGTGAGAAACAGCTCCTAAAACATTATTTTACACATTTGGTTGTTGAGAAACAGCTCCTAAAACATTATTTGACACTTTTGGTTGTTGAAAAACAGCTTCTAACCATTATTTGACACTTTGGTTGTTGAGAAACAGCTCCTAAAACATTATTTTACACTTTTGGTTATTGAGAAACAGCTCCTAAAACATTATTTGACACTTTTGGTTGTTGTAAAACAGCTTCTAACCATTATTTGACACTTTGGTTGTTGAGAAACAGCTCCTAAAACATTATTTTACACTTTTGGTTGTTGAGAAACAGCTCCTAAAACATTATTTGACACTTTTGGTTGTTGTAAAACAGCTTCTAACCATTATTTGACACTTTGGTTGTTGAGAAACAGCTCCTAAAACATTATTTTACACTTTTGGTTGTTGAGAAACAGCTCCTAAAACATTATTTGACACTTTGGTTGTTGAGAAACAGCTCCTAAAACATTATTTTACACTTTTGGTTATTGAGAAACAGCTCCTAAAACATTATTTGACACTTTTGGTTGTTGAAAAACAGCTTCTAACCATTATTTGACACTTTGGTTGTTGAGAAACAGCTCCTAAAACATTATTTTACACTTTTGGTTAGTGAGAAACAGCTCCTAAAACATTATTTGACACTTTTGGTTGTTGAAAAACAGCTTCTAACCATTATTTGACACTTTGGTTGTTGAGAAACAGCTCCTAAAACATTATTTTACACTTTTGGTTATTGAGAAACAGCTCCTAAAACATTATTTGACACTTTTGGTTGTTGAAAAACAGCTTCTAACCATTATTTGACACTTTGGTTGTTGAGAAACAGCTCCTAAAACATTATTTTACAATTTTGGTTGTTGAGAAACAGCTCCTAAAACATTATTTGACACTTTTGGTTGTTGTAAAACAGCTTCTAACCATTATTTGACACTTTGGTTAGTGAGAAACAGCTCCTAAAACATTATTTTACACTTTTGGTTGTTGAGAAACAGCTCCTAAAACATTATTTGACACTTTTGGTTGTTGTAAAACAGCTTCTAACCATTATTTGACACTTTGGTTGTTGAGAAACAGCTCCTAAAACATTATTTTACACTTTTGGTTAGTGAGAAACAGCTCCTAAAACATTATTTGACACTTTTGGTTGTTGAAAAACAGCTTCTAACCATTATTTGACACTTTGGTTGTTGAGAAACAGCTCCTAAAACATTATTTTACACTTTTGGTTATTGAGAAACAGCTCCTAAAACATTATTTGACACTTTTGGTTGTTGAAAAACAGCTTCTAACCATTATTTGACACTTTGGTTGTTGAGAAACAGCTCCTAAAACATTATTTTACAATTTTGGTTGTTGAGAAACAGCTCCTAAAACATTATTTGACACTTTTGGTTGTTGAAAAACAGCTTCTAACCATTATTTGACACTTTGGTTGTTGAGAAACAGCTCCTAAAACATTATTTTACACTTTTGGTTGTTGAGAAACAGCTCCTAAAACATTATTTGACACTTTTGGTTGTTGAAAAACAGCTTCTAACCATTATTTGACACTTTGGTTGTTGAGAAACAGCTCCTAAAACATTATTTTACACTTTTGGTTATTGAGAAACAGCTCCTAAAACATTATTTGACACTTTTGGTTATTGAAAAACAGCTTCTAACCATTATTTGACACTTTGGTTCTGGTTATTTTGGGAGGCAAATTATTTTGGCAAATTATTTTGGGAGGCAAATTATTTTGGCAAATTATTTTGGGAGGCAAATTATTTTGGGAGGCAAATTATTTTGGCAAATTATTTTGGGAGGCAAATTATTTTGGCAAATTATTTTGGGAGGCAAATTATTTTGGCAAATTATTTTGGGAGGCAAATTATTTTGGCAAATTATTTTGGGAGGCAAATTATTTTGGCAAATTATTTTGGGAGGCAAATTATTTTGGGAGGCAAATTATTTTGGCAAATTATTTTGGGAGGCAAATTATTTTGGGAGGCAAATTATTTTGGCAAATTATTTTGGGAGGCAAATTATTTTGGCATGCAAATTATTTTGGGAGGCAAATTATTTTGGGAGGCAAATTATTTTGGCAAATTATTTTGGGAGGCAAATTATTTTGGCAAATTATTTTGGGAGGCAAATTATTTTGGGAGGCAAATTATTTTGGCAAATTATTTTGGCAAATTATTTTGGGAGGCAAATTATTTTGGCAAATTATTTTGGGAGGCAAATTATTTTGGCAAATTATTTTGGGAGGCAAATTATTTTGGCAAATTATTTTGGGAGGCAAATTATTTTGGCAAATTATTTTGGGAGGCAAATTATTTTGGCAAATTATTTTGGGAGGCAAATTATTTTGGGAGGCAAATTATTTTGGCAAATTATTTTGGGAGGCAAATTATTTTGGCATGCAAATTATTTTGGGAGGCAAATTATTTTGGGAGGCAAATTATTTTGGGAGGCAAATTATTTTGGCAAATTATTTTGGGAGGCAAATTATTTTGGCAAATTATTTTGGGAGGCAAATTATTTTGGGAGGCAAATTATTTTGGCAAATTATTTTGTGAGGCAAATTATTTTGGCAAATTATTTTGGGAGGCAAATTATTTTGGCAAATTATTTTGGGAGGCAAATTATTTTGGGAGGCAAATTATTTTGGCAGGCAAATTATTTTGGCAAATTATTTTGGGAGGCAAATTATTTTGGCATGCAAATTATTTTGGGAGGCAAATTATTTTGGGAGGCAAATTATTTTGGGAGGCAAATTATTTTGGGAGGCAAATTATTTTGGGAGGCAAATTATTTTGGCAAATTATTTTGGGAGGCAAATTATTTTGGCAAATTATTTTGGCAAATTATTTTGTGAGGCAAATTATTTTGGCAAATTATTTTGGGAGGCAAATTATTTTGGCAAATTATTTTGGGAGGCAAATTATTTTGGCAAATTATTTTGGGAGGCAAATTATTTTGGCAAATTATTTTGGGAAGCAAATTATTTTGGCAAATTATTTTGGGAGGCAAATTATTTTGGCAAATTATTTTGGGAGGCAAATGTTTTTGGGAGGCAAATTATTTTGGGAGGCAAATTATTTTGGCAAATTATTTTGGCAAATTATTTTGTGAGGCAAATTATTTTGGCAAATTATTTTGGGAGGCAAATTATTTTGGCAAATTTTTTTGGGAGGCAAATTATTTTGGCAAATTATTTTGGGAGGCAAATTATTTTGGCAAATTATTTTACACTTTTGGTTATTAAGAAACAGCTCCTAAAACATTATATGACACTTTTGGTTGTTGAAAAACAGCTTCTAACCATTATTTGACACTTTGGTTGTTGAGAAACAGCTCCTAAAACATTATTTTACACTTTTGGTTATTGAGAAACAGCTCCTAAAACATTATTTGACACTTTTGGTTGTTGAAAAACAGCTTCTAACCATTATTTGACACTTTGGTTGTTGAGAAACAGCTCCTAAAACATTATTTTACACTTTTGGTTGTTGAGAAACAGCTCCTAAAACATTATTTGACACTTTTGGTTGTTGAAAAACAGCTTCTAACCATTATTTGACACTTTGGTTGTTGAGAAACAGCTCCTAAAACATTATTTTACACTTTTGGTTATTGAGAAACAGCTCCTAAAACATTATTTGACACTTTTGGTTGTTGAAAAACAGCTTCTAACCATTATTTGACACTTTGGTTGTTGAGAAACAGCTCCTAAAACATTATTTGACACTTTTGGTTGTTGAGAAACAGCTCCTAAAACATTATTTGACACTTTTGGTTGTTGAAAAACAGCTTCTAACCATTATTTGACACTTTGGTTGTTGAGAAACAGCTCCTAAAACATTATTTGACACTTTTGGTTGTTGAGAAACAGCTCCTAAAACATTATTTGACACTTTTGGTTGTTGAAAAACAGCTTCTAAACATTATTTGACACTTTGGTTGTTGAGAAACAGCTCCTAAAACATTATTTTACACTTTTGGTTGTTAAAAAACAGCTTCTAACCATTATTTGACACTTTGGTTGTTGAGAAACAGCTCCTAAAACATTATTTGACACTTTTGGTTGTTGAGAAACAGCTCCTAAAACATTATTTGACACTTTTGGTTGTTGAAAAACAGCTTCTAAACATTATTTGACACTTTGGTTGTTGAGAAACAGCTCCTAAAACATTATTTGACACTTTTGGTTGTTGAGAAACAGCTCATAAAACATTATTTGACACTTTTGGTTGTTGAAAAACAGCTTCTAACCATTATTTGACACTTTGGTTGTTGAGAAACAGCTCCTAAAACATTATTTGACACTTTTGGTTGTTGAAAAACAGCTTCTAACCATTATTTGACACTTTGGTTGTTGAGAAACAGCTCCTAAAACATTATTTGACACTTTCGGTTGTTGAGAAACAGCTCCTAAAACATTATTTGACACTTTTGGTTGTTGAAAAACAGCTTCTAACCATTATTTGACACTTTGGTTGTTGAGAAACAGCTCCTAAAACATTATTTGACACTTTTGGTTGTTGAGAAACAGCTCCTAAAACATTATTTGACACTTTTGGTTGTTGAAAAACAGCTTCTAACCATTATTTGACACTTTGGTTGTTGAGAAACAGCTCCTAAAACATTATTTGACACTTTTGGTTGTTGAGAAACAGCTCCTAAAACCTTATTTGACACTTTTGGTTGTTGAAAAACAGCTTCTAACCATTATTCGACACTTTGGTTTTTGAGAAACAGCTCCTAAAACATTATTTTACACTTTTGGTTGTTGAGAAACAGCTCCTAAAACATTATTTGACACTTTTGGTTGTTGAAAAACAGCTTCTAACCATTATTTGACACTTTGGTTGTTGAGAAACAGCTCCTAAAACATTATTTTACACTTTTGGTTATTGAGAAACAGCTCCTAAAACATTATTTGACACTTTTGGTTGTTGTAAAACAGCTTCTAACCATTATTTGACACTTTGGTTGTTGAGAAACAGCTCCTAAAACATTATTTTACACTTTTGGTTGTTGAGAAACAGCTCCTAAAACATTATTTGACACTTTTGGTTGTTGTAAAACAGCTTCTAACCATTATTTGACACTTTGGTTGTTGAGAAACAGCTCCTAAAACATTATTTTACACTTTTGGTTGTTGAGAAACAGCTCCTAAAACATTATTTGACACTTTGGTTGTTGAGAAACAGCTCCTAAAACATTATTTTACACTTTTGGTTATTGAGAAACAGCTCCTAAAACATTATTTGACACTTTTGGTTGTTGAAAAACAGCTTCTAACCATTATTTGACACTTTGGTTGTTGAGAAACAGCTCCTAAAACATTATTTTACACTTTTGGTTAGTGAGAAACAGCTCCTAAAACATTATTTGACACTTTTGGTTGTTGAAAAACAGCTTCTAACCATTATTTGACACTTTGGTTGTTGAGAAACAGCTCCTAAAACATTATTTTACACTTTTGGTTATTGAGAAACAGCTCCTAAAACATTATTTGACACTTTTGGTTGTTGAAAAACAGCTTCTAACCATTATTTGACACTTTGGTTGTTGAGAAACAGCTCCTAAAACATTATTTTACAATTTTGGTTGTTGAGAAACAGCTCCTAAAACATTATTTGACACTTTTGGTTGTTGTAAAACAGCTTCTAACCATTATTTGACACTTTGGTTAGTGAGAAACAGCTCCTAAAACATTATTTTACACTTTTGGTTGTTGAGAAACAGCTCCTAAAACATTATTTGACACTTTTGGTTGTTGTAAAACAGCTTCTAACCATTATTTGACACTTTGGTTGTTGAGAAACAGCTCCTAAAACATTATTTTACACTTTTGGTTAGTGAGAAACAGCTCCTAAAACATTATTTGACACTTTTGGTTGTTGAAAAACAGCTTCTAACCATTATTTGACACTTTGGTTGTTGAGAAACAGCTCCTAAAACATTATTTTACACTTTTGGTTATTGAAAAACAGCTTCTAACCATTATTTGACACTTTGGTTGTTGAGAAACAGCTCCTAAAACATTATTTTACAATTTTGGTTGTTGAGAAACAGCTCCTAAAACATTATTTTACACTTTTGGTTGTTGAAAAACAGCTTCTAACCATTATTTGACACTTTGGTTGTTGAGAAACAGCTCCTAAAACATTATTTTACACTTTTGGTTATTGAGAAACAGCTCCTAAAACATTATTTGACACTTTTGGTTGTTGAAAAACAGCTTCTAACCATTATTTGACACTTTGGTTGTTGAGAAACAGCTCCTAAAACATTATTTGACACTTTTGGTTGTTGAGAAACAGCTCCTAAAACATTATTTGACACTTTTGGTTGTTGAAAAACAGCTTCTAACCATTATTTGACACTTTGGTTGTTGAGAAACAGCTCCTAAAACATTATTTGACACTTTTGGTTGTTGAGAAACAGCTCCTAAAACATTATTTGACACTTTTGGTTGTTGAGAAACAGCTCCTAAAACATTATTTTACACTTTTGGTTGTTGAGAAACAGCTCCTAAAACATTATTTGACACTTTTGGTTGTTGAAAAACAGCTTCTAACCATTATTTGACACTTTGGTTGTTGAGAAACAGCTCCTAAAACATTATTTTACACTTTTGGTTATTGAGAAACAGCTCCTAAAACATTATTTGACACTTTTGGTTATTGAAAAACAGCTTCTAACCATTATTTGACACTTTGGTTCTGGTTATTTTGGGAGGCAAATTATTTTGGCAAATTATTTTGGGAGGCAAATTATTTTGGCAAATTATTTTGGGAGGCAAATTATTTTGGCAAATTATTTTGGGAGGCAAATTATTTTGGCAAATTATTTTGGGAGGCAAATTATTTTGGCAAATTATTTTGGGAGGCAAATTATTTTGGGAGGCAAATTATTTTGGCAAATTATTTTGGGAGGCAAATTATTTTGGCAAATTATTTTGGGAGGCAAATTATTTTGGGAGGCAAATTATTTTGGCAAATTATTTTGGGAGGCAAATTATTTTGGGAGGCAAATTATTTTGGCAAATTATTTTGGGAGGCAAATTATTTTGGCATGCAAATTATTTTGGGAGGCAAATTATTTTGGGAGGCAAATTATTTTGGCAAATTATTTTGGGAGGCAAATTATTTTGGCAAATTATTTTGGGAGGCAAATTATTTTGGGAGGCAAATTATTTTGGCAAATTATTTTGGGAGGCAAATTATTTTGGCAAATTATTTTGGGAGGCAAATTATTTTGGCAAATTATTTTGGGAGGCAAATTATTTTGGGAGGCAAATTATTTTGGCAAATTATTTTGGGAGGCAAATTATTTTGGGAGGCAAATTATTTTGGCAAATTATTTTGGGAGGCAAATTATTTTGGCAAATTATTTTGGGAGGCAAATTATTTTGGGAGGCAAATTATTTTGGGAGGCAAATTATTTTGGCAAATTATTTTGTGAGGCAAATTATTTTGGCAAATTATTTTGGCAAATTATTTTGGGAGGCAAATTATTTTGGCAAATTATTTTGGGAGGCAAATTATTTTGGCAAATTATTTTGGGAGGCAAATTATTTTGGCAGGCAAATTATTTTGGCAAATTATTTTGGGAGGCAAATTATTTTGGCATGCAAATTATTTTGGGAGGCAAATTATTTTGGGAGGCAAATTATTTTGGGAGGCAAATTATTTTGGCAAATTATTTTGGGAGGCAAATTATTTTGGCAAATTATTTTGGGAGGCAAATTATTTTGGGAGGCAAATTATTTTGGCAAATTATTTTGTGAGGCAAATTATTTTGGCAAATTATTTTGGGAGGCAAATTATTTTGGCAAATTATTTTGGGAGGCAAATTATTTTGGCAAATTATTTTGGGAGGCAAATTATTTTGGGAGGCAAATTATTTTGGCAAATTATTTTGGGAAGCAAATTATTTTGGCAAATTATTTTGGGAGGCAAATTATTTTGGCAAATTATTTTGGGAGGCAAATGTTTTTGGGAGGCAAATTATTTTGGGAGGCAAATTATTTTGGCAAATTATTTTGTGAGGCAAATTATTTTGGCAAATTATTTTGGGAGGCAAATTATTTTGGCAAATTATTTTGGGAGGCAAATTATTTTGGCAAATTATTTTGGGAGGCAAATTATTTTGGCAAATTATTTTACACTTTTGGTTATTGAGAAACAGCTCCTAAAACATTATATGACACTTTTGGTTGTTGAAAAACAGCTTCTAACCATTATTTGACACTTTGGTTGTTGAGAAACAGCTCCTAAAACATTATTTGACACTTTTGGTTATTGAGAAACAGCTCCTAAAACATTATTTGACACTTTTGGTTGTTGAAAAACAGCTTCTAACCATTATTTGACACTTTGGTTGTTGAGAAACAGCTCCTAAAACATTATTTTACACTTTTGGTTGTTGAGAAACAGCTCCTAAAACATTATTTGACACTTTTGGTTGTTGAAAAACAGCTTCTAACCATTATTTGACACTTTGGTTGTTGAGAAACAGCTCCTAAAACATTATTTGACACTTTTGGTTGTTGAGAAACAGCTCCTAAAACATTATTTGACACTTTTGGTTGTTGAAAAACAGCTTCTAACCATTATTTGACACTTTGGTTGTTGAGAAACAGCTCCTAAAACATTATTTGACACTTTTGGTTGTTGAGAAACAGCTCCTAAAACATTATTTGACACTTTTGGTTGTTGAAAAACAGCTTCTAAACATTATTTGACACTTTGGTTGTTGAGAAACAGCTCCTAAAACATTATTTTACACTTTTGGTTGTTGAAAAACAGCTTCTAACCATTATTTGACACTTTGGTTGTTGAGAAACAGCTCCTAAAACATTATTTGACACTTTTGGTTGTTGAGAAACAGCTCCTAAAACATTATTTGACACTTTTGGTTGTTGAAAAACAGCTTCTAAACATTATTTGACACTTTGGTTGTTGAGAAACAGCTCCTAAAACATTATTTTACACTTTTGGTTGTTAAAAAACTGCTTCTAACCATTATTTGACACTTTGGTTGTTGAGAAACAGCTCCTAAAACATTATTTGACACTTTTGGTTGTTGAGAAACAGCTCCTAAAACATTATTTGACACTTTTGGTTGTTGAAAAACAGCTTCTAAACATTATTTGACACTTTGGTTGTTGAGAAACAGCTCCTAAAACATTATTTGACACTTTTGGTTGTTGAGAAACAGCTCATAAAACATTATTTGACACTTTTGGTTGTTGAAAAACAGCTTCTAACCATTATTTGACACTTTGGTTGTTGAGAAACAGCTCCTAAAACATTATTTGACACTTTTGGTTGTTGAAAAACAGCTTCTAACCATTATTTGACACTTTGGTTGTTGAGAAACAGCTCCTAAAACATTATTTGACACTTTCGGTTGTTGAGAAACAGCTCCTAAAACATTATTTGACACTTTTGGTTGTTGAAAAACAGCTTCTAACCATTATTTGACACTTTGGTTGTTGAGAAACAGCTCCTAAAACATTATTTGACACTTTTGGTTGTTGAGAAACAGCTCCTAAAACATTATTTGACACTTTTGGTTGTTGAAAAACAGCTTCTAACCATTATTTGACACTTTGGTTGTTGAGAAACAGCTCCTAAAACATTATTTGACACTTTTGGTTGTTGAGAAACAGCTCCTAAAACATTATTTGACACTTTTGGTTGTTGAAAAACAGCTTCTAACCATTATTTGACACTTTGGTTGTTGAGAAACAGCTCCTAAAACATTATTTTACACATTTGGTTGTTGAGAAACAGCTCCTAAAACATTATTTGACACTTTTGGTTGTTGTAAAACAGCTTCTAACCATTATTTGACACTTTGGTTAGTGAGAAACAGCTCCTAAAACATTATTTTACACATTTGGTTGTTGAGAAACAGCTCCTAAAACATTATTTGACACTTTTGGTTGTTGAAAAACAGCTTCTAACCATTATTTGACACTTTGGTTGTTGAGAAACAGCTCCTAAAACATTATTTTACACTTTTGGTTATTGAGAAACAGCTCCTAAAACATTATTTGACACTTTTGGTTGTTGTAAAACAGCTTCTAACCATTATTTGACACTTTGGTTGTTGAGAAACAGCTCCTAAAACATTATTTTACACTTTTGGTTGTTGAGAAACAGCTCCTAAAACATTATTTGACACTTTTGGTTGTTGTAAAACAGCTTCTAACCATTATTTGACACTTTGGTTGTTGAGAAACAGCTCCTAAAACATTATTTTACACTTTTGGTTGTTGAGAAACAGCTCCTAAAACATTATTTGACACTTTGGTTGTTGAGAAACAGCTCCTAAAACATTATTTTACACTTTTGGTTATTGAGAAACAGCTCCTAAAACATTATTTGACACTTTTGGTTGTTGAAAAACAGCTTCTAACCATTATTTGACACTTTGGTTGTTGAGAAACAGCTCCTAAAACATTATTTTACACTTTTGGTTAGTGAGAAACAGCTCCTAAAACATTATTTGACACTTTTGGTTGTTGAAAAACAGCTTCTAACCATTATTTGACACTTTGGTTGTTGAGAAACAGCTCCTAAAACATTATTTTACACTTTTGGTTATTGAGAAACAGCTCCTAAAACATTATTTGACACTTTTGGTTGTTGAAAAACAGCTTCTAACCATTATTTGACACTTTGGTTGTTGAGAAACAGCTCCTAAAACATTATTTTACAATTTTGGTTGTTGAGAAACAGCTCCTAAAACATTATTTGACACTTTTGGTTGTTGTAAAACAGCTTCTAACCATTATTTGACACTTTGGTTAGTGAGAAACAGCTCCTAAAACATTATTTTACACTTTTGGTTGTTGAGAAACAGCTCCTAAAACATTATTTGACACTTTTGGTTGTTGTAAAACAGCTTCTAACCATTATTTGACACTTTGGTTGTTGAGAAACAGCTCCTAAAACATTATTTTACACTTTTGGTTGTTGAGAAACAGCTCCTAAAACATTATTTGACACTTTGGTTGTTGAGAAACAGCTCCTAAAACATTATTTTACACTTTTGGTTATTGAGAAACAGCTCCTAAAACATTATTTGACACTTTTGGTTGTTGAAAAACAGCTTCTAACCATTATTTGACACTTTGGTTGTTGAGAAACAGCTCCTAAAACATTATTTTACACTTTTGGTTAGTGAGAAACAGCTCCTAAAACATTATTTGACACTTTTGGTTGTTGAAAAACAGCTTCTAACCATTATTTGACACTTTGGTTGTTGAGAAACAGCTCCTAAAACATTATTTTACACTTTTGGTTATTGAGAAACAGCTCCTAAAACATTATTTGACACTTTTGGTTGTTGAAAAACAGCTTCTAACCATTATTTGACACTTTGGTTGTTGAGAAACAGCTCCTAAAACATTATTTTACAATTTTGGTTGTTGAGAAACAGCTCCTAAAACATTATTTGACACTTTTGGTTGTTGAAAAACAGCTTCTAACCATTATTTGACACTTTGGTTGTTGAGAAACAGCTCCTAAAACATTATTTTACACTTTTGGTTGTTGAGAAACAGCTCCTAAAACATTATTTGACACTTTTGGTTGTTGAAAAACAGCTTCTAACCATTATTTGACACTTTGGTTGTTGAGAAACAGCTCCTAAAACATTATTTTACACTTTTGGTTATTGAGAAACAGCTCCTAAAACATTATTTGACACTTTTGGTTATTGAAAAACAGCTTCTAACCATTATTTGACACTTTGGTTCTGGTTATTTTGGGAGGCAAATTATTTTGGCAAATTATTTTGGGAGGCAAATTATTTTGGCAAATTATTTTGGGAGGCAAATTATTTTGGCAAATTATTTTGGGAGGCAAATTATTTTGGCAAATTATTTTGGGAGGCAAATTATTTTGGCAAATTATTTTGGGAGGCAAATTATTTTGGCAAATTATTTTGGGAGGCAAATTATTTTGGCAAATTATTTTGGGAGGCAAATTATTTTGGCAAATTATTTTGGGAGGCAAATTATTTTGGCAAATTATTTTGGGAGGCAAATTATTTTGGCAAATTATTTTGGCAAATTATTTTGGGAGGCAAATTATTTTGGCAAATTATTTTGGGAGGCAAATTATTTTGGGAGGCAAATTATTTTGGCAAATTATTTTGGGAGGCAAATTATTTTGGCATGCAAATTATTTTGGGAGGCAAATTATTTTGGGAGGCAAATTATTTTGGCAAATTATTTTGGGAGGCAAATTATTTTGGGAGGCAAATTATTTTGGGAGGCAAATTATTTTGGGAGGCAAATTATTTTGTGAGGCAAATTATTTTGGCAAATTATTTTGGGAGGCAAATTATTTTGGCAAATTATTTTGGGAGGCAAATTATTTTGGCAAATTATTTTGGGAGGCAAATTATTTTGGGAGGCAAATTATTTTGGCAAATTATTTTGGGAGGCAAATTATTTTGGGAGGCAAATTATTTTGGCAAATTATTTTGGGAGGCAAATTATTTTGGCAAATTATTTTGGGAGGCAAATTATTTTGGCAAATTATTTTGGGAGGCAAATTATTTTGGCAAATTATTTTGGGAGGCAAATTATTTTGGCAAATTATTTTGGGAGGCAAATTATTTTGGGAGGCAAATTATTTTGGCAAATTATTTTGGCAAATTATTTTGGGAGGCAAATTATTTTGGCAAATTATTTTGGGAGGCAAATTATTTTGGCATGCAAATTATTTTGGGAGGCAAATTATTTTGGGAGGCAAATTATTTTGGCAAATTATTTTGGGAGGCAAATTATTTTGGCAAATTATTTTGGGAGGCAAATTATTTTGTGAGGCAAATTATTTTGGCAAATTATTTTGGGAGGCAAATTATTTTGGCAAATTATTTTGGGAGGCAAATTATTTTGGCAAATTATTTTGGGAGGCAAATTATTTTGGCAAATTATTTTGGGAGGCAAATTATTTTGGGAGGCAAATTATTTTGGCAAATTATTTTGGGAGGCAAATTATTTTGGGAGGCAAATTATTTTGGCAAATTATTTTGGGAGGCAAATTATTTTGGCAAATTATTTTGGGAGGCAAATTATTTTGGCAAATTATTTTGGCAAATTATTTTGGCAAATTATTTTGGGAGGCAAATTATTTTGGCAAATTATTTTGGGAGGCAAATTATTTTGGCAAATTATTTTGGGAGGCAAATTATTTTGGGAGGCAAATTATTTTGGCAAATTATTTTGGCAAATTATTTTGGGAGGCAAATTATTTTGGCAAATTATTTTGGGAGGCAAATTATTTTGGCATGCAAATTATTTTGGGAGGCAAATTATTTTGGGAGGCAAATTATTTTGGCAAATTATTTTGGGAGGCAAATTATTTTGGCAAATTATTTTGGGAGGCAAATTATTTTGGCAAATTATTTTGTGAGGCAAATTATTTTGGCAAATTATTTTGGGAGGCAAATTATTTTGGCAAATTATTTTGGGAGGCAAATTATTTTGGCAAATTATTTTGGGAGGCAAATTATTTTGGGAGGCAAATTATTTTGGCAAATTATTTTGGCAAATTATTTTGGGAGGCAAATTATTTTGGCAAATTATTTTGGGAGGCAAATGTTTTTGGGAGGCAAATTATTTTGGGAGGCAAATTATTTTGGCAAATTATTTTGTGAGGCAAATTATTTTGGCAAATTATTTTGGGAGGCAAATTATTTTGGCAAATTATTTTGGGAGGCAAATTATTTTGGCAAATTATTTTGGGAGGCAAATTATTTTGGCAAATTATTTTGGCAAATTATTTTGGGAGGCAAATTATTTTGGCAAATTATTTTGGGAGGCAAATTATTTTGGGAGGCAAATTATTTTGGCAAATTATTTTGGGAGGCAAATTATTTTGGCATGCAAATTATTTTGGGAGGCAAATTATTTTGGGAGGCAAATTATTTTGGCAAATTATTTTGGGAGGCAAATTATTTTGGCAAATTATTTTGGGAGGCAAATTATTTTGGGAGGCAAATTATTTTGGCAAATTATTTTGTGAGGCAAATTATTTTGGCAAATTATTTTGGGAGGCAAATTATTTTGGCAAATTATTTTGGGAGGCAAATTATTTTGGCAAATTATTTTGGGAGGCAAATTATTTTGGGAGGCAAATTAATTTGGCAAATTATTTTGGGAGGCAAATTATTTTGGGAGGCAAATTATTTTGGCAAATTATTTTGGGAGGCAAATTATTTTGGCATGCAAATTATTTTGGGAGGCAAATTATTTTGGGAGGCAAATTATTTTGGGAGGCAAATTATTTTGGCAAATTATTTTGGGAGGCAAATTATTTTGGCAAATTATTTTGGCAGGCAAATTATTTTGGGAGGCAAATTATTTTGGCAAATTATTTTGTGAGGCAAATTATTTTGGCAAATTATTTTGGGAGGCAAATTATTTTGGCAAATTATTTTGGGAGGCAAATTATTTTGGCAAATTATTTTGGGAGGCAAATTATTTTGGCAAATTATTTTGGCAAATTATTTTGGGAGGCAAATTATTTTGGCAAATTATTTTGGGAGGCAAATTATTTTGGGAGGCAAATTATTTTGGCAAATTATTTTGGGAGGCAAATTATTTTGGGAGGCAAATTATTTTGGCAAATTATTTTGGGAGGCAAATTATTTTGGCATGCAAATTATTTTGGGAGGCAAATTATTTTGGGAGGCAAATTATTTTGGGAGGCAAATTATTTTGGCAAATTATTTTGGGAGGCAAATTATTTTGGCAAATTATTTTGGCAGGCAAATTATTTTGGGAGGCAAATTATTTTGGCAAATTATTTTGTGAGGCAAATTATTTTGGCAAATTATTTTGGGAGGCAAATTATTTTGGCAAATTATTTTGGGAGGCAAATTATTTTGGCAAATTATTTTGGGAGGCAAATTATTTTGGCAAATTATTTTGGCAAATTATTTTGGGAGGCAAATTATTTTGGCAAATTATTTTGGGAGGCAAATTATTTTGGCAAATTATTTTGGGAGGCAAATTATTTTGGGAGGCAAATTATTTTGGCAAATTATTTTGGCAAATTATTTTGGGAGGCAAATTATTTTGGCATGCAAATTATTTTGGGAGGCAAATTATTTTGGGAGGCAAATTATTTTGGCAAATTATTTTGGGAGGCAAATTATTTTGGCAAATTATTTTGGGAGGCAAATTATTTTGGCAAATTATTTTGTGAGGCAAATTATTTTGGCAAATTATTTTGGGAGGCAAATTATTTTGGCAAATTATTTTGGGAGGCAAATTATTTTGGCAAATTATTTTGGGAGGCAAATTATTTTGGGAGGCAAATTATTTTGGCAAATTATTTTGGGAAGCAAATTATTTTGGCAAATTATTTTGGGAGGCAAATTATTTTGGCAAATTATTTTGGGAGGCAAATTATTTTGGCAAATTATTTTGGGAGGCAAATTATTTTGGGAGGCAAATTATTTTGGGAGGCAAATTATTTTGGCAAATTATTTTGGGAGGCAAATTATTTTGGCAAATTATTTTGGCAGGCAAATTATTTTGGGAGGCAAATTATTTTGGCAAATTATTTTGTGAGGCAAATTATTTTGGCAAATTATTTTGGGAGGCAAATTATTTTGGCAAATTATTTTGGGAGGCAAATTATTTTGGCAAATTATTTTGGGAGGCAAATTATTTTGGCAAATTATTTTGGCAAATTATTTTGGGAGGCAAATTATTTTGGCAAATTATTTTGGGAGGCAAATTATTTTGGCAAATTATTTTGGGAGGCAAATTATTTTGGCAAATTATTTTGGGAGGCAAATTATTTTGGCAAATTATTTTGGGAGGCAAATTATTTTGGCAAATTATTTTGGGAGGCAAATTATTTTGGCAAATTATTTTGGCAGGCAAATTATTTTGGGAGGCAAATTATTTTGGCAAATTATTTTGTGAGGCAAATTATTTTGGCAAATTATTTTGGGAGGCAAATTATTTTGGCAAATTATTTTGGGAGGCAAATTATTTTGGCAAATTATTTTGGGAGGCAAATTATTTTGGCAAATTATTTTGGCAAATTATTTTGGGAGGCAAATTATTTTGGCAAATTATTTTGGGAGGCAAATTATTTTGGCAAATTATTTTGGGAGGCAAATTATTTTGGCAAATTATTTTGGGAGGCAAATTATTTTGGCAAATTATTTTGGGAGGCAAATTATTTTGGGAGGCAAATTATTTTGGCAAATTATTTTGGGAGGCAAATTATTTTGGCATGCAAATTATTTTGGGAGGCAAATTATTTTGGGAGGCAAATTATTTTGGCAAATTATTTTGGGAGGCAAATTATTTTGGCAAATTATTTTGGGAGGCAAATTATTTTGGGAGGCAAATTATTTTGGCAAATTATTTTGTGAGGCAAATTATTTTGGCAAATTATTTTGGGAGGCAAATTATTTTGGCAAATTATTTTGGGAGGCAAATTATTTTGGCAAATTATTTTGGGAGGCAAATTATTTTGGGAGGCAAATTATTTTGGCAAATTATTTTGGGAGGCAAATTATTTTGGGAGGCAAATTATTTTGGCAAATTATTTTGGGAGGCAAATTATTTTGGCATGCAAATTATTTTGGGAGGCAAATTATTTTGGGAGGCAAATTATTTTGGGAGGCAAATTATTTTGGCAAATTATTTTGGGAGGCAAATTATTTTGGCAAATTATTTTGGCAGGCAAATTATTTTGGGAGGCAAATTATTTTGGCAAATTATTTTGTGAGGCAAATTATTTTGGCAAATTATTTTGGGAGGCAAATTATTTTGGCAAATTATTTTGGGAGGCAAATTATTTTGGCAAATTATTTTGGGAGGCAAATTATTTTGGCAAATTATTTTGGCAAATTATTTTGGGAGGCAAATTATTTTGGCAAATTATTTTGGGAGGCAAATTATTTTGGCAAATTATTTTGGGAGGCAAATTATTTTGGGAGGCAAATTATTTTGGCAAATTATTTTGGCAAATTATTTTGGGAGGCAAATTATTTTGGCAAATTATTTTGGGAGGCAAATTATTTTGGCATGCAAATTATTTTGGGAGGCAAATTATTTTGGGAGGCAAATTATTTTGGCAAATTATTTTGGGAGGCAAATTATTTTGGCAAATTATTTTGGGAGGCAAATTATTTTGGCAAATTATTTTGTGAGGCAAATTATTTTGGCAAATTATTTTGGGAGGCAAATTATTTTGGCAAATTATTTTGGGAGGCAAATTATTTTGGCAAATTATTTTGGGAGGCAAATTATTTTGGGAGGCAAATTATTTTGGCAAATTATTTTGGGAAGCAAATTATTTTGGCAAATTATTTTGGGAGGCAAATTATTTTGGCAAATTATTTTGGGAGGCAAATGTTTTTGGGAGGCAAATTATTTTGGGAGGCAAATTATTTTGGCAAATTATTTTGGGAGGCAAATTATTTTGGCAAATTATTTTGGGAGGCAAATTATTTTGGCAAATTATTTTGGGAGGCAAATTATTTTGGCAAATTATTTTGGGAGGCAAATTATTTTGGCAAATTATTTTACACTTTTGGTTATTGAGAAACAGCTCCTAAAACATTATATGACACTTTTGGTTGTTGAAAAACAGCTTCTAACCATTATTTGACACTTTGGTTGTTGAGAAACAGCTCCTAAAACATTATTTTACACTTTTGGTTATTGAGAAACAGCTCCTAAAACATTATTTGACACTTTTGGTTGTTGAAAAACAGCTTCTAACCATTATTTGACACTTTGGTTGTTGAGAAACAGCTCCTAAAACATTATTTTACACTTTTGGTTGTTGAGAAACAGCTCCTAAAACATTATTTGACACTTTTGGTTGTTGAAAAACAGCTTCTAACCATTATTTGACACTTTGGTTGTTGAGAAACAGCTCCTAAAACATTATTTTACACTTTTGGTTATTGAGAAACAGCTCCTAAAACATTATTTGACACTTTTGGTTGTTGAAAAACAGCTTCTAACCATTATTTGACACTTTGGTTGTTGAGAAACAGCTCCTAAAACATTATTTTACACATTTGGTTGTTGAGAAACAGCTCCTAAAACATTATTTGACACTTTTGGTTGTTGAAAAACAGCTTCTAACCATTATTTGACACTTTGGTTGTTGAGAAACAGCTCCTAAAACATTATTTTACACTTTTGGTAATTGAGAAACAGCTCCTAAAACATTATTTGACACTTTTGGTTGTTGAAAAACAGCTTCTAATCATTATTTGACACTTTGGTTGTTGAGAAACAGCTCCTAAAACATAATTTTACACTTTTGGTTGTTGAGAAACAGCTCCTAAAACATTATTTGACACTTTTGGTTGTTGAAAAACAGCTTCTAACCATTATTTGACACTTTGGTTGTTGAGAAACAGCTCCTAAAACATTATTTTAAACTTTTGGTTATTGAGAAACAGCTCCTAAAACATTATTTGACACTTTTGGTTGTTGAAAAACAGCTTCTAACCATTATTTGACACTTTGGTTGTTGAGAAACAGCTCCTAAAACATTATTTTACACTTTTGGTTGTTGAGAAACAGCTCCTAAAACATTATTTTACACTTTTGGTTGTTGAGAAACAGCTCCTAAAACATTATTTGACACTTTTGGTTGTTGAAAAACAGCTTCTAACCATTATTTGACACTTTGGTTGTTGAGAAACAGCTCCTAAAACATTATTTTACACTTTTGGTTATTGAGAAACAGCTCCTAAAACATTATTTGACACTTTTGCTTGTTGAAAAACAGCTTCTAACCATTATTTGACACTTTGGTTGTTGAGAAACAGCTTCTAACCATTATTTGACACTTTGGTTGTTGAGAAACAGCTCCTAAAACATTATTTTACACTTTTGGTTGTTGAGAAACAGCTCCTAAAACATTATTTGACACTTTTGGTTATTGAGAAACAGCTCCTAAAACATTATTTGACACTTTTGGTTGTTGTAAAACAGCTTCTAACCATTATTTGACACTTTGGTTGTTGAGAAACAGCTCCTAAAACATTATTTTACACTTTTGGTTGTTGAGAAACAGCTCCTAAAACATTATTTGACACTTTTGGTTGTTGAAAAACAGCTTCTAACCATTATTTGACACTTTGGTTGTTGAGAAACAGCTCCTAAAACATTATTTGACACTTTTGGTTGTTGAAAAACAGCTTCTAACCATTATTTGACACTTTGGTTGTTGAGAAACAGCTCCTAAAACATTATTTTACACTTTTGGTTATTGAGAAACAGCTCCTAAAACATTATTTGACACTTTTGGTTATTGAAAAACAGCTTCTAACCATTATTTGACACTTTGGTTGTTGAGAAACAGCTCCTAAAACATTATTTTACACTTTTGGTTGTTGAGAAACAGCTCCTAAAACATTATTTGACACTTTTGGTTGTTGAAAAACAGCTTCTAACCATTATTTGACACTTTGGTTGTTGAGAAACAGCTCCTAAAACATTATTTTACACTTTTGGTTGTTGAGAAACAGCTCCTAAAACATTATTTGACACTTTTGGTTGTTGAAAAACAGCTTCTAACCATTATTTGACACTTTGGTTGTTGAGAAACAGCTCCTAAAACATTATTTGACACTTTTGGTTGTTGAAAAACAGCTTCTAACCATTATTTGACACTTTGGTTGTTGAGAAACAGCTCCTAAAACATTATTTTACACTTTTGGTTATTGAGAAACAGCTCCTAAAACATTATTTGACACTTTTGGTTGTTGAAAAACAGCTTCTAACCATTATTTGACACTTTGGTTGTTGAGAAACAGCTCCTAAAACATTATTTTACACATTTGGTTGTTGAGAAACAGCTCCTAAAACATTATTTGACACTTTTGGTTGTTGAAAAACAGCTTCTAACCATTATTTGACACTTTGGTTGTTGAGAAACAGCTCCTAAAACATTATTTTACACTTTTGGTTGTTGAGAAACAGCTCCTAAAACATTATTTGACACTTTTGGTTGTTGAAAAACAGCTTCTAACCATTATTTGACACTTTGGTTGTTGAGAAACAGCTCCTAAAACATTATTTGACACTTTTGGTTGTTGAAAAACAGCTTCTAACCATTATTTGACACTTTGGTTGTTGAGAAACAGCTCCTAAAACATTATTTTACACTTTTGGTTGTTGAGAAACAGCTCCTAAAACATTATTTGACACTTTTGGTTGTTGAAAAACAGCTTCTAACCATTATTTGACACTTTGGTTGTTGAGAAACAGCTCCTAAAACATTATTTTACACTTTTGGTTATTGAGAAACAGCTCCTAAAACATTATTTTACACTTTTGGTTATTGAGAAACAGCTCCTAAAACATTATTTGACACTTTTGGTTGTTGAAAAACAGCTTCTAACCATTATTTGACACTTTGGTTGTTGAGAAACAGCTCCTAAAACATTATTTTACACTTTTGGTTATTGAGAAACAGCTCCTAAAACATTATTTGACACTTTTGGTTGTTGAAAAACAGCTTCTAACCATTATTTGACACTTTGGTTGTTAAGAAACAGCTCCTAAAACATTATTTTACACTTTTGGTTGTTGAGAAACAGCTCCTAAAACATTATTTGACACTTTTGGTTGTTGAAAAACAGCTTCTAACCATTATTTGACACTTTGGTTGTTGAGAAACAGCTCCTAAAACATTATTTTACACTTTTGGTTGTTGAGAAACAGCTCCTAAAACATTATTTGACACTTTGGTTGTTGAGAAACAGCTCCTAAAACATTATTTTACACTTTTGGTTATTGAGAAACAGCTCCTAAAACATTATTTGACACTTTTGGTTGTTGAAAAACAGCTTCTAACCATTATTTGACACTTTGGTTGTTGAGAAACAGCTCCTAAAACATTATTTTACACTTTTGGTTAGTGAGAAACAGCTCCTAAAACATTATTTGACACTTTTGTTTTTTGAAAAACAGCTTCTAACCATTATTTGACACTTTGGTTGTTGAGAAACAGCTCCTAAAACATTATTTTACACTTTTGGTTATTGAGAAACAGCTCCTAAAACATTATTTGACACTTTTGGTTGTTGAAAAACAGCTTCTAACCATTATTTGACACTTTGGTTGTTGAGAAACAGCTCCTAAAACATTATTTTACACTTTTGGTTGTTGAGAAACAGCTCCTAAAACATTATTTGACACTTTTGGTTGTTGAAAAACAGCTTCTAACCATTATTTGACACTTTGGTTGTTGAGAAACAGCTCCTAAAACATTATTTTACACTTTTGGTTGTTGAGAAACAGCTCCTAAAACATTATTTGACACTTTTGGTTGTTGAAAAACAGCTTCTAACCATTATTTGACACTTTGGTTGTTGAGAAACAGCTCCTAAAACATTATTTGACACTTTTGGTTGTTGAAAAACAGCTTCTAACCATTATTTGACACTTTGGTTGTTGAGAAACAGCTCCTAAAACATTATTTTACACTTTTGGTTATTGAGAAACAGCTCCTAAAACATTATTTGACACTTTTGGTTGTTGAAAAACAGCTTCTAACCATTATTTGACACTTTGGTTGTTGAGAAACAGCTCCTAAAACATTATTTTACACATTTGGTTGTTGAGAAACAGCTCCTAAAACATTATTTGACACTTTTGGTTGTTGAAAAACAGCTTCTAACCATTATTTGACACTTTGGTTGTTGAGAAACAGCTCCTAAAACATTATTTTACACTTTTGGTTGTTGAGAAACAGCTCCTAAAACATTATTTGACACTTTTGGTTGTTGAAAAACAGCTTCTAACCATTATTTGACACTTTGGTTGTTGAGAAACAGCTCCTAAAACATTATTTTACACTTTTGGTTATTGAGAAACAGCTCCTAAAACATTATTTGACACTTTTGGTTGTTGAAAAACAGCTTCTAACCATTATTTGACACTTTGGTTGTTGAGAAACAGCTCCTAAAACATTATTTTACACATTTGGTTGTTGAGAAACAGCTCCTAAAACATTATTTGACACTTTTGGTTGTTGAAAAACAGCTTCTAACCATTATTTGACACTTTGGTTGTTGAGAAACAGCTCCTAAAACATTATTTTACACTTTTGGTTATTGAGAAACAGCTCCTAAAACATTATTTTACACTTTTGGTTGTTGAAAAACAGCTTCTAACCATTATTTGACACTTTGGTTGTTGAGAAACAGCTCCTAAACCATTATTTTACACTTTTGGTTATTGAGAAACAGCTCCTAAAACATTATTTGACACTTTTGGTTGTTGAAAAACAGCTTCTAACCATTATTTGACACTTTGGTTGTTGAGAAACAGCTCCTAAAACATTATTTTACACTTTTGGTTATTGAGAAACAGCTCCTAAAACATTATTTGACACTTTTGGTTATTGAAAAACAGCTTCTAACCATTATTTGACACTTTGGTTCTGGTTATTTTGGGAGGCAAATTATTTTGGCAAATTATTTTGGGAGGCAAATTATTTTGGCAAATTATTTTGGGAGGCAAATTATTTTGGCAAATTATTTTGGGAGGCAAATTATTTTGGCAAATTATTTTGGGAGGCAAATTATTTTGGGAGGCAAATTATTTTGGCAAATTATTTTGGGAGGCAAATTATTTTGGCAAATTATTTTGGGAGGCAAATTATTTTGGGAGGCAAATTATTTTGGCAAATTATTTTGGCAAATTATTTTGGGAGGCAAATTATTTTGGCAAATTATTTTGGCAAATTATTTTGGGAAGCAAATTATTTTGGCAAATTATTTTGGGAGGCAAATTATTTTGGCAAATTATTTTGGGAGGCAAATGTTTTTGGGAGGCAAATTATTTTGGGAGGCAAATTATTTTGGCAAATTATTTTGGGAGGCAAATTATTTTGGCAAATTATTTTGGGAGGCAAATTATTTTGGCAAATTATTTTGGGAGGCAAATGTTTTTGGGAGGCAAATTATTTTGGGAGGCAAATTATTTTGGCAAATTATTTTGGGAGGCAAATTATTTTGGCAAATTATTTTGGGAGGCAAATTATTTTGGCAAATTATTTTGGGAGGCAAATTATTTTGGCAAATTATTTTGGGAGGCAAATGTTTTTGGGAGGCAAATTATTTTGGGAGGCAAATTATTTTGGCAAATTATTTTGGGAGGCAAATTATTTTGGCAAATTATTTTGGGAGGCAAATTATTTTGGCAAATTATTTTGGGAGGCAAATTATTTTGGCAAATTATTTTGGGAGGCAAATTATTTTGGCAAATTATTTTACACTTTTGGTTATTGAGAAACAGCTCCTAAAACATTATTTGACACTTTTGGTTGTTGAAAAACAGCTTCTAACCATTATTTGACACTTTGGTTGTTGAGAAACAGCTCCTAAAACATTATTTTACACTTTTGGTTATTGAGAAACAGCTCCTAAAACATTATTTGACACTTTTGGTTGTTGAAAAACAGCTTCTAACCATTATTTGACACTTTGGTTGTTGAGAAACAGCTCCTAAAACATTATTTTACACATTTGGTTGTTGAGAAACAGCTCCTAAAACATTATTTGACACTTTTGGTTGTTGAAAAACAGCTTCTAACCATTATTTGACACTTTGGTTGTTGAGAAACAGCTCCTAAAACATTATTTTACACTTTTGGTTGTTGAGAAACAGCTCCTAAAACATTATTTGACACTTTTGGTTGTTGAAAAACAGCTTCTAACCATTATTTGACACTTTGGTTGTTGAGAAACAGCTCCTAAAACATTATTTTACACTTTTGGTTATTGAGAAACAGCTCCTAAAACATTATTTGACACTTTTGGTTGTTGAAAAACAGCTTCTAGCCATTATTTGACACTTTGGTTGTTGAGAAACAGCTCCTAAAACATTATTTTACACATTTGGTTGTTGAGAAACAGCTCCTAAAACATTATTTGACACTTTTGGTTGTTGAAAAACAGCTTCTAACCATTATTTGACACTTTGGTTGTTGAGAAACAGCTCCTAAAACATTATTTTACACTTTTGGTTATTGAGAAACAGCTCCTAAAACATTATTTTACACTTTTGGTTGTTGAAAAACAGCTTCTAACCATTATTTGACACTTTGGTTGTTGAGAAACAGCTCCTAAAACATTATTTTACACTTTTGGTTATTGAGAAACAGCTCCTAAAACATTATTTGACACTTTTGGTTGTTGAAAAACAGCTTCTAACCATTATTTGACACTTTGGTTGTTGAGAAACAGCTCCTAAAACATTATTTTACACTTTTGGTTATTGAGAAACAGCTCCTAAAACATTATTTGACACTTTTGGTTATTGAAAAACAGCTTCTAACCATTATTTGACACTTTGGTTCTGGTTATTTTGGGAGGCAAATTATTTTGGCAAATTATTTTGGGAGGCAAATTATTTTGGGAGGCAAATTATTTTGGCAAATTATTTTGGGAGGCAAATTATTTTGGCAAATTATTTTGGGAGGCAAATTATTTTGGGAGGCAAATTATTTTGGCAAATTATTTTGGGAGGCAAATTATTTTGGCAAATTATTTTGGGAGGCAAATTATTTTGGGAGGCAAATTATTTTGGCAAATTATTTTGGCAAATTATTTTGGGAGGCAAATTATTTTGGCAAATTATTTTGGGAGGCAAATTATTTTGGCATGCAAATTATTTTGGGAGGCAAATTATTTTGAGAGGCAAATTATTTTGGGAGGCAAATTATTTTGGCAAATTATTTTGGCAAATTATTTTGGCAAATTATTTTGGGAAGCAAATTATTTTGGCAAATTATTTTGGGAGGCAAATTATTTTGGCAAATTATTTTGGGAGGCAAATGTTTTTGGGAGGCAAATTATTTTGGGAGGCAAATTATTTTGGCAAATTATTTTGGGAGGCAAATTATTTTGGCAAATTATTTTGGGAGGCAAATTATTTTGGCAAATTATTTTGGGAGGCAAATGTTTTTGGGAGGCAAATTATTTTGGGAGGCAAATTATTTTGGCAAATTATTTTGGGAGGCAAATTATTTTGGCAAATTATTTTGGGAGGCAAATTATTTTGGCAAATTATTTTGGGAGGCAAATTATTTTGGCAAATTATTTTGGGAGGCAAATTATTTTGGCAAATTATTTTACACTTTTGGTTATTGAGAAACAGCTCCTAAAACATTATTTGACACTTTTGGTTGTTGAAAAACAGCTTCTAACCATTATTTGACACTTTGGTTGTTGAGAAACAGCTCCTAAAACATTATTTTACACTTTTGGTTATTGAGAAACAGCTCCTAAAACATTATTTGACACTTTTGGTTGTTGAAAAACAGCTTCTAACCATTATTTGACACTTTGGTTTTTGAGAAACAGCTCCTAAAACATTATTTTACACTTTTGGTTATTGAGAAACAGCTCCTAAAACCTTATTTGACACTTTTGGTTGTTGAAAAACAGCTTCTAACCATTATTCGACACTTTGGTTTTTGAGAAACAGCTCCTAAAACATTATTTTACACTTTTGGTTGTTGAGAAACAGCTCCTAAAACATTATTTGACACTTTTGGTTGTTGAAAAACAGCTTCTAACCATTATTTGACACTTTGGTTGTTGAGAAACAGCTCCTAAAACATTATTTTACACTTTTGGTTATTGAGAAACAGCTCCTAAAACATTATTTGACACTTTTGGTTGTTGAAAAACAGCTTCTAACCATTATTTGACACTTTGGTTGTTGAGAAACAGCTCCTAAAACATTATTTTACACTTTTGGTTATTGAGAAACAGCTCCTAAAACATTATTTTACACTTTTGGTTGTTGAGAAACAGCTCCTAAAACATTATTTGACACTTTTGGTTGTTGAAAAACAGCTTCTAACCATTATTTGACACTTTGGTTGTTGAGAAACAGCTCCTAAAACATTATTTTACACTTTTGGTTGTTGAGAAACAGCTCCTAAAACATTATTTGACACTTTTGGTTGTTGAAAAACAGCTTCTAACCATTATTTGACACTTTGGTTGTTGAGAAACAGCTCCTAAAACATTATTTTACACTTTTGGTTGTTGAGAAACAGCTCCTAAAACATTATTTGACACTTTTGGTTGTTGAAAAACAGCTTCTAACCATTATTTGACACGTTGGTTGTTGAGAAACAGCTCCTAAAACATTATTTTACACTTTTGGTTATTGAGAAACAGCTCCTAAAACATTATTTTACACTTTTGGTTATTGAGAAACAGCTCCTAAAACATTATTTGACACTTTTGGTTGTTGAAAAACAGCTTCTAACCATTATTTGACACTTTGGTTGTTGAGAAACAGCTCCTAAAACATTATTTTACACTTTTGGTTATTGAGAAACAGCTCCTAAAACATTATTTGACACTTTTGGTTGTTGAAAAACAGCTTCTAACCATTATTTGACACTTTGGTTGTTAAGAAACAGCTCCTAAAACATTATTTTACACTTTTGGTTGTTGAGAAACAGCTCCTAAAACATTATTTGACACTTTTGGTTGTTGAAAAACAGCTTCTAACCATTATTTGACACTTTGGTTGTTGAGAAACAGCTCCTAAAACATTATTTTACACTTTTGGTTAGTGAGAAACAGCTCCTAAAACATTATTTGACACTTTTGGTTTTTGAAAAACAGCTTCTAACCATTATTTGACACTTTGGTTGTTGAGAAACAGCTCCTAAAACATTATTTTACACTTTTGGTTATTGAGAAACAGCTCCTAAAACATTATTTGACACTTTTGGTTGTTGAAAAACAGCTTCTAACCATTATTTGACACTTTGGTTGTTGAGAAACAGCTCCTAAAACATTATTTTACACTTTTGGTTGTTGAGAAACAGCTCCTAAAACATTATTTGACACTTTTGGTTGTTGAAAAACAGCTTCTAACCATTATTTGACACTTTGGTTGTTGAGAAACAGCTCCTAAAACATTATTTTACACTTTTGGTTGTTGAGAAACAGCTCCTAAAACATTATTTGACACTTTTGGTTGTTGAAAAACAGCTTCTAACCATTATTTGACACTTTGGTTGTTGAGAAACAGCTCCTAAAACATTATTTGACACTTTTGGTTGTTGAAAAACAGCTTCTAACCATTATTTGACACTTTGGTTGTTGAGAAACAGCTCCTAAAACATTATTTTACACTTTTGGTTATTGAGAAACAGCTCCTAAAACATTATTTGACACATTTGGTTGTTGAGAAACAGCTCCTAAAACATTATTTGACACTTTTGGTTGTTGAAAAACAGCTTCTAACCATTATTTGACACTTTGGTTGTTGAGAAACAGCTCCTAAAACATTATTTTACACATTTGGTTGTTGAGAAACAGCTCCTAAAACATTATTTGACACTTTTGGTTGTTGAAAAACAGCTTCTAACCATTATTTGACACTTTGGTTGTTGAGAAACAGCTCCTAAAACATTATTTTACACTTTTGGTTGTTGAGAAACAGCTCCTAAAACATTATTTGACACTTTTGGTTGTTGAAAAACAGCTTCTAACCATTATTTGACACTTTGGTTGTTGAGAAACAGCTCCTAAAACATTATTTTACACTTTTGGTTATTGAGAAACAGCTCCTAAAACATTATTTGACACTTTTGGTTGTTGAAAAACAGCTTCTAACCATTATTTGACACTTTGGTTGTTGAGAAACAGCTCCTAAAACATTATTTTACACATTTGGTTGTTGAGAAACAGCTCCTAAAACATTATTTGACACTTTTGGTTGTTGAAAAACAGCTTCTAACCATTATTTGACACTTTGGTTGTTGAGAAACAGCTCCTAAAACATTATTTTACACTTTTGGTTATTGAGAAACAGCTCCTAAAACATTATTTTACACTTTTGGTTGTTGAAAAACAGCTTCTAACCATTATTTGACACTTTGGTTGTTGAGAAACAGCTCCTAAAACATTATTTTACACTTTTGGTTATTGAGAAACAGCTCCTAAAACATTATTTGACACTTTTGGTTGTTGAAAAACAGCTTCTAACCATTATTTGAAACTTTGGTTGTTGAGAAACAGCTCCTAAAACATTATTTTACACTTTTGGTTATTGAGAAACAGCTCCTAAAACATTATTTGACACTTTTGGTTATTGAAAAACAGCTTCTAACCATTATTTGACACTTTGGTTCTGGTTATTTTGGGAGGCAAATTATTTTGGCAAATTATTTTGGGAGGCAAATTATTTTGGGAGGCAAATTATTTTGGGAGGCAAATTATTTTGGCAAATTATTTTGGGAGGCAAATTATTTTGGGAGGCAAATTATTTTGGCAAATTATTTTGGGAGGCAAATTATTTTGGCAAATTATTTTGGGAGGCAAATTATTTTGGGAGGCAAATTATTTTGGCAAATTATTTTGGCAAATTATTTTGGGAGGCAAATTATTTTGGCAAATTATTTTGGGAGGCAAATTATTTTGGCATGCAAATTATTTTGGGAGGCAAATTATTTTGAGAGGCAAATTATTTTGGGAGGCAAATTATTTTGGCAAATTATTTTGGCAAATTATTTTGGGAAGCAAATTATTTTGGCAAATTATTTTGGGAGGCAAATTATTTTGGCAAATTATTTTGGGAGGCAAATGTTTTTGGGAGGCAAATTATTTTGGGAGGCAAATTATTTTGGCAAATTATTTTGGGAGGCAAATTATTTTGGCAAATTATTTTGGGAGGCAAATTATTTTGGCAAATTATTTTGGGAGGCAAATGTTTTTGGGAGGCAAATTATTTTGGGAGGCAAATTATTTTGGCAAATTATTTTGGGAGGCAAATTATTTTGGCAAATTATTTTGGGAGGCAAATTATTTTGGCAAATTATTTTGGGAGGCAAATTATTTTGGCAAATTATTTTGGGAGGCAAATTATTTTGGCAAATTATTTTACACTTTTGGTTATTGAGAAACAGCTCCTAAAACATTATTTGACACTTTTGGTTGTTGAAAAACAGCTTCTAACCATTATTTGACACTTTGGTTGTTGAGAAACAGCTCCTAAAACATTATTTTACACTTTTGGTTATTGAGAAACAGCTCCTAAAACATTATTTGACACTTTTGGTTGTTGAAAAACAGCTTCTAACCATTATTTGACACTTTGGTTTTTGAGAAACAGCTCCTAAAACATTATTTTACACTTTTGGTTATTGAGAAACAGCTCCTAAAACCTTATTTGACACTTTTGGTTGTTGAAAAACAGCTTCTAACCATTATTCGACACTTTGGTTTTTGAGAAACAGCTCCTAAAACATTATTTTACACTTTTGGTTGTTGAGAAACAGCTCCTAAAACATTATTTGACACTTTTGGTTGTTGAAAAACAGCTTCTAACCATTATTTGACACTTTGGTTGTTGAGAAACAGCTCCTAAAACATTATTTTACACTTTTGGTTATTGAGAAACAGCTCCTAAAACATTATTTGACACTTTTGGTTGTTGAAAAACAGCTTCTAACCATTATTTGACACTTTGGTTGTTGAGAAACAGCTCCTAAAACATTATTTTACACTTTTGGTTATTGAGAAACAGCTCCTAAAACATTAT
This sequence comes from Protomyctophum bolini, assembly GCF_963924005.1. Classification (NCBI taxonomy): domain Eukaryota; kingdom Metazoa; phylum Chordata; class Actinopteri; order Myctophiformes; family Myctophidae; genus Protomyctophum; species Protomyctophum bolini. The sequence goes on along the minus strand of NC_137867.1, from coordinate 20,051,744 downwards.
TTTACACTTTTGGTTGTTGAGAAACAGCTCCTAAAACATTATTTGACACTTTTGGTTGTTGAAAAACAGCTTCTAACCATTATTTGACACTTTGGTTGTTGAGAAACAGCTCCTAAAACATTATTTTACACTTTTGGTTGTTGAGAAACAGCTCCTAAAACATTATTTGACACTTTTGGTTGTTGAAAAACAGCTTCTAACCATTATTTGACACTTTGGTTGTTGAGAAACAGCTCCTAAAACATTATTTTACACTTTTGGTTGTTGAGAAACAGCTCCTAAAACATTATTTGACACTTTTGGTTGTTGAAAAACAGCTTCTAACCATTATTTGACACGTTGGTTGTTGAGAAACAGCTCCTAAAACATTATTTTACACTTTTGGTTATTGAGAAACAGCTCCTAAAACATTATTTGACACTTTTGGTTGTTGAAAAACAGCTTCTAACCATTATTTGACACTTTGGTTGTTGAGAAACAGCTCCTAAAACATTATTTTACACATTTGGTTGTTGAGAAACAGCTCCTAAAACATTATTTGACACTTTTGGTTGTTGAAAAACAGCTTCTAACCATTATTTGACACTTTGGTTGTTGAGAAACAGCTCCTAAAACATTATTTTACACTTTTGGTTATTGAGAAACAGCTCCTAAAACATTATTTTACACTTTTGGTTGTTGAAAAACAGCTTCTAACCATTATTTGACACTTTGGTTGTTGAGAAACAGCTCCTAAAACATTATTTTACACTTTTGGTTATTGAGAAACAGCTCCTAAAACATTATTTGACACTTTTGGTTGTTGAAAAACAGCTTCTAACCATTATTTGACACTTTGGTTGTTGAGAAACAGCTCCTAAAACATTATTTTACACTTTTGGTTATTGAGAAACAGCTCCTAAAACATTATTTGACACTTTTGGTTGTTGTAAAACAGCTTCTAACCATTATTTGACACTTTGGTTGTTGAGAAACAGCTCCTAAAACATTATTTTACACTTTTGGTTGTTGAGAAACAGCTCCTAAAACATTATTTGACACTTTTGGTTGTTGAAAAACAGCTTCTAACCATTATTTGACACTTTGGTTGTTGAGAAACAGCTCCTAAAACATTATTTGACACTTTGGTTGTTGAGAAACAGCTCCTAAAACATTATTTTACACTTTTGGTTATTGAGAAACAGCTCCTAAAACATTATTTGACACTTTTGGTTGTTGAAAAACAGCTTCTAACCATTATTTGACACTTTGGTTGTTGAGAAACAGCTCCTAAAACATTATTTTACACTTTTGGTTAGTGAGAAACAGCTCCTAAAACATTATTTGACACTTTTGGTTGTTGAAAAACAGCTTCTAACCATTATTTGACACTTTGGTTGTTGAGAAACAGCTCCTAAAACATTATTTTACACTTTTGGTTATTGAGAAACAGCTCCTAAAACATTATTTGACACTTTTGGTTGTTGAAAAACAGCTTCTAACCATTATTTGACACTTTGGTTGTTGAGAAACAGCTCCTAAAACATTATTTTACAATTTTGGTTGTTGAGAAACAGCTCCTAAAACATTATTTGACACTTTTGGTTGTTGAAAAACAGCTTCTAACCATTATTTGACACTTTGGTTGTTGAGAAACAGCTCCTAAAACATTATTTTACACTTTTGGTTGTTGAGAAACAGCTCCTAAAACATTATTTGACACTTTTGGTTGTTGAAAAACAGCTTCTAACCATTATTTGACACTTTGGTTGTTGAGAAACAGCTCCTAAAACATTATTTTACACTTTTGGTTATTGAGAAACAGCTCCTAAAACATTATTTGACACTTTTGGTTATTGAAAAACAGCTTCTAACCATTATTTGACACTTTGGTTGTTGAGAAACAGCTCCTAAAACATTATTTTACACTTTTGGTTGTTGAGAAACAGCTCCTAAAACATTATTTGACACTTTTGGTTGTTGAAAAACAGCTTCTAACCATTATTTGACACTTTGGTTGTTGAGAAACAGCTCCTAAAACATTATTTTACACTTTTGGTTGTTGAGAAACAGCTCCTAAAACATTATTTGACACTTTTGGTTGTTGAAAAACAGCTTCTAACCATTATTTGACACTTTGGTTGTTGAGAAACAGCTCCTAAAACATTATTTTACACTTTTGGTTGTTGAGAAACAGCTCCTAAAACATTATTTTACACTTTTGGTTGTTGAGAAACAGCTCCTAAAACATTATTTGACACTTTTGGTTGTTGAAAAACAGCTTCTAACCATTATTTGACACTTTGGTTGTTGAGAAACAGCTCCTAAAACATTATTTTACACGTTTGGTTATTGAGAAACAGCTCCTAAAACATTATTTGACACTTTTGGTTGTTGAAAAACAGCTTCTAACCATTATTTGACACTTTGGTTGTTGAGAAACAGCTCCTAAAACATTATTTTAAACTTTTGGTTGTTGAGAAACAGCTCCTAAAACATTATTTGACACTTTTGGTTGTTGAAAAACAGCTTCTAACCATTATTTGACACTTTGGTTGTTGAGAAACAGCTCCTAAAACATTATTTTACACTTTTGGTTATTGAGAAACAGCTCCTAAAACATTATTTGACACTTTTGGTTGTTGAAAAACAGCTTCTAACCATTATTTGACACTTTGGTTGTTGAGAAACAGCTCCTAAAACATTATTTTACACTTTTGGTTGTTGAGAAACAGCTCCTAAAACATTATTTGACACTTTTGGTTGTTGAAAAACAGCTTCTAACCATTATTTGACACTTTGGTTGTTGAGAAACAGCTCCTAAAACATTATTTTACACTTTTGGTTATTGAGAAACAGCTCCTAAAACATTATTTGACACTTTGGTTGTTGAGAAACAGCTCCTAAAACATTATTTGACACTTTTGGTTGTTGAAAAACAGCTTCTAACCATTATTTGACACTTTGGTTGTTGAGAAACAGCTCCTAAAACATTATTTTACACTTTTGGTTGTTGAGAAACAGCTCCTAAAACATTATTTGACACTTTTGGTTGTTGAAAAACAGCTTCTAACCATTATTTGACACTTTGGTTGTTGAGAAACAGCTCCTAAAACATTATTTGACACTTTTGGTTGTTGAGAAACAGCTCCTAAAACATTATTTGACACTTTTGGTTGTTGAAAAACAGCTTCTAACCATTATTTGACACTTTGGGTTGTTGAGAAACAGCTCATAAAACATTATTTGACACTTTTGGTTGTTAAAAAACAGCTTCTAACCATTATTTGACACTTTGGTTGTTGAGAAACAGCTCCTAAAACATTATTTGACACTTTTGGTTGTTGAGAAACAGCTCCTAAAACATTATTTGACACTTTTGGTTGTTGAAAAACAGCTTCTAAACATTATTTGACACTTTGGTTGTTGAGAAACAGCTCCTAAAACATTATTTTACACTTTTGGTTAGTGAGAAACAGCTCCTAAAACATTATTTGACACTTTTGGTTGTTGAAAAACAGCTTCTAACCATTATTTGACACTTTGGTTGTTGAGAAACAGCTCCTAAAACATTATTTTACACTTTTGGTTATTGAGAAACAGCTCCTAAAACATTATTTGACACTTTTGGTTGTTGAAAAACAGCTTCTAACCATTATTTGACACTTTGGTTGTTGAGAAACAGCTCCTAAAACATTATTTTACAATTTTGGTTGTTGAGAAACAGCTCCTAAAACATTATTTGACACTTTTGGTTGTTGAAAAACAGCTTCTAACCATTATTTGACACTTTGGTTGTTGAGAAACAGCTCCTAAAACATTATTTTACACTTTTGGTTGTTGAGAAACAGCTCCTAAAACATTATTTGACACTTTTGGTTGTTGAAAAACAGCTTCTAACCATTATTTGACACTTTGGTTGTTGAGAAACAGCTCCTAAAACATTATTTTACACTTTTGGTTATTGAGAAACAGCTCCTAAAACATTATTTGACACTTTTGGTTATTGAAAAACAGCTTCTAACCATTATTTGACACTTTGGTTGTTGAGAAACAGCTCCTAAAACATTATTTTACACTTTTGGTTGTTGAGAAACAGCTCCTAAAACATTATTTGACACTTTTGGTTGTTGAAAAACAGCTTCTAACCATTATTTGACACTTTGGTTGTTGAGAAACAGCTCCTAAAACATTATTTTACACTTTTGGTTGTTGAGAAACAGCTCCTAAAACATTATTTGACACTTTTGGTTGTTGAAAAACAGCTTCTAACCATTATTTGACACTTTGGTTGTTGAGAAACAGCTCCTAAAACATTATTTTACACTTTTGGTTGTTGAGAAACAGCTCCTAAAACATTATTTGACACTTTTGGTTGTTGAAAAACAGCTTCTAACCATTATTTGACACTTTGGGTTGTTGAGAAACAGCTCATAAAACATTATTTGACACTTTTGGTTGTTAAAAAACAGCTTCTAACCATTATTTGACACTTTGGTTGTTGAGAAACAGCTCCTAAAACATTATTTGACACTTTTGGTTGTTGAGAAACAGCTCCTAAAACATTATTTGACACTTTTGGTTGTTGAAAAACAGCTTCTAAACATTATTTGACACTTTGGTTGTTGAGAAACAGCTCCTAAAACATTATTTTACACTTTTGGTTAGTGAGAAACAGCTCCTAAAACATTATTTGACACTTTTGGTTGTTGAAAAACAGCTTCTAACCATTATTTGACACTTTGGTTGTTGAGAAACAGCTCCTAAAACATTATTTTACACTTTTGGTTATTGAGAAACAGCTCCTAAAACATTATTTGACACTTTTGGTTGTTGAAAAACAGCTTCTAACCATTATTTGACACTTTGGTTGTTGAGAAACAGCTCCTAAAACATTATTTTACAATTTTGGTTGTTGAGAAACAGCTCCTAAAACATTATTTGACACTTTTGGTTGTTGAAAAACAGCTTCTAACCATTATTTGACACTTTGGTTGTTGAGAAACAGCTCCTAAAACATTATTTTACACTTTTGGTTGTTGAGAAACAGCTCCTAAAACATTATTTGACACTTTTGGTTGTTGAAAAACAGCTTCTAACCATTATTTGACACTTTGGTTGTTGAGAAACAGCTCCTAAAACATTATTTTACACTTTTGGTTATTGAGAAACAGCTCCTAAAACATTATTTGACACTTTTGGTTATTGAAAAACAGCTTCTAACATTATTTGACACTTTGGTTGTTGAGAAACAGCTCCTAAAACATTATTTTACACTTTTAGTTGTTGAGAAACAGCTCCTAAAACATTATTTGACACTTTTGGTTGTTGAAAAACAGCTTCTAACCATTATTTGACACTTTGGTTGTTGAGAAACAGCTCCTAAAACATTATTTTACACTTTTGGTTGTTGAGAAACAGCTCCTAAAACATTATTTGACACTTTTGGTTGTTGAAAAACAGCTTCTAACCATTATTTGACACTTTGGTTGTTGAGAAACAGCTCCTAAAACATTATTTTACACTTTTGGTTGTTGAGAAACAGCTCCTAAAACATTATTTTACACTTTTGGTTGTTGAGAAACAGCTCCTAAAACATTATTTGACACTTTTGGTTGTTGAAAAACAGCTTCTAACCATTATTTGACACTTTGGTTGTTGAGAAACAGCTCCTAAAACATTATTTTACACGTTTGGTTATTGAGAAACAGCTCCTAAAACATTATTTGACACTTTTGGTTGTTGAAAAACAGCTTCTAACCATTATTTGACACTTTGGTTGTTGAGAAACAGCTCCTAAAACATTATTTTAAACTTTTGGTTGTTGAGAAACAGCTCCTAAAACATTATTTGACACTTTTGGTTGTTGAAAAACAGCTTCTAACCATTATTTGACACTTTGGTTGTTGAGAAACAGCTCCTAAAACATTATTTTACACTTTTGGTTATTGAGAAACAGCTCCTAAAACATTATTTGACACTTTTGGTTGTTGAAAAACAGCTTCTAACCATTATTTGACACTTTGGTTGTTGAGAAACAGCTCCTAAAACATTATTTTACACTTTTGGTTGTTGAGAAACAGCTCCTAAAACATTATTTGACACTTTTGGTTGTTGAAAAACAGCTTCTAACCATTATTTGACACTTTGGTTGTTGAGAAACAGCTCCTAAAACATTATTTTACACTTTTGGTTATTGAGAAACAGCTCCTAAAACATTATTTGACACTTTGGTTGTTGAGAAACAGCTCCTAAAACATTATTTGACACTTTTGGTTGTTGAAAAACAGCTTCTAACCATTATTTGACACTTTGGTTGTTGAGAAACAGCTCCTAAAACATTATTTTACACTTTTGGTTGTTGAGAAACAGCTCCTAAAACATTATTTGACACTTTTGGTTGTTGAAAAACAGCTTCTAACCATTATTTGACACTTTGGTTGTTGAGAAACAGCTCCTAAAACATTATTTGACACTTTGTTGTTGAGAAACAGCTCCTAAAACATTATTTGACACTTTTGGTTGTTGAAAAACAGCTTCTAACCATTATTTGACACTTTGGGTTGTTGAGAAACAGCTCATAAAACATTATTTGACACTTTTGGTTGTTAAAAAACAGCTTCTAACCATTATTTGACACTTTGGTTGTTGAGAAACAGCTCCTAAAACATTATTTGACACTTTTGGTTGTTGAGAAACAGCTCCTAAAACATTATTTGACACTTTTGGTTGTTGAAAAACAGCTTCTAAACATTATTTGACACTTTGGTTGTTGAGAAACAGCTCCTAAAACATTATTTGACACTTTTGGTTGTTGAAAAACAGCTTCTAACCATTATTTGACACTTTGGTTGTTGAGAAACAGCTCCTAAAACATTATTTGACACTTTCGGTTGTTGAGAAACAGCTCCTAAAACATTATTTGACACTTTTGGTTGTTGAAAAACAGCTTCTAACCATTATTTGACACTTTGGTTGTTGAGAAACAGCTCCTAAAACATTATTTGACACTTTTGGTTGTTGAGAAACAGCTCCTAAAACATTATTTGACACTTTTGGTTGTTGAAAAACAGCTTCTAACCATTATTTGACACTTTGGTTGTTGAGAAACAGCTCCTAAAACATTATTTGACACTTTTGGTTGTTGAAAAACAGCTTCTAACCATTATTTTACACTTTGGTTGTTGAGAAACAGCTCCTAAAACATTATTTGACACTTTTGGTTGTTGAGAAACAGCTCCTAAAACATTATTTGACACTTTTGGTTGTTGAAAAACAGCTTCTAACCATTATTTGACACTTTGGTTGTTGAGAAACAGCTCCTAAAACATTATTTGACACTTTTGGTTGTTGAGAAACAGCTCCTAAAACATTATTTGACACTTTTGGTTGTTGAAAAACAGCTTCTAACCATTATTTGACACTTTGGTTGTTGAGAAACAGCTCCTAAAACATTATTTGACACTTTTGGTTGTTGAAAAACAGCTTCTAACCATTATTTGACACTTTGGTTGTTGAGAAACAGCTCCTAAAACATTATTTGACACTTTTGGTTGTTGAGAAACAGCTCCTAAAACATTATTTGACACTTTTGGTTGTTGAAAAACAGCTTCTAACCATTATTTGACACTTTGGGTTGTTGAGAAACAGCTCATAAAACATTATTTTACACTTTTGGTTGTTAAAAAACAGCTTCTAACCATTATTTGACACTTTGGTTGTTGAGAAACAGCTCCTAAAACATTATTTGACACTTTTGGTTGTTGAGAAACAGCTCCTAAAACATTATTTGACACTTTTGGTTGTTGAAAAACAGCTTCTAAACATTATTTGACACTTTGGTTGTTGAGAAACAGCTCCTAAAACATTATTTGACACTTTTGGTTGTTGAGAAACAGCTCATAAAACATTATTTGACACTTTTGGTTGTTGAAAAACAGCTTCTAACCATTATTTGACACTTTGGTTGTTGAGAAACAGCTCCTAAAACATTATTTGACACTTTTGGTTGTTGAAAAACAGCTTCTAACCATTATTTGACACTTTGGTTGTTGAGAAACAGCTCCTAAAACATTATTTGACACTTTCGGTTGTTGAGAAACAGCTCCTAAAACATTATTTGACACTTTTGGTTGTTGAAAAACAGCTTCTAACCATTATTTGACACTTTGGTTGTTGAGAAACAGCTCATAAAACATTATTTGACACTTTTGGTTGTTAAAAAACAGCTTCTAACCATTATTTGACACTTTGGTTGTTGAGAAACAGCTCCTAAAACATTATTTGACACTTTTGGTTGTTGAAAAACAGCTTCTAACCATTATTTGACACTTTGGTTGTTGAGAAACAGCTCCTAAAACATTATGGCAAGCTCACACCGACCAACTCATTGGAGGAAATGTGGGGTTCAGTGTCCAAGGACACTTCGACATGTGGACAGGAGGAGCCGGGATTCAAACCGCCGACCCACAGATCATTGGACGACCTGCTCTACATCCTGAACCACAGCCGCCCACCATGGATGGTTCTTGACATAAGCGATGACGACAGATATCATATACCGTTAGTACGTTACCGTATATTATATACATATGCACAGTTGCAGTGCACACACAGAGTTGTGGAATTTATAGCTAGGGTAACAGGACAACTCACCCTCCCGGAATTTTCAGGATAAAGGAAACATTCAGTCTAAATGTCCAGTTTGCTAATTCACGCCAACTTTGGTGTTGAAACTTTCACAACAGTAGACAGTGTCGGTTCACGGAAGTTGTTGTAGGCTATGTGGGGATTCTCTGACAACATTTGAGTGGGCAAAACCTTACATAATACTAAATTATCAATATAAGTAAAATAATAGCCTTTCCATAGGAGAATCTTTTTATATTTTTCCAAAAAGAATATAAACAGCCAATTGCATATAAGTTATGAATCTTGAACCTAAGGTAACTAAAGGTTTGCTGTAGTGTATGTAAGCATTGTAAGGCAGTGTGTAAACTGTGTTTGAATCTGCATACATTACAGGACTATCGCCTAAGTTGCCCCCCTGCTCCTAGCCCCTCCCACCCCTCTCTGGGGAAACCTCTGGGATGAAAAACGGGCAAGCCCCTTTTCTACATTATTTTACACTTTTAGTTGTTGAGAAACAGCTCCTAAAACATTATTTGACACTTTTGGTTGTTGAAAAACAGCTTCTAACCATTATTTGACACTTTGGTTGTTGAGAAACAGCTCCTAAAACATTATTTTACACTTTTGGTTGTTGAGAAACAGCTCCTAAAACATTATTTGACACTTTTGGTTGTTGAAAAACAGCTTCTAACCATTATTTGACACTTTGGTTGTTGAGAAACAGCTCCTAAAACATTATTTTACACTTTTGGTTGTTGAGAAACAGCTCCTAAAACATTATTTTACACTTTTGGTTGTTGAGAAACAGCTCCTAAAACATTATTTGACACTTTTGGTTGTTGAAAAACAGCTTCTAACCATTATTTGACACTTTGGTTGTTGAGAAACAGCTCCTAAAACATTATTTTACACGTTTGGTTATTGAGAAACAGCTCCTAAAACATTATTTGACACTTTTGGTTGTTGAAAAACAGCTTCTAACCATTATTTGACACTTTGGTTGTTGAGAAACAGCTCCTAAAACATTATTTTAAACTTTTGGTTGTTGAGAAACAGCTCCTAAAACATTATTTGACACTTTTGGTTGTTGAAAAACAGCTTCTAACCATTATTTGACACTTTGGTTGTTGAGAAACAGCTCCTAAAACATTATTTTACACTTTTGGTTATTGAGAAACAGCTCCTAAAACATTATTTGACACTTTTGGTTGTTGAAAAACAGCTTCTAACCATTATTTGACACTTTGGTTGTTGAGAAACAGCTCCTAAAACATTATTTTACACTTTTGGTTGTTGAGAAACAGCTCCTAAAACATTATTTGACACTTTTGGTTGTTGAAAAACAGCTTCTAACCATTATTTGACACTTTGGTTGTTGAGAAACAGCTCCTAAAACATTATTTTACACTTTTGGTTATTGAGAAACAGCTCCTAAAACATTATTTGACACTTTGGTTGTTGAGAAACAGCTCCTAAAACATTATTTGACACTTTTGGTTGTTGAAAAACAGCTTCTAACCATTATTTGACACTTTGGTTGTTGAGAAACAGCTCCTAAAACATTATTTTACACTTTTGGTTGTTGAGAAACAGCTCCTAAAACATTATTTGACACTTTTGGTTGTTGAAAAACAGCTTCTAACCATTATTTGACACTTTGGTTGTTGAGAAACAGCTCCTAAAACATTATTTGACACTTTGTTGTTGAGAAACAGCTCCTAAAACATTATTTGACACTTTTGGTTGTTGAAAAACAGCTTCTAACCATTATTTGACACTTTGGGTTGTTGAGAAACAGCTCATAAAACATTATTTGACACTTTTGGTTGTTAAAAAACAGCTTCTAACCATTATTTGACACTTTGGTTGTTGAGAAACAGCTCCTAAAACATTATTTGACACTTTTGGTTGTTGAGAAACAGCTCCTAAAACATTATTTGACACTTTTGGTTGTTGAAAAACAGCTTCTAAACATTATTTGACACTTTGGTTGTTGAGAAACAGCTCCTAAAACATTATTTGACACTTTTGGTTGTTGAAAAACAGCTTCTAACCATTATTTGACACTTTGGTTGTTGAGAAACAGCTCCTAAAACATTATTTGACACTTTCGGTTGTTGAGAAACAGCTCCTAAAACATTATTTGACACTTTTGGTTGTTGAAAAACAGCTTCTAACCATTATTTGACACTTTGGTTGTTGAGAAACAGCTCCTAAAACATTATTTGACACTTTTGGTTGTTGAGAAACAGCTCCTAAAACATTATTTGACACTTTTGGTTGTTGAAAAACAGCTTCTAACCATTATTTGACACTTTGGTTGTTGAGAAACAGCTCCTAAAACATTATTTGACACTTTTGGTTGTTGAAAAACAGCTTCTAACCATTATTTTACACTTTGGTTGTTGAGAAACAGCTCCTAAAACATTATTTGACACTTTTGGTTGTTGAGAAACAGCTCCTAAAACATTATTTGACACTTTTGGTTGTTGAAAAACAGCTTCTAACCATTATTTGACACTTTGGGTTGTTGAGAAACAGCTCATAAAACATTATTTTACACTTTTGGTTGTTAAAAAACAGCTTCTAACCATTATTTGACACTTTGGTTGTTGAGAAACAGCTCCTAAAACATTATTTGACACTTTTGGTTGTTGAGAAACAGCTCCTAAAACATTATTTGACACTTTTGGTTGTTGAAAAACAGCTTCTAAACATTATTTGACACTTTGGTTGTTGAGAAACAGCTCCTAAAACATTATTTGACACTTTTGGTTGTTGAGAAACAGCTCATAAAACATTATTTGACACTTTTGGTTGTTGAAAAACAGCTTCTAACCATTATTTGACACTTTGGTTGTTGAGAAACAGCTCCTAAAACATTATTTGACACTTTTGGTTGTTGAAAAACAGCTTCTAACCATTATTTGACACTTTGGTTGTTGAGAAACAGCTCCTAAAACATTATTTGACACTTTCGGTTGTTGAGAAACAGCTCCTAAAACATTATTTGACACTTTTGGTTGTTGAAAAACAGCTTCTAACCATTATTTGACACTTTGGTTGTTGAGAAACAGCTCATAAAACATTATTTGACACTTTTGGTTGTTAAAAAACAGCTTCTAACCATTATTTGACACTTTGGTTGTTGAGAAACAGCTCCTAAAACATTATTTGACACTTTTGGTTGTTGAAAAACAGCTTCTAACCATTATTTGACACTTTGGTTGTTGAGAAACAGCTCCTAAAACATTATGGCAAGCTCACACCGACCAACTCATTGGAGGAAATGTGGGGTTCAGTGTCCAAGGACACTTCGACATGTGGACAGGAGGAGCCGGGATTCAAACCGCCGACCCACAGATCATTGGACGACCTGCTCTACATCCTGAACCACAGCCGCCCACCATGGATGGTTCTTGACATAAGCGATGACGACAGATATCATATACCGTTAGTACGTTACCGTATATTATATACATATGCACAGTTGCAGTGCACACACAGAGTTGTGGAATTTATAGCTAGGGTAACAGGACAACTCACCCTCCCGGAATTTTCAGGATAAAGGAAACATTCAGTCTAAATGTCCAGTTTGCTAATTCACGCCAACTTTGGTGTTGAAACTTTCACAACAGTAGACAGTGTCGGTTCACGGAAGTTGTTGTAGGCTATGTGGGGATTCTCTGACAACATTTGAGTGGGCAAAACCTTACATAATACTAAATTATCAATATAAGTAAAATAATAGCCTTTCCATAGGAGAATCTTTTTATATTTTTCCAAAAAGAATATAAACAGCCAATTGCATATAAGTTATGAATCTTGAACCTAAGGTAACTAAAGGTTTGCTGTAGTGTATGTAAGCATTGTAAGGCAGTGTGTAAACTGTGTTTGAATCTGCATACATTACAGGACTATCGCCTAAGTTGCCCCCCTGCTCCTAGCCCCTCCCACCCCTCTCTGGGGAAACCTCTGGGATGAAAAACGGGCAAGCCCCTTTTCTACCAGGGTGAGTTATCCAGTATTTGTAGCTAGATGTGAATAATAATAATTATATAATTAATCAAATACATACTTCAAGGCTGAGTTGCCCTTCTGGTGGACTCTGGTCTGGAGTCGGTTCCAGTTCATGCACTAAATTGTATACAAGTAAAATAGAAGAGAGTGGAGAGGAATGGAGCAGATCAGAGAAACAGAACATGAGACAGTTAAATAAATGTAATTAGAAAAATAAAATCTAACACTGAATGCCCAAACCCAGACTACACATGTGATTTGCAGACTTGGAGTAAATTAGATGATTTAGACATTTTAGTGCACATTCAGTTTGGAGTAGTTGCACATTGCTTTCTATATCAACATTACATCAGTCAGCCTTCCAGCTAGCACTCCTGGAAAGGGCAACGCCTTGTTTTTAGCATATCCAACTGGGTTAAAACTAAAAGTATGTAATGTATGTTGAAATGAAGCTTGAATATCAATGACCTGCCTGCATAAGGGAAGAGAAGTTGTGAACCCGTCAGACCAAGAGTCACCCTGAGGAAGTGCCTAAGGCCCCGGGGCCCATAAATATCCACACAGGGTAAAGACTCGGAGAGGCTTGGGTTCGTGTTGAGACTCACAGTACACAGGAGTCCAGGCAGGCCAAACAGGTGATCCCCATGCAAGTGGGAGATGAAAACTTTAGTGATTCGACCTGTATATAATTGTAAAAACATGAAAAATATTGCAGTAGTCAATACAGACATTCTTTGACATAAGATTGTTTGAGAACCACGTACACGTAGACTCACCAGCTCGCAGCTGACTCTTCATGATCTGAGTCTGGGTTCCCTCGCCGCAGTCGAACAGCCAACATTCTCCCTCGGTCCTCAGAACCAGCGCGGAGGCGCCGCGGTGCGGGGCCGGATAGGCAGACCCAGTCCCCAGAAAAGTCAGATCCATTGTCATTTTCTCCTGAAAAAATAAATAAAATAATATGTTTATAAAACAACTCTTGACATGAACTGAGTACTGACCGAGGCCACGTTCCAGTTCCAGCAGTTCCAGTTGTAATGTAAACACAGGCTCACGATGATGACGCGCAACACAAGCGACGTATGTTTACTTATTTTTCTAATATTTCTTTAATCGTATAATAATAATGTAATGGCAGATATACATTAGTACACACAACAGGAGAAATATGATACCACGTGGCACGCGCCTCATAGACACATTGTTTATTATCCTGCTTTTGCTAAAATTCTGTTTTAACCTGGGAGTGGCTTTATGACAGCATTAACCGTCACAATCCCCCCCCCCCCCCTCCATCTATTTACTGGAAAGTATTAAACAGTTGATATTCATTGTGTTCAAGGCCCCAAATAATACCCCAGAAAGCATGAGTGTCTATTTCAAACTACTCGCAGTAGCCTCGGAAACCCAGACGTTTTTATTTAACCTGGGAGTGACCACTAAAAAGCCTTAGCTTAGTATACTACACACCCACACAACACCAGAGGCAGTGCAAACCATGTACAACCCAGATTCGGCACAAACAAGGGACTAAATTATTTTCGCTCCTATGCCACCAAAATGTGTAACGCCCTACCAACAGTCATTAAGACATGTGAATCCCTTGACTCCTTCAAAACCGCTCTCAAAGGGCACCTATGGTTGGCTGCAATTTGAAACTGGCCTCTGTAAAATCTGAATCCTTCCCCCCACCCACGCCCCTTTCCCCTCACTGTATATGTATCTTTTCCCTTTTTGCTTCCTATATGATGAATTCCTGTTCTGTTTTTTAACTACATAGAAGTGTCTATTTGTATGTCTCTAAATGTTTTGATGAATTGAACAATGTGGACCCTGTTGTAAACAAGTGTAATGCTTAATTGGGTCGTCCACTCACAGTTAAGTCTTTGTATTGAGTAAGTTTGTGCTTGAAATGTACTGTAATTCTACAAACTGTTAATAAATATTTCAATCAATCAATCAATCAAAGAGGCTCTGGGAGTGACTGACATCCAGCAGCATCAGCATGTCATAGAAAACCATAAAATAATGAATGTAAACACTATCAATCATGGTCAGTATGACAGTAATGACATGCCTCCATACAGGAGCAAGGAGCCGTCCATGGTGCTTTGAACATATCGAACCACACAGTGATTAGTTAATTCCAATATGCATTTGCTTTGGTAAGCCTGTTCCAATTCATTAAGCGCCCAACGTCATCTAGAGAAGAAACAAATCTGGTATATTTGCTATACATGAATATAAGTAGGCTATCTATGGTAAATAAGTAAGGGTCATGGTTATCTTTTCCAGAGCTTTATTTCTGGATCTGTACACAAGGTATTAAAGTACAACAGAAAATACAAAATAATGTTTAACAAAGGGGGAAAAATCAACTCAATATTTATGTACAATTCTTATAAACAATAAAGATAGCTTCTTGAACATTTCTGATAGTGAATGTCTTGATTGTCTACATTTCTGGATATACATTTTTACGTTTTGTAGTTTTTTATTCACAAAGCCATTTTCTTTTTCGTCAAAGGACTTGAGTTTAGTCTTAAAACCACAACTTCTATAATTTTTTTCTTCCTTTTTTTAAACTTCAAAACACAATACAAAATATAAAATAAAATTTGTTTAGTGCTTGCTTACACACACACACAAGTCTCATACCAGAGATATCAATAAAATATCACATTTTTGAGAGTTCACAGGGTGGTGAAAAACCTACTTCTACTACTTAGTCAATGGCCTTTACATTCTGACAGTTTTGCTGAGTCTTTGTACAAACCACAGGTGAAATAAATATCACTGCACTGCTAAAGCTAGAAGAGCTCAGAGGACCTACTGCACAATGCGCATCGCATTTGGAAGAGAATCTAGCTCTCCACATACTTAAGAGCAGCAGCCATCCCTTTACCATCAAGACAAACAATATAGACAAGATTGTGTAAAAGCTTTTACACATACAACTTTAGCTTTTTTGGAGAAAAAAAAAGAAAATAGGCATCTTTTACACATTACTGCAAGATTTGAATGCAAAATGCAACATTGAGTAATATTGATACGTCTTCGGTAAAGCCGTTTTTCAGTGGTACTTTTAATGAACAAATACAGCTGGCATGCGTGGTTCAGCCGTCCACTGGTGTCGGGGTATGTGACGTCTTTCCAAAAGAAAAACAAGATAAAATAAGATCACAAAAGTCAAATCGGTAAAATGCTAAATGTAATGTCTGTACATATCTACAAATTATTGCCTTTTGACAAGGAATCAAATTAAATCCTTTGTATCAACATAGATTCACAAGTGTAAGAGGTCAGTTGATAGACTTTTTAAAGGCTATTTGCTAAGTATTTACAAGAAACGCAGAAGTGTCTCCTCTGATGATGGCCTTATAAATTGAACAGACTAGCAATGGTTCATAATGAAATAATCTGTATACACAATTGTGGATTACTGGATCTATGGACATGACAGTCATTCATTACAATGTACCCCTGAAAAAAAACAAAAACTACGTATTCATATCACAATGCATAGATACATTAAGTAAACACGACTACTGCATCCATTCAACTGACAATCTGCCAAACACTTTACAGCTCACAATTATGTAATTCAGTCAAGAAAACAGCTCAATTTCAGCTACTAAACCCCAACTGGACATGAAATTCTGAACCAGATACAAGGCATAATCTTATCAGTACAAACATTAAAACAAAGCAAACAGAGTGGCTTTAAATAAAGAAATAATACTGCTAGCAGGTTTAGGCAAGTTTCTTTTAAAGTGGTCTGAAAATGTTGCTACTTGTTTGGGGACAATGTTTTAACTCCCAAATCTGTGGGCCAAAACCAAGTTTTTACATTGCAATTTAATATGAAAAAGGACAAGTGGATGAACTAAATAGTGTAACTAAATAGCGTTTCCTTTTCTGCACAATTGTGAATTGTATGTTAGTGTCTTATAAGCCCATGTGGCCTTATAAAACACTATAATAGAATCAATGTTTTGCAGTTCAATATTGCAGGTTCACTACTAGTCTGTAAAGTGATTCTGAACCATCAACCATGATTAGTTTCAAAGTGTGACAGAAACAGACTGTATAGAGGATTATAATCAGGAGTGATTTAAGTATTCTCAGACATTTAAATAATACCTTTTGGCCACTTTGGACTGTTAAGTAAACATGGGGAATAACACCAAATAAGGTTCCACAGGAGAGAACAAAACCAAAAACATCAACGACTCAAACAAACACCCATAGCCATCTACTGTAAGTGCTGCTTGCCTCGAAGTTCCTCGTCTCCATGCTAGTGAGTGTTGACTTTCACACAATATCTAGTCAGGCCTGTTGTGGGACATTTTTAACCATCTGCTCCAGCCCATGAAGTACCTGTAAACCAAAGACCGATTCAGATTTTTTTTTTAAGTACCAAAAAATAAAAATAAAAACGCAACTACATACAAACAATAGAGGCAGACAATGAAGCTGTTTTGGCAGCTGAACAGAATGGCAGGATAGCTCTGAAGATGTTGTGCAGATGTGAGGAAAGAAGGAAGATACACAACTCTTCTACTGCAGCCTCTGGGCTCCACTGTACAAGGACTTAAACATCTCAACACCACAAAAACAAAAAGTCAAATGGCTATATAAACTCTTGAGAGAAATCAAGATTTTAGTTCTATATGATAGACATCACTGATGTCATATTACACATAAAATGAAAACAAAAACAAACAATATAATAGAATTAAAGAAATCAGATTCTCCAGTGAGTCTTATGTACAAGCAGGATGGGGTGGGTATTTAAAAGAGGGAGGGGGGAAAAAAGACAAAAAGAAAAGAGGATCACTCTGACTGGAGTGCTGCGGTGTGCTGTGTGTGGTGCCGTGCATGTGCACCCAGAAACCCATTGGGCTCACCGCTACCAGCCAAGCTCCCAAAGTCTGTGACGGACACGGCCATTTTGGCACCAGTGATTCGGTGGTGGTGAGGCCCGGTCCGCCGCCCTTCAAAGTCCACACCAATGTTGCCTACAGAGACATCGCTAATAAAGGAGTCGGGGAGTGCCATCTTGAGTCTCTTAGAAGGACGCTCGCAGTCTTTACTGACACACACCCCTCCAAGCTGGCCCAGGTCCGAGTGGTAGAAGCCGGCGTCGAGCATGTTGAGGCAGTCAGGATCCCCTCCGTTGGTGGGGAAGCCCAAGGGCTCTTCGTGGTTCAATGGTCCGCGGTGGAGGCTCTCCAGAGGTGGGAAGCTGTAGGAATCCAAACAACCGACTTCTGCAGGGCTGCACACTGTGGCCACACTGTTACTCAAAGCTGTATGGAGAAAGGATAAACAAATGAATACTGGGCTTTCAGGAGATTTACACAGAAGAGGCCATGCCGTCTATGACAGAGGGCGTATCTGTCTTTAGCTAATCTCATGAACCACTGGACAGGTAAGCACCAAACCTTTATGCACACTCTGTAGGCCACATGTGTAACTACACTAATTATTTGTCACATGGATTTAGCTTTTTTAATTAACACAATGAGTGCCACCTGGTGGACAAAAGAGGTGGCACTTGGGTGCCACCGGATTAGAGTCCGTTTTAGTATGGCACTTCAGGTTTGCCGCCATCTTGGATGCTAATAGCAATAGTGCCAATGCTAGCGAGCTGAGGTGAAGCCCATCCTTGCTCCAGAAAGAGACTAGTGAGGCCTTCTTATATCGATAAGAACTCGTCCTCAGCACCTTGTGTATTCATTTAATAGCATCAAATGCGTTTTTATATTTATATTCAATCGTCAGGGGCAGTACGTCAAAGCCAGACAGAGACAATGGCTGTGGATATAAAGCAAAATAACGTATTTTAGTTTCGGACAACCAGCAAAAGGTCTGGGCCACAAAATGTCATGTCAGATACGTCACAGATGACTGACATCATAGGCTGGTCACATGAAGTCCAAGATTTACATTGGCGGCACACTGTTTCTATGTAGTTTCCGAGGACCACTACATAATGTGGATAGGATGACCAAAATGTGTTACTCAAACTGCTCAGAGAACATTCTAATAACTTCAGATAATTTGATCACTTTACTTTAGTAATGCAGAAAAGAAATAAGCTGTACCACAATACAGCAACACAGTCATGTGACGAAGTATAAATCCGGGCTTCATACACAACAGCAGTCGCAGACACATGTTACACCGGTTGCTGCTAGGATACCTGAATTTACTTCAGAAGAGGGTTTTGAAGGTTTATCTTAGATATTACCTGTAGCTCCTTTGTAGCTGATGTAAATATAATTGCACACCGTGCCTTTTCTACTATGCAACATGCCGAGGCTTGCTGAAAATAATTATTTGCTACGTTAGTTGTTTATCGCACACCAAAGCAGGTCTGATCAAGAGACCAATCAAACAATGCACAAAAACTAGTACATAACATTACTGAAGATATTTAGCAATGTTGGGTTTACTAGGAGTGGTAAATAAATACAGAATATTTTTGGTTGAATTGTTATACTGTGCCAATCCCCAAAATTGCACAATTTCAGCGGGCATTTCGTATCGGCCTACCGAAACCTAGAATTGCGTAGTTAGTATGCAAAATGATTGCAGGTTGGTAGGTATGCATTTCCTGCAACATGATACGAAGCATAATGTTAAAATGTATGTGATTTCTTCATATTCCACAAAAGCAGTATGACCTCAATGATACCGACCTGTGAGGTCACTGGCTGTAATGGAATTGAGCAGACTGAGCTGCTGGTCTGTGGTGGGCTCCATCCTCCCTCCTCCACCTCCTCCTGAGCACACAGATGAGGTGCTGTCCACTGCCAGTCCCTCAGCCTCATCCACCAGCCTGTCCATCAGGTCACTTGGGTAACAGGGAGAGAAAAAAATACATTACTTGACAAAATTCCTGAATTAGTTAATAAGGTATTCATGAATAACACAGGCCTATACAGTATGTATAAGCCATTGCACATGCGTCGTCAAAATTCATTCTGCGCTGTCAATCAAGCGCCGGGAAGTGCTTCTGCGTACCAACCAACAGCTGGGGCCGTGCAGAATGATTATTATGGCCAGAATACTAGTAAATTCTGTGGCGAGAGAATTTCCCACTGACTGCCACTCAAAGTAGCTACTACTGGCCAATCACAGCACGTCTTGCACAAGTGCACTGGCCATTGTGGCTAATCACTGCGCGTCCTTACTCAAACGAGGGAGGATTCCATGCTGCTCGCTGCTGGGAGGAGGGCGGTTGACAGGAGGATAGGAGTTTACTACTGAGAAAACCTGACACAAATGGTTCGGCTTCTCCGTTTCAGATGTGGAGCAAACAAAAAAGTAAAAGTTGTAAAAGGGCATGCTTTGGATGCTTTGCACTCTTCCCATTTGCCGCTGTGCTTGTGTTTGTTTTCCGGGTGCTGGAGCAAGTTGCTCGTGTGCGATGTCTCTCACAGCCTAGGCACTGGCCACCGACTTTTTACGGGTACAGGTTTTAGTTCCGACATAGTGGAGTGGGAGGAGTGCAAAGCATTGCGGACTGGCACTACTGCTGCACAACATGAAGCTTATCAACATGACAACACCGTGTCCCGACATACTGTCCCTTATTATCGTAAAGTCGGGTAGTGTACACTGTTTATTTTGCACCGAGGACTGTCTGACTCTGTGTTGATTGTGTACGTCGCCTCGGCTAAAAACAAAAAGGGAAACCTGACATATGCTTCGCCGTACGACGTGTCGTATGTTAAACAAATAGCTGATCTGCAAGCTCACAACGTGTCGCCTACACAACACGTTGTGAGCTAGTAGATCGGCTATTTAAATAAAAAAAGTATCTAAATATTGCTTTGATGCTCATATTATCCTTAGAAAGTATTAAGAAGTTTGTATTAGAATATGCATATAGGGCTGGACCACACAGCTATAACTGCAATTTGCAATAATGGGATGAATCTAGAGTTGCAATACTCTCCATTGACTCCCCAGTCCGCACTTATCCAATAAATATCGTTTTGCTATAAGTTATTCATGCATCCCTCTCTTATCCATCCGGCGAGACGGGTCGCCGCATTTTGGGAGCACCAAGTAACTTCTCCAGGTGCTCCTCTGAGTACTAGACCAAAAAAAGTTGTGTGCAGCCCTGTGTATAAGAATGGAAAGACATTCCCCTTTCCCTCACTTACGTTACGCCAGGATAGCTGCTGTACTTCTTCTTCCCAAAACGATTCTGCTGAACAAAGAAGTCAAAGCGCTCCGACTTTTTCCACATGTAGTAAAAAGCCACACATTCTGCTACTGTCCGTGTTGTAACCTGACAGAGGAGGTGATAAATTAATAGACTTTCCTGGGTAAAGACAACATTGCGTTCATCATACATCCGCATTGCATCAAATAAAAAAAAAGAAGCCTCACCTTGTGTTTCTGTATGAGGTGGAAATTCTTGTCATACATCTGTAGTGCATGCTCAAAGTTCCTACATTCATCTTCTGACCATGGAGGCGATTCTTCTGTAATGAAAGATTCAGAATTTTCTTATGGATTATGTTACACACCAATATAAAAGGCATGCAAACAGGCCCAGGGTGAAAAAGGTGACATTGTGCAGGGTTCAAACGCTGTGCCGCGGGCAAAGGTACTCTGAAAATACCAGAGTGGACCCCGAGACCTGCTCGGGTCGGAGGCGTGTTTTATCGTATCACTCGGGCAGGGTCGGAATCGGACATATCCCCCGCGGATCTTGGGTCCGTCAATTATGTGTAATGTCCGAGTGGATCCGTGTGTGACTTGTGTGTGTACTGTCTGTGCTTTTTTTGTTGTTGCAAATGTTAAAATCAAGCAAAGGTCAAATCAAATTAATATAAGAAGGTTAACGCAACCATGACAACTCTCCTGTGTATCCCCACACATGGATTTAAGAAGAGAACAAAGTAGGTGCTGGTTATAAGTGCATTGAGTGTCGTGCCTTGTTAATATTCCATTCAGCCAAGACCGGTACACGCATCTGCTAAAACTCTGGTGATTGTGTGTAAAAAACAAATGATCCTTTTGGTTAATTTTAAATGCACACACGCTGAGGAGAAGAGACGAGAGAAGTCTCTCATCCCACCCTCCGCTGCAGCGAACCCCTCTCCCCCCCCCCCCCCCTTTAATCATAAAATGGTAATTGGTCAATATGTTATTATTATTTAATAAAGTCCATAATGATGTCTGCCTGGCTGGGTCGGGTCTCTCGGAAATAATCGGATCTCGGATCTCGTCACATTTTTTTTTTGCATAAATAGGATTTGCATAAATCACACAGGTGCCATATTTGGAATAAAAACTGCGATTTTCGCCCAAAAGCTACACTTTTGCATGTAGTGACTTAGGTCACATTCTCACCTAATACTTCGGTAGACTAATGCGTATGGGCGGAGAATTTGGGAGTCTTGCATATTTAATTTTCTGCGGTATGCCTTCACACTAGCTGTCATCCGCAGCAATTGGAAACGCAGCAGGGGGTGATAAAATTATACTCATAACGTGCATGTGCCGTCTGGGACTGGACCCCCACCCTCTCTCTCGCTCTCTCACTATACGCACGCAGCCACACACTGTTCTTTTGGGCATGGAGGCACAGCGCTGAGCGGCGAGCGCACCGATATAACAGACAGCAGCGCAAAATGTTTACGTTTATTGAGATGAAAGTTCCTACTCCCCACTAGTCCCCACACAGTGACAGCACTCCATGTTTACGGCACGCACAGACAGACATAATATTCTGTAGGCTATAATACTATTACACTGCACTGCAGTGTTTATGTGTTTTCTTAAGCAATTGATTAATGTACACGTCCTCATTTCGATCAGGGCTTCAGTCTCCTCATTCGACCACATCTATCCACGGTAACGGGACATCTTTGCGCTGCGTAAAATATGCCTTCTCCGTCTCCAACTGTGTTCAGCTCCTCACCCGCCACATTGTTTGCTTCATTTCCTTTATTTACTGCGGATTGCATTCACACCTGCACCGAATCGTAATCAAGTGCGATTGGAAGCGAAGCGAAACCCCCGTTTTTGTTCGGAGTATAATGCGGTTCTTTGATACGCATTACGATTCGAATGAGCCTTCACACCTGCCAAACGAAGTGCACTTTCTGAAAATGCGCAGCAGGATTCGTTTTAATCGCAGCAAAGCTCTCGGGTATGAATGTGACCTTAGTAAGGCAACGAGTCACCAGAACAGTTTCGATGTGCGAGGAGGGGACATTCCTTTATATATTGCTTAATCAAACTCTGGCGAGCCTCAGCAGATATGTTGTCCGTTTAGGAGGACTAGATGAGGTTTTGATTGCTGTCATTTTCATATTGGGTTATCATCATCCTCATCAAGTGCCTCAAATCATATCAGGACAATTGCCTGCACAGAGCCACAGACCACATCACTGTCATGGTCAAGCAGTAAGGCCTGTACAGCTCTTAGTGGATTTTAGTAAAGCATGACTCAACTGACCATATCACCTTTTCCACATCTGTAGACTATCACTGATATTTTTTGCACCAGGGAACTCTCAAATTTGCATTAGCATAAAACGTGTAGACAAGAAATAATCCATTTGGTAGTTCAATATAACAGGTAGCATAAAAGTGTGTCAACAGTATTCAGGAGCTTAGCCTTCATGATGTTGCAGTACAGGACGTCTGTTGTGATGCAATTGTCTCAGCAATCAGCTATGTGAGTGGGGCTGTCCCTGTGTCCACGAAAATAGCGTTTGTTCACCACCAAGTGTCACTGTTGACACAGACACACACAGGCCAGGGAGGAGGGCTTGTACAGTACACTTCAGACGGGTCTGATTTTTAAATCACCTTTTGGTATCGCTTGGGAACTCAATAGAAGCGCTATCAAAAATGTACCAGTTACTTTTAGACCAATGGAAAACAAAAAGAGGTGATGGGTGGTATGTGTGATAATATAAACAATGACATAGCACAAAAGGTTCGGAAATGTGTGTTTAGGAAATGTTTCTATTGTAACAAATTACGGTATTCACCTTTAACCCAGCTTAAACCAGCTGTCATTGGGCTCAAAAAAACCCATAGAAGTCCATGTATTTGGGCCCAACTTCACCTAGACTGTATTACCTTAATAAACATGGTCATGAATACTTTTTGCTTCCAGTCACTAGTTTAAAGTCTCATTTCTAATGTCATAATATTGTTTTTGGAAAATGATGGTCCCATTTATAAAAATAATGACCATAAAGTCGCGCATGTTCTGAGGGGAGTGGCTACCGTTACAGTCTATGAACGGGATCCCCCACCCACTCAAGTCAAAATAAAAACCAACGAAGAAGAAGGGGGGAAGTCCCGCCTTGTTGTCTGGGCCAGCCAATGGGCCAGCTGGGCCCAAACGGATCTAGAAAGATGGCGACTTCCATTGCAAGGACTGACAGGCTTCATTTTACGTTCACGTTAGACCCGCGGAACGCTTTGTCCATATTTTTTACAGTCTATGCATCTATGGCTAACGATTTTCCCCCCATATGATCCCACTCTAACAGACCATTTATCATTATGGGGCTGTTCCACTAATCATATCCCAGGGACAAGGCTTAATTTTCCCATACAACTACACGCCAAATGATTTGCCAAATTCTTCTCTTCGTGTGGGCAACCCACAGACTCAGCAGTGCTGCTATTCCCACACATCCATGTTCCTTAGGAATGGTGCACCATTTAAAAGGACAATGAAGTCTGTCCAATGGGGGGGGGGGGGGGGGGGGGTGTATATATATATATATATATACACACACACACAGCTGTATTACTTCATTAACACCTGCATGACCGTGATACGACTAAGAAACTCGTTTTCGCAACAGTGTAATGTAACCATTTCAAATTACCTTTTGAGGACTTTGCATGATTGCAGTATCTCTCCAGAGCTTCACGAATGTTGTAGTTGCACTTCAACAGCTCATACAAAGCCTATTAGCATTTAGACAAGTAAATTGGTCAGAAATGCAGGCACATAAAAATGTCTTGCAAGCAATTAAAGTTCAGAGCATGAAAGGGACTGAAAGCAATTAGTGCAAAGAACAGTTTATGTAATTTACTCATCTATTTACATCATGACAATATATATTTTTTGCAACAAGAGTCCAATTCTATCCTCTGCTATCAAACAAAAAGCTTGCATATGCGACCAATTTGTCCACATTATTGAGCAGTGCTATGAGAATTAGGAAAAGAAGGATTACATCTATTAAAGTTACTTGTTCATGGATGATTTAATTTACGACTCTGACCTGTTCGTTGTCTCTGACGTGCGAACCTGCTTTGTCACATGCCGTCTTCTCATCCGTGGTCCGCGACAAGACATCAGACAGGAAACCCCTAACTTTGTTTTCTGGCAACACGCCGGGGGTCCATAGTAACTGGTCATCATCTTCATATACTGCACAACAACAATCACACAGTTAATATTTCTCATCTCTATGTCTTGGTGACAGCTTTGCCAGGTGCAGGACCGCTCGTTCAAGAATACATTTTAGTTTAGTTTATTTCGAACCTTTCACATGTATAACAATACATTGAGTGGCCCGAAAAGGTGTAGGCTGAAGCTAGAAGCTTATAATTGCCTACCCTATTGGTTTACAGAACCAAAAAAGATAAATAATAATAATAATATTAGAGCTGACAAAACTGTCAGACAGTAAATTAAGAAAATAACATAATGATGATAATAATAATAAAATAAGAGTAACAGAAAACTCAAACCCCATACATTATTATTGGTTGTCAATATGGTCCGTTGCAGCGTGACAATATGGAAGTATTGCCATCAAACTGCACCAAACCACACCACACTAGGTACACCACTAGGTGGAGAATCGATAAATGGTCATACATACAGTTTGCACTTTTCATTTTGGTCTTTAAGTTATAAAATGTGGCATTTACCCTTCTCTCCATCTTTGTAGTGACAAATGCAAGTTGGGACCTCTGCTTGATACTGTGCCCCCACCATTATTTCCTGTGTTAAACACAACAACAACAGTGTAAGAAAGTAGCCACATTTATTCATCAAGTGTATTCACGCCCGCTATAGTGTTACTGATGTAACCCATCAATGATACATTTGTTTGGCTATACTCTACAAAGTTCTCTCTAGCTAGTCCAAAACACAAGACTTTCAACAGGTACCAGGAAACGTGAACACATCATCCTGGCCTCCCACCACTGGCTCTTAGGATCCATTTTAAGATTGTTATTTATCCAGATGGTCCCTATTTTCCTCTCAAGTAAGGTGGTTAAGATTATTGAGGCCTGGCTAAGATCGTTTATCTGGAGCAAGAGAAGGCCCAGGTTGAAACTAGCAATATTACAACTGTCCGTCTCTGAAGGAGGGCTGGACCTCCCCAATATAAAATGGTATCAGACAGCTGCATAATCTGTGCAGAACTTTGGTCTACTGTTTTGAAATGTGCTCTATAAATAAAGTTGGATTGGATAGTTTTGTACCTTTCTCGAATCCTCTGGGCTCGGGCCATCATCATCACACTCTGACTCCTTATCGCCATCAGAAATATGGTTGGCTGAAAAGGGAATGGAAAACAAGCACTTTGAAACCCTTGATTACAATGACACTTCCTGACTCTCAATGCATTATGTCATGACTCCTTGGAGAGCATCAACCAACCCATCCACACAAACCAGTGTCAACCAAAAAGGATAATTTTTTTGTAAGCTAGCTTGTTATCTATCGAACTTGCCGCTACTTACATCTAAGAGTTCTGGGGAAGAAGTCGGTGGCCTCATGGGACGTCACTGATGGGGTCAAATCATCAGCCGAGGACTGGGTCTCCTCCTCATAGTCCCCAGACAGCAGGTCCTTAGCGATCTCCTCCTATGGAACAAAATCAGAATTATACAACTTTAACCAGTGGAGAAAGTTGAAAATGTACAAACCAGGGATGTGCACAGCCAAATATGTATTTAACAAGTTCCAAAATGTAGTAAACATTCTTATCCAGAGTGACACACAAGTGCAAAATCAAAGTAAATGGCATGAACACAGGGAATACAGTTACACTAGGTTTGGGCCACTACGCAGCGCTCGCATCTAGAGTTCGGGTCGTTACACGGCCCTCACACCTATGTTGCACCGCCAATCCATCCGATATTGCCGAGTCAGTGTCCAACTGTCCGGGGCTTTATCAGAGTAGTCTGTCTATATCCCCTTTGTGCTCACTGCTCATATGCAAAATAATGGAGATCTCTGTATGTGTCTGTCTACCTGTGTCCCCTATGCCCATACAGTATATGGAGATTTCTGTATCTGTCAGTCCATGTCCCTGTTATGCCCATGAAGTCATTGGTATATGCCCATAGCCTGTATATTATTGGCACATCTATGAGCAATGAGCATAGTGGTCTGTGGCTCTGGACAATCTCCCATATATGCCAATTATATAAAGGGTTTTCTTATGTTTATGTCTGAGTGATAGAGACATGCCTATATATGGGTGTATTAGGTTTGGTTATGTCCAATCTGGGAACCCATTGGTAAAAAAAAGAAAGAAAAAACAGCACTCTTCTGTTTGTTTCCTTTGAATTTCGGTAGCGCAGCACAGAATCTGTTCTTGAGAGATTAGGTTATGTCTGAGTCAGATTGATGTGACTGTGGTCCTGCCTGTATATATTATATGGGCGTATTGCCTGTGTAGTGGCTTTCTAGGGAAATAATTCACCCTAAGAGAGTGGGCGGGGGTTTCGTGGTAAACAAGGAAGTGGGTGTGTGTGTGTGTTGTGTTGTTAGTATGAGTGAAGAGTGTGAAATAAACAGACGTGCCGTTCTGCAGTTCTGCACATTCTGATTCAAAGAGAAATAGCAATTTGTCTTACTTTGCTATTCCTACAGTATCAGGTTTGTTTATGGTTATGTCGGGGTGACGCGGCCGAGGTTCGCTGGCCACCATATTAGCCCATTTTAATATATAGGACAAGTAGAGTGGAAAGGAAATTTGTGCATATTTTATATTCTTTTAGATTCAAGCTTATAGTTAGAAATGGCTAAGCCTTGCCTTGGACCAGCCTTTAAGTTATACTGCTATATACTGACAGAGGATTCCCATGATTCAATGAGCTCCTCTACATCTGTAGATGCATTCATTTTCCATTGATGCATGTCATTAGCTTCACTTCCAGTTTTTGTGCTCTCATCTCTCAGACTTTCTCTCAAAGAGACTGTACCAAGCCCCCAGCCAGCGGATCTAGGGTTTACGTAGTTATTATTGTTGCTGCTGCTGTGCGTCCGTCTCTCTATAGATTTATTTATTTATATAACCGTCAAGGGGAATGGCTGCTCACCTACAGCAAAGTTCTGCTTGATGGTTCTCCAGCTAAACAGTCGTTTTACCTTGCCACCATTTGTGTTTGCCACACCATGGTGGAATCGTAGGGTCTCTAAATTAGAGAATATATGGTCTTGGTCTGCTGTGTCATGAGATGACTTTTACTATGATTTGGCACTATAAAGACAATACTATATCAATGTCCACCAAAAAGGGTCAACTATAGTCACATAAGTAGAGTGCTATGTTTCCACACCTCAAAGTTGTAATTTGTGCAAGATGATGTAAACAAATTTCCACTTGTGGGCAAATTAGGGACGGGGGTTAGCAGCTTGGAACATGCATCCTGATCCAGCGGAATTGAGAGAAATCCCAACACCCAAGTTGCAGCAGACCAGTAAAATTCACTCAAAGCCAAAAAAGGTTGTGCAATATAGATTCTCATATTCAATGTATACAGTGAGGTAAGAAACCCTAGGGGTACAAGAATCTCACCGTTTAGATTACATGCGATGAGATTTGTTTTTTATATAGACTGCATTAAGATCAAAAGCAGACACAGGTGTCTAAAGGACACTTGATTAAAATATGCTTTTATTATTACTATGTTGCCGTTTCTGCTGTTAACATCCATATTTATGACAATACTGTACTGTATTTTAGTGAACACACAGTCCAAGTGCAAAGAACAAGTCGCATATTTCGGTAGTATACCTGCTCTGGTACTCCTTTCCTAATCCCAGTCCAGTTCTACATTTTTGTATCCATCATTAGTAGTATTTGTTACCCATAGCTGTATCTCAATTGTCTGTATATGACCCGTTTCTTTACTTCTGTACTGCCATTGACAACTGCATTTTCCCTACAGGACCAATAACAAAGTATGCTTTTTGTTGTAGACAGGCTATGTTTAAATTAAACCTCAAATGTGTCTGCCTGTGTGTGCGTGCATGTGTGTGCGTCAAAATGTACCTTGTCCAGGGTCATGTCTGGCAGTTCGTCAGTCAAATCTCCAGAGGAGCTATCTATACTGGAACCTGCTGAGGCCTCATATCGATAGATGGCCAACAGCTCCTCCAGAGGCATATTTCCCTCCTGATCAAATAGAGGAAGAAGGGAAAATTAATACAGCATGTTCAAGGGAGTCATTTCATTGACTTCTGGATTATTAACCCATTTAGACCAGAGTACGAAACTGTTACTTTTCAGGATTCAAAATCACAAAAAGCTCAACACAACACGTTTTGAGCTTTAGGGCATTCATTTACGGAAAAAAACACTCTTGATATAACAATCAAGAGATCAAATTATGATCCATTTCACCAAAAATACCAACTCATATCTCCACAATGTCATGTATTTATTTAGCATTAATTGGGTTTCAAAATGTCTTGCTTTGTAAAACAAATGGAAACACTCTTCTCTCAGGAGGATGTATTGGTTTACCTTTTCCAGATCAGCTATTTCAGATCTGAAATTCCTCTCTCCCTCCAAAGACTCTTCCTCCTCCAATGTCCTCTCGTCGTCGTACTCATGTACTAACATCTCTGCTGTTGGGTCAAAGTCATGGTCCTCCGACGATAAAGAGCCAACTGAGGAATTAGGAAATAATTATTTTCCCAATGTTTTAATATTGCTGGCCTATTTTAAGTTTGAAGGACAAATTAAGTTTCACACTGGCATCCTACATCATCTCACATATAGATGCCATCTTTGAAAGCGTATTTTAAATATAAATACATGCAGCAGCACAAATGGCATTTTCTTTCATCATCACCACCAGTGGAGATAATGTGCAATTATGATCGTTAATCTATAGCAAAATTAAGATACAAATGTTAAATTATAACAAATAAAAAAGAAAAAAGGTCCAACGAATGGGTCCATACCTGGACTCGAACTCCCTAAGGAAGCCTGCAGAAAAAACGACACCACAACACAGATGGGTTCATGAGAAGGATTTGACAAGCTGTTATCAGGACTCTTAAAACTTATAGTAAATCAATAATACAGTGACAGTCTACTGTCCCTATGATGCCTGCCGGGAACAGTTACGCACAAACACTGCAGTTACCGCTAACGTTACCTGCAATAGGTAGCTAGAAAAGCCTGTAGACTGTAGCTACTGGAGAGTGCAGTTTCGGCATTAACAGGTTATCGTAATTCAAGGAAAACTATCATACGACTGTCGCTTGAATTCCTGGGGCTTGTGTAGACCAAAAGCAAGATATGTTCTATCGGCTTTTCATGAATTAGCAAGCGGTCAGGCTAATGTTCTCCAGACAGAGCCTGCCGATATGCTTCGAGAAAAATGTAAACACTCCGTTTCGTTGGCGCAGAACTTTTAGCGTTAGCATTCATCGAGTTTAGCGATTCCCGCTAAATGAAATGACTCTAAATAGGAAATTGCAATTCCCATTCATTGCAAATATGATACGCTCTGATTTGCTTTAAGCAGCCAGCTAAATTGACGTATCAATTTACACGGCCGCTTTACCCAAAGCAGCTGAGAGAGCGAAGGCGCAGCGGCCTTGTAGTGAAGGATCAATCTGAACATTCAAACATATTTTAGACCTCTAAACACCACTATTTGTAACATAGAGCACACGATATACAAGTAAAAAACCAACATGTATCCAATCGATAGCATAGAAAGCAAAAAATAACGCTAAAATCGTGAAAATATCGATTTAAAAAGGGACGCTTCTTCCCTGTTTTCCCTCTTACCTCCGCCATATTGGTACCTATAGCTAATGGGCTGGTTGGAGCGCAGTACCCGGATGAGCTCTGTCAGCCAATCACAGCTCCAGGTAACACGGATGAACTCTCCCAGCCAATCACAGCAGCAGGTAACAGGCTCTGGTCGTGACGGCTTTCAAAGTGAGTGCAGCTAAAGTGTCATTTAGCCAGAAGGGACCTAATTTATATTTATGACAGATCCTCAAAATGTTACCAAACATGTTGTGTATAGAGTGTCTAGTTTCTATGTTCTTTACACTCATTTCGATATTTCTATATAAAATGACAATCCATCCGCGACAAATGTGCTGGAGGGTTTAACTTTACACTAGACCAGTGTAGGTACAGTATGGTATAGCCTACCACAAAAATAATAAATGTCATATTAAGGTTTTAGTTTTACTCACCGCAGCCATTGCAAAAATAAAGTAGGCTATAGTATATGGCCAGTAGAGGGCAAACAATCCCCAACAATACTGACCTCGTCTCTCCCTGAGAAGTCCTCTCAAAAGTAGAATCGAGTCATACTCATATAGCCTACTGCATGTCTATCAATCACAAGTTCAATCTCATTAGTATGTGAGCAGAGACAAATATGCATCAGGATGAATGTGTCTGTCTTTGCCCCTTCCCTCTGTGTCCCCTTTCTCTCTCTTTCACTTGATGATGCTTGCCTTGGACCTAAGCTAAGGCACCCGTCCCCAAAAATATCTGGGATATTGCGACCGTATGTAGATTACTATGAAAACCTGCAAAACCTGTCAGTCCGTCACACCACCATATATGGCTGTCCGTGACACGTCAGGCTGTCAGTCCGGCCCATGGGCATGCCTCGTGACACGCTCCATACTATACTGGCCGTCTCCATATATATGAAGATCACAACACTGACCTCATCAAACCCTGGATAGCCATACATGGAAAGACTGGATCATCACGTAGATCTGCATATATGGAGCTGACCAGCAACTCTGTATCTGACCTCAAACATCAAACCCTTAGATCTCTATACATGGACCTGACTTGACCTGACCTGACCTGACCTTCATTATGTTGATCCATCCTCACCCGTCCTTCCTCTTCAATGTCTCCCTTTCTGATACCTGTCCATTCAAACTCTAGACCTCTCCCTTTAGAGCGAGGTCGCTTCTTGCCCTCAGGGCATCTTACTGGTTATATCTATAGGTCTGTCGGATAGCCGGTTGTCCAGAACCACCGCAAAAGCCTATACCCGGGCTCTGGACCTGCATGGACACCCCCATAGTGCAGGCTATTGCACAGGGTGTACTGTATACTGTCATATACTATTGTTGTTCAAAGTGCTTTCTGTTTGTTTATCGTGCTGCATCTTATAGTAGTTCGCATACTCTGTATCTGTATCTTAACGGCTGTCGCCCGCAGGATCAATAAAAGTCTCTCTCTCTCTCTCACACACACACACACACACACACACACACACACACACACACACACACACACACACACACACACACACACACACACACACACTTACTTATTATAATATTTTCAAGTGAGATAATATATAATAAATCATTATTATTGAAGGGAACAAGTGGCTTTTAGTAATTTATTGTGATTCCAAGCAGTGAGCATGGCTTCAGCAGTCTTATTCAGTTATGATTGAAGTGCCAGCACCTCTTCCAAACGGATGTAATACGTGAGGTAAGGCATTATTTTTAGGAGACTCCCTATTTCTAGTGCTAATAACCGCCCGATATTCAGAAAATAATATGTCAGGCCTATCATCATTTTCAATGATGCCAGTATTTTGCACAGTAAACTGCTGCAGCTCAACACTGAGATTGATGATGTTAGCGTAAACATCCAAAAAGCATTCTTCCTATTTCCTATTAAGGACTTGTAGACTAACACAGGATGATTTTTTGAAAAAACCTAATATTTAACCGAATCATAGGGCTCAACAAAATGTCAGAGGAAACTTTTTTAAAGATACTACTGGTGATGATTTATGTTGCCTTTATCAATTGCATTTATTATTATTATTAATAATAATAAACTGAATCTGTGTCATTTTGTCAGAACCATAACTAGATTCTTACAGATTTGCACTAGCAGTTCCAATTAAAATGTATGAACCACCAGGTGGCAGTGTATAACAGCAATTCATTCTCTATGACAGTGGTTCCCAAAGTGGGGTCCGGGGACCCCCAGGGGTCCTTGAGTTCCAGGGGGTCCCCAGCTAAATGATAGTAAGGAACCAAATGGACCCTTAAGGGTCTGTAACTCTGAGAGTGTACAAATGGAACCAAACTCTCAGAGTTAAATGAACTGTTTTTACAATATAAATCGGGGTCGCAGATATATAAATGCCATTAAATGGGGATCTGTAGCCTAATGCATGTATAACACTGGATGTCCTTAAAATTAAAATGGTTGAGAATCACTGCTTAAGAGTCATAAAAATCTTCTCTTATGCATGGGGGTCCCTGGAACATCTTTTCAAATCAAATGGGGGGTCCATGGGCTAATTAGTGTCAATTTGGGGGTCCTTGACATGAAAAGGTTTGGAAACCACTGCTCTATGACTTATTCACATTCAGTAGCCTGTTCTTTTATACTCCTTTCCATCTCAATTTGCCTTTTGTAAAAACTGTAAACTGTCCCCAGCTATAGGATATGATGTCTGCTTGAAAAGTGCCGTCCTGTGTTGATATTCTAGAGTAAATCACGTTATGGTCTAACTTGAATAACATAGTGTGTGCTTACAAGTTGATTACTGATGCACACATTTACGCACATGAGCTAAACAGACAGCAAGGTCAGCAGCTGTAGAACAGGTGCTCTTTTGTCAACAAAACATTGCAATGACAATGTTTTTCTGAGTTGACATTGTTATGGTTGAGCAACACCAACAAGCTTCTTTACTGTATATTGGCTGATGACATTTGTGGTAAATGCTGGAGAGATGCTGAAATGCATCCAAATATGTGTTTATTTTTCCCAGTAAAACGACCAGGGAGAACACAGTGACTGTGCAATAAGCCTGAATGATTGAAATTCAGGTCTGGCTCCTACAGTAGGCCTACATGTAACAGTCAGATGATAATCCAAAATGGTCTACTATTATTACAGGTCCATTTGGTTACATTTTTGTACCCTCCGGTTAAATGAACACTGTGGCTTGGAAGATAGACCACCAAAAGCTCACTTCAAGCAGCAGCAATTATGAGTGGGCGCAGGCACAGCCATTTCCGCTTTTTCTTCAGCAGAAGCAGTTTCTCCTTGTGTGGGTGTCTATAACCTGCGTCATACTAGACACAGACTGAACTTTGGATGTGGTATAACTTACAGTATTAATGACACTTTTCCATGTGCAGCAGTAAAACAAAACCATACAAATTAGACAGATTATGGAAGCCATATATTCCACTACAAAACTATAGGTAAATCTGCTCACTATTAGTTCTATTGATGTGAATACATGCTCTTGAACTAAATCAGTAGACCATTGATGTGAGGCTTCATCTCTTGTTTCCACCATGTAAACCTGTAATGTGACAATAAAGCAAATTCTGATTCTGATTGTTTTCTTGTCAGGGTATTGTAATCACTCGTCTTTTGGACAGTGGTATAATCAATAACCAGGTATAACTTCTTTGCACTTCTATAAACACTTTGCATTTCAACAAAGGAGTGATGGAATCTAAATGTTATTAGATTAGATGATTATGGCAGTTTAGATATGGTAATAAATTCAAGTTCAATATTTAAGTATTGAACAGATGTAGATGTCACTGTATGTTTCTGTATAGTGCAAAACGCATTGAAACTGGACATTTTGACTCAATCCTATAGATTCTTTAATTTGAAATACATAACTACAATTACAATTACAATTTAGGCATTTAGCAGACGCTCTTAATCCAGAGCGATTTAAATTAAGCAATAACAAAAAGGATGGCAATACATCACATACATAAAAAGTGTACTTTTTATGCAAAAAACTCTTAGTCTTAACCTAAACCTAAACCTAAACCTTGACTGGCAACATTTCAGTGCTTTGCAGAAACATTTTGGCGATTGGGTTGGATGGGATGAAAAAAAAATGTGAGCATCAGAAATACTGTATAAAAAAATCTAACAGACAAGAATCTAATTATTTTCTAACCTGTTAAATGTGAACTGATGTTCATTCAATATGTTGTTTCACAAGTAAATCTTCCACTTGAACATATGGCTTTCTCAAGGATTTTTAAGTTTTTTAACTAGTGGCTTGCTTTACATGGTCTTAATCTGGTACAGTGTTTTTGTTATTTTGTTAAATAAATAACATTTAATGTTGTCCAATTTGTATGGTATGTACAGTATGTTAATATAACTTATACAATTGCATTTTGTTTCCCTGCTCTTCTATTGAGACATTTAGATTGTGTCACCTAAACACAGGATCTGACACAAATTTTGCCTTGTCAAGATTCAATGTATCCCCTGAGCAAGCAGGCTGGCTCTATTAGCCCAATGGTAAACATTTCAGCACTTAAAGGACCACTTCACCACTTTTCAACCTATCTTCATATAATAGGTCCTCACTAATAATCATGATAAAATTGCACGATTTTCTTCTACTCAGTCTGTGTCTCATAGGAAGGCAGTTTAGAAACCGTCTTCCAGTGACATCATCATTAGGCAGATTTCTTTTTAAACATTATCGTGAGAATGATGGCTTCCATTTTCGCATTGCAACTTTTCAGGACTAGAAAGCCTGCAGTTTCTATTACCTTGTATTCCCCATCGATGATGTCACTGGAAGACGGTTTCTGAACTGCCCACAGCCCTCCTATGAGACACAGACCGAGTAGAAAAAAATTATTAGTGAGGAGCTATTATATGAACATAGGTTGAAAAGTGGTGAAGTGGTCCTTTAAGCAGGAAACCAGGTTCAATTCCGGGGTAGAGGAAAGTTTATAGTGCTGCTTTAATCAAGTGTGTAGATCTTTAAACTTAATCTATGCGTCATTTACATTATTTATTCAAATAGCTGTAATAGCTGTCAAATTAATCGCAACTTGAGTACAGAAGGTGAGGAAGGGATCACTTGTTAAAGTGCCTGATTGACATATTATAGCCTGCGTGTTACATGTCTAAGCAACTCTGGCTTACAAAACTATTGTGCAAAAGACCGCTCTTACCACTTGTAAATTAACTGACACATAATACTTTATGAATCACTACAATATGTAACATTACCAGTTCAGTTCTGATTGAGTTGGCATTTGGCTGATGAAAACATACTAGTTAACAAAATACCCCATGATATGAAAAAGTCCTCTATACCCATTTCACACAATGCACAAGAAAAGAAAAGCTCACAAGTTAAGGTGTGACCACAGGCTCCTTAAAGCCCATGGATTTTCAGTCAAGTTATATACTGTTGTATTGACAGCGACCGCTTTGCAAGTGATTGTCTATCATGTGCAGGTGCGGAACACGTTGATCTTCACTGATGTAAATGTATGCACTGATGTAAATGCAAATGTATAATTATGGCAGAGACTAAACCCAATTGCTCTTCCAAGATTGTCTTGGATGATCTAATGTGCAGTCCCTTTTAAAGAGACGGGATGGATAGGTTTTCTGTCCATCTGCTGCTCTGAAAGGAAAACTTATTGTGTGAATTAACACAGGCTTCAAACAGTGAACATACCAAACTGTGCCACACTTCAACCCCCTATCTGCTGTATTGTCTATCTGATTTTCCATCCCTTTCCAAGTGCATTCACCCGCACCCTGCCCAACTACCTGCACTTATACTTTTGTAGCACCTGCATTTTAGGATGGAGCCTTTCGATTGGTTGCATACTGTGTATATTCAATCACAGTTCCACATTCCCAGGCTTTATTTTAGCCTGGCTGTTGGAGAGTTGTTGATTACAGGATTTTGATGGGAAGAAACATTGACTCATTTGCATACAAATCTCTGTGTGGGCTAAATGAAAAGCTGTCAAATAATCCTGATGGAAATTAATGTCAGCTAAAAAACTGCAGCAGGAGCAAGCTTCACAGTAGAAAAGATAAAGTGCCCATCGGCACAGGTCTCCACCAGGGCAGGTCAGGTTGTGGCCTCCTGGTGGCGCTATAATAGGCCAATGTGAAAAGGGTGCCATTTCTTCTTGCCTTGGATGGCAATTGGATGATTTGAGGCTTTTTGTTCAAAACGGGCCAATCCTGCAAACGTTGAAAGCCAATGTTAGCCAATTAGGATGGAAAATTATATATCGGACAGATCCGTCTTGAACACATGACTATAGAGATAGTGTGTAAGCCAATCAGTGTAGAATCTGAGAAATCCAACAGACTCGTCTTGATCACATGACTACAGAGATCATGTGGACCGATTTGCGTGAGATTTGGATGAAATGTGTTTTACAGAAATCGGCCTCATGGTGGCGCTATAACCGGCAGATGTGGAGGGATGCAGGGACAATGTTTTTCCATGGCCTCTAGGGAGTGCGCATACATAAGTTGTATACAGATCGATGCAGTTAGCTAAAAACAGGAATTGACCTGTTATAGCGCCACCGTGAGGCTGATTTGGGGGGGTAATTTGTGGCATGTCGTCCTCGGCCTAGTGGAAATGTGCGTGTATAATTTCACATATTTCACACACTGTGTTTGTGATTTGGCATTTTTTCTAAACGGACCAATCTGCCCATGCACAGCCTTCAGACAGAGGCTTTCCACACTTCAAGCCCCTGTCTGCTATTTGCTTTTTCATCCCTTTCCAATCACATTAACATTGCCTGCCTACCTGCACATGTACAGTATAGTTCCATGGCTGTCTTACGTTGGAGCCTCTCAACTGATGTAGCAGAATGTGTAGTGTGTGCCGTGTGTTTGTGAACATGTCACATGCTCTGGCTCATGTGACAATATACGGTAGTTGATTCCGATTGACAACATGCTCGGTGCAGTCACAGCGTTGATGGGACGTAGGCCTACATTCACCACACCTGCCTGGAATGCTGCACTGTTAACCCATGGATTGATGCATATCCTCAGTCTCACATAATACTGTAAGGTGACTGGAGTGGAATTTGTACACTTGTGTGCAGAGGTTAATTCAATGTTTCCATTTTTTGGTAGGCCTACAGCATAGTCTGATGAAGGGACGGAGGCAGTAGAAAATCCTGACTATAAAATGGAAACATTTAGCTTAATTAAATTTATACTTAAGCACAATGGTGTCACTTTCCGACAAGAGGTAATTTACAACAACAATGTGTTGTTAGCTAATAAGTTCTTGTCTGAAAATGAGACTGTCATACTACAATGTATAAAGGAGGAATTATGTATGCCTAGTTACTAGTGGACTCCCATAGAAAACCGAACCATTGCGTTGCAAACTGTTCTAAATCAGTTCTTGTTGGCAAGCAACAATGTTGCATGGCATATAAATGAAGCATTACCCGCACTTGCAACCCACATTGCAAGTGCTAGGCCCTAGCACTTGCAAATGAACTGAATGGGTGAGATGCTTCCCCTAGCAGCTAGGGAAGCATCTCACCCATTCAGTTCATCTCTCCAGTGCTGCCATTGCTGGTGCTACGATGCCCTCATCAGTACACGTATAGGTGGTGATAGTCGAATGTGAGGTCAGCTGTCTCACAAGTCAGCCACCATGTTGAGTAGATGTGCATTATGAAGTTGGCAAAAGCTTGAATCTTGGGCACCAGCTGCTGCCATGTGGTGATGGTGCCCTGGGGAAGCAAGGCGATATGCTGCGTGAAAGTCAGCTTGATAGTGTAGAGAAGGCTGACCAATGACCATCCATCGCCAATCACCACGTATTGCAAACAAATTTTGAATGTGTTGGAACAGTCACCCAGACAGCCCTCCAGATCAGTAGGCTACAAATGTATATCTACTATTAAGTGCAATATTTATTATTTTATATATTCCTACTGTTTGAAAAGGATGGATTACATCGCTGGAACCAATAGCCTATGTGAAAATGAACACCAGCAGTATGCTTCATAGACCTAAAAAAAAGGAAAAAAACTCCGGTAGAGCCTACTTGCTCCATTGCATGGTTTTGATGAGTAACCTGTGATTATGGGTTGATTGATAGCATTCGAAGCGGGTGTAGCAGGCCTTTCGTATGTTGATTTAGAGCACTCCCACAGAGTTTTCCAACCCTGCCTCTAATAGTTGGCTAAGTCCCACCTATTCTGAGACCTTAATCAGGATGTGGTGGGTGTGCAGCTTGGAAATGGAAAACAACTGAATGAAATCCCTGGGGAGTAGTACTGTACATTGGGTACATTATGTAATTGTTCCGTTTTTTGGGGTTCACTAATGCTGGATGTCCACAGTCAAGTCCCCATACCGCACCACCTACTTGTGTCGTCGTTTCCGAAATACAAGGACCAGGGCCAAAGTGGGCACAGTGGGGGCGAAGAGGGCAGACATTTTGAATGCTACTTGATACTGATTGGCCATGGTCATGATGTTTCTGTAGACTAAAGACTGCATTTGCTCTCCCCCAGGACATGTATAAAGTTTTCTGAGATTTTAATTTTATTTGTATAAAAGGTATATATTTTGCACTGGATTTTCTGTGATTTCATTTGCACTCAATTTGTTGTGATTTGCACTGGTTTTGCGGTTTGCTTTGCAACGTCCATTTAGAATCATTTTTACTTTACAGACCTAGGAGGGTCCAAAATTGGTTCTTACTGGTAGCTGGAGTACTGTTGGACAGTTGGTCACTTGTTAGGGAAGAAATTTGACCTCCACCAATGTACTGATATTACAAATGAGTGTCAATGACCAGAGTCTGCTACACATATCTGTGGATCTGAGAGATACTGTGCTATGGAAACAGGAGATATTTTGGTTCCTGGGCCGAGTGAGGCTATGCAAGGACATAGGGGTGGTGAGGTGCATGTGGCACTGGGCATGTGGAAACCTAACTAGGCTTTCCGGGTAATGCTTCATTTATATGCCATGCAACATTGTTGCTTGCCAACAAGAACTGATTTAGAACAGTTTGCAACGCAATGGTTCGGTTTTCTATGGGAGTCCACTAGTAACTAGGCATACATAATTCCTCCTTTATACATTGTAGTATGACAGTCTCATTTTCAGACAAGAACTGATTAGCTAACAACACATTGTTGTTGTAAATTACCTCTTGTCGGAAAGTGACACCATTGTGCTTAAGTATAAATTTAATTAAGCTAAATGTTTCCATTTTATAGTCAGGATTTTCTACTGCCTCCGTCCCTTCATCAGACTATGCTGTAGGCCTACCAAAAAATGGAAACATTGAATTAACCTCTGCACACAAGTGTACAAATTCCACTCCAGTCACCTTACAGTATTATGTGAGACTGAGGATCTGACAAAAATGGTAGGTGGAGCACTGATAAATTCTGATTAAATGGAAGTGGATATGACTCATGAAGTTGTTTGCTTGTATCTCTCTCCCTCTCTCTTCTTGTGTGAGAATGTGAGTGAGAGACAGTGAGCCGTGCAATGCATGTGTGAGTCGAGAAAGACACAAACCAAGCTCAGAACCAA
Source organism: Protomyctophum bolini (assembly GCF_963924005.1). NCBI lineage: Eukaryota > Metazoa > Chordata > Actinopteri > Myctophiformes > Myctophidae > Protomyctophum > Protomyctophum bolini. Next base: position 20,011,476 of record NC_137867.1, on the reverse strand, counting down.
ACAGGTCATGAGGACAACACAGACTGTTGTATTGTAACTGTGTTGGACTAAATATAGACAGAGCATCCTACAAACAAGGAAGGATCTGTATCTACTTCCACCATCGCTGCTATTCTAATCAGTGAATGGAGTTTTGCAACGTGAGAATGCTCATGATGACAAAAGTCTCTTTGGCACAGGACTTGTATTCCAAATATTGTTCGAAAAAAAAAAAAGTTCAGACCTTCAAGGAATGAGTAGACAATACATGTATATATATAGTGTGTGGCGTCCCACACCTGTGGCCCATCAACCATCAGTCCCAATCACTGTCACCGACCAGGTGACATTGACACAAGTGATATGTACAAAGTCTCGAAGTATATCCATTGTATAAGATATAATAAACACCCATTTACAAAATACAATACATTCATATTTGTCCTAAATATTTACAGACATTGTATTCATACACAGAGAACTCAGGCTGATCAGGCCATCATACTGCTACCTAAGAGGCGCCTCTTGTCTACTCTAAATGTAAGTAAAACATTCGAGACTTTGTACATATCACTTGTGTCAATGTCACCTGATCGGTGACAGTGATTGGGACACACTATTATATACTGTACATGTATTGTCTACTCATTCCTTGAAGGTCTGAGGAAGGGCTGCGGCCCGAAACGTTACCCGATTAAAGTAAAGATATTTGGGAGGCTGAATTGGTGTGCAGATTTTTCTAGATGTACTGCAAGCCAATATCTTGTCTACCGCCAGGCCAAAAGGCATGGCCGAAACGAAAGGCATAGCAGAGATGTTTTGCACCCTGTCTGTCCGTCCGTCCGTCCGTCCAGGCCGATTCGCGGCCAATCTCTGCAAATAACTGCACCAATCTCTGCAAATAACTGCACCAATCTCTGCAAATAACTGCACCAATCTCTGCAAATAACTGCACCAATCTCTGTAAATAACTGCACCAATCTCTGTAAATAACTGCACCAATCTCTGTAAATCTTTGTATGCACTCCATAGAGGCAAATGAAAAACCTTTCCCCATTTGCATTTTTCACATCTACCTTTTAGTAGATGTGAGGCCGACTTATGTAAAACATATTTTTGGTTATTACTCCTTCCTTTATCCAAATTTTACACAAATCGGTACACAGTATCTCTATAGTCATGGGATCAAGATGGATCTGGTTGATTTTTCATATTCCATCTTGATTGGCTAAGATTGTAATCTAAAGTTTGAAGGAGTGGGCTTTTTTGAACAAAATTATGCAAATCATGAACGCAGCATCTGATTGCGGTGGAACTTTGCAAGCATATTCACACTACATTGAGGACCATTTTAACATTCTCCCATTATAGCGCCACCAGGAGGATGTTTTTTTGCTTCTTTTTTAATATATTCTACAATTTCTGTCCAAACATCACGCGAATTGGAACACATTATCTCTATAGTCTATATACTCTAGTCAAGTGATCAAATCAGATACACCCGATTCTTTATATTCCATCCTGATTGGTGAATTCCGAACATTGCAGGGCCACAATAACCTACCTGACCTAATGGAGACCTGTGCTGAAACAGACAAAAGTTGTACTGAATATGAGAATATGAGCTGCAATCTCACCTAGCATTGCAATCACCTTGATTAGGCCTGCCTAATTTCCAGTTAATGTGTGATTCATCAGTTTGTGCTTTCATGGATACCAGCCATGAAATGATCACATGCTGGAATGTTCTGAACACAAGCACAAAGGCTAAAGGTGTTCCAATATGCGGTTCTTATGGCAATGGTGGGACGTGCTTGGCACAGCGCTCTCCCCTTAATTCACAAGCACCTCTCCCCCTGACCTGGGTGGTGGCCCATTTTCACAGCATTGTTCCAGACCTCCCTACCTCGCCATTTTGTTTCCTGTGCAGAGCAGGAAGTCCTGCCTGAAGCTGTTCCCAGCGCTGTAGGCCACCGACCATGCACGCGCACACGCACATGCACACGCACACACGCACACACACACACACACACACACACACACACACACACACACACACACACACACACACTCTCAGCTCAGTTCAGGATCCCTCCCTCTCTGGAGATGAGCCCCAAGGGTGATGCGATGAAGGCCGAAGCACGTCTGCTTACCTCTGAAGGATAGATCACCTCCCTGGATGCCAATCGCTGTAGGGCAGGGAGTAGTATTTTCTTCTCTTTTTTTTAAAGAATGTCTGTCAAGAAATAAGCAAAATAATGTTATGCCAACATAATGGCAAAGGCAAAAATATATGAAATGGAAATGCCAAAACAATGATCGTTCCCATGCTGGCGTAATGTGAAAGGCTAAACCAGGCATCCCCTGCTATTACCAAACAAAGGCTAGGTGATAAAGCAGTATCAGCCCACTGCATGTGGTATCTAGGGTAACAATAGCTGTTTAAAAAAAAAGGATGGATGCATGTGGGTGGGTGACGTGACATGGTGTCCCTGGCTGTCCTCAGTGTCACTCATGTATAAATAAAACATATATTTGTCAAAAACCTTCTGAATATTGTGCAGGACATTATGCTCCATGTGAACATACTCAAGATTAAAACATTTCATTCCTCATTTCTTCAGAATTTTCAACCAAACACAGCAAAAATCATATGGTGCGACTGTCCCGGCCTTGTTTCTCAAAGTAGGAACTTAAATAAAACTAAGGAAAAAAATGCTAAAATTATTTTAAAAATTCCATAAATATAATATAGATGTCTATTTGTGAGCCTAATCTTTTCAAAGTCCAAGCATAATGTTTTCAGTCATTTCTGATCAAAAAGATTTTGTCCCCCAAACCAAAATCATATTGTGTGACACCATTTTGGGACATTTCAACAGGCAATTGTTTGGACACCCATTGGGATAGAGAGGTACTTCTTCAGTAAGGCTGTTCAGCACTTGCATTACAATAGCATGACAGGTGTCTGTGGTGAATTATCATTTTAACCTTTTCATGAAATACGATCTTGTTGGAACGCTGACCAATGCGACTCTTCCAAGTGTCTGTGGGTGTGACACCTTTTTCATTAAAAAAGCTAAAGGTATTAGATTTTTTGGTCATAATTACATGTAAATCTATGTTGCTTTGTTATAGCTAGCATGTTGTTAGCATGCTAATGTGTAGCTAGTAGCCTCAATGTTATGTTAAGTGCAGAAAACGTAATATGGTGTGACACTTTATCATAATGGTGTGACTGTTTTCCTGTCACGCCATATGAGTTTTTTGTCACACCATATGGTACAAACTGTATTTTCCTACAGATATAACAATAAATAACAAAGTCCCATGCTTCTTTTGTCCATTTAAACATTTGTTTTAAACATTTTCACCTAAAATCTGCAACTATCCACAATAAATTGTGTTTAATTTCGTTTTATTCAGTCATTGCCATGTTATTCAATGTTAAAGCAATTTTCCTGTTGCTGTTTTTCCTGAGTAATTGTTAAATCAATCTGTAAAGTTCAGTACTCACTAATAAGTAGGTTAAAACACAGTTTGCTTTGAAAAATGAAGATATGATCATACGGTGTGACACTAAATAATTTGGTGTGACGTTCCAAATAGTGAAAAAAATCATACCTTTATTAATGATGAAACCATTAATGTTCATGGATTACATAGCAAATAGTCTAAGGAAGAGTCACAAATATTTGTGTAATTTTAGAGAAAGTTTTGTCACAATAAATACAAAATATATTGAAAGACCGATAACATGGGCCTCACATTGAGTGTTGATTACGGAAATAATATACAGATTTAATACGTTTTCACAAAACTATAGTGGATTACAGGTTAGTTATGATAAAGGACTTTGATAAAGTGAGCAACTTAAGAAAGGTGTACTCCATTTTCATTTTATAAACAATTATTGTCATGTCACACCATATGACGATTTTAGGCACAAGTACAACAAAATGCTGAATAAACTCTGATTCCAATAAAATATCTAAAAACAAAATATGTTTCCATAAGGATGAGAGTGAGTAGAACAAAAGTAAATCATTTATATTCCTGTTATTTAAAGGTTTTTAAAAAACACTTTTTTTGGGGTGTCACGTCACTGACCCATGTACAGTCCACTACTTCTAGACGTGGGAAACCTAATGACTGGCCCCTTACTGTGGCTCAGCCTCTGATGCCCTGATGTCTGCCTTCGTAAAAGCTCCTCAGAATTAGTGTTGATATTACTGTAGTTGGTTAAGCAAGTCAAAGAGTCATCATACTATGGTTTCAAAGAAGCAAATAAAATCCAATGATAGTGATACCCCCTAGAAATTTGTCTTGAATTCTAGAAAAGGCCTATACTAACTGTGAGCCATTTTTAAGCATTAGATTCTAATGCATAATGCATAAACTGCCCATCTTCTTCTAATGATTAGAAGAAGATGGGCAGTTTATGTATGTCACATACTCTGCCGATGAATGAATGGATCTATTACATCAAATCCCATTGTGTCTCATTGCAGAGAAGTTGAAACCGTAAATAATGCATATGAAATGTAAGTGTATAGGTTATTTGTTGGGAATGACCATTATTTCTCCATGCAGAGCAATGGGCAACACATTATGGGACGGGACTGTTATCTCTAAACGCTCTCAAAATATATCCCTGATTAAAATAGAAAGCAACACAGAAGGAAAAAGCAGTGTCTCATTATCTTGTTCCCTGGTTCCTTCAGATTACGTATCTAAACAATAACAAAGCTATACTTTGCTGAGCAGTAGATGAAAAAGGTCGAAGAAGGAAAGAAAGAAAATGTGAGTCACTCAATGTAGGCGAGCACAATGATCATGAATTTAGTTTTTTGATTGATTGGTTTTTCTTTATTCAAGTGTCATCCTTCCAAGGATATGACTTCCCATATGGACTTACAGGATTTTCATTTTACATGAACAATGACAATCAAACAAACAATTTGATAATTTGATCACCTTGCTTTTCTTGATTGATTGATTGATTGATTGATTGATTGATTGATTGGAAAAACAGTTTGCAGAATAAGCACAGGAAAGTCCAATACAAGGTCTGCTAAGAGGATTACAAATCCAAGAAGGCATTAATGACTGTTTCTATTGGGGTCCTCCATTTTCAATTCATCCGTACATATATAATGATGTACTATGCAAAATAAAACCCAATTAGAAATAAAAATATGTACAGTAAAGAGAGGGGGGGACTTTGACTTTTTTACAGGGTCCAGTTTCGAATTGTAACCACCCGTTTGAGAGCGGTGTTGAAGGAGAGTAGGGAATAGGGATTCACATTCCTTTACGACTGTTCTACATTTTTGTGGCATAGGAGCAAAATTAATTTAACCCCTTGTTTAAGGCAATGGGTGTCTTTGTGGTGTAGCATATATTGTAGACCAGGTCCATTGCAAGTTGCTGTAGTCTGTGATCTCTCGTCTACCCTAAGCCATCCCAACCTATCAAAATGAGCAGGGCCAAGCATTAGCCTTGTTTGTTTAGGAATGTCTGGAGCCTTGTTTTAGGGCCTTTGTGGTGCAATGGTACCATTAGGTCCATGCATAGTCGAGGAAACCTTGAATAAGTCTTCAAAGTATTGACCAGTGAGGAGATTCTGTAAAAAAATCTTGTTCTCTTTGGTCAACTCAACCGTTACACCTAATGTAACAGAAGGAAAGAAAAATACAATTAAATGGAACAATTGAATACATCAAACATACCATCCAAGACATGCTACAAGGACATGTCCAGTACAAATGCCAAAAGTGTTGTCTCTATAAAAGACGCTCATTTCCCCCAGGACATTGAATCGATCACGCACAAGACTGGAAAGGTTCAATTAAACTTCCTTTCCAGATCCCTTGCTTCGTACTCTGGAGGAGATCTGATTTCCTCTCTCCCTTCGTCCATATGCTTCCTTTAAGGAAGGATGCCTTCACACCTCCTCCACATGTTGTAGAATGTAGATGGTTCCACCCTTTCCTTATACTTTAGACCTGACCCAGTAAAGTTCAGCACAGCAGCGATATCCGGACGGGACGGGTGTGTGGTACTAAAGGGCTGGGTGGATGCATAGCCCTGCAACATGACATGAGTACAGTGGTGCGTGTGTGCATGCATGTGTGAGTTGTGGCGGTTTCTGTGTGGCAGCATGTATCATGTGTAAATGAAACCAAGCTCACTGACCATTAGACTGATGAAGTTAAATTATGTTGGGAACTGTGTCCCCAACATAAAAATGTGAATTTCCCCAGTGAACATATAATAAAGTATAATTCTTTCAGTTTGAGGATGCACTGTTTATAAACCAAACCCTTAATACTTGAAGAGAACAGGACATTGTGCGAGAGGAAACAATGGCGTATCGAGGTCGGTGAATCTGGGGAATAAATGTGTAATAATTTCAATTCCAACTCTAAACTGCCAGAAAAAACATCATCCTGTGTTGACTGCTGCCACAGGAACTGATGCATCAATACAAAGTTCAAATAGCTGTGGGGGAGCTTCCTCTTTTGATATTAGGCGCTCCAGGAGGCTGGATTGACACCTCACAGTTGCAGTAGTGACAGTTGAGCATAGGGGGCACTCTCCGCCCACACGGGCCAGCTATATCTGTGTATGTGTTTATGACTCAGCGTGAAGACGGCTCTGTGAGTAAGCGTAGGAGGAGGAGTGTGAAATGTCGTTTGGCCCGATTGGAGTACATCACTTGCTCAAGAGCAGGCGAGCTCCATGAATCATTGCTGGGATCCCGCGAACACACCACCGATTGGCAAAGAACTCCCCCTTCACAGCCCTGGAGGAAGGAAGTACTCCCACAGGGTAGAGAGGTGACAGCCAGGGAGGGAGCCTCTTCCTGCAGGGAATACTCACCAGCACCATAAGAAATTATAAGCCAGTAAAGCATGATGGTTTCAAACCAGCTAGAGTTTGATTCTGCTTGGGTGTAAATTTGGAACCATCTCTGAAAGGGCAAACATGGGCAATACCCAACCGGGCCAGACCCGGCCCAAGGGGCCAGTTTAGTTCCGGCCCCTGCTGGACCATCTCAAACCAGCCCACCGGGAGTCCCGCCCAATATGCTGACAGGTGCCACCCCAGCGCATATGAATGAGCACATACAGTACAGTGACATGCAGACCACCCTCCTGCACCCAGCTTCCCTCTCCCGAACATTGGCCAATTGTGTTCGTATAGATGCTCGTCAATGCCACAACCGCTGCAGTGTGGGCAGGCACTTTACCACCACGCCACCTTAGTGCCCTATAGGCAGCAGTCCATAAGGTTCCATAAGTTATGGAATAAGATTGTGGTGTCACTCAGGTTATATATGCTGAAAATAATTATTCAGCATATAACCTGAGTGACACTGAACCCTGAAGTACGTTGTTAAAGGTTTGGATCAGGACCATGTTGGACACACGTGCACTGCTCAAAGTCACATCATTCAAGATGGTGAACATAGCTGAAAGGTGGCTGAAATACAAATCGCTCTGTTGGCTGCAAGCCAGTATGCAAGCCACTGTTGTAAATGCATTACACAAACAGAAGGGCCAACAATTCCTCATTATGACATCAGGTTATGGGATTTTCATGAACACTACTGTGACAATTAAAAATGTTCGCACACCGTGTCTAAAAACTTTGGGGATGTGCATATCTTATTCCCTTTTTTCATTAAATTAAGCATGCAACCATCTAAATCAGATGTTAGTCAAAATTGTATCGGGCTGGCTAATCTTTATGCAATTCACAATCATTTACCTCCTTTTTTGTATCTATAACATAATAAGCACAATCTCAGTTAAGATGGTTTTCATAAACTGACGAGATGAATATAATGCATATTGATAATTTGCCAGGGAGGGTATTTATTGTGATCTCATTCCAACAAATAAAAACAGTTTTTCTCTCTTTTTACAGCTGTCAATATTTGACTGTGTATATATTATGACTGTTAGGGGTGAAAACAATGAATGAGGTAATTCTTCAAGGCTGAAATGTATTTTCTTCTTGGGATGTTTTGAAAATGGAGGAAGGAGGGGGAGGGGTGTGAGGGCCTCTCAGGCCTTGGTTCCCACTGACTGTGTGCAGCTGGGGAGATAAACAATAATGTGAAGTAAACAAGATCTTTTCCCTGTGAATGGCATACATGACCACTCCCACAGAAAAACACATCATCATAGCTGCAAATTAAATCCTGATTTTTCATTCGGCAACATTGTGTGCCGAAAATAGCTGATCTACAAGATGCAAGCGTGCAAATCTGCTATTTTCGGTGGGTATCACCGTCGTTTGATAGAGGATAAATTAAGCATAATGTAAAGACTTGGGTTTCTACTGGAATAATTTATGAGTCAAAAACAAAACCAGACATCACAGATCAAATTTTGCTAACTTGAATGGGAAGAACTAGTTCAATGTCAGTTTCAAATTTGTAGTTGTAAATTAGCAGACTAGCAGAGATTAGTACTGTGAGAACCACAAAGAAACATATTTTTAGGCCTACAGTCTACAGATATATAAAACTCTGTTGTGAGATTTACTGTAACAAATAAAAAACTCAGTCAACAATATCACTTGCTGGCCCTAAACATTTTCAACAATGTTTGCACATTGTCTAGCCATTTCTGTTATGGTTCGTTGTTAGATGAAATAAAGACTTGCTTTACAGTTGCTGCTACAGTCCAAGGAAACTTTTAACGGATTCTTTGTAACTATAAAGAACAATTACACAACAGGTTTCAACTCAAGAGAGTACAGAATGGATAGCACCAATCAAATATGGTTGGAAAATTGCCAGGGGTTGAGGTTAACTGCCTCTGCAGATTCAACAATGTTACTCAGTTAAGCTTCCGGTGTACCCTGACTCATCCGGGATGGTTAAATCATAATCAGACTGAGACAACTGATTGGTCATAGAGAGAAAAAGGATTATGTTCTTGGTAACCAGCATTGTACAGTAGCTATATTTGTTTAATTTAATTCAGTCTACCATATCAGTAAGATACCTGAATGTGAGGTCGCGTGCACGCATCCGCCTGGGTGACAGCTGACTGCTGGGCGAGCGCTGGCGCTTTGGAATGAGGGGTCAGATCAACATATCCACCTGGGTGACAGCAGACTGCTGGGTGAGCACTGGTGCTTTGGCATGGGGGGTAAGATCTTAATTTTCCTGTTGTAGAGTTGCTGGCCAATATTGATGACATCAGGGATCTCCAAATATGGGCTTAATATTGCTGGCCAATATTGATGACATCAGGGATCTCCATATATGGGCTTAATATTGCTGGCCAATATTCATGACATCAGGGATCTCCATCCCTGATGTCACGTGCTCTATCCCTGATGATGTCACGGGCCCGACCAACACACTGACGGGAAATGCATGATTCCATAGTTAACTGCAACCTTTTAAATTAAATTTTAAATACCCATGTACCATATGTCAACTCAAAATACTTCCTTAAAGGGACACTTCACCCTTTTTGCAAAAAGATATATGTTAATGACGTTTAGAAGCTTTAGAACACTTTCCTGGGGGTCTTTATGTGTGTAATATGTGGTTTTAGATATTTTAGATTGTAGCAGTGAGCCTGTTGTCTCTGATGTCATGGACACTGGGCTCACTTCCTTCCTGGACTACATGTTGTCTCAGTAAGACAGCTCTCCCCCCTATCCACAAGGAGGAGCAGTGCACCAAAGCATTATGGGAATTGTAGTCCAGGAAGGTAGTGAGACCAGTGTCCATGACATCAGAGACAACAGGCTCACTGCTACAATCTAAAATATCTAAAACCACATATTACACACATAAATACCCCCAGGAAAGTGATCTAAAGCTTCTAAACGTCATTAACATATATTTTTTTGCAAAAAGGGTGAAGTGTCCCTTTAATGTCAACAAAGTCCACAATCACAACACCAGAGGGAGTTCCACAACATACGTTCAGATAGATAGATACTTTATTTATCCTTTCGGAAATTTGTTTTGTGCACAGCAGTCATCAGGATACAGAAAACCTATACAAACAGATCACACAGTACATTGACAATAAAGAAACAATGCCAACAGAAGGCCACCAGTCATAGTTCCAAGAGGGATCACATCACACTTTATGCACGGAACTGAGATGGGGCCTGCTTGTTCATAAGTCGTATACTTATAGGAACAAACGATCTTGAGGCACCAGTCCTAAAGTAAAATATGACCTCCTTAGTTTTTTTATATTCAACCCAGATTTGGCTCAAACAAGGGGTTAAATAAATGTTGCTGCTATACTACCAAAATGTGGAACGCCCTACGAACAGCTGCTCTCAAAGAGCACTTACAGACTGCTTAAATTAAACTGGCCCCATACAGTATTTGGATGTCTTTAAATGTTTTGATGAATTGAAAATGGAGGACCCTTATGCAAACAAGTCTTAGTGCTTTTTCTGGTTTTATCCTCTAACAGATTTTGCATTGACCTGTACTTTCCTTGAACTGTACCCATTCTGCAAACTGTTAATACGATCAATCAATCAATCAAAATTAACTCAGGGATGCCCTGATTGTCACAATATTCAAGAAGGGAGATTAGGTGGACTGTGGCAAAGAGGCTGCATCTCCCTCCTGTTCACAACAAAGTATACTGGCCCGTATGAGGGAGTCAATCTCATATACAGAAACAACAACTCTTCAACATGAAGAGGTTTAGGGCAAAAAGCAAGGTGCCGCAAATAAAAGAGAATGCATTAATGTTGAATATTATTGTCTCCACCAGGCCGAAGGCATGGGAGAGAGTGTTGTTTTGAGTGTTGTTGAGTGTTGTTTTGCACTCTGTCCGTGTGTGTCCGTCCATGTATCTGTCCGTCTGTGTACAGCTAATCTCCGGCACCGTTAAACCAGTCCATGCCAAATTTTGCACACACTCCCTGGATGCCAACGATGAACCTCTGCCCCAAATTTTCCAGAAAGGCCTGTTACCAGGAGGCCGACATTTGAAAAACACATTTTTTGATATTACTCCTCCAGATTCTGTCCAAAAATACCGCAAATCGTTACACACTATCTCTATAGTCAAGTATTCAAGCCGGATCTGTCCGATATTTCATATTCCATCCTAATTGGCTAACATTGGCTTTCAAAGTTTGCAGGATTGGCCCGTTTTTAACAAAAAGCTTCAAATCATGAACGCATTTCATTTTTTTAAATGTTTTGTTTTTGTGGCTTTCGCCTTTATTTCATATTTTTTATGGAGGGACAGACAGTAGGCTGACAGGAAACGGGGAGAGAGATGGTGGGGGAAGACATGCAATAAAGGCCGTCGGGATCGGGAGTCGAACCCGCGGCACACTGCCAGACTGGATTACCAGCCAAGGTGCCTGGACCACTGAGCCATGGCCCAGGCCCGCAGTGTGCAATTATGTGAAATCTTTCACATACTTTCCTACTAGGCTGAGGAATATATCCTACCCTTTTCACATTGGCCTGTTATAGCGCTACCAAAAGGTGGACTTTTGCAAAACACATTTTTGGAACAAAATGCCTCAAATCATCCAATTGCCATCCAAGGTGTAAGAAGAAATGGCACCCTTTTCCCAACGGCCTATTATAGCACCACCAGGAGGCCACAACCTGACCTGCCCTGGTAGACCTGTGCCCCGAGGGGCACTTTATCTAGTTCAATTCTAAACTCATCAAGCTAGTGCAGCTTGATAATGTGTCTCTCGCTGTTGTGAACAACCTGCTTTCCTGCTTGTTTACCCTTGCACTAAGAGAGTCACCTCTAGCTGTACCGTAAGCTTGTTGTCAGCCTTCTGTCTCTATTTACCAAGCCATGCATGCGTGTCCTCATTAAAACATAGAGTGCAGCTGGCCAGACAACACACAGGGACTTGTTATGGTGAACCCTGTTGTTAGTAGAGGAAAGTTCACTGAAATGAAAAGTCCCTCATTCAATGACAGATCCGACCCACGTCACATTACAAACAAGGAAACGTGTTATGGTGGGAAGCTCTTTCAACAGATGTTTTCTATTAAACAACAACGAAACAAGAATTGCATAATTCACTAGTTTGGGGACACAGAATTTAACATTACTAGACCTGTGCCAGTCGGGTACCGGCCTACTTGGGAACGCGAACGATGCAAGTTGGGAGCAATTAATGAAAATCGGGAATGCATATATCCACCCTAGTTTGCAATAGCGTTATATCCATTGTCATAGCATATATGGAGATATCTGTATCTGTCTGTCCTTGTCCCTTTTATGCCCATATATGGAGATCTCTGATGTCATCAGTATATGGGCATATATGGGCCTGGCCATATATGGGGGAAGGGGGTGGTTAACGTCTGTGGAGAATGTGTAGAGAGTGTCTAAAGAGTGCAAACTGACTATGAAAAGTGGACTGACAAAAAAAACACATGGCAGTTGTGGGGATTTAGGCTGGGGTTGCCAACACGTGGAACGCGTGTGTCGAATTTGAAGCCGTTGGGACAAACGGTTCTTGAGTTACGTGGATTACCGACGTACGTACGGACACACGGGTACATACAGTTGGACGATATTTAGGCTTTAAAAAATCATAAATGAAAAGGGAAGAACACCGGTGTGGAGTGAGGGGATGAAGTCTGTACACACACACACACACACACACACACACACAGGCTCTAAAAGTACATTATACATTGGCTATATGTTCAAAACATCTTGGAACAAGTTTTGGAATATTTATTGAACATTTTACAAATCTTGTATTGTGGATTTGTGGTCCTCGGTACAAAATATTTGGGGTTCAAATATGAATTTGGGTGTCCTTGACATGAAAACCACTGTCCTAAGACTTATAGATTAGGGAGCAGTGCAGCAGAACATTCAAGCACCCTCAAGAGCCAGAGAGGATTCTGGATGACTTGACAAGTCCTAATTACGTGACGTCACTCCACTCTGTGTGTATGTGTGGGTGTGTGCGTTCACATGTGAGAGAGAGAAAGAGAGTGTGGATTTGTATACACCATCTGTGTATACATTTATTTATGTGCATGTGGGTGTGTGTGTGTACACGTGTTGCATCCAAATGTTGATTCAGACTTTTCTCAGACCTTTAGTTTTATCTGTGAGTCATTTCAGTGGAGGAGGCTGGAAATGGCAGAGGAGGATTTAATATGAACAACTAAATACATTTGAGATATGGCAGACACCGGAGACTCTGCAGAGAAATGAATGTTTTGTAATCACTGACAGTGGCACAACCTTTACAACAAGACACTTGATAAATAAAATACATTTATAGAGAGTCTTCAGAAAGTCCAATGATATTGCTGCTATTGGAAGTGTCAGCCGTGACACTTCCTGTGTGTGTGTGTGTGTGTGTGTGTGTGTGTGTGTGTGTGTGTGTGTGTGTGTGTGTGTGTGTGTGTGTGTGTGTGTGTGTGTGTGTGTGTCGTGCACGCAGAGAGAGAGAGAGAGAGATGTCAAAATGATGTGTATATCCTATATCGGGTCTGGATCGCATCTTGGTGAACTCTTGCAGTGTGTGATGCCTAGTCGGCGACCAATCGTTTAGTGTGAAAGCCACAAAGATATGACAGACGATTAAAAAAAACTTTATATGGAGCTGACCTGTTCTGACATTTCATATGTTGATCTGACCTCATTAAGAACTGTCTGTCTGTCGGCACAACATTGCATGCACTTCAGGCAAAACCACGCTGTTTAGTTCAGCTGTAACCATCACTCTATTATAATCCCTCTGATAGTTAAGTGCAGAATCTGTTTCATGCATTAGACTTACAAATTGACACACACACACACACACACACACACACACACACACACACACACACACACACACACACACACACACACACACACACACACACACACACACACACACACACACACACACACACACACACACAGCTTTATTTGATAGTCAAGCAGTGGTCTTATGCTTCATGAATATTTAAAAAGAAATGGAAGGCAATCCTATTACAAATGCCAACCACTATTGAAGAGATTAATAGTTAAAGCTGTCTGAGCTTGTAGTTCAATGGATTTAATTCGTTAACATTTTTAACAAAATTTCAAAGCTTAAGTTGGATCTTGACAGGACCTAAACAGATGACTGGCAGACACAAAGGATCTTTATTTATTGTTTTCTTCATATTCCTGATCTTTTTCTTTTCTTTATTTAAGTGTTCCTTTGGGGTTGTATTGGTAATGTATGATACAATAACGTGGGGGTTACTAACAACCTAAGGAGCCGTTACATAAGACAAAGATAGACTACTAGACAGCAGAGTATAATGGGCACATCCAGCAGGAAAAATAGATTGTCATTGAAATGTTGAAAAGTGCTCTACTATGTCATGCTATCTGAGAATGGATCAAGAACGTAATGACTCCTCACGACGCCTTGCAAATGCCATTCAATGCATGTGAACACAGAACACAGTACAAGCTTGTGGGAATGCTTGGAATTGCAAAACAGAAACAGATCTTTTGGAACATAGAGAGAATGTGGTTCAAAGATGACATACTATAGCAGTGAATGTGAAACTTAGAGTATATTCTGAAGAATGGATGGTATGTTAAGGCTAGCATCCTGTGAGCTAAAATGTTTGAAGCATGTCCTGTTCGTTAACTTCTGCTTCTGTCTCACTTCACGTGGTGTATCCAGTTATTTTGTTCACACTGATTTGCACACTGTGCTTTGCATTATAAATGGGAATTATCTATGGAATACTGGTTTTCAAACATTTTGTGCCCAAAGCACACCAATGGGCAAGTCAAAATTCCAAGGAACACCTGTATTAGATTACATTATATTAGATATTCTCAAGGGAAAATAGTTTTGTTCGGGTCAATACAGACATGCAGGCATATCTCTCATGAACAGATCCCGAGCTGCACTACTGAATCTGTCGGCAGGGGCATTCAGAATGTGTTCAAACCTCTAAATCCCTTCTCATGAATCCAAGGGATCAAGGGGAACCCCCAGGAGCTCCTGCACGTTAGCAAAGAGGATGTGGGGCTATTCATAGTGAAATAGGCTAATGATTAAAAAAAATAAGAAAATAAATAGCAACACGTTGTGAGTTGGTAGATTAGCCGCTGATCTACCAGCTCACAACGTGTTGCTATTTATTTTCTGCATTTTCTTTAAATGTTTGGAAAAAATAAAACATAATCGTAATATATAACAAATATATAATATTAAATTGTCACCTAAGGACTTACATCTCACTATGCCCAAAATATGAATGTCAGGTTTAAAGTTAAAATATATTTTATTAGGGTAAATAATTGACTAATCTCAAAGAACAGCAGAGGGTGCTGTTCTTTTTTTTGCCAGATTGATAATTGACTATTGGGAAATGAGAAAAATTATGGATAATTTGTTGTATATTTGTATATTGCAATAATAAATGTATCAAAAAATCCCAAAGCACATGCACCTGGACACCAGTATGCCTCAGAACACAGATCTATGGAATTATTTCTATGACTGACTGTGGATACAATAGCAGAAGTGGTCTGAGGTCTTAGCTTGCCTTGTTTGTTAAGCTTGTCTTGCTTTTCACTTCATAAAACCCCATGAACTCCTCCAATCCTTCTTCTTTGACACTTTTGACCTTGTTACAACATTTGTTACTTACTGTAGCTCCATATTAGAGTATTAACCTCTACATTGTACATCGATGACATTTTTCTTTCTGTTATTCTGTCCTCTGCTGTGCCCTTTAGTCATTTTTCTTTTTAAGCTCTCTACTCCATTTCATCAATCTCCCTCTCCAGTATCTTTCTACTGCTACCCTCCATCTACCGTCTCCAACTCCAGTGTGCATTAGTATTCTGTTCATTCACAGTCTGTCTGAGTTGGGGGCCTGTGGCTTGTCTGCCGCTTCGGTTTAGCCGCTGGAGCGCTGCGGCAGAATACTTTATTCATCAAGATATAATTACACTCTCACACACACACACACACACACACACAGTCTAACGTGTATTCCTATAGCTCTTGGCAAGATGCACACACACACGAGCACTCGCACACATGCACGTGTGCCAACAGACACACAAACGCAGACATAGACTGGCAGAAATGGACACACAACAACACATCTATCGCTGTATCCCATCTTTTTCTCTCTCATTCTCAGGCCCTTTGTCTCTCGCTCTCTTGGGGTGAGGTCTCAGTAGTGCTGCTACACTCTAAATTATCCCTGAGTGCAGTCAGAGCTTGACATATTTCATTATGACGGTAATGCAGCCTGTCGCACTGTCTGCTCTGATAAGCCCTTCAGTATACAGTTGAACTCAGCCATCATGATGGCATAGCATGCATGGTGTGGCACAACGCAACATGACTAAGCAAAGACGAGTACATAAAGGCGGCCACTATGCAAAACAATAATGCAGAACACTCCATGAATTTATGTTATAAATGACACCACTCATCTCGAAGGACACAGCGAACCTTGAGCGCCAGCTTAACATGACATGAAATTCATAACTGTCAATTTGTTGTGACAATCTCGTATAAGGAGCATCGCGTGGCCATCATTCATTGCGGTAAGGTTGACTCATATGCCTGCCAAATTCACTATGGTAGTGGGAAGACGATATGGCCTCTGCCCTGACGCTGTACTGCTATACCATTTACAACAGCTTGTCTCTAGACATCATCCTGACATAGTGGAGGATTCGGCTGCAATTATGTATCACTGCTTTGTCCACCTCAGAACCTGTTGTAGCTGAACTACTTAAACCCTACATTGTTGATGTGGTCCCCGTACGGGTGTATAATACTTTGTCCACAACATTTCCCCCCTTTAACCTCTAATCTCTTTGCCAAAAATAGGCAAACTAAGCTCATAACGCGTCACGTTGTAACCCAGAAGGCAGTTGAGATATTCAAATCTTCAGTATAGGGCAGGAAATGCTCATTCTGACTTTGATGGCAATTTGAGTACTGTTGACAGACCTATGATTCTTGCTGAGTCTGCTGACAATGGAGACACACCATGTACTGTGTTGTATGTGTGCCTTGTGATCTTATAAAGATAAAGGAAAGTGACTGACATCAGTGCCATCGGCCATTCCTGCATGGTGTGTGAGAACAGAGTGTTGGGTGACATCACCGAGGCAAGTTAGGATAAGACATGGTGTGTGACGTGCGCACACACACACACACACACACACACACACACACACACACACACACACACACACACACGTATTCCTATAACCCTTGGCAAGATTCTCTCTCACACAAGCCTGTGATCTCTCTGACCCCAAAACACATTGCTTTGAACATCATGTACAGTATATCAACTGAGTAACTTTCACATGATCAGATTTGTTTTACTGAAATTACAGAATTTGATCCAGATGCCCGAATAATGGTTTTGTTTTCATTCAATCATGTGAAGCTATACAGCAGATGTCTTTGTAATGATATCCATAACATCACTGTATGGTTGCTTTGCTCCAGGCCTCGACTCATATAGTCACTTTCTAGCCACACCCAGTTTAAAATAAAGAGGTCTGGAAAGATTTCCCTGTGCTATTCATGTCAGATGGGTAGGAGTGAATGTGCAGAGGAGACCACATTAACCATTCATGCACACTCTAATGCCTGATTTATAGCCTACTTGGTTGTGTGCCGTATCACGCACCAAATTTAGCCGATCTACAAGCTTGCAACACAACGTGTTTTTTGCTTGATTATTTCTGGTGAAAGACACCGGAAACCAAGTATGAAAATAAATATATAACATTGATGATTATAAGGAGGGTTTTTTTATGTCCATTTTTGTTTCCAACATTAAGAAAAAGAGAGCCAGGAGACTGTACTCACATGTGCAAGTGAAGAAGAGCACTGCATCATGTACAACCTGCCACATAAAGCTAATGGACCATATGGGGCAGCATGGAACATGCTCCCCTTAGGGACAAGTGTTTCAGGCTGTTTCAGCTTCAAATACAAGTTAACTGAGGTCACACAAGCCACAAGCAATGAGGGATTTATACTGTAAGAGATTCATATACATGAACAAGGAGCACATATGCTATAACTGCATTATAGATACAGAGTATATGATGGTTAAGCTCTCCCTGTATCACAGGAGTATATTATGTATACATTTGTTTATTTAAAATTGTTTTCATTTTGTACCATCTGTGATGGAATATGGGTGTATTATATATGTTTCATAATCCATACCCTGCATGATGTGACGTCTTCCCTTTGTATATTTAGGGTTGGAGGCTGAAACCTTGACAGTCAAACGTGCCAATGAAAAAAAACTGTGATATAGTGACATCACACCATCATCCCCTCCCCTAATCCCTCCCCCTTTGTCATACAACCACAGCTGTGGGTGTGGCTTCAGTGGATCACCCATCACCACCCACCAGGAAAACTAGGCATACTTAATGAACTGGTGGGAGTGTCCACATAAAAACGTCATTTTACAAATACAAATACTGTAAACTTTTTTTTTTTTTTTTTTTAATCATGCCATTCCATTTTTAACCGTTTAGCCCAGGCCAGGATTAATTAAAGAATGATTGATTGATTGATTGATTGAAATCTTTATTAACAGTTTGCAGAATTACAGTACTTTTCAAGCACAAACTCAATACAAAGACTGTTAACTGTGAGTGGACGACCCAATTAAGCCTTACACTTGTTTACAACAGGGTCCACATTGTTCAATTCATCAAAACATTTAGAGACAAACAAATAGACACTTCTATGTAGTTAAAGAACAGAACAGGAATTCATCATATAGGAAGCGAAAAGGGAAAAAATATATATACAGTGAGGGGAACAGGGGGATAAAAGAAAAGAAAACGAAAGACAGAGTGTAGGGCGCCTGCACACAACACCATGCGTTGATGCCATGTGTGCATATGTGCAGGCACCCAACACCACGTCCATACAAAAACATAGTACAATGATTACTATATATGCCAGGATTTTGAAGATCCAATTAACACCGCGACCGGAACCGGATGTTGACCGAATGGTGGGTGTGTTGTCAGATTAGGTGTTGATCTCTCACTAGCTGATGAGAGTACAGGCCGGCGCCATTACAGCGGCCATTACAGAGACCGCTATGGTCCGTGCAATAAGCGTTGTTTTGATCAGAAATGCCGCCTGGGACAAGGAATTGGAGATAAAAGTGACTGAAAGCGTGCGCGCACGTGCATGGGTGCACACGCAAATCAAGATGGCGCAGTCCAGTTTGCAAAGCAGGGGTGGTCCCATATTTTTTGTATCTTTGGTCCTTTAGTTTGTATTTATTTCATAGACTGACTGATTAACTGATATCTGTACAAATAAGTAATGAAAAATAACATTGAATTTAAATTCCCAGGTTTATTTTAGTATCCAGTCTGCCCCTTACCTAGAAGGGAATCACATTGCAAAAGACAGAATGTTCAGCTTTCTTGATCTAATTTAGCATATTAGAGTCTTGACTTAAAGCCAGTTATAATAAATGTGGGAACTAAAACTACAAATACAATGGGTAAATTGGGTAAAGTTTGAACTCTCTTGAAACTTAAGTAACTAACTAATTGCTGGGATGAGAAGAAATCTACAATCAACTGAGTAAGCCTACAGATATTGCAGAAATTGTAAGGAAGACAGAGGAAACAAGTTAAATGTGGTATTCAGAAACACCACCAGCCTAACATGGTAAGAAACGAATTCTATTTTTGGGTGGCATGTCCCATTATAAACTGCTTTGAATGAAGCCGTATACTCGTATAGTGATCACAATTTCAATCAATCCATTAACTTCCATTAAGGCAAAAAAGGACACTGACAGATATTCCTGTATTTATAGATGGAGTTTGAAGAGATGTGTTTACAGTTTGTAATAGGTTAAATCAGATGTGAAGAATATGGATTATCACTCGCAATAATACAAAAACAAACCCGTACTGTACTATATATATAATAGGGCTGGTTATTGAAAAGACATGCCCAAATGTTGAGCCTTCTGATAGACAGCTGTGGTACAGTATGTGCTTCCATTCTTTCCTTCTGCATTTCAGACATGCCTGGGCAGTTTCTGCAGCAGGAGAACTAAAATATGCCACTAGCTTAATCTATTCAGGAACAAACAAGCTGTACAATGATGTTAGCTATATCATGTTGCTGACTATACCTGACCTGCACAGAACGAGAGGATACATTACACTTGCTTACCGAAGACACACAAACAAACTTATTGTCCAATGATGGGTGTGTGTGTGTGTGTGTGTGTGTGTGTGTGTGTGTGTGTGTGTGTGTGTGTGTGTGTGTGTGTGTGTGTGTGTGAGTGAGTGAGTGAGTGAGTGAGTGCGTGTGTGTGTGTGTGTGTGTGTGTGTGTGTGTGTGTGTGTGTGTGTGTGTGTGCGTGCGTGTGTCCAGTCACTATGAATGATACTTCTATTATTAATGTCATCATTGATTTTTTCCAGTTTCACCTACTGCTTAAACCAGCTTAAGAAACTCATGTATGAAACACATGTATGAAATGCATGCGTGTATACTCGTCAAATTGACATAGCTGTTGTGCATATGCTTGCTGTACCCAATGGCAGTGTTTATGTTTTATATTAGAAAAAGAGTAATATAGGCTGTATGTTTTTATAGCAATCTGCAACACAGAGCACCGCTATTAAAAAATATATATCTGCAAAAGGTACAATTGTCTAATCTGAGTAAAGAAAGTAATATTTTTGTAAATGTTCTATGCATACATGGTACAAATTTCACCCTGTCCCAATAACATCTACTCTAATCACATGAAGAAATATAGATAAGACACAGCATTGTTTGTTATTTTGTCTCTAGGCTCTACGTAAGTACACCTGTCGAGGAAAGCAGAGACAATGGGTTGAACTCACTAGATCCATCAACCCCTGTAACCCTGTCCCAGCTCTCTTCCCCTGCTCTGTTTCCTGTTGTGCAGGAAGCTACTCTAAACCCACTCCACCCACTGGTCAGAGTGTAAACATTGTGTGGGACGACGGAGTGCAAGCGAGCGAGTGAGTGAGAGAGAGCGTTAACGAGAGTGCTTAATTTGTCGTATGACTGTCTCGCTTGCTGACAAATTTGCAGCGAGTGATATGGTCGCTTGACGAAGTATAAATTAAGCTGAAGAGAGTGACTTAAGGGAAAAATAGGTAAATAATATGGAATAATCAAATCTTGGTTGAAAGTTGATTTGTCTCTGAATTCTTATTTAAATGTATAATCAAAAACATCTGCTATACGAAATGAGCAATTTTACCGGACAAAGCACACAAAGAACAGTGGAGCATTAACTCAGGAAACAGCCTGGCAGGAAGGGAATGTGGTGTTAATTTAGGCCAAAGGAAGCCCAGTGCTTAGACAACCATCCCTTATCCTGTAGGAAGGAAAGGTGTGATCCCTCACCCACTTACAATGATCTGCAGCTGCAGAGCCGCTGGTGTACCACCTACAAGAAACAGTCATAGCTGACATCAGGGGCATGTAGTGCACGTGGTTTGATCACTTTCAACGTCATTGTGTAAAGCACATTTTGCATTGTGACGCGTGTACTGAGGGGTAAGCCGTCCATTCTGTTCTCAACACACACTTCTAAACCATCCAATATTTATATTGCTGGTGAATATTATACTGGCTGATGAAGCTGTGAAGATTGTTACACTAGCTGAATAAGCGAGCAGTTATTTCTGCTGACGGCTGCAGAGGATGACAACTCAGAGGAACACTTGTCAAAAAGCAGTTCGAAGATGTTCAGGACATGTCTGTGTCACTAGAATGTATCCTTCTTTAGTGTATTATTAATGATGCTCATCCTGGCTTTACTATGTGATGGGTGCCTCGGTATGCACTGAAGATTTGGCAAGCAAATAACAGCTCTCTTGGCATTTGGTTGTATTTACCTATAAGTAATGATTGTCACAGCATAGCACTAGTTAGGCAGTGCAGGCCAAGTGCAGTGTAATATTGTGACAGATGGTGACAAAGATATAGTAGTTCAGCTACAGTATCATTCTCATTACTAAAGTGGTATTATATCATAATACAGTAGCACCTTACCTTCCCTGCATGCCCGAGTGGCAGCCAGGGTATTGTAATGTGAAAGTGTTTCTGTAAACAAAATAACTCAAATGGATTTTTATTAAACTTGTTGGGAATGATCGATATGCTACCTGAAAACATGACTCTTATTGGTACAGTAGATCTGTTGGTTTCAAAAAGGTCACATAATCCGCCATATGGCGAGATGCAGGCGTTTACATGTCTTAGTGTAGTATTGTTGTAACTAATGTCTGGTAGTATTGAGAACCAAAAGTGTCTCACAACACCTTAGATTCCTACTCATACTGTATACTGTAGGGTATGATTTGTAAAACTTAAACCCAATCCCTCTCACACACACACACACACACACACACACACACACACACACACACACACACACACACACACACACACACACACACACACACACACACACAGCACACAGTACACATACTGATATACATGTTATCATGCTAATCAAACAAAAACATGGCTTTGTGGCACAGCAGGGGAGAAGATGAGGTCATAATATAGTCACAGGCTATAACAAGTACATTTTAGGTAAAAAATTTCACCCGGTGCCAACTGTTTAAGCTGTAATCCTGGGCACTACTCTCCCTCTGCCAACCTGGGGAGAGCCCCGAAAGGAGCTCGTGCTTCCTTCAATGCATGAGGAGTGAGCAGGCCACTTCTTATCACCTGACAGGGGGGAGTTTCCCCAGTAGGACGTAGCGCATGGAAGGAACACGTTATTCCAACCAGTTCCTTTCCCCTCCATCAGGCGCCCCAGCTGACCAGGGGGAGGTAGTATAGAGACCAGGAGGATTACTGCATGTTTTTGTGAGGGAGAACATGCAAACTCCACACAGAAAGGCCCGTTCACCAAACCCAACTAGGGTATGGGCGCCCACAGCATCCCCGGTGGGAATTGGGACCTCCTATAGCTGTGAGGCGACAGCACTACCGACTGCACCTCCGTGCCCCTTAGTAAGTGTTAATTTAACTCTGAAAGTTACAAATGGATAAATGAACACTAAGGACTTTACTGTGTACTATCTCAAAATGACATGAATACTGAACGCTCGCTTTATCAGTGATCAGCCCTAGCACATGAACATTCCTGCCATTATATAATATATCATATCAGTGATGGTTGGTGTGAAAAGGATCCTATAGGAGAAGAAAAGTGAATGTATCCCGCACAGTTCCATACAGGTACAGTATGTTTAGAAAGAATAGTAGACGTGGTAATGAATACTGCCATTTAATCAACCAGACGTGCTACTGACTGTAAATGCACTGAGGTGTTTGTATCAGTGTTGTTATCTGTAGTCAGCGCAGTGTAGCATTACTGCTCGTGGGCATGCACTGTGGTAGAATACAATAAATAATAATGTCTCTGGGCTGCGTAATCTTAAATGAGTAATAAGGCTAATGGGATTTGAAGACATCATGCCTGAAGGCTCCCGGTGCTGAGGCTGTGTCACTGTAGTCCTGAGTCTCAGTCTCACTGAGGCTGTGTCACTGTGGTCCTGAGTCTCAGTCTCACAGCCGTGTCTGGACTATTAGTGAGACAGAGAGAGAGAGAGCGAGCCCCAGCCTAAATAAACAAGTATGCACTTAAATGGCAGGTTTGAGTTATAACTACCACCTTGGACCTCTGTTACATCTGTGTCTTGCAGCTGATTGGATGGTTTACTGATAGGCTGTGACATTATCCCTTCCGTCTTGTCTGTGGTTGAAAAGTTACAGCAATGACCTCATAATTGTGGCGTCATCCTCTCTGAAACAGTTGTAAAGTTTTTACTGTGCAACACTAGAATTTCTCGAATCAGTCCCTTCAGATAACTCGACTCATAATAGGAAAACATGATTCAAGAGTGAACGTGATATTTTACGTTATTGTTCAAGCTCTGCTATGTATTACTTGATGCTGAGCACAATGAGAAAGGCAACCTTTTAAGAGCAGTGAGATATGAAACTTAAAAAAACAAAACCCCACAGGCGAGGGAAGCAGAGCCGACAGGTGCTAGGGCGGTGATGGGTGCAAAGAGGCACATACACAGTACAAAGTGTTTTCTTTTTAGTTTGTTTTACTCTGAGAGTGTATGCCTACTAACGGAACTAAATTAACACTTTTACAGTGTACAATTCTGCAGTGCTCGTGACAGCAGGAAGTCCAACAATGGGACGAGGTGCGCTTAAATTGGTCAGCTGGTTGACATGTCAAATTATATAACCCACAGAGTGACCCACTCAAGTACATCTGCCAGAAGTACCTCGCGAGCTACAGTACGCACAATAAGGGAACGTTTGATTAAAATAAAGTAGGACTTGATACAAGCTTGTTGTGCACGCTGCATGAACATGCAGCGTGGGCTATGACAGCTTTCATGTCAGGATGTTGAATCAGAGACTTGCGTCATCTGCATCATCTGCCTCCTTTTCTTTTAGCATCATCCGCATAAAATATCTTCCATTCCCAGAGCCCAAGATTCCAATTTCAGAAAGTGATGAATGTAAAAGTATGTATTACGTTGAAGGACTATGGAAATACTTTTCAACCGTTAGGAATAAAGTGATGTTATGTTATGCGTTTGCCATGTGCATTTACACAAAATTGCCTGCTGCATTTAACCCATCCTAACCATTACAGCAGTTTGCATTTTTGTGTATACAGCAAAATCCTAGTGTCTGTGTTACTCTAAGAGTATAAATGGACTTATGAGGGTCCAAGTGTTACATTAACACTCAAGTTGTTTGCTGAATAGTGTGTAGGGTTGGTCAGTTCTGAATAGGCAAATTATTCAAATTCGATCAGCTCTAAAGCAAACTAAATCGAATCCTAATGCGCAGCAAAGAACCGCATTTTACTCCGTCCAAAAACGGGGGTTTCGCTTCGCTTCCAATCGCACTTGACTACGATTCGGTGCAGGTGTGAATGCAATCCGCAGTAAATAAAGGAAATGAAGCAAACAATGTGGCGGGTGAGGAGCTGAACACAGTTGGAGATGGAGAAGGCATATTTTCATATTTTACGCAGCGCAAAGATGTCCCGTTACTGTGGATAGACGTGGTCGAATGAGGAGACTGTCTGAAGCCCTGATCGAAATGAGGACATACAACATTAATCAATTGCTTAAGAAAACACATAAAAACACTGCAGTGTAGCCTATTATAGCCTACAGAATATTCTGTCTGTCTGTCTGTCTGTCTGTCTGTCTGTGCGTGCCGTAAACATGCAGTGCTGTCACTGTGTGGGGACTGGGGAGTTATATCAGTGCGCTCAGCGCTGTGCCTCCATGCCCAAAAGAACAGTGTGTGGCTGCTTGCGTAGAGAGAGAGAGAGAGAAAGAGAGAGGGGGGGGTCCCCCAGACGGCACGACACATGCACGTTATGAGTGTAATTTTATTACCATAGATTTCACTGTGTAGGCTAGTTTATGAATGGAACACATTGATAAAGGTCCCCCCCTGCTGCGTTTCCAATTGCTGCGAATGACAGTGTGAAGGCAAACCGCAGCCAATTAAATATGCAAGAATCCCAAAATCCCCGCCCATACGCATTCGAGTCTACCGAAGTATTAGGTGAGAATGTGACCTTAGTGTAGAAAAAGGAGGGCCAAGTATAGACCCCTAGGCCCTATAGGGGACCTCAGTCAATAAAAGTGGTTAACCATGTTTCGGGTAAAATAGGCTAGCTGGCGCCCACCCTCTGAATTCAGACAGACACATCTCCATACAGCATCTAAGTGTCATTATCTTCTCTTGGCATTGAACAATGGATCCTCTCACTTATCCCCAAGAAGACAAACAATGAACAACAACTTCATTTCAGAGGAAAGTAAATACAGTGGAATGCAGGGAGTACATACTGGCATACAAAGACAGAGGGATGTCTATGTATGTTGTATGAGAGCTATACAAGGTGTTGACTTTGAGCCATGTCTGAGCTTGTTCAAAGCCAAGGTAGCTTAAAGAGCTGTTTTTCTTTACTGCCAGTACTGATAGGCAATGCTTGGCTCTCAAGGAAGCCAACATTTTTGCTGCATGTTATTCTGTATTGCTCTCAAGGGTATGTTTGTGTCCCAGAATTCCAGAGATGATTACACAGGCTGATGGGTAACATGTTCCTGCAAACCCTACTCATACAGTATGACACTGCAGATATACTACTTTGAAACTGTGACTCAGTCTTTAAGGGTCTGTGCAGGTGGGTTAGAAGCACGCACACACAAACACACATACACTTGCGTGCGTCGCTCAATTTACAATGTAGGCATTTAGCAGACACTCTTAATCCAGAGCGATTTACAGTAAGCAAGGAAACCATGAGGCAATACATGAAATGCATAGAAATAGTAATCTAGGATCATAGGCAAACCAATAACCTATCAGTGTAATATTTAAAAAAATCTATGAGCCTATGTGCATGCACTCACGCACACACACACACGCACACACGCACGCACGCACGCACGCACGCACGCACGCACGCACACCACTGTGGTCTAATGGTGGGTGAGTAACGCTGTTAGTGATGCCTCCCCCACACATCAATCTGTCACTGGGGTTATGGGGAGAAAAGAAATGTTTACACACACGCACACAGGTGCACAGGTGAGGGCATCACGTTAAGACAGCTGCTCCACAGCACGGAAGGTAAGGTAATCTGCTTTGCATAATGGAAGCCCCCCATGGGATATAGGCTGACTAAAGACCATCTCTAAGGACAACTAAAGAGATCACCAAAATATATTATACTGTATTTGAATAGTTATCTAAACTTTTAATAAGAAAAAGTATTAAAAAAAGAATATTTTTGGAAATAGCTGCTCACACCGCGTTGCGACACGTTGTGAGCTTGTACCGTAGAACTGCAACTTTCAAATAGGCCATAAAAAGGCTTAAAGTGGTTGGACTGATTTTGATGTTATGTCATTTTGCTGTGGAGTGTGGACCCCCTAGGACTCCCTCAAGGATCCCCTGGGGGTCTGTGGACCCCCTAGGACTCCCTCAAGGATCCCCTGGGGGTCTGTGGACCCCCTAGGACTCCCTCAAGGATCCCCTGGGGGTCTGTGGACCCCCTCAAGGATCCCCTGGGGGTCTGTGGACCCCCTAGGACTCCCTCAAGGATCCTCTGGGGGTCTGTGGACCCCCTAGGACTCCCTCAAGGATCCCCTGGGGGTCTGTGGACCCCCTAGGACTCCCTCAAGGATCCCCTGGGGGTCTGTGGACCCCCTAGGACTCCGGGTCTGTGGACCCCCTAGGACTACCTCAAGGATCCCCTGGGGGTCTGTGGACCCCACTTTGAGAACCACTGTGACATAGAACTTCTTCCACCATGGTTACAACTGTCGTCCGTGAGCTGCTGTGTGACATCACCGAGGACACCTGCATCTACAAAGTCGACCACATCGTCTCCTGGCAACAAGGCCTTCCTGGATCCTTTAAGAGACTTCCTCCCCACCCCCCGCCCCCTCCCACCCCTAACATCTCTCAGGGCTATTGTTCCCATCTCATCCGCCAGGCCTAACAGAGGATATCCAGTAGGATGTGTCGCTGTGCTCCCGCCTCCTTGTGACTTACAGTACACACGCTGATGATAACATCCATTGTCTAGTCACGTGTTGGAGAGTAAATGATGGCATCACATTCTGTCAGCAATTATTGCGCCACATTTGGCCATCACTTGAGGGAAGATTTATTCATAGTGATGTGGCAACCATCTTAGCCCGGTGTTTATCAAGCATCTGTCTGTTTCAGTCAGAGCAGAGCAGTTATTGTTACCTCCCCTTGGCTAGTGCAGGCATCGACCAGTATACTGCTGTATAGTAAGAAGTACTAAAGGGGATAACACTACATATAACTGAGGAATGATTAAAAAATCCTGTACACTGTACAGAAAGTGAATTCCTCTCATGTATAGTAGGTGTGTTGCCTCACAGGGGCAGAATATAAATCAGCCTGGAATTCATGTTGCACAGAAGGGAAGAAGTCGGATTTTTCTTCAAATGATATGAACAAGAAGATTGATTGAGGCATTAGGCACACATAACACAGGATGACTAATGCCTGATTTATACTTGGTTGCACGCAGTGCCATTCACCAAAAATAGCCAATCTACAAGCTCACAACCTGTTGCAGCGCAACGATTTGTGAGCTTTTAGATCTGCCATTTCCGGTGTGTGTGGCGTCATCAGCGTGGCAGCTAAGTATAAATCAGGCTTAACTGAGAGCAGTCAAATTAATTGCAGCTGGGTGTCTACGTGCAGGCGAGGGCGAGAAAACAAGTTGCCATGGAAACAGTAGTGTGTCTCCAACTCCACTCAATAGCGGAGTAAGTGGAGACCGCCAGGCCTATTATGAGAGATGATGTATTGATCGTTTCATTGATGGGGCTGTCAGACCCCCTCACTCTCCACAGGAAGCATTGCGCTTGACCGTATACGAACCAGATTGAACTGCACTTACTCCTTTCCTTCTACGATATAGGTAACATTCAAAGCTGGCATAAAGCAGCAGGGAATGGAACAGCGAAGGAGCCATGTATAAACTCAAAACCTTTTCATGTCAAGGACCCCCAAATTAACACTTATTAGGCTGTGGACCCCCATTTGAAAAGATATGCCAGGGACCCCCATGAGAAAAGATGTTTACGGCTCTAGCAGTGATTCTCTAGCAAGGACCCCCAGTTTGACATGCATTAGGCTACGCGTCCCAATTTAATGGTTGTTTGTTGTTGGTTTCAAGATGACGTACATTTTCCCTTCATTGTCAATAGCGTTTTTAAAACAAACAAAAGAGAAATGAAGTTGGGAACTTCTCCTTTGGTCTACCCATTCCTAAGACATGTGAGAATGGTCCAGTGAAGAAAAAATATTAAAAAGTCCATTGTGGGTGTATGGGATTTTTTCACACTATCACTAAACACAGGGATGTGGGCAGGGAAACAAACCTACCTTCTATGATGTCATTGAGCATCATGAAGGTACTGAAAGACCCACAGACATCAGCAACATTATGAAAATTGCAAAAATATAATCGTCCGGGTGAAAATCACAAGTGTTTAGTGTTCTAGGGTTCATTTAACTTTGAGAGTGTACAAATGGAACCAAATTAAATGGACCTGTTAAATGGTTCCATTTGTACACTCTGAGTTACAGACCCGGACCCCCCTTTGAGAACCAATGATGTAGTAGAGGACACTAGGTTAGAAACAATATCATTGGGCATCTGAGTATATGATAGATGCGAGAGTAAATTCACTATTTCACTAAACATTGATTGACTCTGGTGTAATTTGAAAATATGTCAAACCTGTACAAATGGCAGCATGTCCCTACTCTATGTGCTGTTTGTTTGGTAACAGAGGACAAAGGACATGTTTGTTTTTCGTGTAAAAGCTTGGGTACATTTGGGACTAAGTTTATTCCCAGCTGAAAGTGGAATCTACAGTGAAATTGTCAAAATCATATTGGGTCTTAACACAAACCATACTGAATATAATGTAGATCTGATACTACATTCTCAGTATGACTCAGATAAACCCAATACACCCATAAATAAGCCACATTACTATGATTCAAACATAACCATAAACAAAGCCGGAATGGTTCAGATAAGAGGTTGTCCAGAACCGACGATCCGAATGTCCATATAGGCATATAAAGTTGTCCAGAACCTCTCCATATATGGATATAAATGGGACATGGACATGACAGCAGGACTAGCCCATGACAGCAGTCTATACTATTTTTAATGTTAGTTTAGAGCACTTATGACGTAAATCGTTGGCCAGCCAAGTCTATGGACTTGTTTAGGGCACTAATTGACGACGTAAGACTATTGTGGCCAATATAAATACATTGGATGCAAGCTTTGAGGGTCGGCGTGAACACAAACATTGGCTGATCACCCCATAGCGATGATTTGATTGGCCGAGCAAAGTACATATAAGGATAAAAATGAGGGCAGAAAAGTGAAGACACCAAAAGTGATTGGCCGGAATGACTTTTGTGATGATTTGATTGGCTGATTATGGAATGTGATGTGATGTATAATAAATGTATAATGATAAGGGTGCCCCTCACTTACATGCTCTAGTTGTCAACTGGTTCTTCCTGTCTATGCTCATGTTGTGTGCATGGGTTTACGTCTGCAACGAAATGCGGCTGCCAGTTTAAAGGGTGGGCCTGTGGAGACTATCTTTCCTGGTGGACATCGATGTTGCAGGTCCATCCTCTCAGCCCATAGCAGAATACATTCATTCACCCAAGCAGGCTGTGAGAATCACAAATGAGCTACATTCTTCTTGACACTTCTGAGAACTAGGCCTGTGGGTCTCTGCCTGTGGGTCGGGTTAGGGTCTGAGAACTAGGTCTCTGGCTGTGGGTCGGAAGAAATCCCAAAGGTGCATGGGCTCATTCTTATTTTCTTCTATTTTTATTTTATTCTATTGTTCGATAATGTATAAATTAAAATGTACTATATTGGGTGGGGCTAACAACTGCTTACAGCTATTTCTTTGCCTTTGAAAAAAACCAACATAATGTGTCGCCAAACTGCTATAGGAAATAGGTGTGATACGGTAAGTTTAATTTATGTAAAATTAGAATGATTCAGGAAATGTCTTTGTACTGACTAAATCATTTTGTTTCCATACACCTATATATTCTTACAATTATTCATGTGAATTTTATATATTAGAGGAGAGGAGCTCAGCATTCAACTCACTGAACAGAAGAGGACATCCTAAACCCAAGGGGGATGAGGTGTGGAGAAAGGATTAGGCTAGTCCTTCAAAGCAGTGCTGTATCCTCCCGCCACAAAACTAGGCTATATATTTACAAACTCACCACACTTCACACATTGTTGTGAAATGGCTTGCTTTCCACAATTAGCTGTTGCACTATACTAATAATAATAATAATAATAAAACTTTATTTGTATAGCACCTTTCATGACATGAAATGCAGCTCAAAGTGCTTTACAGAAAAATGGAGATGGAGTATTCTGCTAGAATTCTGCTTAAATGTTTTGCCTGATAGGGGCATAGGGACACAATCTGTAGGCCTACTGTACATGTTCATATTTTTAACTGTTACTGTACATAATCGGGGCGATTATGGTAATAGTTATTTGTCTGTCGCCTGCTGTTGTACTGTATAGTGCTGATTCAAGTTCTCAGTCACAGGTGTGGTTGCTGCTGCGATGCTTGGAGGCGGAGAACCATTCACCTTCCATGTACCCACCCGCCTGTGGAAGCTACTTAAGAGCAGCTGTGACTTGAACTCGTTGGCATTGTGGCTCCGTTTGTCATACGTGTCCAGGGAGCTGTGAATATCATGGTCTAACAAGTCAAGCACCAGCTGTTTAGAGCACCCCGAGTGTTTTATGCCTTTGACTCAGAGTTACAATGAATTATACTTACGTTATGAGTTAATTTGTAAAGTATAATTTCGAGGAGTATGGGAGCTTGCTTTTTGTAACAGTCAATATTTGGTAAGGCATGAGTTAGAGTAGGGAGTTTATACAGTCTCATTATTTGTAACCCTTCTTTTCCTTTGGTTGGCTAGGGTTCTTTTTCATTTAGATC
This sequence comes from Protomyctophum bolini, assembly GCF_963924005.1. Taxonomy (NCBI): domain Eukaryota; kingdom Metazoa; phylum Chordata; class Actinopteri; order Myctophiformes; family Myctophidae; genus Protomyctophum; species Protomyctophum bolini. The sequence goes on along the minus strand of NC_137867.1, from coordinate 19,979,821 downwards.
AGGTATAGATATTTATGGTTTGTTTCCCTGGGTTGCCCCATACATCCATTTTTGACCATTGTATAATTTAAGTAACCTTATCTTTAAGTTTTGTAACACACGGCTCGAGCAGATAGTGCTCAGCCCCATTTATTGATTTGGTTGGAAACCCACTAAACTATCATTAGTAGTACGTCATGGTTGTCTAGATTCTCTAGAAGACTATAGATATATTTATATATCTCCAGACTTCCCAAAACAAACTGGTCAGGCTACTACTTGGCCTCACTGCCAGAACCCACCTCACCCCTGCCCATTTTGATAGGCTGGAATGGCTTAGGGTTGACGACAGAGTACAGCATCTTGCAATATGGGCCTGGTCCACAAGATTCGCTACACCACCAAGATATCCATGTACCTGTCTAAATACTTCCTTAATGTCAACGAAGTTCATACTCACAACAAAACAACAACAAAGTGTTTTAATCAACTCTGTCTCGGAAACCTCTCTTGCTTTACACACTGCCCTGGTACATCTAGAAAAGAAAAGCTCTTATGTCAGACTACTGTTCATAGACTATAGTTCCACATTTAACACTATTGTACCATCTAAATTAGTGTTGAAACTCAGTGGCCTTGGTGTGGGCTGTACGCATAGGAGAGAGATGCTCATCCACAATTCTCACCAGAACCGGTGCGCCCCAAGGCTGCTGCCTCAGTCCTCTGTTGTACAGCTTGTTTACGTTTGATTGTGTCGCCAGATATGAGAATAACATCACAATTAAATTTGCGGATGATACCACAGTGATCGGACTAATAACCGACGGTGATGAGAGGGCCTATAGGAGGGAGATAGAGGATCTAACTCTATGGTGCGATAACAAAAACCTCTCACTTAACACCAATAAGACCAAATAAATCATTGTAGACTTTAGGAAGTCCAAAGGTATCCACACCCCCATTTCCATCAAAGGGTCATCTGTCGACATAGTTGATAACTTTAAATTCCTGGGCATACACATCACAGACACATTCACATGGTCACTCAACAACGAGTACATCCTCAAGAAGGCGCAGCAGCGACTGTACTTTCTGAGGCGCCTTAAAAGATTTGGCTTAAGTACAAAAGTGAACTTTTATCGCTGTATAATTGAAAGTGTCTTAACTGGCTGTATCACAGTGTGGTACGGTAACACGACCGCTCAGGACTGCAACAGGTTGCAGAGGACCGTTAAACACCAGCTAAAATCATCGGCAGCACAGAATTACCCAGTCTCCATAACATCTATACCACTCGTTGTATGAAATAAGCCCACAACATCATGGAAGACACCAGCCATCCCGCAAATACCCTGTTCAAACTACTCCCTTCCAAAAAACGCTACCAGAGCATCAAATCTCGTACCACCCGTCTCAGTAACAGTTTCTACCCCCAGGCAGTCAGGCTGCTGAACAGCTGACCTTGAACTGTATTGCACTGTTTTGTCACTTCACTTTTTTCTGTTTTTTTGTCTTTTTCTTGCACTATAGATGTTGTTTATGTCCTGTGTATGTAAGACTGAGAGTGCTCTGAGCAAAATAAATTTCATTGTATTTATACTCTGTATCTATACACATGACAAATAAACCTGAACCTGAATCTGTCATCCATCTGCCCTCGTCTCCCCAAATGAGTGCATCTGGCTGCGCAACCCTGGCCACCAGGGGCGCTGTTTCGCAGTTGCAATCACGAAAAAACGCATTGTGCACATAAACCGGACAGGTGGGGCAGCAGGGTAAGCACCTTACCATTTGTTCTATAGCCATTTGTTCTATAGCCATAGCCATTTGTTCTATAGCCATAGCCATTTGTTCTAGCCATAGCCATTTGTTCTATAGCCATAGCCATTTGTTCTATAGCCATAGCCATTTGTTCTATAGCCATAGCCATTTGTTCTATAGCCATTAGCCATTTGTGCTATAGCCATTTGTTCTATAGCCATTTGTGCTATAGCCAAAGATTCTGCTTTGATCCATTCATAAATATGATAAATAAATTAGTATGACTATGATAGTAGAATAGGATAAAAACAAGTATTTGTTTTGTACAGCATGACTTTTTAATGTTTTTTAAAGTAACTGCAAGTTTATGTCATCACTCGCGAAGGCACTGGGCGCTGCTGGTTGTTAGTCTCTTTAGTTTATAATCTCTTTGGTCTCATCCACAGCTTGCTTCCACACACACACACACACACACACACACACACACACACACACACACACACACACACACACACACACACACACACACACACACACACACACACACACACACACTAAAATGAGGATTGCATTATGCCACATTACACTTTGAGACCCAAGTGCACAATGTCAGCACCCTGATCAGAATGGAACATAGCCTTAATTAGTATAATTAGAAAGACCCGTGCAGGAAGTAAGAAGTGGCCCAATTTCCAATATAGCTGCTGTGCACAGAGCCTATTAGAACCAGGTTCAGTGAGGGTGCCTTTCATTACTATGAATCCTGCTCTCTAGAATAAGATGACTTGAGGTCCATTACAACCGTGTCCACATTCAAAAGCAATTCTCTCAGACATAATGGGAGTACAACAGACGAAAAACTGTCTAAGTCCAAATTTCATTCTGACCCCTCCACGAAAAGGCCTCGTTGTCCTGATCCCTTATCTATCATTTATACATTATGGATAGTGTGGACATAGGCCTGACTTACACCTTCACACCAGATTGATGTATAGCTGATGCATGGGACTTGTTTAATGATGCAAGCTCGCAATGCATTTCCAATGGGAGTCACATGGTTTGACACAACATTTTTGTTGTATGAGAGGAGAGGGGGAGAGGGGCAGTCGAAACACAGCCGAAAGCCGTACAACAAAAATGTTGTCAAACCATGTGACTTCCATTGGAAATGCATTGGGGCGGCCATGACACTTACCCTTTGTTTACATCAGCATGCATCAATGTTGTATGCTAGATCGAAAGGTGTGAGTGAAGATTGAGTAAAATATAGCCCATTCTTACCTTTTATTCTTGATTGAAAGTTTGTAATGTCCAGTTTAATGTTCACATGGTTCTTCTGATTCCTATGATGTAATTATCTACACTGAGATTTATTTGAACCTGTTCCACTAGGTACTCTGACTCTCCTAATGACTAATTAATTGCAGCTGCCACCTGTTCAATTTCCAATCTATGCAAATTGGTTAATGAGCTTAAAGGCATATTTCACTCAAATGTATTGGTTTTTTTGGGGGCGCTAGCCACTCCTATAAGAGAAGATTTTTATGGCTCTAGCAGTGATTTTCAACCATTTTCATTTCAAGAAACCCCAGTTTGACCTGAATTAGGCTACGGTCGGACCCCCATTTCTATCTCTGGGACCCTTAAATATTGTAAAATCAAAGTTAATTTAACTCTCCGAGTTACAGATCCATTAGAGTCGACCATATTTTATCATTTAGCTGGAGGCCCCCTGGAACTCCATCAAGGACCCCTGGGGTCCACAGACCCACCTTTGGGAACCACTGGTGTATACTGTAGCCTGTAGAGTACGACACATGCCTGACATATAGTGCTGTCTTAAACCCATAAGCCCAGTAACTCCCATGGCCAAGTAGGAATATTAACACGTGTCTGAGCTGTATTTGGTCTCTCACCCGTGAGACCAGGATTTTACAGTTGCAAAATACCTCTATCATCAGGAGAGGACATAAAGCCTATGGGTTGGAGTTTTAACGCTACAGCAACAGCTCAACACTCTTAACACCGTAATTCTTAACACTACACTCTTAACTACAACCACCTAGGCGCTACCAGCACAGTGTCCACACTGTTTCTTCAGGAACACTTTATTATTATTATACAGCTGCAAGACATTTAGCTCATAATCCTATGTTCAATGCTGCTGAGCTCTGAGCATAGTTGAAATCTCATGGAGCATATTTAGAATATTTTGCAATGAAAAGAGGGGGGGAAGGAGATTAACTTTAAGGATTTACCATATTACACCCTTTAATTTAGAGGAAGTATGGATGGAATGCTATTTCCACTTTGTTGCTTGCAGCCATTCAAAAGCAGGGTGGTACTTCCACAGCATCTTGAAAAGAACTTGTAATGACAGGACTGCGCGATTACCACACGCACGCACGCGTGACATATGCTTCAATCTGTTGCAATGCAGTCTAGTTAGTGTTACCACTGGAAACAGGGAGTCTCTGTGACTTAATGCTCACGCTTTGTGATCAATGTGGACTTGAGTATGTATGCCAACACTAATTAATCACATACGCACGCACGCAAACAACACACATTCTTTTTTATTTTCTTTATGTGGCCATTTACAAGCTCAGTATGATTCTTTCTTCATTCTCTCTCATTACAAATATGGTTAAAAAAATGTAAACTCATGGTTATGATATATAGTACATACATGTATGTACATATGGTTGGTAATGGTCTGGGAACATGAGAAACAGAAATGCATTACTGTAATGTGCACACTTTTGATGCAACGTGGGAACCTAATAACACCCATTGTCAACTTGTCATAGTACCCGTTTTAACTATCTGTCTGTGTCCCTTTTGTGCCCATACTGTATATGGAGATCTGTCTGTCTGCCTGTGTCTGAAGAATGCAAACTGACTGTGAAAAGTGGACTGGTTAAGTAATCAATTGGCAGGTGTGGGGTTACCATGGCAATCAATTGGCTGAGGCAGAGGCTTGAATGTAGCAGATGACAGACGTCATATCAGACAGCATTAACGTCACTCTATTTGGCATAAAGAGTGGGTATTACAGCCCATGGGGTGACTCATTTTCACAATTACAAGTGAACACCTGGAAGAGAGCGGGAAGGAGTAAACCATGTATAGTAGAGAAGTGATCGAACTCTCAGTCACTCACTCTCTTTCTCTACTACGAGAGAGAGAGAGAGAGAGAGAGAGAGAGAGAGACACACACACACACACACACACACACACACACACACACACACACACACACACACACACACACACACACACACACACACACACGTATCTGGGTAGAAGATACACAGAGTCAAATAAACTGTAGCAGGCCAGTATCGTGTCATTGTTTCTCCATGTTTTTGTCCTGACAAGTTTGTAACTTATATTTCTCATCTCTCATGTGGTTGATAAGCATGCTGTAGGCTACAGCAGTAAGAGAAAGAGAGAGAGAGAGATCCCTGCACCCTCTCTATCTGTTTTTGTCCACATTGTAGAAGGAGTGCTGACATTTGATATATCATGCAACGGTCCCATAATCCCCCGAGTGTGTACGTACATCAAACGGTATTCTTCTAGAGCAGAATGCGCCTGCCCTACTGTAACAATCAAAGCCACACTGAGTCACTCCCTTGCCTGTGGAGAGAACTTTGTGATGGAAGCTGAAAGTAAAGAGATCCCCTTTGACACTCCAGCTTAGACTAAGCCTGCCTGCACGCACAAGGCTTTCTCCACTGTCCAATGTGCCGTGAAACAACAGAGCAAGAACAGCTTCAAATGGCTGATGCAGAAAGTCAACATCAGTATAAAGTCTATCTTTTTAACCACTTCACTGCAACAAAACAAATCTACGGTATATTTAAAAAATAGCCAATCTACATACCAGTATATATATATATATATATCCCCCCCCCCCCCCCCCCATCCCTGCATGAAATGACATGTCCAGAAAATGGGATGCCAGTGTTATTATACAAGGGGTATTCTCCTGCTTTCTTGAAGAGCTTCCATTTGGAGAGATATCCCAGTGAGTCAGGACTCAGGGCCACGGACTGAGTGAGTCAGGACTCAGGGCCACGGGTGATTTTGTCTAAGGGGGTAGATAATCTGACGTAAATAGGCTATAACTACTGCTACTGGATTCTATTTTGGTCAGTCTGACCCAAGATCCAAGCTATTATGGTCAAGCAACATGAACATAGACCTGGAAGTGTTGTCATGAATAATTCCTTGTATTTCCTGTTCTATTTTTCCACATGGGGATGTTTATTCATGAGGCATTCATTATTTAAAACGGTAAACGCAGGGAACTTCAGAGAGATAATCTAAAAGGATGATTAAAAAATCCATGATTAACCTAAGTTCTATTGACCCAGGTCAATAGGCTACCTACTCTCATACTATATATGTAGACCGGCAGCTATCAATCATTTTCTGAACGATTGTTCTTTCGATTACTTTTTCGATTAATTGAATAATCGAGATTTTTTTCTTTTTTAATATAAATGAGGATCTTTTATGTTCTTGACATACATTGTGAAGTTTAAGCCATCTGAACACACACGCACACACACACACACACACACACACACACAATTGAGTGTAAAAAGTTATCACCATCCACCCTAGACATAGCCATGGTTTTTGACTAATAGCAACGTCAGCGATCCAAGGCTCCGTCCTCGGCTCACCACCAAGAACCTTCAGAGGTTTAAGAACATATAGAATGTTTGGACATATATCCATGAGCACACCAAACAACTGCTGGCACAAACTGATACATGTCAATCAGTGGAAATTAGATAAAAACAGATTTGATTTACTCCTTCTATGCTTTCTCCCCAAATTCTGATGTCCAATTCTAAACATCTTTGAGTTTCTGGTGTCTTAATGCTATCCCTCGTACTATATAACACTGATTCATTGAAGGCCCTTAGCAGTGGTGAACAAAGTATTCAACCCAGATACTAGAGATACTAGTAGATACTCCTGGTCAAATATTAGTCCACTTCAAGCGAAAGTTGGTCAATCAAATTATGCTCGAGTTAAACTACTGGAGTATTTGCTTTTAAATACTAAAGTATTCAAAAGTACAAATTACAAAGTACATATTCTTTTTAATATCTATGTATTGCTGTACTAAATTCCCCCCAAAAATGTTAAGATTTTCCAGAACTGTTAAATGAAAGATGCACCGGGACACATCTTCAGTGATGACATGCCTCTGAGATCATCAGGCGTTTCTTTCAACAATCATACGACCTCCCTCAGGTGACCCAGCCAGGACTGATCAGACCCTGGCTTGTCCCCCAGTAGCATTTTCCCTCTCGGTCGCCTCAATGGTGGACTTTATGGCTTTCCTTGAAAAAATATTAATAACAATGAAAAGTGACCCGTTGGGTACAATAATTGTCGTTGAAATGTAGTGGACTAAAAGTCACAAGTATCCAAAAAGAAAACAAACCAATAAGTACAGCACTCAAGTAGTTAATGTACTTAATTACTGTCCACCACTGGCCATATAATCCTCATCCTCATATAATGCTCATCCCGGCAGTATATTTTACCGCCCCTTTTATGACTTTGACTGTTCAGCCTGCTGCTACTTATGCAGTCTGTCGGCCCCGTTAGTCATCTTGTGTTCATCACCAATGAAGAAACTTCAGTAACAACCACAGGGGGGTGGGGGATTGAAAGGGTTGGTTAAAGTGTAAACAGGCCCAGTCTCTTGTTTATCATCGATCTCAGCCGACCCAAGTGGATGTTTCCTGTCTTATCAAAGACCTTCTTTGAGTGGGACTTGGTGCTTATGAGTTTCCTAGTGTTCGCCTAATATTTAGATAATATAATGACTCTAAGTCAAATGTGACATCACTTATTCTGTTTGTTTCTCAATTTTACTTAAAACCAAAAGGAGAGGTTTAAACTCATTCAGTATGTTGGCGAAAGAGAAACGTGTCCCAATAGTCACATTCATCCATACTGGTGTTGAATTCCATTCAGATCTTAGGAATTATTACCATTAACAAAATCGTGAAAGGTAATAATACTCCAATATGGCTGATGACAGCAGACGTACAGTATTTGAGAATGAAAATAACTAACAGGATAGACACAATCAAGCATTTGTTTTCTTTTTGAAAATTCTCTTTATTAAATAAATAAATACTGCACTTTTTCCACAATAAGTTATTTACTACAGTTCCTAACAATATGACCATGTCTCTAAAGAGATTCTTAGTGGACCTCTGTAGTACTGCATGTCATGCTCCTGCAAACTCCTCTCCCATTCCATTTCGTCCCAGCCCAGCAGGCCGAATCCATTTGTCCGCCATGAGAATGAGTCACAGTTTTAATAGTTAGTGTGATGTTATCTTCCCTTCCACCTTTCTCTGCACTGCAGAGCTGCCAGTTTACACTATACAACAATGTACAATAACCCAAAGCATAGCTCAGCTACCATTCTGAGATTTGGGTTTTTAGGGTTTCACTCTGCAAAGTATAAACAACTCAATTGGGACCAGCCCAGTGTTCCTCTTCACCTTCAAGCACCCGCCTCCGTCCCATTCATTCGTACCTACATTCTCACTCCAACACACTCTGTTCCTCTCGTCCGGTGATCAACATACATATCCCCTTCTGCTACACATTTTCCTTTTCATTGAGTCTTTTCTGTCCTTTTTGTCCCCCCACGCCAGCACCTCAGCTGAGTTAGTCATGAAGGTGCCAAGATGCAGGAATGAATAGTGTAGTCATCGCTCCAAATCCCTTCTAAGACATCCCACATGTGTGGTGCTGTTCTCCCTTCCTGGTTCCATTGCAGCACTCCAGTGGCAGGTCCATTAGGGCAATTCTTCTAAACTGTTCCCAACACATTCTTCTGGGTTTAGCTGCATCTTTGCAGTAGCATGTTGAGAGAGTACTCCATGCGTTCACGCAGATCTGTGGGGCAGCCAGCTGTCAGTAAGGAACTGAGGTTGAAGGTGGTGGAAACACGATCCTCATTGATGTATGTCAACATGTATTCATCCTTTTGGCAACATAATATAATCTTTGTGTGGTCATGGTAGAAATTGACCTGCAGAAGAAATAAAAAGGAAGGCAATTTGAATAGATCCCTTTGCATGTTTAATTTAAGACATGGACACTTTTTCTCTGCTTTTGTTTTCACAGTGTTTTCTGATATGTCAAGCCTTGCTTCTCCTCACCGATTTGAATATTGGCCAATGATAGTATCTCAACTAAAGCACAGTGCTCTTAACATTAACATACCCTGCTATGGCGCCATACAGAAGCATTTTGTTAGCTGGCGTGTTTACCTGAAATGTGCCGTCGTTAAAGAGCATCATGAGGGCGCGGTCGGACTTGAGCCACTGTAGCAGGTAGAGTCTGGGCATGTGTGTATCCGTCATACCAACCAGATCCCCACCCTAACAAGACACAAGAACAAACCACACTGGGATTAGAAAGGTATTGGGGGTAGACGAAAAAACAGGTTATTTTAAACACGAAGGAAAAAAAGAAGAAGGCGTGGTAAACGGTGGTATAGGGATGGGCTGGGATGGGCGATACAGTCAAAGGAGAAGAGGTGATTACTTACATCCATGAGATTCTCCTCCATGTAGTGGGAGAAGTACTTGAGCACGGTCACCTGTCCCACAAAGTGTTCAGGAACCTCACAGGTTGGGAATATTGAACACTGGCCAAGCTCAGCATAGTAATGGATGGTCCTAGGCAGATGGTGGGGACCAGACAGAGTAGAAGGTTAACAAAGACCCAGATAAACAAATTCACCACACAATAACCATAAATGGAGTCTATGTCATTTCAGCTCACAGAATTTATTCCAAGTTATTCTCCGTATCTGCACTGCTGGCAAGCACTTGCCAAGTATGTCACTAGCTGCAGTTATTAGCAGCACAGCTCAGTCAATACAGAAACCTTTTGTCAAGTAGGCCTATCCGTTGAGGGAAACTAATAACTTTAAAAAGGTTATGTAATTCCATTAAGGTAAATTGATTTACTTTTTTTCAGTTCTCTTTGCTCTTTTGAAGGTGTGCTTTGTTAAAAGCCTTACAATCACAGACATGTTGACTTGAATGCCAGTGTGGTGAAAGAAAGTTCCACTGTTCTCTTACTTCCTGTCAGGCAGGAGGCTCATGTGAGTGCCGTTGTTGAAAAGAACTCCCACGGTGTGATCAGAAAGCTGGTAGCCAAAGCCATACTTGTTAGAGTAGTCCACCCACTTAGTGACCCACTGAAGGTTGCAGCTTCCAGAGGCTTTGGGAATTTCCTCGGCTACAGGAGTCAAGAACAGGGAACAAGACCGTTGGAAAACATGTACTGTATAATAAGATTACTTTTCATACACAGTAAAATCCTTTACAAAAGGGACCAAATGGACCATTACAGGTCCTTGTAAACGGACCTGTATTGGTACATTTGACTGACAAACTGTTGTTACAAAGTTACAACATGTAGGGAGAACCAAATACCGTAATACATTTACACTGCAATGTAAACAATGCTAAACCTGACCACTCGGGAATTGAGATTAGTCCAACTGCCAGGAAACTCTATATTTTTTTGGATTACTGTGCTGTCAAATAATATAAGAAAGAGGAAAAACATTTTAAATGAGCAGATCTACAAGCTCACAACACCTTGTCTTGCATGTGGCGTTGTGAGCTTGTAGATCAGCTATTTTCACAATATTTATCTGTAGAACAGAGTCAAATATGATTATTTTGGGGGGGGTCCCCACTTCAAATATGATTATTTTGGGGGTTCCCACCCAGTTCAAATACTGTATTTTCAGCTAAACTTTAGGGAAAATAAAATCTGAAAGCCTTACCTTTAGGCATGTTCTCTAGACATCCTCTGAAGACGCTGGCCACCGTCTCCGCCACACTTCCTGTAGTATTGTCCTCTAGGCCTTAAGGAAAATAGGAAAAGTACAGTACAGGTGTCAAAGTGTGACTCTAGTAGCAACATCTCTCAGAAATGCAACAGTTGTTCTAGTGAACTGTTTCTCAATGTCGAGTCCAAATGGACTCTTATGGGTCTGCAACTCTGATGTTCTCCGATCAGTTCCATTAACCCTGAGGATTTTACAGTGTAAATTGGAGTTTCAGAGCTAAAGAATGGTATCAAATCGGATTCCGTGGCCGAATACATCAAACTGGGGATCCTTGAAATTAAACAGGTTGCTGCTACATGTACTGGACTACAGGTGGTAAGCAAAGCTTGTAAAACATAAGATATTGGGTGATACCAAGGACCAAGAGTTCAAAACCTTAGTCCCTATCCATGTGCATCAGATTTGGATTAGGGGTAAATAAAAAACAAAACAAAAAAAGGAACTCACATTCACTGCTACTGCTGCAGCTCCCCAAACTCCCCCTGACGATCAGACGAATGGTATCTCGCGCCGTCGGTGACTGGCCCTCTGTTGCCACGGCAACAGGGCTTTCAGCAGATGGCGGAAGCGGCCTTCCATCCTGATATGGAAAGAGGTGATGGAGGCGGGTATTTAGAAGACGTGGAACTTAGATGATTGTGACTCAGCAGCTGCTTGCATGTTAACAATGTTAGCAGGGCATTTGCTAAAAATGTGCTCGTTATAAAATATAAGAATGACTCACTGTTGTCTCTCCAATTGTAATATCAAAACACTACCCTCTCATTTCATGGTCAATCTGCTATGCTGAGCATAGCTTACATCAGTGGCCCCCCCAGGTCCTTTAGGGGGGTCCAGTTTATCACCAGCAAATTGAGATAATTTAGCATTAAAATAAATTCGACCACTTTGACCCTATTTTATACTTTGAATATTTGAAAATAGACGATCAAAAAGCTCACAATGGGTTGCGATGTTTTGTGTATTCTGGTGCCCTTTTCAATCAAAATCTTGAAATTTTTTACACAAAAGGTTCTTATGGGAGTCTCCGGCCAAACACGTATCAATTTGGGGATATATAAACTTTTATAAAGTTATTATGTGGATTGTGGACTAATAGTCACTTACCTCAGCTAGCTGGTTGTTGTGTTGTTGGCTGATAACGGTTCTCTTCAGGTCATGCTGCAGCTTGTAAATCTCCTCTTCCTCTTTGCTTAGTTTATCTAGCAAAGAAAATGTCCCCAGAATTAATACAATCAGAGCAGGGCCTCTTAAATGTGAAGCCATTTATTAAAGCTGAACCATAGGTATTACAGGATGAGATTTGCATGACAATTGTTTAAAGTACAGTATCTTTCTGGTCAGAGCTCTTTTATAAAGGTCAAAGATAACCGTCAACTTGAGCAGGAGGAAGCTAAAATGGTGATTAAGAACTTGAAAGTTGATGCGCTACTCACTCAAGGTCTCGTAGTATTTGACCTTGTCTCGCTTCCCACCGAAGAGTGCTGCGGCAGCCTTCTTGAAGAAACTCCTGGCAGGACTGGACACATGGAAATCTGGGGCAGAGTGGCAACAACTCGCCGACAGACGCTCTGGACTGAAGCCCTACAGAGAGAAATTATGTAAGAGGCGTGAGTGGAGGCCAAGGAATGTGATGTTGTACAGTGTATTGTACTCCTACTCACTGACATTTAGAGAGAGAGAGAGAGAGAGAGAGAGAGAGAGAGAGAGAGAGAGAGAGAATACACAGTAAATGCTAAAGCAGAGTAAAATTCTAAAATAAAGATAAATGAACATTGGATTTTGCAATGCATGCAATCTTGTGAATGAAATGCTAGCGTATTCTCACCTGTGTGAAGAAGTCGTGCCTCAGGATGTGCTCCAGGTGGGGTCTGTCCTCTGGTGTCTTGGCCAACAGGCTGGAGATGAGCTGCTTGGCCTGAGGGGACAGGGAGGAGGGCATGGAATAGCGAGCCTCTCTTATACACCTGTAAGTTTCCTTCAGGTTGGTGGTCTCAAAGGGGGGTCTGCCCAACAGCATGGTGTACCTACAAGACAAGGCAGCAGTGAGCGGATGGGCATCATCACTACACACACACACACACACACATTTTCAGAGGATAATCAACACATCACAACCTGATATTATGTAATTAACAAACTTAATTAATTACATTCTTCTGCATTCAAAAGTTATGACGTTTTAATTGTTGAATAATTGTTTTAAAAAAAAAGTTTTTAATGTAACCTGATGAGACTAAAGATGATTTGCCAGCCTCGGCTGAACAGTAAAGTTAATTCAATTCTATTATAGAGGTATCAATCAACATATCCATTATACGTGTCAATTTCCCACCACTTATGAGGGGGCAGGTGGTTTCCAGACCCAGTATATTAAAAAGACACAGTCAAAACAAATAAGTATTCCCAGGGATGCTGAAGTCGCCAAACGGTAAATGTGCCATTTGCCCTACTCACATGACACAGCCCAAGGCCCAGATGTCAGATTCACAGCCATGGCCCTGCTTGTTGAGCACCTCCGGGGACAGGTAGTTGGGAGTGCCACAGATCGTCTTCCTTCGGTTTCCTGCTGGCTCCAACTTGGCAGCCAGACCAAAGTCTCCAACCTTAAGGTCCATGGACTCACTCACAAAGAAGTTACCTGAGGGGGAAGAACGGGTCGTATGAGATGGCGAGCAGTGATATATAACCAAGGATCAAAGGATAATCAGAAGACACTTCACACTGTGCAGACTGCCCTATATGAATTCATAGACTGGAATAGTGGAATTTAATCAGAACAACAAAATGAACAGGACACTTTTTGTTTACTTTTAAAGGAAACAAATAATGAAAAACACACTTGGTGTCTTAACACTGTACTGTAGTGTAGAGTGTTTGTTACTGCAGGATTCTCTCTTACCCAGCTTGAGGTCTCGATGCAGGATATCTTGTTCATGGAGATACTTCAGCCCAGAGACGATTTGCCTTAGGTAGTAGCGAACCTCTGGTTCTGTGAGCACTTTACGTGCCTTCAGGATATGGGCTAATGACTACACACAGACAAAACACAGTAAGGAACATTGTGGTATTTATTTTCCTCTACAAAAAGCATTAATATCATATGTATAGTGCCAAACCTATGTCCAGCTTAAATGTATGATTTGGGTATCAGCAATGCAATGCACATGTTGAAATAGTATTAGTAGTAAGTTAATAATAATACAGTGGTTGAAAACTTGAAATGTATTACAATACAACTTACTTTTCGACTGCAGTATTCCAAAAGAATATATATGTTTTCCTTGTCCTCGAAATGGTGATAAAAGTGGACTACGTGCTTGTGGTGGAGAACTCTGTGCAGTTCAATTTCTCTATCAATCTATGGAAGGAAACACATCACTGTCTAAAATGAACACGAAAAGGAACATTGCAATGCAATAGCGGCTATTGAATAGTCAATTGGTCCAATAAAGCCAGTAAGCACTCCACTGCACGCTTACCTTTTCCCGTTGGTGAGGTTTGGAGACGCGCGTGTGTGGGATGATTTTGGCTGCGTAAACTTTACTCGTGGAGAGATCAGTCATCTCATAGCATTTAGCGAAACCTCCCTAGAAACAGTCAAAATAAAAACATTATCAGTATTGTAAATCCAAAATGATACTTGCCACTCTGCTAAAAGATGCATTCTATAATGTGTCACGTAAACTACCGTACCTTTCCCAAAACTTTCCCACGACAGTAGCACTTCCCCGTCGCTGGATCTGTGATTATTCTGGCCATTTCCGAAGGCGCACTGCGGTCTTCCGTTCTTTTTCTTCGAGGTTCCGAAGACCTCTGCGTGGATTCACACATGGTGTTGTTACTGTGTGCAGGTTGTGACCCAATATTCCTCAGTATTTCCAATGAGTAGTAGTAGCACGAGCGCTTCACGTTTCCAACTCAGACTGCAGTCTGGAGGCTGTCTGAGTGGCTTTATACCCCGCGGTCTCCCTCCCTCTCTGTGACACCATCCATGTTCCGTCAGATGCAATACTTTTTGCGCACGTCAAGTGTAACCCACACATGCATTTGACTTCTGGTTGGTGGACTTCAAAATAACAGAGACATTGACAGACAAATAGGCTACAGGTTTAATGAACAATAAAATGTATATAATAATAATAATATTAATGCTATTAAGTATTAAATACTAATAATAGTGACTATTATAATAATAATTGTGTTGTTTGGTGACACTCTTTTCGCAACAAATCCCTCCTCCGCTGTCACTCAGACATGAACTCCACACCAGGCCACTCCACATCCAAACAGCGTTTGTAACATAATGATATGCCTGATAACTGATAAGCTCAGTGCTGTTTCATACAGTACTTTCATTATCTGTCATTGACTGTCCGTTAAGCGTTGACACACTAAAAACGTATCTTATTTTGAAGTCCATCAAACGGAAGTTCAATACTTTCTAAATAGGATTTGACGAATGTGTCAAGATTATTGAAACTGACGGAACACGCAGTATGCCTACGTCTCTACGTGACTGTGGGGGACTCGAGATAGAGATAGAATAATGAACTGTGACTGTGAGGTAGATTGGAACTCATCAATTGAAAAGAGCTACATAAAAGCAGCCAGTTAATGATATAGCCTACTCTCTGTGCCTGCTGCCTTTATAATTATGTTGATCTTCGTCGTCATCCTGGCATTATACAAATAAAATAGACTATATGAATAAATAAATTAGTATGAGGTCAAACAGGCATCATGGAATACAGCAATATGTTATTGTTATTGCTTATTAGCCCAATCAGCCTATCAACCTAGATAGCCTATCCTTTAGAAATGTAGACATTTACAATAATTAAATAGCATACTATTGGGGTATATTACTCTCCACAATACTGTAAACATGAATCAAAATCAAGTGTATTCTGCTCAGGCTCGATTCATTGAAATTCTCCCCCTCACCTCCCATTTCTCTTTTACACGATTCTTAATTTGGAACACTGGCACCACCATGTGGACCATGTATACTACTGTATCAACAGGTTGCAGTGACTATATGCAGTTGCCAGTTATTCTGCAGTGGTGTTGTGTAGATTCTTTCATTTTGCACATAATAAATTATCCTGCAAAATCTCAAATGTGTGCAGATGGAAGTAATGCGCACCAAAATGGGAAGATTTCTACCCATATTAGAATATTATTTTGAATTTCCTGTGACAAAAAGTCCACTACACTGCACAACACTTTTGTTAGTACAGTCAAATACATCTACAGCCATGATAAGTAATACACTGACACGAAAACGCGTATTCAGGGCGGAGTCACCACCCCCAGGGTAAGTTGTGATTTGCTCTCGTTCACTGCAATGCAATTTGCGGCATTTCCAAAACAATATTGCGCAGAGTAGCGATTATCAAACGTATTTGCAATGCCATACGTTGAAAGATCTGTTGCCCGTGGATAAGGCACGTTACCTCCGCAAGTTATTATCGGCATAGATGTTTGTCCGTATGTGATTAAGGATTGGAAAAAGTTGCATTGGCAGCCATAGCAAATTCTTCCCAGGGTAAAAAAAACGGATGTGACGTTTTTGGGCGTTCCTGTCTTGTTTCGTGTCAGTGTATATGGGGTGTACTGTGTACTTTATAGTAATGATTAGTGTAGGTATGTGGGTAGGTACTAGTGTACTACTAGCTAGTAACACAATTTGACAGTAGAACCGAACTGTATACGTTTGCCAGTTATCATTTTCAGTAACAGACCAAATCTAGACATAATGACATTGAGAAAAACGCATTGAAAACATAACCTTATACTTTACATTGAGTTCTATCTCTAAGTTGTCCTCAAACTAGCCCTCCAGCATTGTCTCCTGTCATCTCGATCCTCCATACATCTGGATGAGTTAGATCAAATGCTGGAAGGGCTGTTGAAATCATCCAAATGTCTTGCTATACGTTTCCCAGACTTGACAACACCGTTCCAATGTCATATGCCCAGGTCTGGTCAAGATTAGAACCAAGAGAGGAATGATGGGGCCATTTGGGGAAGGGGAAGCCACATGCATCATCGGGAAGCTCATCTAGCAGCTTCACACAAAAGGTCAAATCAGTGATCAGCCATTGCCAATCAAATGTTGCCTGATCAAATTATTCAATATGGTTGAGATTCTGAGTTGAGACTTGTGTAAAATATAGAAAGAACTAGAACTCACAACTCCTGGAGCAAGGAAAACTGTGACATTGTTGTATTCCGATAGATTGGACTATAACAAAAGAACGGAAATAAAAGAAAGAATAGTCAAATAAAGAATGAATCTTTTCGAAGTTCAGTTATACCTTCCAGAAGTCTTTTTTAGCAGGCTAGGAGGTATTCCTCTCCATAAGGCCTTTCCCTTGGCATATGCCAGCAACATGGAGTTGATCTCAAACCCAGTGCACTGGAAGCCAGCAAAAACCATTGGAAGCAAATTGAATGAGGAGGGATACTAATATTCAATACCTCTCAAGAACAACAACATACATTCACACACTGGCACAGTGGTTCTCAACCTTTTCTGGATCAGGGCCCACTGAAAATCTCTAAAGCATTTGCGGCACACCCATTTGACCATTTAACACAACAGCCATTCAGCTGCCATGTTAAGTGGTCACTGGTCAGATGGCCATATTGGTATCACAATGAAAAGTCAGTTTTCATGCTTTCTGGGTTTGTGTAAACACAAACATTGCACTTTGCAATACCAAAGGTTGGGAATCGCTGCAAGAGCACATACAGTATATTCATATTGTAGTGGTACACTCAACTGGACTCGCACATAAAGACATAATTAATCTATGGTAAACAGGATTAAACATAGTCTTGCACTTACAGTAGGTGGATAAATGCACAATGTTTAAAAAAAGAAAAATAGCCAACCAGAACTAACCAGCCTTCCATCTCCAGAGCCAAGATCGGTCAGACGACCTCTCCGTCCCTCAAGCAGCTTCAGAGCGTTCTTTGTTTGATCTATACTCGATGGTACATAAGGTACCTATAAACCACAGTGATAAACACAAGTCAATAAAATACCCCAGTATTTCTATCAATAGCACATTAGCTACTCTTCGCCAATTTTGAGTAATAAAGGATAGGAAAAATAAAATATGGTATATGTTATATGTAATACTTCAACTTCTGCTCATTACAGATTCTTTTTTTAAGAATGAGCCTAAATGAAATAGGCCATTACAAACATAATTCATATGTAAATATGAAAACAGAAATTGTAAAAATTATAGAAACCAGTAATACGTCTTATAGGCAAGAGCGACCACAGGGCTGAGCCACTCTCCCGGAATAATGTCACTTAATTATGTCAGCACTGTCATATAAGTTTCATTTTAAATTGTCTCATATAAGCAGGGGGGCACATTATTATTTTTGGCTAGTACTCAAAGGAGCACCTGTACGTATCCTGCCACAACGTTATGCTGCTTTCACACGGGCAGATGCAAAAGATACAATCATGCAAAGCTGCACAGTGTATTTGTAGTGATAAGCAGCAGGAGGATCCCCCTAGCAGCAGGTGTCCGTTTATCATTAGCACAACCAAACGTCCAACACACCTAATGCTGTAGGTTCCATCATAGAAGATAGAAGTACTGTAAAATGCCAGAAAGGAACAAAACTACATGGAGACTCACACAGAACTGATCTTTTTTTCCACTGTAATCAATGTAGAAAAATGTAACGGTTGCCAAATCCTCCATCCTAAATTGTATGAATTATACAGCTTCAATGAAACGGTTCAATGATTTCTATTTTGATGATACACAATGCCAGCTATTAACTGCGTAGGCTATCGGAGGGATTTAATCTTTAAGATTGTGATAGATAGATAGATAGATAGATAGATAGATAGATAGATAGATAGATAGATAGATAGATAGATAGATAGATAGATAGATAGATAACTTGCATGATGCATTTACATCATTTCAAGGTGCAGTGCAGGATCCATTATGCAACATTTATGGATCTTCATAGTGAATGCACTTCAGCCATGAAATGTGTTGCATAGACCACAGAGTAGTTCTTTAAAGAAAGATGATTAATATCAATAGCCTACACTTACCGGTACCTTTTTCTACATTTGATGCTAGTGTAAAGCATAATTATGCTCAAGACAAGCAAAGCGTTACTGTGCAAATATGCTTTTCTATGGGCCTATTTGATTTCATACAAGCACGCAATAATTGGGAAGGGCATTAAGCAGTCAACTAAATGCATGATTTCAGTACCAGAAGGCTTCTTGAGATTTTGCAGAAGCCAGGCATGGCAAACAGACTCAACAAGCCATAAAAGCCTGTCAACAGGGTCCCTGTGGAGGCAGTTAGAATAGGGTGGTATCTGTTGCGATGAAGGGAGCTACAGACACCGTCCTCAAGAATCACTTCAATTGTATGCTCCATTGTAACCTGCAGGCTTTAAGACCCATAAAAGACAATGAATGAAACATCAGATATTTCAAAAGAAGACAGATGATTGCATCTTCACTAACTTTTGGACAAAAACGTCTTAGGGTAGCTGATAATGACAATACATTTCCATCATTAGCATTCCATTCATTCAAATATTAGGCTACATTCACGAATTTTAGGCCACATTCACAGATTTTATGAAGAGCAGATGAAAATATGCAAGAACAAGGAGGTTCCTCATATATACTGTCTGAACTTCATCAATGGGTTCTCTAAGCATCCACTCAAACAAAGGTTTGACTTCTATTCTAAACGGTACAATATAGGCTATACTGCTTGCTTTATTTTTAACCCATGACCTATTCCTATATGACTTTGAGAGTATATTATGTTGTTTTTTTTTGTTGTAGACAAGACATTACATTGGTCCTTATTCGAACAGTAGATGGTGCCATAATCACCTAAGAGCCAAGACTGTCATGCAAAGGTTGTTCTATAAGTTTGTTTGTTGACCACGATTTGGTGTGCGAAACTATAGTCCTTGAACTAGTAGCCTACCAGTACTTTCTTGGTACAATCTAGTTAATGAGACCATTTCCATGTTGCAGGTAGACCCCACAAGGGCCCCAATATACCGATTGAACCTGTATGATTGTATGATGACTGTATGATCAATCTAGAATGTTGAAGATGGTGAGAATAGACAAATAAATAAATATAACGGTTAGCCGGCTAAACTAAATATCACTATAACACATTTTGTTGTACAATACAATAGTGTGGAAAGACAAACATGAACGCATTGCCTATACCTGCCCGCGCCCCCTGTCACTGCGTGCGGCGTGCGCGCACTCACACATGCAGCCACGCAGACGCAAAACGATTTATTTCAATGGCGTAGGGCAGGCTACACCCCGCCCTATAATATTTTACAGCCAGTGTCGAATGTCAGGTAGCGGTTGTAGCCTTGTAGGCCTATAAGTCTGCATTCTGCGATGACCTTCTTTAGGGCTATATTATATTATGTAACCTCTGTTGTGTCTGGTTGTCAGGCCTATAGGCGAGAAGGCAGGTTACCGTTTAGGGTTTAGGGCTGAAAAGGCAAATCATGTTTAGACATGGGCTATTTGCAAGGCAACATACACACATTTACACCCACAATAGTGGATATAGTAGGTCTAATCTAATACGTCTGCACAACCTAAGAGAATAAAAAATGTGTCCGTTTTACGCACAAGAGCAGCCACTATACAGAGGGCCAACTGCCAAGGCTTACGTTTCTATTTCCACCAGACCTCATCAAACAAACGGTGCTCCCAGTGAACGTCCCATCATATTCCTCATCACTCACTCACGCGCCTCTTCTATTTGCTCAGCAGCCGTGTGCCGCTGCATGCTCTCTGGAGCGGAGCTTGATTTCTGGGCGGGGGGGATGGCAGCCAGACCCAGGGTGACGCAAAAGGAGAAGCCATTATTGCTTCCTCAAAATAATTTATTTCTGAAGGGCTCATTAGTGGGAATCTATTATAGGCTACAGCTGTGACTGCGACCTTTACTTTGTATTTTTGTAAATAGCTCAGCTTGTTTGTTTTAATAAATTGGACTATCATCACTGACACATGGATTTGTATGGCAAGGTAAGTAATAGTCGTGTTGCACTTGCAAGCAAGAGTATAGAGAAAATGAGAAAACATCAAACATGATTTGTAAAATGTTGTATCCTAAACGCTGTAGTGTACTACAGTGTTGCGTGTGACTGTGTGTGTGTGTGTGTGTGTGTGTGTGCGCGCGCGTGCGCGTGTGTGCACAAGATGGATAAAAGTTAGCAAATTAACTATATACTGATTAAGGAGCATGGTTAATGTATAAGCTTAAAGTGGATATAGATCGTTTCTATGGAGTGCTCATATGCTCCTGCGCTATAGGAACCTATGTTCATGGAAAAGGTCCATATAATAATTTTCCTGCCCTTTGAAAGCACATCATATACAGCTGTTGACAGTTGTGAGTGCTGCATGCTGAATAATGTAGTCATGACAGTCATTATTCTGAGCCTGCAGGCTGCAGTGCCCGCGTCGATGCTGTAAAAAAAACTACAACGCCCATCTTGTTCGTTCGTTTTGACGTCAGAGATGCTCTTCTTGCGATTGCACTGTCGCTCGCGCTTCGTGCCAGATCCCAACCAAAGGGGACAGCTCCCAGGTGCTGAAATACATAGCCTACTACCGCCTGCATTATAGTATAAATAAAACACAAAGACAAGACACGCACGGGCAGAGCCGAGGCCTTCGATACAGGTTGGTTGACATAATATCGTCGTTGTATTTTATGGTTACATTTATCACTGGCTGTGTGAAAGAATTCCGTCAAATACAAAAAAAAATTGAGAGAGAGAGAGAGAGAGAGAGAGAGAGAGAGAGAGAGAGAGAGAGAGAGAGAGAGAGAGCTCTTCTCATTCAATGACCTCCTGAATACCCAGAATGGAATTGCTTGTGTTGTACGTAACGTTCGCATTAGCTACTGAATGCTACATCACGTCTCATGGGTCGACTGCTTGGAATTGTGGCTGCAATTCATTCTATCCTTAAATGCGAACATTGCACTTCTGTATAGTGCTGCGTCCTTGCTAATACTGTTCAGTAGGCTACCTATTTGGCCTTTGTATGAGGGCATTTCAAGATGCGAGCTGTAACATTGAGCAGGGTGTGCAGGATAGAGATTTCGCCTTAATAATTAACAGAATGGATTTAATTTGAATCTATTCGACGAGCACAGCGTTTCTCAGGGAAACATTAACCTTGGAGCAATAATATCTGCACTCATCTATGTTATACTGTAATTTTGTACTCCTGTCCTCTTTAGGGCGTTTGATTTGTGGAATTACTACGGAAATTCCTGTTTCAGAGTCCATTTGCAAATCCGCGATCCATTTCATTATGTGCCAGTAGATTAGACAACGGTTGTGATGTGGAAACAACGTATAGGCATGGCTACTGTATAGGCTTACTGTATTGGACCCCCATCTGAAAAGATTGTGTCAGGGACTCGATAACTGAAGATTTATTGTATGTTAAACATGCAATGTATTTTTGGCCGGAAAGTAAAATAGCAAATTTGACACCATCTTTCCAGATTTAGATTTTTTTGCAGAATAGAAACATAGCAGATCTACAAGCTCACAACGCATCAATGTGACTCATTGTGAGCTTGTAGATCTGCTATTTTTGAATAGCTGAAGCATATAATTACATGGGATTTTTTTTATTATTATGCTGTATTACCACATTTGTCAGGGGACACCCTGAAACCCCTTTAAGGACACCTGACCTGGGGGTCCCCAGACCCCACTTTGAGAACCATTGCTGTATTTTGTTGTGGATTGAAAAGGTGTTTTGGATCAGGAAATCAGACAATGTTGATTTTGGTGGTAGACAAATGTTACAGTACCCATATCAACTATGAATTTATACTGTTCCACTGCCAAACATATCTTATTTTGGAGGGGTGTATGCCCAGCTTTTCGTGTCTGTGTAAACACAGACATTAAAGCCAAAAGTGAGGAAAGAAAAGTGAAGACGCAAATTGTGATTGGCCGGCATGACATTTGTGATGATTTGATTGGCTGAACACGGAATGTGATGTATAATGATGTATGATGATACGAGCGACCCTCAGTTCACACAGGTGTGATTTTATTTCTCAACATCTACAAATTAATTACAACTGATCATGACACCAAAATGTTTTGTTTGTTAATTGTAAGATAGCTTCAACAATAATCCAAAAAATAATCATTCGAATATTTACTGCATTTAACCACTGTCTATTGGCACAACTCCCAATTAAATCTGTATCCAACTGTGCATGGCTATGCTGGAGTACCTGCCCTCTGTCACGTCTGGTCTAAGGCTACAAGAAGCCTGTGTACTCTCTTTTTCTCTCTCTCTCTCTCTCTCTCTCTCTCTCTCTCTCTCTCTCTCTCTCTCTCTCTCTCTCTCTCTCTCTCTCTCTCTCTCTCTCTCTCTCTCTCTCTCTCTCTCTCTCTCTCTCTCTTCTCTCTCTCTCTCTCTCTCTCTCTCTCTCTCTCTCTCTCTCTCTCTCTCTCTCTCTCTCTCTCTCTCTCTCTCTCTCTCTCTCTCTCTCTCTCTCTCTCTCTCTCTCTCTCTCTCTCTCTCGTACCTTTTCCAAAGAACTTTGCAGTGCATGTGTCACATCCATTTATTTCACACACATTCACATACCAACACCAGAGGCAGCTATGCTAGGCACCAACCTGCTGATCAGGAGCAGTTGGTAGTTGTTTTGCTCATAAAGTCAGGTGTAAGTGATTGAACCAAGAACATTCTGATTCCCAGACAACAATAACTAACAACTCTCTCTCACCCCTATGGATAATTTATTTTATAACAGTCAGTGAGTACAAGGCCAAGAACCTTCATTAGTTCTTCTCACTACTGTAAATTTTTACAAAGCAAAAACCTTCATGACAAAGTGAATCTCCTGTTTTTGTTTGTTTTTACAGATGGCTGCCACTCAGGATGTGAAAGGGAAGGGGGAGGGAGGGGACCAGAACTTTGACTACATGTTTAAGTTGCTGATCATTGGCAACAGCAGTGTTGGCAAAACGTCATTCCTGTTCCGCTATGCAGACGACGCCTTCACGTCAGCCTTCGTCAGCACAGTGGGCATCGACTTCAAAGTGAAAACCGTCTACAAGAACGACAAGAGAATCAAGCTGCAGATTTGGGTACGTGTTACCAGAAAAGTGTTTTTCAGATTGAACAGTTTAATTAGTTTTATAGTTTAGCTACGTTAATTAATTATGAATAAGAAAAGAGTATTAATATTCAAGAAAACATGCACTAAAATGTTTGATTGCCTTAACAACTGGTCACATATAAGAGGGTGAAAAAAGATGAAAGTTGAAATTGTTGGGATACAGTTGAGCAAAAAAAGACTTCTGTGTGCTTATCCTGTGCAGTGTGCACTAGCCATTGACAAACCAAAATCAAAGGATTACTTTGCGTTTTTTCCATCTTAACAACATGAAGGAACTCAATATACAGCATCTCTTCTTTCAGTCTATTTTTGACATCTCCAGAACACTGCCTATGAATCTACTGTATGTGAACCTATTGTATAAAAAGCTATTTTGTAGGCACAGAAACAACACTGAAGTTGACCTATGTGCTCTGTTACCTTTGAGATGTAATCCAAATAAGACAGTCCATACATCTACAATGCCCTGATAGTCTATGCAATATCCCATTCAATTGACATCCAGGGGCTTCACCTTGTTTTGCCAGTCATGCATGCATTCCCACCATCCCCAATAGAATCAGAGAGCATTTATGTTTGAATGCAGCGTTCGTCTGTCTGGAAGAAATGTAATTTCCTTCATAAGCTGGATACACAGTACAATCCTCAAAGTAATATTATTTTGTTCCTTTGTAACTTCGAGACATTTTGAGCGTTCATTTAACCCTGAAACTGTACAAATGTAACCGAATAGGGTCCAGTTGGTTACATTTGTACAGTTTGGGGGTTAAATGAACGCTCAAAATGTTACAGTGCATACGGCTACACTCAACATTGTCAGCCCCTTTGATTTGACCGACGCTGTAAATGGCAAAAGGACTCTAAAGAAACTCTTCCCCCATCTTCCTCTCCCTCCTAACAGTGACCTCTGTCTGTAAGATACAATTAGTCTAGCGGTCTCTGCTGAGACCTCCCTGTCCGTATCTTCTTCACTCCGCGTGCACCTCACAGTTGATCAATATATATCAAACACAGTGACAGGCTGTGACACAATGGTTGTAGATATTAGTGCCTTCTACTTCTCCTCATATGCAAGAAGGGTAGTAAACTGCTTAGAAAATATTTATATATTTTTCTTATAATAATAAATAATAATAATAGCAACTAGTCATTCAAAAGTCAGTAAATCCCCCCGCCCCCTCATAATGAAAAACGTCTTTTCAAATATATCAGATCTACAAGCTCACATCACACCCTGTTGTGAGCTTGTAGATCAGACATTCTTGCCTAGTACGATATGCCCAAAATCTAGGGACGTCAGGGATAAAGTGATTAATTTGAGCCATTTTCTTTTTTCATGCTGAAAGTATTTTTCATTATATTTGACAGCGGCAACCACTGTTGAAACGATGGGACTTGGATGGTAGTTTTTGTGCATCATTCCATTGAAGAATTGTTGTAGTGTTTTCTCCCTCCTGTTGCCAAACATTCTGCTGTACAAGAACAGAGACAGATGGAGACTTCACCATTACTGACAGGAGGAGAGTAAGTGTAAGCTTGGCTCACAGCAGGTGGAAAGCACAGAAGCAACTCTTACTACAATATGTAATAAAAAAAAATGCCTGTGGGAAACTGAAAAATGCAGGCGATTATGTAAATTAGGAAATGAAGCACAGCGTTAGTTTATACAGGGACACGTGAGTCGCATGCCTAAGCTGTCAGCGTCAGTCATTCCTATTTTCATTCACATCTCAGCTGATCATTACGTCACACAGTCATACTCCAATCAGAATTCACACCACATATCCGCTGATGCTTAGCACCTCCTCCACCCCAGCCTCCACATTTTGATCAGAGCATGGCATAGGCTAAAACACTTATATCTGCTGATCAAATGTCAATGTCTGCTGATTTAAGATGTGTCAACGTATTGCTCACTATGGGGGTTTTGCTATCGTTCCCTGATTTTGCTTAGCATGCTGCTTCAACAGAATTAAGGGATCATCTCCCTAAGTGGAGCGTTTAACGCCTAGTTTAACTGTATTCCATTTGTTGCAATAAATGGTTAATCTACTTTGACGTGCGTTTCCTGTCTAAATTGCAATAACACTTTCAAGGTTTTGTTGGCCTTCCCCATATTTCTGCCTTCCTACATACTGTACCTGTCTAATCTAAATCTAATCTACATCCATCCATGTTTCCTTGTATATACCAAATTCACTCCACCTTGCTTTAGAGTGTTATTTGCAGCCATAATAACTGCAACAACTGGTTTGCCCCAAGACATGTTGTTGGTTCACAATCATAGATGAAAGATCAAGCAATTCAACAGTATGTGAAAAAGCGGTAGAAGGTAAAAATAAATTGACAGACTAATCACCGTAATGTGTTTGTGCCATTGGTAAAGGCAAGCATATTCAAACACAAACAAGATGTGCATTTCTGCCCTGTCTTACTTAGGTGCAAAGAGTCAAGAGATAAGCATTACACTAAGTGGCCTTTTAGAGTGATGTTTAGTGTCCATGTGGCTTGTGCGTGTTGCACTCGTCATCTTTTGTGAAATATATGAACTACAATACCAGTAAAACACAGCACTGTCCTGGTTTGAGACTGAGGTGACTTCAGCACAGCATTGTGCTTACAGTAGATATTGTAAAATGATACTCATAATGGTTTAAGGCGTAAATCCATGAGTGACACACATTTCCGACTATTGTCAGCGTCCACTCGCGTTAGCATTCCATTGAAGGCAGTCAGCTTCTTGGATTGATTTCTGGTAAACAGCAGACTATGAGCGAAGCTCTCTAGGAGGGTTCGCATTTACTAGAATCAGCTGGTTTTCTATTCTCTCCTGCCCAGTCGTTTTAACTGAGAACAAGCATAGCTTGTTACCAAAATAGCTTGGAGAAGCAAAGGTTATTGTCAAGCACTTGGCCATGAATAGATGGGCTATGTGAAATGTGTGGATGCCTACAAATGACATCTTTAGGAATCAGACAAGAGAAAAGGCAGTACATGGTCAAAGAATCAGGTGACATGTGCACAAATCGATACACGTACAAAGGTACATGTACGTGTTTGGATGTTATAGTAGATAGCCCCAGCTGTGACAGGCTGTGAGCTGTGTCTGTGTGTGGAGTGAAGGTCAGAGATGTCCTCTGGCTATAACAAGAACACTATTACAGCCTTATTCAGACTGACAGAGTAAATCACTGTGGACAAATACTAAGAATTGCTGCCTGTTTACCATGTACAGTACAGCTGTACTGCTGTTGCTAACATTTAGCTGACATTGCCATGAAACAGATGTGCATCACCACCCACACTGTTACTGTACACTGGTGTAGGGTTGCCAAAGGACACAACAAAAAAAACAGGGGAGATGCAGTCTACCAATGGAATAAATCATGAATAAACAAGTGAGATGTGGAAATCAGTAGTCAGTAGTGTGGTGCGTGTATGCATGAGTGAAATGTATATGTGACTATGTGAGCATGTTGGATGTATTAACAGAAATGTTGAAAAGGGTGCATAGTGGGAGAGGTACAGAAGGCAACTGAAAAGAACAGAAAAGGGGAAGAATTGGGGAGGCAGGCTTTTATAGGGTGTCGGCACCGAGTCCAGGTGCCAATACTGATCATCAACCTCATTATCAGCTCTGCTCCCCAATCCTATGAAACAAGAGAGCAGAAATAACTAGAAATGTCGCAATTTTGGGGAAATTGCAAAGTGTGGTTGCCGCAATAGCTTATATAGGCCCCTCCCACAAATTTTGCTAGCCAAATTAGAATGTCACGTCACCCCTATGATCATGTGTAAGTAATTTGGAGGAGATTTATCCCCCCAAAAACTATTTTACTGCAACAAACAGTTACATCGCATTTAGCATTTAGCTCTTGGTTGATTAAACCATCCACAACATCTGATTCAAATTTCGGGTGGATTGGATGGTTCATGATTTGTAAAATAGGCCCCTCCCACTAAATTCGGAAGCCGATTACGGCCGAATGATACGCACTATCACTTGGTGGAATTTATTTCCTGACAGAAAAGGGGCGTGGGGAGATGTGTCATGACCCAAGAAATCCATGGATTTTATTTTTTTTACGACTTATACTTTTACTGAGTTATAGGGAAAAACGTATAAGTGGGCTGTTATAGCGCCACCATGAGGCTGACTGATGTAATTCCTTTTCCATACATTTTCATAATTATTAAGAACCTCCCCCCAAGTCTTGTAAATATGGCATATTTTCTCCAAGGGAAAAAATACTTAAATTGGAGCCTTAATTAGTCTTCGATCAATAATAGTTGTATAGTTTAATATTAATTAAACTATACAACGGATCTTTTAGCAAAATACAGTCACACGATTCCCGATGAAGTCGCGCGGGAAAGTATCCTCATTTACAATAGTCTGTTGCAACACTAGAAAAGCAGTTCCTGCAGAAACTGTGTGGGCTCGCCGAAAAACGTAATGTATATAATGAACAGTAGAAAAAGTATAAATAACTGCATAAAGCGGAACATGTTGAAGTTTGAACTACATTTCTAGCATAAAGTATATGTGGAAGTAGTATGATGCCCAAAAAGTGGCAGAATAAAGTAAGTAAAGTTATAACTGTGTCTACTAATGATTTGCAATTACAGCTTGTTGCTATTGGTGGTCTACGTCCATGTACCAAAGTTTGAGGCGCCTGTAGCAAGTTATAGCTGTATAAAGGCCAACCAATAGGAATACAGAGGGGCGGGGCTTAAGCAATTAAGCCATTACAGCTCGTTCCTCTTGATGGTCTATGTCCATGTACCAAATTTCAAGCTGTAGCATGTTGTAGATAAAAGTTAGCGGGCGGGGCTTAAGCAATTACAGCGTGCTCCTATTGGTGGTCCAAGTCCATGGAGCAAATTGCAAGACTGTAGCATGCTGCGTTAGAGCTGTGTAAAGGCCAGCCAATAGGAAGATAGAGGGGCGGAGCTTAAGCAATTACAGCATGCTCCTATTGGTGGTCTACATCTATGGACCAAATATCGAGTCTGTAGCATGTTGCAAACCAAAGTTATTAGCTCTGTAAAGGCCAGCGGGACGACAATTAGTTTGGTAAATTTCCAAGGAAAGAATTTCAGTTTCCACCCTAGTCTACAAGGCCCCGCACTCTAAGCGGGCACTGATTAGGCCGCCAAACAGCCTGCGATTGAACTGCAATTTTGGAAAAACCGTGTAACATTTCGAATACGGTTTGAACCACGAAGTTTAGAATACACGTTTCTACGACAAAGTATGCCAGAGTAATGAGGCTACAAAAGTGAGGTTGATTTGGGATAAAATCCCATTCATTGACTATGGGAGGAATAATTATAAATAAAGTTAAATATCAAAAAAAGGGCCTGGACCGTGTCTCAGCGGTCCAGGTCCAGGTAATCCAGTCTGGCAGTGTGCCGCGGGTTCGACTCCCGATCCCGACGGCCTTTACTGCATGTCAGCCCCCCCATCTCTCCCCATTTCCTGTCAAACTACTGTCTATCCCTCCATATAAAATATATATATAATAAAATAAATATATATATAAGTATAAACCCTTTCAAAACAACTTTTTCACCAATGAAAATTCAAAGATAGATGAACATTTTAAAGTTTGAATGGAGAGTCAAAATTAAAGTATGAAGGAGTAATAAGAGCACAACAGTGAACTGTGAAAAATGGGACCTTTCTTCCATCGACTCATTATAAAGAATGTAAAAAGAAAGTAAATAAAGTAAAGTATGTGGAAGTAGTAGGATGGCGAAGAAAGTGAAATCTGTCGATAACATTAGTGTGCTCGCTCTGATTAACCATTCATGGTAATCAAACTTGTGAATTATTCATTATTGACATCTCATTAGGCATACCAATTACCTGTGCTCATCGTTAGTTTAATTCTTACTCTAGTCTGTAGAAGAAATGTAGCCATCGTCCTGAAGTAAAATATTGCAAATGACCTACTGTAGTACTGTAGGTGTGGGGTGAATTATTATTAGCATATTTTAGCCTTAAATGAATGCCTATTTTGTTGGTTAATGTTCTGTGTTTAGGACACGGCTGGACAGGAACGCTACAGGACTATCACCACTGCCTACTACCGTGGTGCCATGGGCTTCATCCTTATGTACGACATCACCAATGAGGAGTCCTTTGGTGCCGTACAGGACTGGTGAGTCCATCTTGGCTGCAATGCGTTATGCTGGGGATCTCAGCTCAGCTCATATGATTCAAGTTTCTTTAATATGGTCTTGGTTGATTTGTATTGACAATTTGACAGTTGCATATACCGACATTGTCCGTTTGATGCCGTTTGTGTGACCTGTCTCTCACGGGGGGGGAGAGAGAGAGAGGGACAGAGCACTCTACTGTGAAAAAGGTGAAGGTGTATTTCACATACCCATACCCATACCCTTTTCCAAATTCTCCAAATACCCTTTTCCAAAGTTCCCCTGTCTGC
Organism: Protomyctophum bolini; assembly: GCF_963924005.1. Taxonomy (NCBI): domain Eukaryota; kingdom Metazoa; phylum Chordata; class Actinopteri; order Myctophiformes; family Myctophidae; genus Protomyctophum; species Protomyctophum bolini. The sequence goes on along the minus strand of NC_137867.1, from coordinate 19,949,474 downwards.
TGACCCTCAGGGGAACTTTGAACATCCTACAAAAAAAAGGCTCAGGGGCGACTGCGCCTTTGCTGTTAATTCGTCGTTTGCTGCTCGCAGCCCCTACACTTTGGAACAGCCTTCCCTATGCTGTTAGGTCTGCTCACTCCGCTGAGTCTTTTAAATCAAGACTTAAAATCTATTTATATTCACAAGCCTTTGAATCCCCCTCATGATCCTGTACTTTTATGTTGTTAGGAAATGTTTTCCTTGCTACTCATAACTGCCCTTAATATTATTCTATATTTTTGCATTGTATTTTACTGTATTGTATTGTGTTGCTTTTTCTGACCTGTGAAGCACTTTGGTACAATGTGCTATAATACATTTGATTTGATATAGAACAAGTAATAATTATTATTATTATCATACCCTTTATATTTGCATTACACTTTTCCAAACAGAAATTACAAATTGTTTTACACACATTTAGAAACGGATGAAGTTATCAACCGTGGTACTGTAGCATACAGTAGTAGATAGTTATTTCCATCTACATCTTGCTGAAGACCTTGCCCCTGGCTCTCTGCAGGTGTTTGAAATCTCTGTAGTCTATTTACACCACACTGTTATCTTCCACAGTCAGCCCAAGGGAATTATGGGTACACAGAAAAAGGCATGTTGGATAGGACATATTTCAGAAGGTATTGCTTTTAGATAAGCTCCCTCTCTTAGATACAGAGAGATACTGACATTGCACTAAACATATCTTTTTGTAATGTTTACAGATGTCTTGTCAATATCTTTCAATAGCTTTTTCTCCATTGTGGGCCGACAATGACCAGCTTAGAGCTAAAGTTTAAAAGTTTGTACCCTTCTATCATTGGCATGATGAGAATTTAAATCGTGTTTGTGTTCTTTACCTCCTTTATCTTGTACTGTAACTAACCCTAAGAACAAATGGAGACCTCTTAATTATTACCTGTCCCTTTGACTAAATACTGCAGTCTCGCATCTATAACTGCTACCTCAGAAGTCAAACTATTACATGTGTCTGTGTCACATCTACAAAACAGGTTATAACTGCTACCTCAGAAGTCAAAGTATTACATGTGACTAGCAGCCATCATCCTGCTGTTACTGCTGAGTTTTGTCAGACCATACAGGAATTAAACTGTGATGGGCAGAGGAAGATTTTTTCTTTCTTTAAATAACTGGAATCTTTCTTTTGTAATTGCCATGGGCTTTACCCTTTAGTTTAAACCCTCTAATCTTAGTAAAAACTGACCATAGTTGGACCGCTTTTTACACCTGCACCAAATCTCTTTGCTAAAAACAGCTGATCTACACTACATGCTCACAACGAGACATGTTGCTTGTACAGTAGATGGCCTAATTTTGGCAAATGTTCCCCCCAGAATAGGGATGCTGGGGTTCAAGTGGTTAATTCCACTTTCTGTTTCCCCTTGTTCTTTATGAGAGGGATGCAGGAAAAAAGGGTCTCCATGGCAACACAGCTCATTCCCAGACTGTGCCTGCATTAGCTATGTGACGTGTCCATTTCCTGCCTGTGACAACTTAACAAAATAGGAAAAAATAATCAGACTGAATGAGAAATCAGGTAAAATAATATTCAAACGGGTTGAATTAGCATTTTTAACACATACATATACTGTACTGCATGGGTTTTCAACCCTTTTATACCAGTACCACCACAGAAAATATCTGGCTCTCCAAGTGCCACCATAATAATTAACCGACGTTAAAATACCTGAGCTCGCCGTAGACCTGCCCCATCCTATTAACACAGGAGGAAAATATAATGTATTCTTTGAATCGTTTTGTTTTTGTTTCCTAAGCCAATTTTGCTGCTGCTCTGACGAAACCTTGTTTTCATATATGATGCTTTATATGGTCACATTAATATTTACCTTGCAGCAACATCCTAGCCTATTTCAACCAATTGCTTGGTCAGAAGAACTACCTGTATTAATATAAATATTTCATTCCACTCTGCGTACCACCAGAGGGGGGCTCAAGTATCCTTAACACAGTGTGTATGAAATGGAGGTGCTGTTGATTTCCAATAAAAGATGATAAGGTGCCTAGACAGAGGAGATGAGAAGGAAATCATGTAAAATATATAGGGGCTATGCTAAACTACATTATACAAATACTAAGCTATATTACAAGGAGGCTACTTGTCATAGCAGATACTTTTTGTCTTCATCAAATTTCATTCTATTAATTCAGTCACGCAGTTTTGTAACTTGTCCATCATATCCTAATCCTACTATCGCTTTTGGTGGAAATTCCTAGTTTTCATTGTTAGTTTCATTAAACTGTTGTTTTAAGTCAGCTGTGGTCGTGCTCCCATAATAAAGCCGGACGGTGGATGAACTACCTATAGAGCTTAGAAATGTTATGAGCAGAGGAGTGCTTTGTATATCATGTCCAAAGCACTCACCCGCAATGTTCGCTCCATTCAACCGCTACTGTATTTGAACATCTCTGTATTACGTATCTGGGTTATTAGCACATAGCTTAGCTGAAACAACGTAAAGATGGACTTCTCATGGGTCGTGGTACCGATTCAATGTCAGGTCGTAAACAATCTGGGAACCCATCTGTTCTTGAATCTTGAGAGATTCGGTCGTAAATGACCGGGTTGTCAGACACAGCCAGGTTCATCAAATGAACAGAGGTCCTCTCCAAAAGTGTGCAAAGTTGTATTCGCGGTTGTGCTCCCAAAGTCTGCATATAGTTTGGGTGTGCTCATGCATCCCCGAGTATGGACTAGTTACTTTGATTTTCATGCAGTAAGTCCATAAACTCTGATACAGACACCAGCTCGGAGTGGGCAGCTCTGCCTTTGACTCGGTCGTCTGTCAGAGTGAAATTGTACATGATCAGCAAGTGGATGTGAAATGATCCACGTCTAAACTGCTCTCTAACAAGTCAGATTGGGACAGAGAGAGGGAGTGAGTGCCAAGATCACACAGCTTTCTCCTACAATAGATTTTCTTTCTGTGTTGAGCTGGTTGTGTGCTGGGTGCCCTACTTTCAGAGTAGACTGCACCACCAAGGGAAGGATAGATACGTTCACCTAACTGCTTTCTTCAAAATTGTGTTGTGTAGGTTATGTCTGAACAAGGAAGTAACTACCCTATATACTTCATTGACTGTAGTGCCCAAGGGCTCTAGCTCTACTGTATATTAGGCCCCTAACTTTATTTTCTTTTGCTCAACACCAAATCTCTTAAAATGTAAAAATTGCTGGTCTACAAGATCACAACAGATCGCGATGTGATGCGCATTGGTGTATTTGCGATTGGGCCTTTTGACTCAGGCTTTCAGCTACTAAGGTACTAAGGTACACAGGGAAAACGTATTTGAATATTCTAATCACACCTGGGGGTCTACTATACTCAGTAATGTTAACTCCATAGACACACAAAACAGAAAAAGATCATCACAGCACTCAATCTTTAAAATCTACATGGGAACGGCATGGCTGGAACTTAGCTTCATGTAGCCAGCCTGTAACATTAATCTGTTGGATGACATATGACTCCAAATATGGGAAAGGTTTCAGCCCAATCAGAACCCCCCATACCATTGACCTCAATAGTGTGATTCCTGAAGTAAATGTCCCTTTCATTTGCTCCATAGAGCGCCGAAGTCCTGACGTCACTCGCTCATCCCCTGGTTCCAAGGGGTTCGCAGAAGTTTTCTCTATGGAGAATAACATTGGGTCATCTTAAAATCGTCTCATATAAGAATTGTGGTCCAAAAATAAACAAACGGTCTCTGTGATATTGTCGGGGAGGTGTCTCTGTATCGTTTAAGGCAGTCAGTGACTCATATTTTATGAGTCACTGACTGTTTCTAGTGAAAATGTTAACTAATTCGGCAGCAGTAACATTACGTTTTCTCTCAGTCAATTGCTTCTTCATATCCATACGAGTGAAACCGCCGGGAAGATAATGGGACTATAATACAAATAAATAAATAAATACACAAACCTGTGGACTTAGCGATATTGACGTCAGACTTTGGTGCTCTATAGAGAACTTTATTATCAGCTGTAACCTAACAATCCAATATAGAATGTGGTTCCTTGCTGTAAAACGATGTGATATGTTCCCGTAGAAGCCATGTCTGTATGCACTATGCAATTAATCTATTTATAAGAAAAACATCTAATTCGTAGAGAAATGCTTCACTAGCCACAATCCTAATGTGTGTTACTATCAAATATTCCCAATCAAATCACTGGGGCCCTAAACTACGCTGTAAAATCCTTAACTCTAAGAATGCAACCTACAAATGGATTCAAATCGAGGGTCAATTTCTTTCCATTTGTGCATTCTCAGAGTTACAGACCTGTAACCAAGGTCACTTTAGACCTCTGGTGGACCATGGACCAAACGTTGAAAACCATGGTATAGGAGGCTCTCTGCGTCCTATAGATTAGGGGTTCTCAATGTTTTTGGCTGGGGACCCCCGGAAATTACCCTGCCCCGCCCCCCACCACCAATACAAACTGACTGCAAAAATAACCTTAAAAATAGAGAAAATATATAATAAATGAATACTGAAACCAAATATAATCATTAAGGAATTTCCATTTTCCAGCCATTCATTTGCAAATATATAGTTATTATTATTATTATTACTTAATAATTTGGGGACCCTGCATTGCCTCCAGTGGTTGCCACCATTGGTGTGTGAATGTGGGAAGTGAGGACACTGGCGTCAACTGTTCGCCGCTTCACCTCCCAATGTATGAATGAATGGACCATTGCGCTTTGAGTAAGCACAGTAAGTGCATAGAAAAGCGCTATAAAAATGCAATCCATTATTATTAAAGCGTACTGCATCACATAATGCATTACACCTCACCTCATTCTATAGCTTTAAGGGAGTTAGCTACAAAACTTTGCATGAGTGGGTGTTATGACCATTGAGTCTGTCTCGTGGCTGATTATGATTGTTTTTTGTATGAATGACTTAAAGTTAGCATTTCTTAATTGAAAGAGATAGACTCTTTTGTTATTCTTGTTATCTCGCTCCATGCAGGTCGACCCAGATAAAAACCTACTCCTGGGATAATGCACAGGTGGTGCTGGCTGGGAATAAATGTGACATGGAGGAGGAGAGAGTTGTGTCAGTGGACAGTGGAAGGCTGCTGGCAGAGCAGCTGGGTAAGACCTTATGCCATTCTTCTTTCCCAAGTCCATTGACCATAATGTCAAGGTTTCCATACGACAACGACGACATTCACTAGATTACAACTGTGCGTGCAACCTGTGCTCAGATGCAACACAGTACACCTGCTAAAAGTAGGGTTGTCCCGATCCGACCACGTGATGGGTAATCAGGGCAAATCGCGTAGTTTTCAAATGATCTGAATCGGATCAGGAGGAGCACAAAAAAATTTGATTATTCCCTTCATTCTCGTCTTGTCTTTTTGATTAGATTAGGTTATTGTGTCTACAGTATTTGTCTTTGAGAAAGTCTTGCTTAGAGTATCAATATTATTTCCATATTATGACATTAGACTGTCTGTAATTTTGGATATTGTACTATTGTGTGTCAAATATCGGATCGAGGGAGAAAATTGGTATCGGCAGATACTCAAAATCAAATGATCGGAATCGGATCGGGTGCACAAAAACGTGATCAGCAAATCCCTAGTTAAAAACTTTGCAGAAAATGTCTTGAATATACTGTGCTCATGATCAAGGCTATATGCTTTACATCTCTCATGAGTGTTTCTTTTGTTCCTCATAACCTTCTAATCCAGGCTTTGAGTTCTTTGAGACGAGTGCTAAGGATAACGTCAACGTGAAGCAGACATTTGAGCGCCTTGTTGACCTAATTTGCGACAAGATGTCGGAGAGCCTGGACACTGATCCAGCCGTCACCACGGGGGCCCCCACTGCCAAGCTGACAGACAGTGCTCCACCTCTCCAGCAGCCCGGATGCAACTGTTAGTGGTCAATTCCAGGGGCAAAGGGAGTGCAGCTCTAATCTTGCAGGGTGTGGGAGAGTGTGCTGTGTGTATGTTTTGTTTTTCAGTGGCACTATCAATCCTGATTCAAATAAACATCCAACTCAATGTTCAGCAACGGGTTAGGTTCCATTCAGGAGTCATTTTGTTGGGTGGTAATATTTTGTATTTAGCGCTGCTCTCTCTGGACTTAGAATTGACAACTACTTTAGCAGTAGTCTTACAATGTTCCGATTATCTATCTCACAAGATTCCATCATGTTATATCACAAACAATTACGTAAACACAAACGAGCGGACAGACATACTGTACAGTACACTGGTGTTGTAAAATGTGTAATATTACAGGACATAAAAATACCTTTAGAGACGTACTAGTCATCTAATTATTCTGCAACTTAATAGGCTTGTAAACTAAGTATCCTTGATAATGCTGGACAACATTTTAATTTTAGTACATAGTCCTAGACAACTTTAAGTCTTTGAATAATAATAAAAAGGAGCGTAGAATTTGTCAGTCATTGCTTTAATTTAGATTCAATATTTTTATTTAGTCTGTACAGGATGTATTTTCCTTTTATAGGTATATTTTATCTCCCAAAGCTGCCAAATATATATGATTTAGTGCACTGTATAGGACATATAGTGGCTTTCTTTTATGCAGTGTGCTTGTTCGATGAATGTGTGGGTATGGCGTGGCTGTGTAATGAATTATGTGTGAGTTTGCATGGGTATGACTGTTCTATTTACGAGTCCATAAGTGTATGCATTTTTGTTACCTTAAGAATCATCTACCTTGGATAAAAAAGTGGCCTTTTAGCATCTCCAACACGGCCTCCGTTAGTTCCTTTGTCATGTATAGTTTTGGAATGAATCGAATATACACATTGTTGATGTGGGTCCTGTAACATGTGTTTTACTATCTGTAGATGTGTGATTCCTCTGACGAGTGTATCCGTAAACCTTAAAAAACAAATAGTAATTTGTGCTTAGCCTCTAAAGATGACCCTTTATAGTGCGATGAGATGAGCATGCTGCCAAAAAGTCAATCATTTGTGCTGGTTTACCCAGGCCCTCTAGTACTAAGCCTTATCCAAAAGAGTCATCCGTTTTATTGTAACCTCGTGCCACCAGCCACCCCCCATATCATCACACTAACCCCACGTTTTTCCAGAGAAGGTGCGTCATGCAGCTATGGCACAGTGTAGTGAATGTGATAGTGTGTAGGACACTAGTGATCACCTGCGGCATGGAATAAACAGCCATATCCTCAGATGCAGTTTTACATTTAAGCACTGAGTCGCATGTCAATATTTCATGAAATTAAAAAACATACATCAAAAAATGCTTAGGAGACATGATTTGGGCCAACTAACTCACATGTAGTACAGTAATCTTAATCATATAAAAAAACAATGTTCACATACTGTAGTGTCATAACCTTACACATAGCTTAAAAAGCCCACAGGTTTCTTAGAGCATCACCTCACGACCACACTTGTGCCAAAATACATAAGCTCTTCTTTTTGCATCGTCAGTTGTTTTGTTTTGGGTAGGTAATTGAAAGCTCCAAAAAATTGCATGAAGTCAATACTGACTTATCTGTGTTTATATTCTAAGATTGTGTATATATATCCATCTATGTTTCAGATTTAAGAGCATTGTCATAGCACTTGCTGTGAAATGCAATGGGCCAATAAGTGCAATATTTTATGAATTAAGTCCTGTACATAGTCACTCCTATCCCCAATAGCATCTACAGTAGATGAGTGATAGTTTGGTTAAATGCTGATATTGGACAGAATGGCACTGCACAAGATGTACATTCTCTACAAAGAGTGTGTGCTTTGTGTGTGTGTGTGTGTGTGTGTGTGTGTGTGTGTGTGTGTAAAATGGTGATCACATACAGTAACATAAATGTATGGTGTATTGTTTGTGTATATCTTTTATACAGATGTATTCATGTACTGTATGCTGTTCCTGCTAACTGTTGGTTGTTGGTACACTTGTATTATCATGTCAAAATGCAGTGTTGTTGTGAAAGATAGTCAGGGAAATAAATTAGTCAATGCCATATGCTGTACTGATGTAATTCAAAATAAGGGATACATCTCAAATTTATTTCTAAGACCCTTGTAATGTGTGCGCATGTGTGCACACGTGCTTCATACGTGTGCACACATGCATGTTTGTGATCTAATTATTTTATGCTAATAATAGCCATGAAATGACAATGTTGTACTGATCTCAAGGCAAGATTCAGAGCAACATGTATTAGTTGAATACATACTGTAATGTGGCTATTAAGAAGCCAAAACATTCGCTCTGGTGACATCTCGTATTTAAACTATGACTTAATGTAGAAGCAGATATATTATTTGTATCTTAGAGTGAGAGCAATGTAAAAAAAGAAAGAAAAAAAAGTATGTTTTTGAGATGATAGGAAATAAAAGAAATTGTATTCATGGGTGCCTGTTTGGTCTCATGCATTCTCATGATGCAATATTTAGATCGCCACAAGGGGAACTCTATGGTTATTAGACTCCTATGACTGACCAGAACCATACAGAATCTAGTTCTATTTTTGGAGAGAGTATACCACCTTGTGGAGAGACGGGGTAATGTTGGGTAACAAAATGAAGGCTGCTGTGGGTCAGTGATGTAGGCCTATATTATGATGAACATAAACTTACAAATTCAGCAGCATTTCTATGACTTACTGTATTACTTTATAAAGAGGCCATAACAACAGATTGTTGAAAAATAAACAATGATTGATTAGTTACTTTAACCTATGTAATTACAAGAAATAGAAGATATTTTGGCTTTCTATATCCTGCATAGGCCTATTAGTTAAGGCGGTGCCAGGTAGCCTAGGCTATAGGAGTCTACCAGAGAAAATATTTCTCTGTTTTTACTTTATAGTGAGCTATTTTTTTAACGATCAGTTAAACCGCACAAGATCATGTGAAACAAAACAAGGCACTCACACACAGTGAAACTCTAGAGAGATGCCCCCTCAGCCAGCTGGCCCTGGAACTCCGGGCACAAACACAAACAGAGCCACGAGATAGAAAACCCATTGGACTAAACCAAATTATAAAACAGCAAAGGGAAAACTATCTGACACATTGGAAAGAAGCAACACAAAAGCAGAGTAAACTAGAATGCTATCTGGCCCTAAACAGAGAATACACAGTGGCAGAATACTTGAGCACCGTGACCGACCCAAAACAAAGAAAAATCTTAACTAGGTACAGACTCAGTGAGCACAGTCTCGCGATCGAGAAAGGCCGTCATAGGCAGACCTGTATCCCGAGAGAAGACAGACTATGCACCCACTGCACACTAAACGAAGTGGAAACCGAGCTACACTTCCTAACCATCTGTCCATTGTACCAAGACATCAGAGACACATACTTCCCACAGATTACAACCACACACGGAGATTTTGAAAACATGACCAATGACAAAAAACTCCCATATCTGCTGGGCGAAGTACAACAATGTGCAAACACAGCAGCAAGATTTGTGAGTTGCTGTGATAGGAGAAGGATATCAAATGGAACACAACCACCCTAAAGACTAATAATTGTGTATATTCCTGCACTATACCTGCACCGAGTTATCTTGGTACACAGAAGTTGATCTATTGAAGATTCTGACCTTCAAAGTACATAATTTTTTGTTTTGATTGTATTGCTGTATTGTTCTTTCTGCTTTGGCAATGTAAACGTATGTTTTCTCATGCCAATAAAGCCCTTTGAATTGAATTGAATTGAAACAAACCCTTGCATTGAGAATACACAAAAACTTTTGTCAGTGTATGCACTTGCCTTCACTTGACAAATCTCAAACAGATCCAACCAACTCACATTTCATACCATGCATTAATGCTAGCCGCAATTTGCAACTGTAGATTCATCCCATTATAAAAAATCTAGAGTTGCAAATTGCGGCTAGCATTAATGTTTGTGTTTAAACTGTTACACAAACACTCAAAACTAGTTATAGGAAACGGTACCAAACAATGTTTGTGTACACAAACACTCAAAGCTGTCTATTTGTTGTCAATGGCATTCCGTTTGTGTGAACACATGTTTGTGCTTACTGTCTATGTTTACACAAACCGTCAAAGCTCGTCAAAAATATAAAGAATACAATTTTGCTACTCACCAAAACAAACGTCTCAGAAAGCCAGCTTTTGTGTAAAATCCACTTTTTTAAATTATGTCCAGGGACAGAGGGAACCTCCACTTCCTCGTTCTTCGTTCACGGTTCACCTGCGGTGACGCGAGGTTACTGGTTACTTGGTTAGTCGTGCAAAATGAGGTAACGGGGTATTCACTCTAGGGCAGGGGTTCCCAAACTTTTTTGGACCAGGTAGGCCTACCCCTTTTGGGGTAGATATTTTTCCAGGTACCCTCTCATCCTCGCAACACGGATAACAATATATTTACAACCACAAGCAGTGTTTCCTGCAGGAAAAAGCTTTGGCATGGTGCTGGGCACAGGCCGCAATTTTGATTAATTAATTAATTAATTAGATTCATTAATTAATAAGATTAATACATTAAGATTAATTTGTATTATTGCTCTTGTATTGCTATTGGAGACACTGGGGGACACTGGGCAGGCACTGAGGAGGCACTGGGGAGACACTGGGGAGGCACTCAGGGGCACACTGGGGAGGCACTGGGAAGGAACTCGGGAGGCACACTGGGGAGGCAGTTGTTGCACCACTCAGTGATTTTTTTTAAGACTGGGCAGTGGGCACTAAAAAAGAGTCGGCACCAAGGTCTGGGTGAGAAAAGTGGGGACATTTTGGGGGAATACTCGGCAGTTTAGTAAAAAAAAAAGAAAAGAATACGTTTTGCCTGGATTTCCCCTATATAGTGCCCATTCTTCCGAGGTCTGGTGGCCGTCCCGTTTTGGTGCCCACATTTCCGTAGTGCACGCTCTTCTGAGGTGCCCACATTTCTCAGCTGAGAAATCTGGGCACCAAAACACTAGTGCTCAATCTGTGCCCAGATTTCCCTAGTATCCACTATTCGTTATAGTGCCCATGTTTCCCCAAATGCCCAGAATGTTTTTGGTGCCAAACCTAACTACGGTATTTGAAGGAGAGCAGAGCACTGTTTTCTAAAATCACCTATAGCGATAAACAGTGCTGCTCTCCATCATGACAGCCTAAATGTATTACGTGAAGAGATGACCCCTGACTATACTAGTATAGGCCTTGATATCCCCCACCCCCCAACCCTTTTTTGTTCATCATCATTAGCATCACAAATGTATTATACAGGTCTACATTATTATCCAGAAACAACAGAGTAGACAGAATCAACCCATGCTTTTATTTAACCCATTGCATATAAAAACTTTTTTTTCATTAGTTTATTCATTTTTTTTTACATAAGGTTGTATGATCTACAGTGCTATCCAATAGACTGCAATTAACAAGGAATCCATTAAAATAACTTTTTAATTGTCCTGTGAAACTTCCAGACAAGTTGGCATTCTAAAGACATAACCCAAAAAAGAATTGTCCAGAAGACTTAAGTTACAGTTTGTGAATTCCTTTCATACCATAAAAAAATAGAACACATAATGAGAAAAGAACCCACTGTTTCCGTTGGTCCAGGGCTGTTTAGAATCTACAGTATGTGTGTCAAAATAAGAGTCCCAATCATGGGACAATGATGCACACACCTCACCCCCACTATCCCGTGACTATATAAATATTAACCCTCTCCTATCCAGGCAAAAATATGTCAGTGGTTCTAGATATATTGCAAGTAATATGAGTAGTAGTGCGGGCCAACACACTGTCAGTATTTCAGCCATAATTAATGCAGCAGTGGCTGAACATGCAGATGTGTCTCCAAGCCCGGGTGCTTCATAGGCTGTGTGGTCAACACTCATCAAGACCCCCATCAATGTTTACAGATCTGTTACAATCAGACAGTTGTTTGCATTGCAATAATCCTACACAGCAAAATCCTCAGTGTTATTTTATCCATTTGTAACTCGGAGAGTGTACAATGTTAGGGTCCATTTGGTTTCATTTGTACACTTTCAAAGAGTAAAACTTGATACACTGAGGATTTTACTGTGTACTCATCGGGTGCAAGGAACATATTGCCATATTGTTTGCACCCACCTGGTTTGTTTTGTATCTCTGAGTGTAGTGGCAGGGGTATAGAAATGTGTTGTACAAACCAGGGCCACGCACCACTCAAGTGGAAAATCTTTGACTTGGGATTGAACTGAATCCGTACAAATACTGCATTGTGTGGCAAAAATGACATTGTGAACATCACTGATACCCTGTCCATTTCTGATATGCAAACTAAAACTATGTTTGGCCATAAAATAAAAAGGCAATATTTTCCCTTCCAGCAGGCGGTCCCTGCTGACAACGGATCAGGACAACCCAAGTCAACAGATTCCCCTAAATGCAGCAAAAGAGGAGATCTATAAAGCAAAAGGAACCTAAATTAAATGACATGCGCTGAATTTAAGGCACAGCCCATGGGCCAAGGAACAGCTACCTTTAAAAAAAACAATTTGGCTTTCCCCTCTCTTGACTTGAGCTAGCTCTCGTAAGCAACATGTCAATGGATCATTATTTTACACTGAAGAAGCATGTGTATAATAAACATTCTCTCAACAAGAGGTAAATAATACAGCCACACCATCACCATAAGGGATGATAAGAGTCAATCAATTACAACAAACAGCATCATGATGGTGATAACAATAATAATAATAATTATATAGTGTATATACAGCACAATAAATACATGTTTGTAAACAGCAATAAAACCAGAAATCTGTATTATAGGTAAGGGCATTGGGTGAGGATGAAAACAGAAAAAGGGAAAAAATTAAAATGTGGCACCAAAACAAAAATAATTTAATAAAAATATTAAATAAATGTGTTGGAATGACACCAAGCACTCCATAAAAAGCCAAGTTTCAAGTTGGGTTTTTCTCGCTTCTTCTAATATTTGTTGATTTCCCAATAGTTAATGTACATAAAGGGGCTTAAGGGGGGGTGGGGGGGGGGGGGAGTATATTGGGGTATTCTAACCAGCCAGCCTGTACTGTCTATGCTACAAATACAATTACCCGGTACATAGTTTACTGTAACACATTTCAATGGAAAAGGAGACACAATCAAATAGAAAAATAGAGCAATAAATAACAGCAAAAAGGAAAAAAGGCGACTTGGCAGAGCATTTCTGTGAGTTGTATGTGTACGTGTATGTGTATGCGTGTGTGTGTGTGTGTGTGTGTGTGTGCGTGTGCATGCGTGTGCATGCTGCGTGTGTGCGTGGGAGAGTACATATTACAGACATTCCACTGTAATTTACAGTGGCACTGTGTGACCATATCAGTGCATTAAAGTATCTACGTAGGTACGTATAGTCTACTTCTTGTCAGACTGCTACGCAACAGAGCTGATTGTCTTGGTTTCTTCAGTGAAATACAAATAAAATCAATTTGACTTAGCAATAGCATTGTTTAAAGAAACATTTAATGTGATGTAATTTTATGCGTGCGTGCATGGCCATGGGTTGCGTGCGTGTCACACACACACACACACACACACACACACACACACACACACAGATTTATGTAGTGCAATTCAAACTATGATGGGACTCTAAGATAAGCAGTAGAGTGGATTTGGAAATACAATAAAACATATAAAGTTATATTGTTTTTGTGTGTCATAACAGGGCACCAGCTAGAATTTAAACCAAATGATAATAAAGATTGTTCATAGAACTACTATAATAATTTTCTAATGACGTTTAACACCATTACCACCCCTGTACACTATGAACAGTATCCAATTGTTTAACAAAAAGGTGCTTCTCAACTACAAAGCAGTGCATTGTCTCAAAATATGCTCGGGAGAACCACAGGCAATAATATTAAAACTTAAAAGGCTTTATCCACATCGATTAAGAAATTAATAGACAGAGCGATAAACATCAAGACGAACAACTTTCAATCTTCGGTGAAAAAACCTTGCTGAAAGAACTGTTGAATTAATTGTGGTGACACAATGACCAACGATGGGCACAGTAGCATGAGAAGTTATAAAATAAATGCTATTTTGATAAAAGGTAATAGTCAGGACGAACAAACACTTAATACTCCTAATACAATCCAGCTGTGAAGATACTCCCCTAGAAACACTGAAAATGTGACACATTTCTCCTCAGTGGTTCGGTAATGATTTCCAAATGTTAAAAGTTGCTTCGTTCCCTCATCTCGTTCATAATAAAAGAAAGCCTAGGATAGTTAGCAAAAGTAACATCTAGAAAATATTTCCTTTTAACTTATAGTACAATACAAAAAAATTAAAGAGGTCTAAGGACAGCCTCATGGCTGTTAAGATTTTGAACCTTTTCTTTTATGTGTTGTTTTTCAAGGAAGACTTCCACATTGGACTCAAAAAGTGTCTCAAAAAGTCACACGGTGCATTGCACCCCACTGTGCTGCAGCTTTCGTCTCCACACCGTCAGGTGTTCATGCAGGCAACAGTTTAACACTTTTCTTAATTCACTGTGGAGAGGAAAGGACACAGAGACAGATTCTCCTTGAACACGGCGGCAGCCACTTGTGTAGAATGGGCACTTGATTCAAAAACGTTAAAAAATTAAATAAAAATAAAAAACACTAACAGAAAACACTGAGAACTTCAGACAAGGCTCGAAAGGAAGTTAAGGAACATGGGATGAGGAGAGAAAGAGAGCGGGGGCAGGGGATGATGTGAACAGCATCAGGTCATCTGAACTGAACACTTCCATATGCACTACATAAGTTCATAAAGAGAACACATTAAAGTGACACACACACACACACACACACACACACAACGGGAAATGGAAAGTAATTTTCCTGAGTGCAAAAAAGTAATACAATAAAAAATCTTGTAGAAGTACCAGGGGTGGTGGTGGGCATGTCAAAAAAAGGCTGACTGACTTTAAATGATGTGAGCAGACTTTGGAACAACAAACAAACAAATTGATAAAAAAAAAAAAAACACACACACACACACACACACACACACCCCCCACACACACACAGACTCCAACCCCCCCCCCCCCCCCCCCCCCCCCCCCCCCCCCCCAAACAAAGAAAATAAAAGTAAATCTATAAATAATCATCTTTCATCATTACTAAGAGAAACAGTTAATTGGTTGCCGTCCATTACTGCTATGTGTCGGCAGATTTCTCCTCCTCCTCCTGCGCCTCCTGCTCCTCCTCGACACCGTGTTGCGAGCAGGGAGACTCTGCCTCTACCTCTACCTCCTCTTCCCCCACCTGTTCATCCAGAGGGACCTCTGTTGATTCAGAGTCCTGTGTGCAGAGCGTTTTAGAGTTACTACAGCTGTTCTCCTCCTCCTCCTCCTCCTCCTCCTCTTCCTCTTCCTCCTCTTCCTCCGGCTGGCTGCCGCTGTCCTTCTCTGTGTCCGACTCCCCGTCCTCCTCCAGGGTGAGCTCAAACTGGAACTTGTCCCCGCCAGGGGGCCGGCTGCCGTCCTCTGGCTCGTCCAGGGCAGGAGAGGGGCTCTGGGGGATGGTGCTTTGGTACCACTCCCTGTTGTCCTCCAATGTGTCCAAGATGTCCTGGGCGTCTGGATGGACCAGGTCAGCCCACGTCTCCCACAGAGGGTGGACAATGTAGTCTATGAAGCCCACCTACAGACAGTGGAAAATGTAATAACGGTAAAGAGCTTTTCACACTATAGGAGCGACTGACACGCCTAGAAAGTGCATCTCCTAGTCTCGCGTAGCCAGACGATCAGAGATTACCACCTACTGGTACATTTGATGACATATACTGTACATCTGACCTACCGCAACCGCCTCCAGCGCGAAACGTTATATTGTGAAGTTTTGGAG